>NC_059079.1:82653785-83278785 GCF_020497125.1 Mauremys mutica | reverse complement strand
TCACAGATTGAAGTGTCACTAGAGGAGGTTTTGGAATTAATTGATAAACTCAACATTAACAAGTCACCAGGACCAGATGGCATTCACCCAAGAGTTCTGAAAGAACTCAAATGTGAAGTTGCGGAACTATTAACTAAGGTTTGTAACCTGTCCTTTAAATCGGCTTCGGTACCCAATGACTGGAAGTTAGCTAATGTAACGCCAATATTTAAAAAGGGCTCTAGGAGTGATCCCGGCAATTACAGACCGGTAAGTTTAACGTCGGTACCGGGCAAATTAGTTGAAACAATAGTAAAGAATAAAATTGTCAGACACATAGAAAAACATAAACTCTTGAGCAATAGTCAACATGGTTTCTGTAAAGGGAAATCGTGTCTTACTAATCTATTAGAGTTCTTTGAAGGGGTCAACAAACATGTGGACAAGGGGGATCCAGTGGATATAGTGTACTTAGATTTCCCTGACCAAAGGCTCTTACATAAATTAAGCTGTCATGGGATAAAAGGGAAGATCCTTTCATGGATTGAGAATTGGTTAAAGGACAGGGAACAAAGGGTAGGAATTAATGGTAAATTCTCAGAATGGAGAGGGGTAACTAGTGGTGTTCCCCAAGGGTCAGTCCTAGGACCAATCCTATTCAATTTATTCATAAATGATCTGGAGAAAGGGGTAAACAGTGAGGTGGCAAAGTTTGCGGATGATACTAAACTACTCAAGATAGTTAAGACCAAAGCAGATTGTGAAGAACTTCAAAAAGATCTCACAAAACTAAGTGATTGGGCAACAAAATGGCAAATGAAATTTAATGTGGATAAATGTAAAGTAATGCACATTGGAAAAAATAACCCCAACTATACATACAACATGATGGGGGTAATTTAGCTACAACCAGTCTCCTCACCTCAAAAAAGATATTCTAGCACTAGAAAAGGTTCAGAAAAGGGCAACTAAAATGATTAGGGGTTTAGAGAGGGTCCCATACGAGGAAAGATTAAAGAGGCTAGGACTCTTCCGCTTAGAAAAGAGAAGACTAAGGGGGGATATGATAGAGGTATATAAAATCATGAGTGATGTTGAGAAAGTAGATAAGGAAAAGTTATTTACTTATTCCCATAATACAAGAACTAGGAGTCACCAAATGAAATTAATAGGCAGCAGGTTTAAAACAAATAAAAGGAAGTTCTTCTTCACGCAGCGCACAGTCAACTTGTGGAACTCCTTACCTGAGGAGGTTATGAAGGCTAGGACTATAACAATGTTTAAAAGGGGACTGGATAAATTCATGGTGGCTAAGTCCATAAATGGCTATTAGCTAGGATGGGTAAGAATGGTGTCCCTAGCCTCTGTTCATCAGAGGATGGAGATGGATGGCAGGAGAGAGATCACTTGATCATTGCCTGTTAGGTTCACTCCCTCTGGGGCACCTGGCATTGGCCACTGTCGGTAGACAGATACTGGGCTAGATGGACCTTTGGTCTGACCCGGTATGGCCATTCTTATGTTCTTATGTTCTCTTATGTTCCAAATTGTTTTTATCTTGGATTTATTTTCAGAGTATTGGCAATTTAATCTCTGCAGTTTGATCACTGTCGTATATAATATGCCATCTGAGACTTCACCAATTGTGAGCACGTAAGAAGTATCTGTATTACACTATGAATTTTTAAACAATAGCAACAAAGTCAGTTTGTGATGCTGAATACTGTCATTTTGCCATCTCCTAGATGTCCATTTCCATTTTTAACTAGTATCAGACACTTGAGTACTAAGAGGTTTGCAAGCTGTCTGAGGCAAAGTAAGCTAAACATACAGAGGTCTACTATAGATCATTGCGCCAGTCAGAGTGACCGCAATTGATGACTTTGCAATAGGCATTGTGTAGTGAAGTTCCCAGATCTGCCTCAATACTGTTAATCCACAAATCTCTGAGGAGGGTCCCTGTGGGTGGGGTAGGGTAAGGTAGGGTCGTGATGTGCACTCTTTTGTGCGTCAGTGGAGAGTTCAAGAGCATGGTATGCTGGGTTGGCTTTGTCCATCATAGGGACATGACTGAAGATCATGCAACACTGCTTTTGAATATAAGGAGAGAATTGAAAGAAAGCCAGATCTTTGCAAGATTGACATTGTGTGAAATGTCAAACGTGTTATGCTCAGGATTTGGTGCTAACAGCACATATGGAGTGCCTCTAGCCTCTTCCAGTCTGCTTGTAAGAGGGTCCAGGTTTCTGACTCGTATAGCAATACAGTATGCAGATTTGATAGATCCCTGAAGCAAAGGGAAATATGAAAGGTTCCCCATTATGCCTGCAGAATCCAAGCATTTCATGATAAATTTCCTTGGCTTTTGGCCAGCCTAGAACCTCCTGAAACATTCTGGTAGGTCTGTCAGTTTAGTTACAGCCTAGGATATTTCTCACCCTCTTGGGAAGATGAGCACACAACCCGATAATATGTCACTGAAATAAATAAGGCAAGGCTCTGAGCCATGATGAAATATGCCAAAGAAAGAAACTATAAAGAAAGAAAATCCACTGTGGAGGATTCTTTCTAACAAGTAGCCACTTCTATACAGTGGGAAAATGTTGTCTGAGTTGTCAAAGGAAATTCTTCTTTAATAAAGTGAACAAAAATCTGTGTTTATAATGTTTGCTTTTCCGCAGCATTAAATTAAAGATGATATTTGGAAGAAAAATGAAAGCTCCTGGATATTTTTTTTAAATTAAAGTCATCTGTGTAAATAGTTTTCTAGTGCTTTTTACTACTCTCTACCTGTGCACTGTAGGGTTTATTTAAGTATCTTGAAAGAGTAAACAAAATGTAGAATAAGGTTATCTAATTACGAGACTATTCCCAGCAAAAGACTCAGTCTTGCATTCCTAATATCAACATAAATCTTGTAGACAAAAATATTTACAGTTCAGCATGTGATTTCTGGGACATCGGATAACATGCTTCACATGTTAAAAGGACCAATCAGATGCACTTACATTTTAATGTAAAATCTGCCATTTGAATTATGTCAAACTCTTATGTTCTGAAAATCAGCTTGCCTTGGAAAATTCTCAGTTTAACTTTCTGTGGTGTGTTTTTGTTACTGCCACACCAGCTGGAATTTATCCGAATATACTGTAGTTTTCACTTCTGAAATGTCAAATAAATCATCATATTTACCCACCTCCAAACTGGACAGTACAAATAAAGCTAGAACCTCATGCCTTATGTATGGAACTGGCATGACTTACTGCAAGTCTGAGTATAATATCATAAAACATTCAGGATGTGGTTAATATATAACCATCAAAATAACAGAGTGCAATTCTAAATTTATGAGGCTGAACTTAACACTGAATCTCAAATAAGAATCACATTGATTTCTGTAGCGGATGACTTAAAAACACATTAGGTGGCATAACTGCAAGACACTACATTGATTTAAGCATAAAATGCATGGCACTCATTACTTCACCACCTAATGTTTCTCAATAATGACCAAAGCTATTGTATATTGATGAAAGGAAAGTTATTTGTTTTGTTATATTATAGTGCTGAATTAGATGCCTTGCTTTTATAATAAGTAACTATGATTTTGAATTACATTTTCTACTAGTGACATTGGACGCCTTAAGAGGAGTGTACAGTGATTTCTTAAGATAACCATCTAATACATTTTTAGGAAGATATAGTTAGCCCACCCAAGTAACATGCTGCAGTTCAAGAACCCTATTCAGAGTACCCCTTAAGTTGTATTTAAGATCCATTGAATTTCAGTGGCACTTAAGCACATGCTAAATGATAGGACAGGTATATAAATCTATATTATGGTTGGATAGTGATGTACTGCAAAATTTCATCTTTGGCAGAAAGCTCTATGAAGGGGCCTGGCTCAGCTCGTATGGACAGGATTTTGTCCCAGTGCACAATAATGAGGTTTGGATTCTTGCCTGTTTTTGCTGCTGCAGCAGCGCAAATGGGACTTGGAGCAGTCTGGTTTGGTTTCCTGTAACTTTCAGGTTGATTCAGCCCTTAGGAGCCCCCAGGACTCATGGGAGCAGTAAAGGTAGTTTAGGTCTTGTCTGCCTCTCAGCACAGCAGAGGTTCCAGTCCTAATCACATAGGGTTAATGGGGCTGAAACCAAATCTAATTGTGAATCAAGTCTAATCTCTTAAAAACTAGAGGTACCAATTGTTACTCGTAAGGTGTTCAAGTACAAGCGGCTGTGTGTTCAACTGAAGAAGTATATGGTTACTTTGTACACAATAATTACATCTAAAATATAGATAGTATGGGCCTGATCTGACAGCTGATGACCGCTTCTTGGGCAGTGCTGAATGCCCTCCCTCCTATTAACTTCACCTATCTCACACATTAGCTCAGCATCTTTCAGGATAAGACCCTTTGATCTTGTTGCCATGCTCACTAAGGTCAGTGGGAGCATGATTGGCTCTGTATTTGCCTGGTGTGAAGTTTTGCTGTGTTCTACTTCAATAATCAATGTTTTTGAAGGGGTGGAGAGAGAATGTTGTGATCCCTTCACTTTCATTGTGCATTAATTTTTGATTTACTTATTTTTTCAGATTTTTGATCATATTAAGTTAATGCATTAGTCTTTGTGACATGCAAAATGGACTGAGATGTTAGAGAATAATGTTTTCTAATTATCATTGACATTTGCAGAGAAGATTAAAATTTAATAAAATTAATTGTCCATATTTGAATGGCTCACTTTGCAGTTAATCATACATCTCTGGTTTCCACTATAGATCTTTTTTTTCTTTTCATGCAGTGTTCTTTCCTTGAACTGCAACTACAATAATCAGGATAACTGACTAAACATTTATAAATATCTTTAAATTAGCATAATGTAAATAGAATGACATTTAGTGTTAACACTCATTATTATATTTTAAAATTGTTGATTGGAAGTCTATCTTAAACTTTTACAATAGTGTTGTCTTTTTTTACAGGTAAAATTCCCAATTTACCAGGAAAATATAACTTTTGGAGGTTACATTTAATGGCAAGTAGAGAATACATTGCTTTCACTGCTGTGCATCTCTAGTAATATAATTTGAAGTGCTAGGGCCCCTTGCATCCATTTCTGAATCTATTATTAGTTGATTAAATTAACTGGCTGGATCAGTACAGTGAGAAGAGACGCAGTAATGATATTACAGAATTAGTATGCTATGATGAATTGTCAAGAAAAGTAACTGTGACAGCCCTGTGGCCATATGCACTTAGCCATGCAATTTATAGTCATTTGAAAAGCCAAGGACTTTTCAGTTTTGGTTAGGAAATTTGTACTTGCTTTTGACAGAAGTTGAGGGATATGTGTGTACTGAACACAAGAGAGGGTTTACGGTGCCAGTATGAAAAGAAATCAAAAGCTTCTCTTCAACTGTTTGCACTTGGGTGATTTGCAGTGAACAAGCCATAGAGAAGGATGCCTTTTATTGTAGCTGTGCCAATTCCTTTAAATAGATTTATATGATAGTGCAGTTCCTTTACAGTTGCAGAAGATAATGTTACTTTGGGTAAGATAAAAGTAAATGCAATCTTGTATCACAATTTTCCTGGTTATGGAGGACTGTAAATCCTGGTGCAGTATATGCAATGCTTTTTTAGCAGGACTGTAAATACAGCTGGCGTTTTTTGCTTTTGGTACCTCTGAGCTTTTTAATTACTACTACTTTTAAACTACTTAAAATGTATTACTTTTCCTTCATGCAAATACTGGTAAGTAAAATAAACTGATTGTCAAATGGCTTCAAAAAGCTTGTGATTATGGTAGCTACTCTGCATGTAAAAATTGACTCAGGGCCACCTAAGTAGTTAGTACACACTTTTCACCTTGGCCTGTTAATTTGCTGAACAATTTGGAAGCTAAATTTAAGACCTTGCTATTACAACACTTATCATGTTGTGGGGCGGCTCTGTGTGGTTGTTTCTGAGCATTTAAGCCAAGACTTTCCCCAGGCATGTTTTCAAAGTAGTTATAAGCAGAGCTTGAATACAAAAATAGCCAGACTATACCAAAGGATACCAGGTCATATATTTCATTCTCTTTCAGAAAGCCTGTAATATTGTAAGTCTCTATTAACAGTAGTCTAAATCTGTTATACACAGGGCTAAGATTCCATATGGGACTTCTGAGAATGGAATTAGGTTTCTACTATTAATTTTGTTTAAATTCATTAAAACTCTGGAGAATGTAGTCAAATTATGGTTTTCTCTGTAACTGTATTTGGAGAATGTGTTTTTAATATTTTGTATGACCACTCATAATAATATTTCTGAACTCACAGGTGCAAAATAACACATGGCTCTTGCCCAAAGAGCTTACAAATTTATACGTGCTATCTGGTTTTCTGGGGGTATAAAGCCCCTGATCACAGATTCCTATACCATTCCCTAACTCCTACAGACCAGACCATCTTGGATCCACTGTTTGCCCTGGTGTTTGCCCCAAAAGAGATTATAGTTATGAAAATATTCTGTTGAGTGGATAATCCTTTATTTACATGTTTGTCATTAATTTTAACATACATTTGTGAGTAGGACCAAATCCTGGTCCCTTTGAAGCCATGGGCAACTCTAAATGACTTAAATGGTGCCAGGATCTATCATTTATTTAAGGATTGTGAGTTTAATTGTCTTGTAGGCAGATGTAAACAGTTTTGTTTGACTTGGTCCTTAAAAATTTGTAGCGTTGCACCTCCGTGATAGTCTGTCATTAGAGGGGCTGTCAGTGAGTGGTTTCCTCTTGGGTGTCCCCTTATGGCCTCAGGGCAGCCCTCCAAGTGTCCCCTCACCTGAGTTTCCCCTCTTAGTTCCTCAGTAAATTAAACAAAGCCCAATAGCAGCACCCCTTATTCTGTTTATTAACTTAAAGTTGAGAAATAATTGTGTTCCCCCCACCCCCAATCCTAAACTGGACATAGCCCCCCAGCAACTCCCCTTGTCTCAGTATCTTTCCTGTGCAAGTCTTTCTCACTAGATTGTGTCTCTACAGCCTCCTGCATCTCGTAATCTCTTCCCCACCCCAGGCTTCCTGCTGCCCTTTATGGGGAACAGCTGATCTCTCTCAGGTGTGCCTCCTCAGTAATCAGAGTGGGCTGGGCCCAGGCCTCTATCCCACAAAGGGGCACGCTTCACTGTGACTTACAAGGGTGTTTTGTTTATAAAGACATTTCACCTTCATTTAATCATTTTTTTAAAAAAAATCTTACCTGATTCACCTAATACCAATGTATTTAATGGTCATAAAAGCATGAGGCCTCAAAGCAAATCCCTCCACTTAATAAAAGTAGCTACAATATATACCCATGGTTACAAAGACCTGAAGCAGGGCCCAGATGGAGGAATTGGGATTCTCTACCCGAAGGACCATTGTGTCTGTTTCCAGTATAAGGTTTAACCAGAGGTGTAGCCAGGTTTTGCAAACTGGGGGAGTGGAATGCAGGGGGGCATGCAATGGGTCATTGGTGGTGGCCTGGAGAGTGAACCCTGCCACACACTCACCCAGCAATGGTGTTTCCTATCCTTCAGGGCTGAGTCTGGCTCTCCACTCAGGACATTGCAACCTTGTTGGTAAGGTTGCAGTGTGATTTGGGACTGGCCCAGCTGCCTCTCATCATGACAGAGGGGCAGCCAGGCCAGACTTGTGTAGTGGCTTTGTGACACAGTGCACTGGGTTGCAATGGCCAGAACAGGGAGCTAGGCCCACTCCCAGGTGTGTGTGGGCTCATTCTGCAGCCCTTACAAACACCATAAGGCTGCTGCGGGCAGAGCCGGCTCTACAGTTTTCACCGCCCCAAGCAGCGCACCAAATTGCCGCCACGGCGGGGGCAGTCCGTGTGCCCTTAGGGCGGCAGGTGTGTTTCCGCGGCGGCAGCAATTCGGCGGCAGCTTCTATGTTTAGCTGAAGCCGCCGCGGACAGCTAAACATAGAAGCTGCCGCCGAATTGCCGCCACCGCGGAAACGCGCCTGCCGCCCTAAGGGCACATGGACTGCCCCCGCTGTCTGCGGCGGCAATCCGGCGCGCTGCCTGGGGGCAAAACAACAGGAACTGCCGCCCCTTGCAGATTGCCGCCCCAAGCACCAGCTTGGAATGCTGGTGCCTGGAGCCGATCCTGGCTGCGGGGGATGGTTAGCCCCCATTAGCTCCATCACTGGGTCTAATTTTGTCATGTCCCCAGTTTCATGTCTCTTCCCACCTCAATACCAGGATTTAGGTCAGGAATTTTCTCTGTATGTCTGATTGGTGACATACCATCCTGATAGAATCATCCAGCCATTAAAATTGTCAAACAATGATCATCTGCCATATCCAGCATAGAACAAACAAATTGTGTATGTGTATGTTTTGGTTATTTTTTTCCATATTTCAGCCTTTGCTTTATTTTTTTGAAGTAAAATATATTTTTTAATAAACCACCTTGCCCATTTATCTCTTTCAAACATAAAGGGTCAGATTTTCAGCACAGTCTTTGCACCAAAAAATGGCTGCTGGAACTTCTTGAATTACACACACTGATAAAGAGGAGCACAGAACTGTACTTTGTATTTGTTACCATAAAGTGGGAGTATTTTAAAAACAAATTGGATCCATACCATTCTCTACCAAAAAGATATTAAAACAGCTATTGTAACAAATTTCAACATAGAATTTCTTGTGAAACTGAGTGGTCCTTTTGGTCATGATTGCAGTAAATCTATTTAAATAAAAGCACTTTTGTATTACTGTATTTCATTATTACCTGAGGGAAGGCTTCTGCTGAGGTTACTGTGTCAAAAGCTGCCCTTGCAGAAGATGAGCAAAACTCCTGTTGATTTCAGTGGAGGTTGAGGGCACGTTGCTGGTCCAAAACTTTCTTCTAATGTATAAACATGAAGAGACATTTGAGACTCAAGTATAGTTTTTTGAGCTACACCACTTTATTTCACAGTGCCTTGTAATCAGGACTTCCGTTCTGAAACGCACTACAGTTGTGTGGGTTGGCGAGGTTAAATGTTATCCCTGATCTATGAGTCATACAACACTAAAGATAACTTTTTATGGGCTTGCTTATAGGTTCATATACAAAAGTACTCTGTCCCTTTTGCAGTGTGTAGTCAGCTTTTGATAATTTTTGTTTGACAGTTGCTTTATAGAGACTCTAGGAGCTCACTATAAGGTAATAAGTGAAACATTTTATTCCAAAGAAACTGCAAGGGTAGACATTTAATAATACTCAAGATTCATAAACAGGAGTATACAAAGCTGCAGTTTTATAATTGTGTATTGTAGCAATATATGCAATATATCTTTTCACCTGGAGAGGAATTGTTGCATTCCTTAGTGTCATAAATCCCTTTTAGGTTCATATACTAAATACCACCCAGAAGTGATAGTATATCAAAATGACCTGGAAAATGGTGCACCAAACATTTTCACACCTTATTGCCTACCTGTAATCTAGAGAACACTCTAAACTCAGCAGGGCCAAGATAGTTGGGCTGAAGAAGAATTTACCTGTGATACCTGTGGAAATGAATGCCTTTGATGTCCATTCACTGTAGAGAAACGCAGTAAGCAGCTAAATGCCTTAATGTGTTCTTGCCACTGAAAAATCTAAAAGCTTCCATGTGCATCATGAAGCTTGTGCAGTAAGGTTTTCCCCGTCAGCAAAGGAAAATGAATGCCTTTCAGCTTTAAAGTTTAAATGCCTTGCTCAGCAGGGAGTCCAGAGAGATTTGTTCAACTGAAATGAGCTTATAATAAGGCTTTCATCCAAAGATAAGCAAGGACAACATCCAGTAGCTCTATACTCTCTTACTAGAAAACATAAATAGGGTTCTCTCTGTTATGTTGCTGTTATTGTCTTCTATGTGGTATGTTGGAATTCATGCCAGTAGATTTTTCCCATCTTAGATTGGAGTAAAGCAACGTTAACTAGGTTTTTACTTAGAAAGACTGAGAAACTGAATTGTCTGTGGTCTCTTTAAGATTTGTTGTTGTTTTAAAAAAACAAGTGTCTAATTATCATCTACAACATTTGCAATAGCAAGAAATAATTGTATATTGTTAAGTAGTCTTGTACAGGCATGTCATACCCCTAGGTAAATCCTCCAACCAAACATCATATATTCTATTTATTTTTTTACTTAATCAAGTTGTGTTTTGACCAGAAATTAGGTTGTTCTAGGTATAATTTATGACTAGAGACTTTGTCCATTCTGTTGTTTTGTGTGTGGTGTTTGTCACTGGGTTTTCAGTGTTCCTAATGAGCTGTTAACAAGCTGTCAATTACAGAGCTCATGCAAATTAGTGAAATAGACACCGAGGGATTGATGTACCTAGAGTTGAAGTATGATATCTCAAAATGTTATGAACTAAATCATTCCAATTTTAATCACTGTCCTTTCAATGTATTCTCCTTTTTGTTTATACAGCATTTATTGTGTTTATTTCCTTTAAATTATGTTTACAGAACTTAAATATCAATTAGCCCAGGTCACATGTGTTTAAATATCAGGGCTCAAAAACCTAATGTATGACTATTAGATTCAGAAGGTTTACATGAGTCTAATTTGTTTTTCCTTTAAGTATTCTCCTCATTGTTCTTCTTTTTCTCGTTTTGCATCCCTTCCCCCTCCCCCTCCTTTGGATTTCCTTTTCACGCCTCCCTTTTCATCATCACTTTTTTTTCTGCCTTATTTTATCACCACCTTTTCCTTTTAGGCTCTCTTTATTAACTTTTCCTTATGGGTGGCAAACCAGGTATAAATCTCAGTACACTAGCCATGAAGTCTCATGTGGATGGATTTTTTTCAGTAGTTGTCAGGAATGAAGCATAATAGCTCAGGCTTGTTCTGATCCTAGACATTGTTCCCACAGGACCAAGCCACAATCATAGTCTCTTTCAAATTCTAATGGTTCTCCATCAAAATATCAACATAGATTTATTTGTTGTCCATGTCTCCTCCCCGCCCCGTATTCATTGTCTTGTAGTACTTGTCCAACGTCATTGCATCCCCCATGAACAGTCTTGGCTATGTGGGCTCAGGCCATTTTTACCCCACCAGTCTTAGTGGAGTTTCAAAGGCCTCCCTTTTGTAATTACCACTGCATTTTTTTTCCTCCTCTTCATCTGGTGATGAGAAAATGGAACGAAGTAGCAATTGCTTGACATTGGTGTTTGACTGTTAAAAGTGAAATGACTAACCTAACAGCAGACTGTGATGTTCAGCTGAGTTTGTGTTTAGTAAAAAAAAATACATCTGAGGTGATTCTGAGAAGTCATATAGCAGAAGAGCTTCTTTTTTTTTTCATGAATGTTTTAAAAAAAAAGCTCCAGACTTACTCCATTACTTTGTGAACTTAGGTTGAGATGAGTTTAAAAAGAGTGGCGTTTACAACAAAAAGCAAAAACCCACACACTGTTTGATAGGGGTGTTACTTCAGATTTACAATAGGGCAACAGTGAGCAAAACTGGGTCCCTGCAGGTTTGTTCCCACCCTAATACTAAGTGCTATTAAAGCAAAACCTAAATAAATGAAACTATAAAATACCCAATTAGTTCTGTTTTTTAGTTTGTAAATGTTTTATCGAACAATTTATTATTTGTGTTCTTACTGCAACAATCATCTAGGGTTTTTCCTTTGTTTTGTTGTTATTTTGTTTTTAAAAAGGACAGTTGCTCTTTTATGTTTGTATCCCTTATGCATTATCTCTCTCACACAGTGCTCAGTTCTGCCAGTCTTACTTGTGCTCAGTACTACTAAACTACAAACAGTTTCATTGTCTTCAATGGTCTGCTTGCAGAATAAGTAGTACTGCTTGCTGAGTAAAAGTGGCAGAATCAGGCCTATGGTTAGCAATTTATATTGACTCAAGCAGTCAGTCAGTAACAACAGGATCATAATAATCATGCTGAGCATTACCATACTATTCCAGCACTTTCTTTGGCTCTTGCAGTTCAGAGAATCATAGAACTGGAAGGGACCTCGAGAGGTCATCTAGTCCAGTCCCCTACACTTGTGGCAGGACTAAATATTATCTAGACCAGGAGTGGGCAAACTTTTTGGCTGGAGGGCCACATTGGGGTTCCAAGACTATATGGAGGGCCGGGTAAGGAAGTCTGTGCCTCCCCAAACAACCTGGCCCCTGCCTCTTCCCACTTCCCACCCCTTGACTGCCCCCCATAAAACTCCCTCCCCATCCAACCCCTCCCTCCCCCCGCTCCTTGTTCCCTGAGAGCAGGTTAGACAAACACCTGTCAGGGATGATCTAGGTCAGAGGTGGGTAAATGACAGCCCATGAGCTACATCCGGCCCGCAGGACCATCCTGCCTGGCCCTTGAGCTCCTGACCGGGGAGACTAGCTCCTGGCGTCTCCCCTGCTGTCCCCTCTCCCCCGCAGCCTCTGACAGTTAGGAAGTTTTTCCTAATATCCAACATAAACCTCCCTTGCTGCAATTTAAGTCCATTGTTTCTTGTCCTATCCTTGGAGGTTAAGAAAAACAATTTTTCTTCTTCCTCCTTGTAACAACCTTTTACATACTTGAAAACTGTTATCATGTCCCTGCTCAGTCTTCTCTTTTCCATACTAAACAAACCCAATTTTTTCAATCTTCCATCATATGGCATGTTTTCTAGACCATTAATAATTTTTGCTCTTCTCTGGCCTCTCTCCAATTTGTCCACATCCTTCCTGAAATGTGGGGCCCAGAACCAGACACAATACTCTAGTTGAGGCCTAATCAGTGCAGAGTAGAGTGGAAGAATTACTTCTCATGTCTTGTTTAATCACACTCCTGCTAATACATCCCAGAAGGATGTTTGGTTTTTTTGCAACAGCATTTCACTGTTGACTCATATTTAGCTTGTGATCCACTATGGACCCCGGTTTCCTTTCCACAGTACTTCTTCCTAGGCAATCATTTCCCATTTTATATGTGTGCAACTGATTGATCCTTCCTAAATGGAGTACTTTTCATTTGTCCTTATTAAATTTCATCCTGTTTATTTCAGACCATTTCTCCAGTTTGTCCAGATCATTTTGAATTTTAATCATATCCTCCAAAGCACTTGCAACCCCTCCCCGCTTGGTTTCATCTGCAAACAGGTGCTTGGCCAAGGGGAAGGGGTGGCATGTCGGCTCTTCGGCAATTCAGCAGTGGGTCCCTTGGTCCCTCTCGGAGGGAAGGACGTGCCGCCGAAGAAGAAAGCTGCACGGTGGAGCTTTTTTTTTTCCTGCCACTTGGGGCAGCAAAAACCATGGGGCCGGCCCTGGTATTCTGTATGCCGTTATCGAAATCATTGATGAAGATATTCAATAGAACTGGTCCCAGAACTGATCACTGCAGGACACCACTTTTTATGCCTTTCCAGCATGACTGTGAACCACTGAAAACTACTTTCTGGGAACAGTTTTCTAACCAATTTTGCGCCCGTCTTATAGTAGCTCCATCTAGGTTGCATTTTCCTAGTTTGTTTATGAGATGGTCATGCGAGACGGTATCAAAAGCTTTACTAAAGTCAATATATACCACGTCCACCGTTTCCCGCCCCCATCCATAAGGCTTGTTACCCTGTCAAAGAAATCTATCAGGTTGGTTTGACACAATTTGTTTTTAACAAATCCATGCTGACTGTTACTTATCAGCTTCTTATTTTCTAGATGTTTGCAAACTGATAGCTTAATTATTTGCTCCATTATCTTTCTGGGTACAAAAGTTAATCTGACTGGTCTGTAATTCCCCAGGTTGTCCTTATTTCCCTTTTTATAGATTGGCACTAAATTTACCCTTTTCCAGTTTTCTGGAATCTCTCCTGTCAACCATAACTTTTCAAAGATAAACTCTAATGGCTCAGATATCTCCGCAGTCAGTTCCTTGTGTATTCTAGGATGCATTTCATCAGGCCGTGGTGACTTGAAGACATCTAATTCGTCCAAGTAATTTTTAACTTGTTCTTTCCTTATTTTAGCCTCTTCTGATCCCACCTCATTTTCACTGGCAATCACTATGTTAGACGTCCAATCACCACCAACCTTCTTGGTGAAAACCAAAACGAAGAAGTCATTAAGCACCTCTGCCATTTTCACATTTTCTGATATTATTCCTCCCCACACACGCCATTGAGTAACGGGCCTATCCTGTCTTTGGTCCTCCTCTTGCTTCTACAGTGCTTCAGACATTTTAAGGCCCCAGTCCTGAAAATGCTCATGCACATGCTTAACTTTTACTTCACTGGGTTATGTTTTGGAATTACTCAGGTAAGGGCTGAATCTTGCTCCATTATTATCAGTGAGAGTTTTCCTGTTGACTTGAATAAGAGCTGGATTGAGCCCTAAGTAGAGTTAAGCACATACACATGTGTTTGCAGAGTAAGGGCCTAACTGTCATTCAACTCAGTGGCATCATTTTCATGGGATGTTTGATAAGAGCTGTTGGATGTTTTCAGACTTCCAGTGATGAGCAAACCTATCAGCTGTTTGTCTCACAGAGCACGTGTGGCTATAGGAGCTTGATTGCTAATGTTTGTATGGGGTTGAAGAGTTTGCTTCTATTCTATTTTCCGGAATGATGTACTTATGCACTAAGCTATTTAATTGGCTAGATAATTGATTAGCTCAAAAATGATCTTCACAACAAAAAGCCCCCACCAGTCACATAAATAGCTTGTCCTTTAGAGATCCTAGAATAAAAGACGTAAGGACAGATGTCTTCCAGTTGTAATTTTCCAGCTGGAACCCTGCAAGAAACATGATAGTTGAGAGAACATCATACTGTCAGGATGTGTTCAAATTTACATTTTTTTTAAATAGTCAACAACAACTGGCTGCAGCATCTGGCATTACTGTACATTTTTAGAGTTGTTAATTCCTCCAAGTTTGGGAATATTTAATCACATCTTTTAGTAGGGCTTTTTGTTTTTATAACTTTCTTAGAATAAAAGTATGTTTTCCTCTCAAATGTATATTTTTTATATTTCCTTTCCTTTTATACAAAAACCAGAAAGATCTGCTTAACCTTTAAAGGACAAATGAAGTTGAAGTTACTTTATTCCTTTGTAGACAAGCAAATAAAATGGGAAAAATAGCATTATAGATTAAAAATACCTGTAGTGAGGTGTTTTTATAAGAAACTAAATTTTAATTGGTTAAATGTACACTTTGTAGCTGGAGAGATCACCTTGGAGTTGCATACTTTTTTGTATATTGTGTATTACATATACTCTGTTCTTTAAATATTTTTACCACTTTTTTTCCAGTAATATATGCTTCTATGGTAATATTATTCCATTGTGCATGAGGATTGCATTTTTCCCCTGGTGAGCATTTAATGCACTCACTTTCATCTACTTTATAATACCTCATATTGCAGATAAACTAAGTCTTGAGGGCCAAGTCCTGAAGCCCTAACTGGGGCAAATTTTTCGTGAAAGTCAGTAGTTTCATCTGACTGAGGAAGGACTTCATGATTTCACCTTGTTTTCCTACAAGTCTTCTTCAATCACTTTTTCTAGGTGTTGTGTGAATGTAAAAGGATACCTGAATTTGTGGACACTCCAAGCACTAGGATTGAGGTGCATCAACAAGAATTCTTACATCTATAATTCTCATTCTTAAAATAAATTAGTCTATTAGGAGCTGGGTCCTGAGCTGTCCGGACAGAAAAAAATGTGAACAAACAGCAGCAAACCACTGGGTACTTGTAAGGTTGCCAGTGAGGTAAAGTATCATTTGTTCTTCTTTGAGTAGATGCAGCCGTGAAATCTACTTAGGTTTATGCGCACTCAAGCACTGGAGCTGGAGGACTTTGCCTAGCAGTACTTGTAGTAGCAGCGCTCACACCTTGTGGCCCTAGCCCCTTCCCAAGCCATATAAGGGCAGCACCTCACCACCCATGGCTATAGTCAGAGCTCTGCTTGATGTTTTCACCTCATGTTTCAGTCTGGTTTCTGAGAATTTTTTTGTATAGAGTGGTTAGTA
This sequence comes from Mauremys mutica, assembly GCF_020497125.1. Classification (NCBI taxonomy): domain Eukaryota; kingdom Metazoa; phylum Chordata; order Testudines; family Geoemydidae; genus Mauremys; species Mauremys mutica. The sequence goes on along the minus strand of NC_059079.1, from coordinate 83,262,803 downwards.
GTATCTTAGATTAAGTTTAATGTTAGTATAATAATAGAGTAGTTGGCTACCCAGTGTTATGCCCTCACCAGGGTTCAAGCATCATTTCTCATGTTGTGGGGCATCCCCAACAGCTATCCCCATACGGTGTGTGTTGTCTCTGTGAAGGACGCAATAAAGACTTGCTATATCTGCAGGTTGTTTACAAAGAAAACTCGGGTGAGGAGACACACTTGCGGCTGAAGCAGCACCTTCTTGAGCAGGTCATGAGGCCCTTGTCTAATCAGTGGTCATTCCTATATTGGACATTTGTAGGGCTGCCACTTGGTCCTCTGTGCATACTTTTACCAACTACTGTGCTATTACTGCTGCATCCAGATCAGATGCAAACCTTGGGAAGGCAATCCTGCAGTCCTTTAAATAGACTCTGAGCCCTATCTCCTACCAGTACAGCTTGAGTCATCTCAGTAAAATTCACAGCAGCATCTAGTTTAAGAAGATAAAACAGTTACCTACCTGTAATGGTTGTTCTTCAAGATGTGATGCAGATGTGTGTTCCACAATACACCCTCCATCCCCTCTGGGTCGGAGTCTGTACTTCTGATGTTCGGAGTGAAGAAACTGAAGGTGTTGGCGCAGTACCTCTCTTCTATGGCCAGAGGAGGAGGTAGGGCTTGGGCCACAGGGTGTGAGTGTCCCCCCATGCCTACTGCTAGGTAAAGTTCTCCAGCTCTGGTGTGCTGGGAGTGCATGCACCTAGGTAGAATACACGTTTGCATCACATCTCAAAGAGCAACAGTTATGTGTAGGTAACCATATTCTACGCTTTGGTTTGCTTTAAAACTCCTTGTTGCCTAAAATACTAAGTGCCATGAGTGTCTGATACAAAAAATGGCTTTTAAGCAATTAATTCTGTTTGTGTGATATTACCCTCTTTGTGCTTGAATTGTGTCCTGCGTATACTTTTTGCACTGCCTTGCTGCAGTTGAGGTTCAGTTACTATCATTTTTTGTTGTTATATGTCAGGCAATGAGGAGTTCAATCTCCAACTTCTTTAAAACTGAATATGTGGCATTACTTATATTATGTTTAGTAGGGAAGAACTGGGGGAAGCTGTTTCAGTGTTGAACTCCCCATCATGTGCAGAGCAGACACTGGATGCAGGGGCAGTGTCTTCCTTGGATATCCCTAACCCATCCCTCAAGTAGATGCATCCAGCAGACAGAGGTAGAGATAGTGCATGATAGCTCCTTATTTTCCTCTCACCTGGGTCTAAATCCACTGTCTTCACTAGAGATGCTCCTGATTTTTACTAGTGTAAATAGTCCCTCAGTGCCTGGACTCTCTCTCCATAACCTTACTTACTTACCTTCACCCAACAGGCCCTTTGTACACTTCTTTCCTCTTATAGGAGGCCCAATGGTAATCATTCTAATAGTTTTCTGTTAGGTATGTGTACAATGCCTAGCATACTGGGACCCAATCCATGATTTAATAGGGTCTCAGACATGGCATCTGATTATTCTGTTCTAAATCAGAAGTAACTCCAAGTGAATGGGTTACTCTGCTGTAAAAGCAATGTAAGTATAATGAAAATCAGGGCCCCAGAATGTCTCACAAGTACTAGTAAGTATCAAGAATCTAATTTTCATAGCAAAAAAAATCCAACAAATATTTGCTAATTTCTCCTTGTAATTTCACAAAATAGCATTGTATATGTTTTCTAAAAACAGGTTAAGTTAACTTGACTACATTGTGTGTGTGCATTGTACACTTCACAGTCATGGAGTAAATCATCTGTGCTAAGCGTACTCATTAGTGTTCAATTTACTCCTCCATCTCTTTGATGGCACCATGCAAATGGTAGGGGCACTTATTTTGTTTTGATTCCTTAATGGAAAATTGTATTCACATAAGTAAGCATGCACTGAACAGCAATAAATCATTATTTCTCAGATGACCAATATCAGCAGGAATCTCATATGCTGCTGGAGTTGATTTCAAAATTCATTGAATAATTATTGGTGCTGCTTTTCATAAGTGAGGAATATTTTTTCTCCTTCTGATTCAGTTAACTTTTAAATGCTGCTTTCTCCCCTCCCCCATGTTCCCAATAGGTCTAATTAAAAAAAAAAAAAAGAAAGGGGAAAAAATCAAATTAAACTATGGTATACCTATAGATAATGTGCTGTGTAGTTTATCAAAAGTCTGATTCAGGATATTGTAATAATGTCTGATTCTTGCCAAAATCCAAATATGTATTGCAATATTAATATTCTGCAACAATGTAAAGTGTTTATTGTCATAAATAACTTAAAAACTGAAAATGCCCTAATAGAGAGAACTGCAGGTAGATCAGAGTAAACTACCTTCATTCTACAAATATAAAAGGGTAAAGACTATAGATATTTTAATATTAATCTGGTATTTCACATTTGAGGGTCATGTAAAATTCTGTTGGTTACTTCAGAAATCATAGTGTACCAAAGGAGAGTAACAGTTTATTTTTATATGTAATACAATAATGCACCAACACTGTAAACCCTAATTCCCACAAGTTTTCCATAGTCATAGTTTTCCAGTATGCGTTGTCATATTGTAGACAATGGGATTATTTACATAAAAGTAACTTCTTAGATGAGTAAATTAATAGAAGTTGAGTTCACTGAGTGCTTCTTATGGTATGCCCTGTTACAGGTGACAGGAGAAAATAAGATGATTAGACAGTTGTCAGATTCAAAAGGAAAACTTTGTTTGGACTTGAAAATAAATCTGATTTATACACTATTTAAATCTGTTACACCTTTGCCTGCCAGAACACTGCCATAAATTACTGTTTTATTTCTCAAAGGATTAATTGAATTTTTTGTAATAAAACACTAAAGAAATTCTGTATAATAGTGAGCCATCAATTTGTTAAAATAAGAGAGAGAAAATCCATTAACAGCAGGTAACTTATCTAGTTGGCCACCTAAGTGAATTTATGAAATATTGATCGGCTCCCAAGTCAGTTTTAATACAGACTAAATATTGTGGCTCCACTCCAAACACCCTGCCAGCTTTTCTTCATATAGAAACTTTGCTAATTGGTTCAATTAATTTTAGAAGTTTAATGTATAAAACGATATCAATGGTGGGGAAGAGGTGGTCTGTCTCTAAAGACTTCAGCTACCTGCTTGTGAGTGATGTTTTTTTTTCTTCTCAGCCCGTAATTGATGCTTCCTAAATACAGGCATCAATTCAGCTAAGATTTCTCCTTCCAAAAGCTTTAACATTCAGAGTTCAAGTTTTTTTAGTGATTTTTCTACTGGGAATATATTTTTTATCAATGTGAAATCTCATCAAAATACACAAAACTGCCGATCAATACCTCATAAATTCACTTTGGTCTTTCAACTTTCACAAATACTCTTCAGCAAAGTGAAACATGCAGAAATGTACAAGGTGACTACTTTAAGAAGAAATGTTCTCTGACCTAGTTTATCATCTATTAGTGTCACCTGATCAGTTACAGAATTGAAATACAGTAGTTCCCAAATGTTAGTACCTTGATTACATTAGCACTCAGCCAGTTATACGGTCTCTGTATTCCTCGAAACACTAATCCTCATGTGACCAGCTCATTAAAACACTAACACCTCATTCATTTGTTTAGATTGTCTATTGAGTTTTTCAAATATAACTTCCTAATAATTGTTTATAAATAATTGGAGTGCATGAAGTAGATGTATGGACACAGTATTTCCTAGACAATTCTGGTAAATCCTAATTATTCTGGAGAAGAAAAAAGTTTTGAGGCTGCAATGTGGATTTAATTTTTAAATTCACCATCCAAACACCACAAAATACATACAAAATATTCTTCACCCATCTCCAGAACTATGAACAGGAGAGCTTAGCAGCTCCCTATGATTCATTTCAGTTAATGAACCAGAAACTTAGCTTGAAATTGCACTTCAGACTTCAGAAAAAAAGGATAAAAAGTCAAAACGTGGGAATGAGTTTCCATTTCATATTACAAGATTGGAAAATTTAGTTTTGCTTTTCAGGAATATAAAAGGCCTTATCTTGAGCCACTATCTAGTGACACATTTTGACATCTAATAGCTGAACAACTATAGAAACCATCTTTAATTACAGATCATGAGCTACATCCAGATGCTGGTGTAAATCCCATCTGAAAGGAGGAAACTCTCGTGCATGATCCTGAGGTGGCAAATTTGCTAGTCTAAGAGTTGGAGACAGTAGGAAGCTGCTGAATCTTCCTGTATTTGCAAGGCTGTCCAGGACAGATGATAGAATACATTTCAGCAGCCTTTGCTGGCAGGACTCCTATGAAATTCCCATAGAGAATTAAGATCGCTACCCCATAACAGAAATCTACTGGGAGCTGACAACAATACTGTCAGCCTTCATCCCTTCAGGGTGAATCCTCACCATGGTGTTAAGGGGTCTTGCTGGCATAAAGAGATGTGGACTGAGTAGAGTGAGATTATGACTCCAGTGAAGTCAATAGAAGCTTTGCCATTGACTTCAGTGGGGCCAAGGTTTTACCCAATAGATCTGGCCCCTTTTCTCAAATAAAATAAAAGTGGATAATTTTAATTAAAAAAATGTTTTAATGAATTAAATGCAAGGGTAAATCAATAGCTAAGTTAAAATTTCTTGGAAAACTCAAGAGTTTATTCTACAGTTTTTTTTTAAGTTGGGTCATTTATTGAAAAATAAATCTTAATTTAATACATTGTCTTGGCTGCACTATAGTTCGTCAGAGATCCCAGAAGTCTATAACTATAAAGAATTGCTCTGCTTCAGTTGTCATCTGCAATAGCCAGGTCTGTTGTATTTTTAAGGTAGTTTGGGTTTTTTAAAAAGTAGTCATCAAAGTGTATTGTTCCTGTGAACTGTACTAGAGGGTTATATCTTTGAAGAATAGCTCTGTGTAAGCTTGAAAAGTTCTCTCTCTTACCAACAGAAGTCGGTCCAATAAAAGATATTCCCTCACCCTCTCTAATATCTTTGGTGGGCATTTACAAATATTACTTTTCCAAAAGGAATGACAGCATTTGCATTTAACCCCACACACCGTGTATACAGTCTCTCTAGCACAGGGGTAGACAACCTGTGGCACGCGAAGGCAGCATGCGAGCTGATTTTCAACGGCACTCACACTGCCCAGGTCCTCGCCACCGATCCAGGGGGCTCTGCATTTTATTTTAATTTTAAATGAAGCTTCTTAAACATTTTGAAACCTTATTTACTTTACATACAACAATAGATTATTCATATGTTATAGACTTATAGAAAGAGACCTTCTAAAAACATTAAAGTGTATTACTGGCACGCGAAACCTTAAATTAGAGTGAATAAATGAAGACTCGGCATACCACTTCTGAAAGGTTGCCGACCCCTGCTCTAGCAGCTCAGACCATGAGGTGATTTTCATTACTCAGGAGGTAGTTGAGGATTTCGATAGTGGTCAGTAAATATTTTCTTCCTTTTTCTGTCTTTCCCCTTCCTCCCACCCTTTTGGGCAGGAGTGATAGTGACTTAAAATTTGTGCAGGTGAGGTTGTGAACACCTCTGTTCTCCTCACCAGTAGCTCTTGACACAACAACTTCAGTGTTCAGCCACTTTAATATCTGCCACTTCCTGAGTGGATTATCTTTATCAACATTAGCTTGTTGAACCTGCTAAAAAGTTAAGTGAGATGGCTAACTGTGGGCAGTTACAAGGTCATGATAAATGTCAGGCTTAATTTAATGCACCATTGTGGGCAACAGTAGTGTTTTGCACTTTTCAGAGCTATTATTTCAGATTCGCCGCAGAATCAAGGAGGTATGTCTGAATTCAGTTAAAATGTGGAAGGTTATAGTCACAACCAAAAGACTTAGACTTTCGTCTTAAGCTTAAATTCTGGAGCACAATTATGCAGTAAATATTTTAAAATATCTTTGGTTACCCTGCCGTGCATGGGTTCCACCTACAGTACTCTGCAGAAACTTACATCTATTTTATTTGTATTAGATCTCGTTAAAATTCTTGATCCAGGATGCAATAATTCATGCATACAGTTTATAAGAATGCATATGACTTTTTGGCATAAAAGTGTTTCAATTTTTATCCATTTAATCCTGATATGACACTTAGGCCTTGTCTACACTACAGGACTATTTCGAATCTACTTAATTCGAATTTGTGGATTCGACCTTATGAAGTCGAATTTGTGTATCCATACTAAATACACTAATTCGAACTTCTGAGTCCACATTCACGGGGCCGGCGTCGACTTTCGAAGCGGTGCACTGTGGGAAGCTATCCCACAGTTCCCGCAGTCCCCGCTGCCCATTTGAATTCTGGGATTTCCCCCCAATGCATGCTGGGGGAAAAAATGTGTCGAGGGTGGTTTTGGGTAACTGTCGTCATTGAACCGTCAATCACGCCCTCACTCCCTCCCTCCCTGAAAGCGCCTGCGGGCAATCTGTTCGTGCACTTTTCTGGTCAGTGACAGCGTGGACGCCACAGCACTGCAAGCATGGAGCCCGCTGCGATCCTCGCCGTTTTCTCCTCCTCGCACTTTATCGTCCACCTCTTCCACATTCAGCTGCTGAGAAATTGGGCTACTTTTCAATGGTTCTGCAAGCACTGGGGGACCATAGGGGACGTTTTACCAACATGAACGTCGGATGGCCGGGCAAGGTTCCTGATGCATGTGTTCTCAGGAACTGTGGGCTGCTCAGACGCCTGCTGGAAGGTAGTTTCTTCCCGTACCACGAAATAACTGTTGTGGATGTGCATTTGCCTATAGTGATCCTCGGTGACCCAGCCTGCCCGCTAATGCACTTGCTCATGAAGCCCTATACAGGCGCCTGGGACAGCGACAAGGAACTCTTCAAATACCAGCGAGCAGCGAGACCTGTGACTGTTCAGTTTCTTTACAGAGAAGCTGAACCTGCCCCTGTTTCTTTACCCAGTTACTGTTGACTCTCCTCTTCGGTTAAATACCCCGTTCTCCCCGTTTCCTCCACTTCCAAGACACGTGTAAAAATAAAATACATGTCACACTGTTACTGAGGAGAGGTTTCTTTATTCATGACTTTTCGTTAAAGGGTCGAAACTGGAACGCAGACTGCGGTGGGTAGGGTGTGCGCTGATGTAAAGACCGCCTCTAAACTTAAGGAATGACAGGCTCCTGCTCCTACAGCGGTCCGCATTGCCGGACTGCTTGTTTCAACGGAGCCTGCCATCCCTCCTTTTTGGGATTCTGTGTGCGGGCGGCTATGTGGCCTTGTGGCGGAGGAGGACGGATACAGATTCCTCTGCTGTGTGACTCAGCGGTCCACAACAAGGACCGCTGTATAAGATCTGTACCCGACCTCCCCCCGCTAAAAAGTCACATCCCCACCGCCCACACAGAACCTGGAAACCACCTCCCATACCGACCACGGTGCCTGCTGACTGCACTGTGTGTGTTACCCGCTGCTGATCCGGCCCCCGTGTCTGTACCCTGCGAAAGGTGCCTGTCCTATGCAATTAGCAACGCACTTCCCCACGCACCCCATTCAAACACAGTCTTCAGTGAGGAAACATGACGGAAACAGTACTTAACAGCAAAGTATTTTTATTACTTAAGTACACAGTTATGGGATGGGACTGGGATTGGGACTTGTTTGAGTCCGGAAGGGAAGGACTTATGCAAACGTAGGGTATGAGAGCTTTTGGTTACTTGAGCACTCTGCTGGGGTGCAGTGACAGTATTCACGGCCCAGGGCGGGCATCCTCCTGGTTATTTAGGGTGAGGGGGGTATGTGACTTTGTGGCGGGGGAGGGCGGTTGCAGAGATACTGCCGGGGGCTCTGTCCTGCAGCGGACCTGCAGAACATACACAAGTCGCCGGAGCGTGTCCGTTTGCTCCCTCAGTAGTACAAGCATTGCTTGAGTCGCCTGCTTGTGTTCCTCACGCCACCTCTCCTCCCATTCGCTGTGTGAGCGCTGGTACAGAGAGACTTTCTCCCTCCACTGCCTCTGCTGGTCCGCCTCGGCTAGGTAGCAGCCCACACATTCATCGAAAATCGTGTCCCTTGTCTTTTTCTTTCGCCGCCTAATCTTCGCCAGCCTCTGCGAGGTGGATGCTGTGGAAGGTCTGGAGACAGTGGAAGCTGTGAGATGGGAAACAGTTAGTTAATTCCTTGCAATGATACTTTTTTGCGAACAATTAACTGAGTCTAGGCTGTCTCTGTGAATTTTTTGTTGAGACCCCTGTGCCTGCTGTTGCACAAATCATTTGCGCGGTGGATTCTGGGTAAATGTCGCCAGTCATTCCTTCCTCCGGGAAAGCAAGGGCAGACAATCATTTCGATCACGTTTTCCATGAAATGCCCTGGCACACGCCATAGCGTGGCAACAATGGACCCTATTTTGCCTTTTGTGTATGTCACCGTATGTGTACTGTATGCCGCTGATAGAGGCGGACCAGCAGCGCTACACAGCAGCATGCTTATGCTTTTGCATGACAGCAGCGATGGTTACCAGGCATACTGCACCGTCTACCATACCATGAACTGGTAAGAAGACGGTAATAAGATGGTCATGGTTACCTGTCCTTTTGCACTGCGCCATTTGGTGCTGTCATAAGTGCCCCTGGTCGATCAGCCAGGGGCGCAAAAGCAAAATTTGGGAATGACTCCCCGAGTCAATCCCTCCTTTTTGGGTATCTAAAAATAGAATCAGTCCTGCCTAGATTATGTGCAAGTGTACTAGAGAACCACTGTATCATACAACCAGAGACCACAGCTGCTCTCTGTCCAATCCTGCATAAATTTTGAGCTGAACGCTATTCACAGGGTGTGCTCCTGAAACAACCCCAGCTGTTCATTCCGTTCTTCCCCCAGCCTTCCTGGGTTCCAATACCATTGTCCCCCCACTTGTGTGATGAAGTAATATAGAATGCATGAATAAGACACAGGTAGTCGTTTGTGAGAAATGAGTGGAAGGAAGCCTCCAGCTGCAATGATAGTCCAGAGATGACATTAAGGGGTGTGGAGGAGGGAGCCACTCATCCCTCTGCTAGTCCAGGGGCAATTGAATCTTTTCTTTACAATGAAGGGTGGGGGCTGATGGATCTCAGCCCCCTGTTGCAATGATGAGGACGGTTACCAGCCATACTGCACCATCTACCATGAAAAATTAGCAACAGGCGGCCTTGACCGACCGGTCCCAAGCAAGTTGGTACGGTTGTCATGGTTACCAGCCCTTTTGCACTGCCCCATGTGCCAATAGGCTGATGATGAGGATGGATTTCCATCGTTTTGTACCATCAGCCATCCATAGCGTGGGGGGAGCAAGGATGTTGGTGTTGAGTGCTGCACCATCGCGTCTATCTGCAGCATTCAGTACAGATACGGTGACATGTAAAAGAGTCAACAGAGGATTGTTTTCCCTTTAACTTCTGGGGGTCGGGGGGGTGCGTAAATTGCCGAGCTATGCCCCGACCCACCACGGACACTGTGTTTGACCCTAGAAGCATTTGGAGATCAGCCAAGAATGCAAATGCTTTTCGGAGACAGCAGGAACTGTGGGATACCTTGCGTCCTCGTTCCCCCCTCCCTCCATGAGCGTCCATTTGATTCTTTGGCTTTCCGTTACGCTCGTCACGCAGCTGCGTGCTGAGTCTGTGCTATGCCGTCTGTCCGTTTATTTATTAAAAATACTTTGGACCAGGCGTAACGTAACATTTCTTCCCCTACTTAGATGCAGGAGTCTCCGAGCGAGATCACCGTGAGGACAGGCACTGAAGGAGATAGAGAGCGCATGCTGCGTGAAATCTAGCACGAACCACGGACCTATGCAGCCGTGCTCTGGGAGGCAGTGCTCCCTGAATACCGCATGAAAGCCTCGCGCGGAAAAGTGTGCTATCACGGAGCACCCAATAAGGCAGCTCTCCCCAGGAACCTCCTGCTGATGCTTATCGATTAACGGCAGGAGAGCTTCGTGGCGTTCTCCCAGGAGGATTTCTGTTCTATCACCATATATACAGAGACCTCCTTTTCACACACTTCAGATTCCTGTTATATTAAGAATAAAAGTTAACATGGTTAAAGCACTTACCGACTGCTCCTACCCCTGATTCAGGATCCGGGTTCCTGGCCGGGGAGGGTTGGTAGGGGATCTCCGTGAGGGTGATGAAGAGATCCTGGCTGTCGGGGAAACCAGCGTTGTAAGCGCTGTCGCCTGCCTCGTCCTCCACAAACCCTTCCTCATCTTTCCCGTCCGTGAACATCGTCGAGGAACTGTCCGTCGACACTGTCCCATCATCAGAGTCCATGGTCACTGGTGGGGCAGTGGTGGCAGGCTCCGTAGCGTCCGTTGGCCGCTTTGATTTTTTGGTAGCCTTGTCTGGGGTCCTTGATTTTCACGCGGTGCTGCGTTGCATGACGGCTGTATCCTCAGTCTGTATCATGGCTTTGGAGACCTTCTCGTAGGTCTTTGCATTCCGTTCGTTGGAGCGCAGCTCCGAAAGCACAGACTCCTCGCCCCACACACCGATCAGATCCAAGAGTTCCCGGTCAGTCTATGCCGGGTCCCTCTTTCTATTCAGAGATTACATGAACTCCTCTGCTGGAGAGCTCTGCATTGCTGCCGGTGCTGCGGAGCTCGCCCCGATGTGCAACCAGAACGTCAGATTCAAACCGCCCAGACAGGAAAATGAATTCAAATTTTCGCAGGTCATTTCCTGTGTGGCTGGGCAGAGAATCCAAGCTCGGGCTGCTGTCCAGAGCGTCAACAGAGTGGTGCAGTGTGGGATAGCTCCCGGAGCTACTAAGTTCGATTTCCATCCACACCTAGCCTAATTCGAACTAGCCATGTCGAATTTAGCGTTACTCCACCTGCCGGGGTGGAGTACCAAATTCGAACTAAAGAGCCCTCTAGTTCGAATTAAATGGCTTTCTGGTGTGGACGGTTGAGCGGTTAGTTCGAATTAACGCTGCTAAATTCGAATTAAAGTCCTAGTGTAGACCAGGCCTTAGAAACATGCATTGGAAACAGTTGTGAGCTCAAAGGGTAGCAGATCTTACAGCATACTGCAGTGCTCTCTGAATGCAGCCAACCTTCCTAGCTAGTTCTGCAGTTACTTCCCCTTGTAGGAGCCTCAATTTAACAAATGGGGTTGGGGAGGGAGAGAGGTTGAAGGACAGGGGAAATATATATATATTAGAGGGGTGAATATATGTGTATATAAATATTCAGATAAATATTCTCATTGTCTGGTTCCATTCACATCCATTGGAGTACATTGAAAGCCTGCCTGGATGTTCAGGTTTTGGCACTTTTGGAAATAACTTTGGGAGCATCTCTTTGTGCCCTCTTTCTTGATCCTGAATTCCTTTGTTCAGACTGCAGCCCTACCTCCTTGGCCTGCTCTATCTATTCTCTTTGGTGGGATGCATCAGGCTGTGGGTAGGTCAGGCTGAAAGATCAGCAGTTCTGTGCTGTAAGCTTCTCAGCTCAGCATCTCTAGCTGAAGCATCTCTAGCTGAGGCGTGTCTGGTAGCGTTTTGAGAGCGGCAGCCACTAGCAGTGCCTGCAATGTGAGCGAAAGCTCACATTTTGTGTAGTTTGGTTTTCAAATACAGAGTATCATCTCACCTGTCTGAGCTTTTCAGCAAGGTAGACCCTGGAGTAGCAGGAATACTTGAGTTGTTTCCCATTTCTGTGTTCAGGTGGAAGCAGAGAGATCATTCTGGGTTCAAATCCACGTAGCCCTCTAGTGAGTGTACAAGTTCCCCTGAGACATAGAGGATACACATCTGTTAAAGACCCAGCTACAGAGCCATGGCTCTTCAGCTCAGGCTTTAGCAGCGAGGGTTGCCAAGCCTCCAGGATTGGCCTGGAGTCTCCAGGAATTAAAGATTAATCTTTAATTAAAGATTATGTCATGTGATGAAATCTCCCAGAATACATCCATCCAAATTTGACACCCTGTTAGCATGTTTTTTACTTCTGGAGGTCCCTTATTACAATCCCCAGTGTGTCAGCCAAGATGACAATAATCTCAAAAGGATAAGCTGTTATAGTAAATTGGGACATTGCAGTCTTAAGTATTATGTAGTTTTGGGGGGAAATGTCTAGAAACTTTTTTACTGTGAACGACAAATATCAAGTTGAGAACTTGAATTACATTTACATGATTATGTAATACAATATGTAATAATTGTATGTTGCATGTTATGTAATTCACTGAGGTTGTAAAACCATGCCAAGAATTACATCTGCAGATACTAGTTTGACCACAAGTTCGAGAAATCATAGTAAGCTGCCTGGTTACAAATTTTTCATTGTTTTTACATCTAAAATAGAAATTATATGCCCAAAGGTTTCATCAATCTGATGTGGATGTATTGACGATACTGCATTTTTTATTAAGTAATTTCTATTTATTAATAAAGATTTGCCTTTCTGTGTTAATAGTTATGATTTTATGCAAACCTCAAAATGCTTCTTGGCTGGCAGTGGGAGAACCCATTTTAAAACTAGATTGACTTTTAATTACAGTTGAAAGTACTATATGGCAGCTAAAGATGAGAAGAATGATCTTGTGTTTAAGATACTGAACCAGGAGATATGGCAGAGTTCAGACTCAATTCTGTAGATTTCCTACATGATGATGGGCAAATGACTTAGGTAAAATTTCAAAAATGCCTAAGTAACTTAAAGTCTGAGGCTCAGACTTTTAAAGGTATTTAGGTGCCTGACAATAGAAACCTTGTCGGATTTTCAAAAGTGCCTAAATCCCATATTCAAAAATAAACTAGGCATTTAGTCTCCTAAGTTTCATTGAAAGCCAATGAGAGTTTGATGTCTAAATGCTTCAGCCACTCTTTAAATTGAGACTTTGACCCCTAAGTCACTTAGGCACGTTCAAAACTTTCCCTCTTACTCTCTTTGTGCATCAGTTCACCACGTGCAAATAGGGATAATACTTGCTACCTCACAAGGTGTTATGAGGATAAATCAACTGGCTTGGGTTGCCCCTTCCCACAGAAAAAACACTGTGGGAAATCTCGTTGACAATCAGCTCAGCGATTCCCAGGTCCTCCTCATTCTGTCATACCAGTTGTCTCCTGGGGATAGGAGAGAGGTCTATAAAATCATGACTGGTGTGGAGAAAGGCTATATTCCTAAACCCCATGAATCTATATGATGTCAGGGCCATCTACATCAAGGTTTGTGCCTCTTCTCTTCCCACCTTTGTGGCAGTAATGGCTCAGGCTGAATTATGTATTCCACCTGAACTCTGCTGGGTCAGAGGATGGGTAATGTGTGTGCCACCCCATCACTTCACTTTCCTCTTGCCCCCACGGAAAGTCTCCTCTACATCCTGATCTGGAGAAAAGGTTGATATAGATCATAGCCATTTTGAAGGTAGTCAGGTACTGCAGTGATGAGTTTAATAGAAAAGTCTCTATGCTTATAAAGTAAATTAATCAAGACCCTATGAAATGGAAATCCCTGTTTCCCATGTTAGGCTTAAAGCTTTTTAAAGTGGTTGAATTATGGGTTTGTAGGTTTTTTCCCCCCTCTAATGTTCAGTTTAATGGTGAAAATTTGTCTCCTGATTATAAAAAACATCTGTCATTTTAGCTCAGTAACTAAATTAATTAAATCCAAAAAAGTGTTATTTTAAATAAGATTTTAAATATTAGTCTGTTCCTCTGAATGTAAATGTTTAATAATATTTTATATTTCCTGAGCTCTTCATTATTGCTGTTAGGTGGCTGGTTATGTCAGGTATTCTCAGAAGGTTCAGTTTTACTTAATGATCGACCTTATGTTTTAGCAAGTTGTTTTCATTATATTTGGTGAGCTGCATTCTGCCCCAGATTTACATTCTCTGTGACTGTTCTGCATGATGTATATTTAATTTATAGGAATATGATTTCCGATAATACTGTAGAATTTTTAAATGACGCTAAATTATAAGAAGTTTGTATAGATTTTATTTCTATTTTTATTTTATATATTCCAAACACTGAATATAAAATTCAATGGAATTTGATTGTGACAAAATACAGTGGCTAGACCAGATTGACTAAAAAATGCAATATTCTAATGTGCTAAATCTCAGTTTTCACTGAGATATGATGACATATTGACACCTTTCCCTAGAATTGTATTTCAGACTGGTCTCTATACTAATTTATAACAGGAGCAAGGTATGCTTACCTACCTGGTCCCCACTTAGGCTAGAACACAATCCTTAAAACAGTTTTATAATGCACTTGGCTCATATAGGTTGGACTATATAGTCCACCTGGGCCCTTCCTTTAGGAAAGGCTGGGTAGCAGGAGGAAGAATCTTCCAATATCCCCTCACAGAATCTCCTACACACTCATTCATCAGGGATGTCCTTCCCACCTACATCCACAAGAAGCAAGTGATTCAGTCCCAAACCTACACCATGCCCAGAGGGAGCTACCTGGAAACACGACTGCATTAGAGCTGCCCTGCCAGAGATTACCTAAGCCTACATTTGCCCCCAATACCTCCATAGAGGGGAGCAGGGAAAGGTTTTGCAACATGGTGAAGGGTCCCCAAGAAAAGTAACATGGCCTTGGGTTGTTCTCTCTATCATGCTTCCTTACAAAGTTGTCTCTCTCCTGCTCTAATCACCACCGTCTAGGCCTGCATATGCTGGGCTGGCATGGAAACCTTTTTCATGTCCCCTTGGTAGCTATTCTGTCCATGATCTACACTCTTTGCAGGGTTTAACTGGTACCATAGGACTTAGCTTTGGTTCTCCATCCCATTGTGAATTTCACTCATAATGTGAGACAAGATGGGTCAGGTAATCTCTTTTATTGGACCAACTTCTGTTGGTGAGAGATACAGGCTTTTAAACTACGCAGAGTTCTTCCTCAGGTCTGGGAAAATTAATGTTTGATCTTGTATTTAGCTGTCACACTCCAAGTACCTTTCCCAGACCTGGGGAAGAGCTCTGTGTAGCCTGAAAGCTTGTTTTTCTCACCAACAGAAGTTGATCCAAAGAAGATATTACCTCAGCCTTCTTGTCTCTCTAATATCCTGGGACTGACACGGCTACAACAACACTGCATACTCATAATGGGAGCATGTCCATAATAATTATAAACTTACAGAACCTACTAAAATGTAGAACTGCAGCATGACATTCAATATTTCATGTAGCTTTATAATGGAAACTCTCTATACTAGGAGAGTAGGTTCCCACTGAATGCAAACTCTTTAGAGCTACTTTGGTGATAAATTGTACGTGACTGTGCCTCTCTCTCTTAAAGATTTAAGAAGTAGGATATCCAAAAGGACTGATTGATGGGAAAGCTGCTTACTCTCTTATGCCATCAAGCAGGTGCTTCCAAGCAAAGGAAAGGAAAAAGTACTCTGGAAGGATGGATTTGACCACTACTATGTTTGATTTATGGAATGAGACCTAGGGGCCTGGACTGAGCAGATTGGCTGCCAGTGGCAGCTATATCGAAGTAGTTATTGCCAGGTATAGTAGAGGAAATGGAGAAAAATGAAAGAGTGGGATAAACATTTCTTTCCTAGTCTCTGCTTATCAACGTAAAACATCTGTTTCAGCTACACTGGCTCCCACTGACAGTCAAAATTATTGATATGGTGGAATTGCTGCTTATATGCAACACAATGACACCGTGCCTTCCTGAGCTGCATTGTAATAATTCATTACTGTATGCATATGGTGTAGCATACATTGCAGGTAAAATGTAAATGATGCCAGTGCACTTTGATGAGTATTATGTACAAACATTTGCATCAGCACAATTAATTTTTATGTGTTATAGATGTAATGTTGCTAAGTTACAGAGAGAAATTGCTCATACTAAGAAAACACAGGGTTCCAATTGTTGTCACCAAGTCCTTTTAAACACAATTCTTTAATTATGATTCAATACAGCTTTTATTTAAAGTATGTTACATAAGTACTTATAGCTATAAATAACAAAACTAATATGCTTAGTTCATCTTTTTTATTGAGGGAAATTTGATTAGGGATCTACAGAACTTGATGTTGTCAGCCCCCTCACATAAAAGAGAGGGAGCAATACATCTCCCTGTAAGAATTACATCCATTTAATAAATAAACTAGTTGCATAGAAATAGATGGCCAAAGTTTAAAGCTACAAATAAAAAAAAAATCTGTTGTTAATAATATCACTTCATAAAGCGAGGCACTTAACTTTTTCCCCTATGACTTCCCGGTGCAGTCACAGATCAGACATTGAGGTAAAAGACAAGTCCTTATGTTTCACAAGCTTCAGAAACTGCTAACATTAGTCAAAAGGGGGAAAAAAGGTAAAACCTTGAACTAAAAACTGGGCAGTAGCAATCTGCTAATCCTTTCTGAAAATTCGCCATGAGTTTTGTAAAATTTGCTGGGATTTTGAATCTTGAATTGTATTTTTCTTGTCCCTGTTTTTATTGCAGAAATAGATTATTTTGTTAAGGATGGCAGTCACTGCTCTGTTTTATAATTTAATATCAGGTATGCGGGGACGGGGAGATACAGCAGTTCCTTTAAAATATTTTGTTAAAATAATATGAAATTGTTTGCTTCTGCTACTGGATCCATTTTTATAGTAAAAATTTACAAAGTCTCAGAAGCAGCACTGCCACTTTTCAGATGACAAAGATAAATACCAACACCACCTTCACTATAATATTTAAGCATAGTAGCAAGTATGTTAATTGGGTGAAAGGTTTTTGACTGTATGCATCTGAAAACATACAGGGCTTGACCTTGAGTCCAGTAAAGTCAATAAAAAAAATCAATGCTGCAGGATCAAACCTTTAGAGCTTGTATGTACTAGAATGTCTTACTCCTTCATATTTCATAGATTTAACGTGTCCTAGCCCATGCCTCTAGGAAAATCTAGTGCAATTTTAAAAGTATTATTTGTTTGTTTTTGTTTATTATGGCACTTACTCTCCCTTTGTGACAAAATTTGTCATTAAAAAAACTAGTAATTTTTTTTCATTAGGATTAAATTAATTTGTATCGGTTCTATTTCAAGTTTTATTGAGCAAACTTTGCTATTGTATTTTTTTTCTTAATATCAGACCTAGCATTCTTTCACCATTTCGATTTTCTTTTTTTTCCAATGTGCCATAGCATATATTGCCATATATTATATTGTATTTATATGCACGGTATGAATAATCACTGAGTATAACATTTTTCAAATTTTAACTCTATTATGAAACTGATACATTGTTATAATTATATGTATTTTTAAAATCTTTGAAGATTGTCTTCAAAGATAACATTAATTTTGAAGTAATTGTTTAAACATACACAATATACAGGAGTTACTTTCAGAATCAATTTGTGGCATTTTTGTTGATCATGCTTGGTTATCCATTGCTCCCTAGGGAGAACAAGAACCTATATGCCCCAACAAATATTTAAGTGAAGACATCTTGACCCCAAGGATGTTATAGAATCAGTTCATGGTTAGTACATGAGATACCTTAGTCAGAGACAGTAATGAACCCACTACACACACCACATGGTTTCAATTACAGCTTTATATGACTAGACAGCATGGTGCCAGAAACAAACGATTGAAACAGTTGAAATGGTTCTCTTCTTCACGGTTCAGATACCTGAGCCTCTGCTTTGTTTCCTTATTAATGCCTATTTTATTTGCTCACAGCCCTGACTTTGAAACTAAGAATTTTGTATTAAACATACATTGTATTAATGTATTAAACATTCCTTAGTTTTAAAGAATGCTCTGGTATAGCCTAGTAATATTTCAATTAAGTCCTTTATTTAGAATATTTGCTCACTGGGTTGAGACCTATAATATAACAGTTACATTGTCAAAGGTGTTTTGGTTGTAGGAGTACAAGTCCAAATATAGGCCCCAATGCAGGAAAGCCTCCCTCTGAAAAACAGCACTGAAGCATGTGCTTAACTTTAAAAAAGTGACTTCAGTGAGACTTCAGTGAGACTTAAACATGTGCTTTAGTGCGGTCCTGATGTGCATGCTGCCATGGTACACAGAAATGCTCTAGGAACTATGTAGGGGCAAGCAGCTACAGCTACAGCTTCGTGGTATCTTAAAAAGGTTACATGGCTAGACCCAAATCAGTGAGTGCATAGGCTGCCACTAGCAGCATGTAGCATCCACTGGCAGAAAATTAGGTGGGTACATAGCTTTTTTGAGAAGTAATAAGTAACCATCACCTCAGTCAGTGACAGGCATCCTGGTCCTAGGATTCCCCCTTGCCTGATGGTCCTAGGATTCCCCCCTTATCTGCCTACCAGTATGTGCACTAGTTCTGCCCCCTTTCAGGTCAACGGAAGCGTTGCCATTGACTTAAGTGTGAGCAAGAGTAGACCATTTGCATGGTGTCTGCCCTTAAGTATTGTAAGTTCTGATGTTTTCAGTTAATGAAGGAGAAGCCCAGAATGAAGAAATCTTTCCAGTCACTTGAGCCTGAGAGGATAGCCCTTCTGTCCATACTCATCATGACTTTCATGGGATGAAAGAACCAGGACAACTTCTGGACCAGTCCTACACCATATGTACACAGCCATGTGTCCCAGGAGCCCCATCAGAGGACCTTATCACTTGCAGACAATGCAGATCCTTTAAGCAGGCCTTTGGCATCATGTCCTCCTCCTCATTGTGCAGAGGAACCACCATAGTTCTGTGCTGTTAAGGATCCAGCACCTGCAGGGCAGGAGGAGGATTTGGACTATGCTGTCAAAGCTTTTTAAAACTTTGCAGCTCACCTTCAGAGGAAACAGTCTTCTCCAAATATCTTAAAGCTGTCTTGTTCAAACAGACTACTTACTCGAAAGCACATCCACTCAGTCAAAAAAGCTAAAAGAATTTGGGGAATCATTAGGAAAGGGATAGATAATAAGACAGAAAATATTATATTACCTCTATATAAATCCGTGGTACACCCATATCTCGAATACTGCATGCAAATCTGGTTGCTCTATATCCAAAAAGATATATTGGAATTGAAAAAGGTTCAGAAAAGGGTAGTAAAAATGATTTGGGGTATGGAACGGCTGCCATATGAGGAGAGATAAATAAGACTGGGACTTTTCAGCTTGTAAAAGAGACTACTAAAGGGGGATAGGAGAGAGGTCTATAAAATCATGACCGGTGTGGAGAAAGTAAATAAGGAAGTGTTATTTCCTCCTTCTCATAACACAAAAACTAAGGGTCAACAAATGAAATTAATAAGCAGCAGGCTAAAAATGAGCAAAAGAAAGTATTGAACACAAAACACAGTCAACCTGTGGAACTCTTTGCTAGAAGATGTTATGAAGGCCAAGACTATAATAGGGTTCAAAAAGAACTAATAAGTTCATGGAGGATAGGTCCATCAATGTCTACTAGCCAGGATGGGCAGGGATGCAAAACCATGCTCAGAAGCATCTGTAGCCTGTGTTTGCCAGAAGCTGGGCATGGACGATGGGATTGATCATGATCATGATGGATCATCATGTTCT
Organism: Mauremys mutica; assembly: GCF_020497125.1. NCBI lineage: Eukaryota > Metazoa > Chordata > Testudines > Geoemydidae > Mauremys > Mauremys mutica. Next base: position 83,243,287 of record NC_059079.1, on the reverse strand, counting down.
GTTCATTCTCTATGAAGCACCTAGCATTGGCCACTGTTGGAAAACAGGATACTGTGCTAGGTGGACCATTGGTCTGACTCAGTATGGCCATACTTATGTTCTTATTTATACAATATGTATTTGTCTTTAATTGAACAAATGAATGTTGTCATCCCAGATCTCACTTTAAGTAAAGTCTATCATCCTTTCTCCTAGCAAGAAGGCAGAGAGATTTAAAAATCCTGAAAATTTCCTTGTAGTGTTCAATGGGCATGCACTGTAAGAAGAACCTGCTATATCTTACATGAGATTTAGGGTTATAATTTATCTTAAAGGAAATTTAGAAATGAAAATATTAAATGTTCCCTTTTATCCTTTATGCAGTAATAATAGTATAACAATAAAACACACAATAATCAGAATTAACAGCATTTTTGTTGATGGATCAAGCACTCAGAAGCTAGGGGACTCCAGAAATTAAAGGAACACAATCAATTTGAGATCTAGGTAGTTAAAAGAAAAAAAATAATTTAAGGTATTACTGCACACCTTCATTTAAAGGCCCCTGCCATGTTCTGTGGTTTTACAATCACGCTTTCATGTGTTTATATATGTTTGTGTACATGTACATACACATACACAAAATACACATACACACACATCCCCAGTTGCTGAATAAGGAAACCCAACAGGTTAAAGTGAGTAACTACCTATACAAAGGAAAATGAAGTTTGACCACTCACAAAGTGCTATAAAGTGTGCAAAGTAAGCAAACAAAAGAAAAAATGGAGGAAGGCGATCTAATTTATTGTAGATAAGCCTGACAGAATTCAGGGCATGTCACCGTGGAATTGGAGCTTAAAAGATGCAGTACAGCTCAATCAGGGGAGTCAATGCAAAAGAACAGACCTGCACCGGTAGCCCTTGCAGGAGTATAGCAGGAGTCCTTCAACGGCCAGAGCAAACCTCAATATGGAGCTGCAGGCTGCAGCCAGAGAGACAGTGGAGCACCTACTCACAAGTGAGGGAGAAGAACATCCAGACCCCTTTCAGTTGAGTAAGCATTGCAAGTCAATAGCCAGGGCCCTATTAGGCCCCTGGAGAGGCAAGATGTGTGGTAGAAAGTAACCCAGGGGGCAGGCTTGGTGATACTATTGCCTAGGCAGCACACCTGAAATGCCATCCCCAGGGTTGGAACCCGGTGGAGCGAGAGGGCCCAGGGTCCCCTACTGCGAGCCCACAGATTCGAGCCTTAGCTGCTACTGCCAACCCACAGATTTGAGCCATAAGGGGGCCTGGTGAGTTAGTGCTCTGACCAGCAGGGTCAGATAACTATTTAATGACCATAGACCTTGAGATTCAAGAAGTTAAGTCTTGATAACCATTAAGACAAATTGTCAATGTCACATGTCAAAATATATAAAGTAACTATCCTTAAAACAAGCTCTTAAGTTCTCAAGCAGTATTCTTCTTATTTTGCCTTTCTATAATTTCATTTATTATAGATGGAAATATTTTTTGTTGATTTGTGTGTGTAGGGTGAAATTGATGGCTACCAACACTTACCAGTAAAAACAAATCTAATCCTTCCAAGCTTACTTTTAGTTCTAGTAATATTAGATAGTGAAAAATGCCCCGGCAGAAGTGTGATTTCTTTGAGTGTATACCTTTAGGGTTGTTAATGTTGGCAATGTTGACTTAGCCATGTTGCACATGTGGTACATTTTATAACATACATGACAGAGTTATATGTTCAGTTTTTCAGTTTGCAACATGCTGGACTTATTGTTCTGCAATAATTGACAATGGGAACAGTGGGGTTCTCAATATATTTTGAAAATTAAGTCATTTAGGAGTTTAAATACAGATTTAGAAACCTAACTTCAGGCTCCTGTTGTGGATAATCCTGGCCTTACTTCATGTAATGCTCTTAATTTCCACTGTACAGTTGAGGCAAAGTGATCGATATACTATTGAAAAGATAAACGGTCAGTTAAATGAAATGCCCTGATAATGATGCTTGTCCACCTTTACCATGTGTTTTTTCTATTAGTTTGTTTTACCTTTTTTCTATTGAATAAGCAGTGCTGGTGATGTTAGTATTCAATGATATATCTGCTTTAGAAACCCATTAGATTGCAGTTCATCAAAGTCATTTTCCCAATCACTTTGAATTGTTCCTATTTAATTGCCACTCCTATAAATTACTGCATCATCAGGGTACTTAATCACTTTATTGGAATGACAGTGACCAGGGAAATTATATATAGAAAAGAAAAACAAAAAGGGACCATTATCTATTCTTGGGGTGCCTGAAAGCTAATACAGTAGGCTGCCAAGAAGGATCCTATTTCCTCTATTATCATAATCTGTTTTTTGTTCAAATATTCTGTGAAGCAGTCCTCAAAATCAAATCATTCAGTTTATCATTTAGAATAGTGTGAGTTTTAATATGAAAACTAATATATCAATATATAGTGTATAAAGCAACAAAGAGTCCTGTGGCACCTTATAGACGAACAGATGTATTGGAGCATAAGCTTTCGTGGATGAATACCCACTTCATCAGACGCAACCCACCTATTCACCCATGAAAGCTTATGCTCCAATACATCTGTTAGTCTATAAGGTGCCACAGGACTCTTTGTTGCTTTTTACAGATCCAGACTAACATGGCTACCCCTCCGATAATATATAGTGTGACAGACTCAGGCCAGAAGGATATAAAAGGCAGATAGATCAGCCTCAGAATGAGCAGGTCCCTGTTCCCTGGATAGTCAAACAAGGGCTACTCCAGGCCAATCAAGACACCTGACGTCACTTTAACCAGTTAAGGTCATTAGGCTAATGCCGGCACCTCACCTCAATTAACTGACAAAGGGTTATGGAGACAGCTGGAACCAATTAAGGTCCCACTTATACTGCTTTAAAAGCTCTCCCTGCCATCTCTCTCCAGAGGAGCCCAGGTGAAAGTTGCTGGAGGAGAGGAAGCATTACTGAACCCTGAGGTAAGGGTGAAGCTTGAAAAAGGGGACCATGGGGAAGTGGTCCAGGGAATCAAAGCAGTGTCAGTGGAGGAGAGAAGCTGCCAACAGCTGCTACCATTAGGATCCCTGGGCTGGAACCCGGAGTAGAGGGCGGGCCCGGGTTCCCTGCTTCCCCCCTCCATGCGCTACAGAGATCCCTTTGAGATGGGAAACAGACTTTGGTACAGGCAGGAGACCAAACTGTGCCTACTGAGCTCTAAGGAGCAACAGAGACACTGGGTATTCCATCTTCCCACCTCCCCACTGGCCTGTGGCGAAAGTAGCTCAATATGCTGTAACCGTTGCCGCCATACTGGGAAAGGGAGGTCATATTGAGGGCCTTAGCGAGCTTCTGAGGCCACTGAATCTGTCAGGAAGCACGGGACCCACCAATACAGGCTCGGAGCTTTTTCATACTGAAATTCACACTATGATAAATGTAAATTATGGCACCTTACTACATACTGGTAAAAGCAGTATTGGTTAGATCTCTTCTGGGGAGGGATAGCTCAGTGGTTTGAGCATTGGCCTGCTAAACCCAGGGTTGTGAGTTCAATCCTTGAGGGGGCCACTTAGGGATGTGGGGCAAAAATTGGTCCTGCTAGTGAAGGCAGGGAGCTGGACTTGATGACCTTTCAAGGTCCCTTCCAGTTCTAGGAGATTGGTATATCTCCAATTATTACCATCGCGTTAGAAATTTGGTAAAATTCATTAGATCAACTAGTTTGCTGATAGCTTTACTGTTTAAGAGTGAAATTTTCAGACACACAAATGGGGCCCAACAACCACTGATATCTCCCCCTAAATGTGTCATTGGGGGGTAGCAACATATAAAATGAAACTTTTTCAGAGAGTCCAGTTTCTTTCAAACCAATCTTATTGTACGTGTTGGTATAATCACTATTTTTTTTTAACTTCTTATTGTGTCAGTGAGAATTTGATATTTGGGAACATAGATTCAAGTATCAGTTGGGCTGGCAACAGTTCCAGGTGGTTGTCACTTTCCTCCGTCCTTTCTCATCATCAGTCAAGAATTGTGGGTTTTAGGTATTTTCTTCTAAAGCTGGGGTCACTTGTTAATAATTTTGTCTGGTTTCATTCATGGCACTAATACCTTTCCGTGCTTGCTCAATATGTCCCCAGATATCTATAGCATCCTATCTGGTAACGGTCTGTCAACTGTACTGTAAACCGCCATTTATATAGTCATCTTCTTTTGCAAGTTGTGACATTTCCTAGCAATATCTAAGCAATCCAGCATGTAGCATTTACTAGCCATTCTTAGCCTGTGCATTTTGTTACTTCATATACACCTGCTCCTTTGTTGCCAGAAGTTCTTTGTCCTTTATGTTTAAATAAAACTTAGTTAGCACTCAAATAAGAGTGATGACTGTGTTAGAAATGTTTGGGTACGTATAGATAAGTGTTTTAGGAGATGTGGCTCATTATAGGACTGTTATGTCTTAACACTACCTAAAGTGATTTCATTTCTTCTAAATCAGACTTTAAATTCATTAGCTACATGAATACATTTTCCCCTCTTTAATCTTACCTTTTTTTAAAAACTGAGCATAAACCTGAAATATACATTTATTTTTTTATGTTAAGCAACTTGAAATTACCATAATTCTTTGTGGTTGGTTGACTTCAAGCCATACCATCCATTCATCAGATTTAAGCAGCCAATTATCTCATGTCAATATGTCTGAATCTGAAGTGTCTTAACTTTAAGTTTATAAGTAATTTCTTATCTCAAAATGTGGACCCAGGTTGATGTCTTGATCTCTCTTCTTTTCTTTTCTTTTTTTGCCATTTTAAATTAAAGTTCAGGATCAAACTGCTCTTCCTCCATCTACTATGTTGTGTTTAAAACATTTAGTTTAACTGCATGTTATCTCTGAGATAATGACTTGACTCCTACCTAAGGTCAAAAGTGAAAATTAGTAGGGTGACCTCCTCTTAGGTCCTAACCTTGGGGTCTTTGTGCAATCTGATCGCCCACTGAAGTCCCCTTGGACTTCAGAATCAGACTTTTAATACCCAGTGTATGTTTATACCCTTCTAAAATAACCTTCACTTCACAGCATTTGTCAAAGTCAGCAGCCTTTACTGAATGAAGGAACAATCCTGAAATAGCAAGGGTGTTCCTGAGCAGGTCTGAGGTATAATGGAGAACTATTCTCAGTGTGTCTCCATGCTACAGACCCAGTTATGCCCCTCATTTATACAGGCCTACTTCCCCTATGTAAATGCAAATGGAACCGAGCCCTTTGCCTGGTTTTCCTGGTGCTTATTCGATCCCTTTGCTTTCATGAAGCAACTCCACTTACAAGTTTTTCTTTAAAAACAAAAAAGTAGCTCTGAATTTATCTGTAACTTGGAAAAAAATCTGTGATACTTCCAACAAGTTTCTAAAGCAGCTAAATCATTAGTTTAATTTCTACGAGAAATTTCAAATTAAGATTAAATGGATTCATCACTAGTATCCTAAAACAAAAGAGAAGAAAATAGCAGAGAAACAAGCCTCTTTGTTCTAAGTGAAAGAGAATACTTAATCACACATCAGCAAAGAATTTAAAAAAAACCCAGCAGTACATGAAAGTATTCCCTTTTTTTCTTTACTGGACAAATTAATTGCCAGCAATGGCAAAACTACAAAGCCCTATTTATTTAAAAAAACTCTAATGCAATAAACAGTATCTAACTCAGCTAAAATTCTTCACTTAAGATCAGCTAACAACTGACAGTGGTTCAGAGGTTTCAATTCAGATCACTTTAAGAATATATAAATATGAAAATGCTTTCCACTAAAACAAGTTTGTGAGATAATTCTGCCTATATGCCCCCTGCAGTTGTGCTAGTGGGGTAGTATCTGTATAAATACCAAAGTCTCTATATTCAGGATCTTCCCCTTAATCTAAATAAAGGTGATTCTCCCCATCCCCCGAAAAATTAGAGCGCTCATTTTTGTAAAAACAGGACAACTCAGGGAGACAAAATGGCATTTTCCTGTCCTGACAGGAAAACTTATGATGTAGCAGCATTAAACAGTAAAAAGACAACATGAGGGTGTAGAAAATGAAATGCATTATGCACCAGAGAATCAGAGTACTTTAATAACTAAAACCAGGCCAAACTGAGAAGCATTTTAAACCTTCTTTGTTCCCCCTTTTGGTACTAATTAAGGATGCATTCAAAAAGTATCAAGGAATAATATATTTATTGTACATTATATTCACCAAGGGCTGGATTTTGCCTGATCGCAGGCATGTGCACAAGTGTTGAAAGAGTACACAAGGATCAAGTTACAACCAAGTAGGGAGGTAGGAGGCAGGTCCTCCAACTCTCCATCTGCCCACATTGGCCAACAGAAGGCAGCAACATAGGGATGTGCATTCCTCCTGCGAGCTGGGTTATTCCAGTGTGCCATGATAAGGGGTGGGATGATTTACCATCACCAATCAATCCCTTGGGATAGGCTCACTTGAAGGAGATAACTTGTGGTTGAATCGCTTGAATTAATTCCCATGGCATAAGTATTCCCAGTGAGTGCCAGATTGTGTTTTGCAAACTGTCCCAGATTGAATTACATTGTTGTCCCTTTACAACACTCGGGCAGAATAAAGGGGCCATGGATGTTGCCTGAAGTGGCCCCCATGGGGGAAAAAAACCCTTTGGTGTAGTGTTATTTGACAGAGGTAGAGCTGGCATAATTCTGTACACCAGCCCTACTTTACGGGCATAGGTGCAGGAACTAGGGGTGTAGGTTGGTGCTGCAGCAACCCCAGGTTTTATGCGGAGATCTATTCCCGGCCCCGCATATGGGCTGCCGGACCGGGGTCCCGGCTGCCAGCCCTAGTCTCGGCCTCCTTATTCCTCTCCTGGTCCCCCTTTCTCAGAGACATGGCCCAACTCCCAGCCCCAGCTCTTGGGGTGGGGGTTGGGGCGGCAAGTAAACAGGAATAAGAGGATTTGCTTTCAGCACCCCCACTATTAAAACACTTCCATCGCCACTGGTTACAGGTTCTCAGAGTAGAGAAAATAGCGGGCAAGAAGGCATGGCTGGAGCACTGTGCTTTGGCTATTCTGTTCTTGTATCCTGGGGGATAGCATTACAAACCAGCACATCTTGAGTAGTCCTGGAGACAGCCCAGAAATAGGGGGATGCAAAGGTGGGTTCAGGAACAGAACACAAAATCTGGGCATCTGTCTCTGTTTCTTTCTGGTTATATGGGATGTAAATTCTTGGGTCGAATTCTGCTGGCGTACCTCCATTGACCTGAAAATCTCACCTAACAGAGTGTTTGGCCCTTTATTTTGTACATAATTGAAAGGTGAAACGAAAGTTCCACTGAAGAAGTGTAAGTGTGAAAAGATCTCAATTTTTCTGTAGGCTGGAATTTTGGATGCTGGAGTTTTGCTTAAAAATGCAGGAGGTAGAGGAGTTCATCTTTTATTAACTCTCTCTGGCACTTATTGTGGATTGAATGCCCACATCCAACATGTTACTGATATTTTTAGCACTACGGTAAGGCAGATTTTTACTCAGTCTATTACAACAGACTCACAGTTCATCAAATTGTAATAGATCAGCAACATAACTGGATGGCTAAAATTGTGTGCCAAGATAGCTTATCTGTGATGGAAGTTTAATTGTCCTGAACCACCTCAATTTTGGAAGATAGTAATGCACTAAAATGAATAAACATTGCAAAGCGGAGTTGTGTATTTTCTTCACAACCTGGATGAGCCACGGGGATACAGAGTAGTGGCTTCTTTGCTGCTGCCCTGTTTCATCTCCGTTTACTGAGCAACACTTCTTAGCTTAGAAGATGAACAGTTGTGTTTCCTGTGTACTCTCACTATTGGCCATCTAGACCCAAAAAACCTATCATACTTTCTAATTTTCAATACCTACCTTTGCCATCTAATCAAGGGAGTTTTGAGTTTGATTTGTCAAGGGTGGTGAGTTTTAATTGATGAGCCAGAAATTAAAGGCTGATGATTAATAGTAAAATTTCCAAAAGTCCCTAAGTGGATTAGGAACTTACATTCCAGTGAACATCAGCTACTTAGGCTCCTAAGTCACTTAAGAGCTCTTGGAAATTTTACCTTAATTCCCTAAATCTTCATTCTCTTGCATTATCTCATTAAACTATCCTAGAGAGGGGCCCAAAATAAAACGTCCAACATCCTTGACTATTTTGGAAGTGCCAGGAATCTGAGCACCTAGATCTGGTTCTGAATTTTATAACTGGTTCCTATTCAGTTTAAGCAGCCATCAAAAGTCTCTTAAAGGCTGAGCAAGTTTTAATATGATCGTTAAAATAAATCAGTCAGTAAAATATAAATGTTGAATCAGTGATTCAAGAACCAGCCAAAATAAAATACAAAGTGGGGCGGGGGAGAACATAATGGGAAAGCTGCTGATAACAAGTGATTACAAATGGCTGAGGGGACTGACCAAGTCGAAATGGCCAGGCAGGATATATGTCAATCCACACATTTTTCAGTTCTTGGTTCTGTGGGTACTGAGAGATTCAGTCTTTAGTAATGGCATTTAGTTCAGCCCTATACTTGAGTGTTAGATGCCCAACATAGAAAGGAGACACAATCTATCCTTCCTCTTGAGCAGGGTAGGGGCTGCAGTGCAGGCTGCCATCCCCTCCACCACTGTTTCAGCTTATGTGCTACACTAGTAGCCTCCGCTCCTTACACCATTTGTGCAAGGTGTTTGGGCCATTAGACCTGCGTCTTCATGATATTCTCCAAGGATAGCTCCCCTCCAATGCTGTTCTCTGCCTTGGCCTATCAAGCATCAGTATGCAGACCCACTTATTGTCACTCTCTCAATGCAGCCGCTTGTTGGGGCTGGATTTCACCCTATGTCTGTTGATTTGTTTCTTTGAGTGAGATGAAATGAAGAGGGGATTATGTTGTTTTGCCACATGTATTTTCTTAGGTATGGAGAAAAAAACTCTCTAGCATGGGTAGTGGTTAATTTTCTAATAGATTTGTTGCTATGATATTTGACCCTGTGTCATGGAGCTGCTCCAGATGCCAGACACCCACTAATTTCAACAGGCATCCCATGTGGCGAATGGTTGAAGGATCAGGCCCACCTCTTGCAATATTCCAAAGTTTTAAAATACAAAAACTATTTCTACCCAATGATACTCTGTCTACTTCTGTCTTCCTCCTGGTGTATTTGAAAATATTTCAGCTTGTAATATTTTTGGCATCATGCTGAGTTCCTGCCACAACCAGGAGACATACAGGAGTACATCAGTCCTTCTGTCAGTTACTTACCTGCCGTATGGCTGTGACATCTCTGATGCATTGGGGAGAAAATTAGTATTGCAGAAGTGGGGGCAGAGAGAGTCCCCTTAAAAAATGTGATTTAAAATGGCAGATGACCCTTTTGTGTTGGTAAACACTGCAGTATAGAATCATAGAATATCAGGGTTGGAAGGGACCTCAGGAGGTCATCTAGTCCAACCCCCTGCTCAAAGCAGGACCAATCCCCAACTAAATCATCCCAGCCAGGGCTTTGTCGAGCCTGACCTTAAAAACCGTGACACCCAGTGGTGATGTGACACCATGCAGCTGCAGCATGAGACTTTGTCTAAAATGTGAGCATGGGGATCCATATGGAGAAACTGGAGAAATAAGCATTAGGAGTCAGTCTGTCTGTCTGTTTTTTCCCACCTTCACTCAAACCTGCATACAGTACATTAGTGGGTGAAAGGCCGCAAATCCCTGCAGATGGTTCCAGAGAAGGGAGTAGAATTATCACTGAAGGGAGGAATTTTTGAAGGAGGAGACATTCAGCATTGGTTAGGAGAGTGGAGGAAGGGAAAAGGAGAGGCTTCTGGTGGACTTGCTGGGTAGCTTGATTCGGGGAATATGATAGGGTGGGTTTCTGAGAGATCTGATGCAGGTGGGGGGAATGTACTGGGATGCTCATGTAACTAATACTCTATGCAGTGCATGTGTTCCTGGGGCATCAGACTGGTGCAGTATTTGAAAGGTGCTGTCATTGAGAGTCACTTAAATTATATAATGCAATATCTTGGTGGATTTTTTAAATTGATATTTAAATGTATGTGGTTTAACTTTCTCCCATCTCCCGGGCACAGGGATGCCTTGTGGGCAAAGACATCTCAATCTTTCAATTTTAGGGTCAAATCTAAGTATACAGTATAATTACCAGGAACTCCAATACTCTCACAGTATTGTAACTGTAGCTATCTAGCTAGGTATTTGCATGGTCACAGCCATTCAATTAATTTTTTATCTTCTTAATACCCCTGTTAGGTACAAATATACTAGCTCCATTTTACAAATGGAGGACTAAGGTACAGGATAGATGAGGTGACTTGCTCAAGATCACACGGGAAGTTTTTGGTAGAACTGGGAATTGAACCCACTTCTTGTGAGTCCCAATCTAGTGCCCGTTCCATTAGACCATCCTTCCTACACTTAGTTTGGCCCAGCACTGTGATTGACTGAGACAGTTCCATTTTGAACATTTTTGAAAACAAAATAATTAAGCAGCAACATGAAACATGTTAGTTACCTACACCTCAGGATCGAGGGTTAAAGGGCTTGAGGTGCATAACAGGAAATCTCATCTGAGATCCCAATTTGACTACACAAGGATGATAGTTAGAAACAGTATTAAACACCTGTCTACTGTTTGGTGGATTAACTCTCTGCTCTCTTATGCCAAGAGTTCAAGATCAACTTCAAATTGAAACGCCTGCAAAGATTACAGTGAATTTAATCATTTTGGTTGCACTGGCATGGGAGCCATTCCACTCCATTACCAAGGTGGATGCTTTTGATGCAGGAGGAACTATAACTTGTAATTTTCACACTACATACCCGATCACATTGCTGACTCAGGAGCAAGTATTAGCCATGAGAAACTTGCTGCTATTTCATGTAGCCCTGTAGTAAGGGTTTACAAGAAGCCAGTCATGATAAAGATACATCACAAAAGTAGACACAAATTGGAGGGAAACTGCTGTTTTTTGTGCAATGTGCATTTTATTGAAAGCTGGAGAATTTTCTTTCTAGGTTTAATAAATTATCTCCATGTTGTTTTAAACACAAGGGACCATATTCATCCCTGATGTAACTCCAGAGTCTTCAGTGGAGTTAAGTTAGAAGTAATTTGGTCTGATATTTCTTTTAGGAAATGAGGAATTCTTACTTCAAATGCAGAATATAAAAGCTAACATTTGCTGAAATGTAATGATTCAGTTGAATGACTAGTTTTTATAGAAGTATTTTTTTATTTTAATTTTACTAAGATCACACAGTGATTAATAGATTAATCCAGACTGCATTTATAGTACATCCTAATTCTGCATTATACATTTGCTAATGTCATAGAGCTACACGTTTTTAAATTGGACTCTTCTTTTCATTACCAGGTTGGGGTGGGGAGCTGTAAATTATGCACCTCCTTTGAGGAGACCCAACATTTATAAACCTATTTTAAGGAAATTGAAGAAAGGCTCCTGACCCTTTATAGAACAGGTCTTCAAAGTATTAATTTACCTGGCCATTTCAGTATGGGGAGATTACAGCCAATAGATGATTTATGCCAAGGATGGATATACTTTCACCTTTCAAGTTTTTTCCTAAAATTAGCAGGTGGCCCATTTCCTTAAAGTAATTTTTCCTAAAATAACCATAAGTCTCCCTTTATTGTAAATATGCTGAACTAGTCAACTTTAATTTAGATATCCAGAATGAATACTCTGTGTGTCTGAGAATAACATCATCCTGTATAGTTCTCCAGTATCGTCATTAATGATACTGATGCTGTGCCCACTTTGCTGCTGCTGTTTTTTTAAAGCAGATATAAAAGACCATTTATCCTAGCTGTAGGTCAGATGATAAGCCACATTTCGAGAGTATATACATCCTTCCAAGGGTACCTGATATGTTTGATATCGGTGACATCACCTATTTGCAATAAATTCTAGGTTACAAAGAAATGCATTGCAAACCAGAGCTCTCAAATATTGTTAACGCTGGTGCAGGACTGGATTTTTTTAAGTGCATGACCATTAGGTCTCATCATTATGATGGATCCTGTGTGTTTGCACCAGTTATAATATAATGTCAGAAGTTAAACTCAGGTAATGATTCTGGTCCTTTTTGATATACACTCTTTGACTAGAAGTTTCAGGATGTATGGTGGAAAACGGAGAAAAGTAGCACTCCTAGTTACTGTAGGTTACATGAAAAATGCCTTATTAAAACTTTTTTTGAAAGACTCAGCTTAGAAATTTACTTTTTGATTTAGAGATCCTAAGTCAATAGGTTTGTGAGCAGCATATGAGAAGATTTATTTTTCAGAACACAGGACATCATCCTCATAGACCATCCATCGTTCCTGGCCAGCTATCCTAACAACATTAATTCATTGATTTCTTAGGTGTCTCCGCCCATTCCTGGCTCCAGAGTATGATGATGCCTATATGAAGAAAGTATAGAATGGGTACAAACTGGGATAATTCAAAATAGCTATTTGGGAGCTGGCTTTTTATTTCTGTCTTTGTAGGTCACCAACCTATCAGTCCAGCTATTTTAACTCTGGTTTCTGGAAGTATCCAGAACCTCTGAATTATTTACAGTCATGCTTTTCTGATATGTTAAAAACAACTCTGGTTTTTAAGACCTTCTCGATAAAATGTATTAAACAGTATCTTCCTCCACATTACAGGTTACATCCAGGTTGTTGATTTAGATAAAAATAATAAATTGTATGCCTACTGTTTGGATAATAACTAGTATGTACAGTAGTATGTACACAAATAGCTGGCATAAAAACAGATAAGAAACACAAACATAAAATCCTTAAACAGACATACTATTACACCCAGCTCACCACTGTGTTACTCGGGTCACTTCCTTGTACTTGGTATTCAGCCCTGATTTAAAGTAGGAAGAACTCCTGTTTAAGTCAATAAATCAAATTCTGCTCTGTTATGCCAGTGTAAATCCAAAGTAATTCCACTGACTCCAGATTTATACCTGTGAATCTGAAAGTAGAATATGGTCTGGGAAAACAATACAATAGAGGGGCAGCCTCTTTTTAAGTTTCTTTTTCCTGTTTCCATCCAAAGTGTAATTTCAGTTGGTTTTTTTTCACATCTGCTGAAAATCAAATCAGAGAAACAGTGCAAATTATGCTTTTTGTCACATATGTATTTTCAGACTAACTTACGCTCAGCATATACCTTAAACAACTGTTAACCTAAGTACTGAATTGCACTGGAGGTGGAATGATACACATTGAGATGAATTCTGAACTCTGACCTATGTAAAATTTGATTATGCTGGTGTAAATGAGAACAGAACTTGGTAAATTTATCTTAGATCACATCTTGCATCAGATGTAACTATACAACTGTGCAAACCTGTGCACAGCAGCTATTTAAATTAATGACTGTTTGGGCGGGGGGTGGGGAGGAGAACCACTTCTTCCCAAGGTAAGATGAGCTATGGGTTTGTCCTTAGATGGTTAATATTTTCAATACTTGCATATGCATCTTTGTGTCAACCAACATAGCTGTTCTGTCTGAGCCTTGTGTATTGAGAATGACATGTTTCATGACATCTGGGGTTAAAGTGAAGGTATTGGGACTGTCAGTTAACCTCCCTTTGTCAGTCTGCTGCAGAGATGACTTTATATTTATAATAGGGTTATTAGGGTGTCCACTACCCTCTGATAGAATGCAGAATGGGTTTCCTTCTCAGTATGAAGATATTTTCTGTGTTCCCTAAAATATATATACTAATGTGGTCCTAAAAATGTCATGCATATCCCAAAACATCAAGTAGCTCCAAGGCAAGTATATAAAGCAGAATGTTTCCTCTGTCTCAGTAAAGACAATTGGCAAACCTTTTGCATTAGAATTGCTTAATTTATCAATAACTATGTGGTTATGAATGTACAAAAAGCTTCATTATAATTTAAAATTTTCATTCTTGCTATAAAATTAAATACAGGCACTGAAAAGATTTTCTTTTGGAATGTTTGCCCTTTTAACAATATGGAATATTTAATATAGAGTAAACTGTTATCACCAAATGTAGCTAAAACAAATATAGAAGAAAACTTGTCACTTCATAGATTATCTCAATTTATTCATCCCTTTGTTGCTTGAATACCAAATTAATGACATTAGATGTATATACTCCCATTGCTTGTGGCATCTTGTGGGTTATTTGGCTTACAGTACTTATCAGTGATGAGCTGCCAAAATCTTAGGAACCGGTTCCCTACTGGGTCTTCGGCGGCATGGCTCCGGCAGCTGAAGGACCCACCACCGAAGACCCGGTAGGGAACCGCCCAGTGAGTACACCCCCCACCCACGTCCTGCCCCCCCTCAGAAACCTACCCAACCCCCCCTTCCCCATCCCGTCTGCCCCCCCAGAACCTCTGCCCGATCCAACCCCTCCTCCCCCGCCCCAGTCCCGGCCCTGGCCTCTTACCCCTGCCGGGGTCGGGGCCAGGGTCGGAGCCGCGCCGAGTGGCTGGAGTTGGGGCCGGGCAGTGGCTGGAGCAGGACACGGCGGCGCCTGGAGTCCTCATCGTGCCCTACCCTGCCCAGCTCACCTGCAGGAATGGCACCGCCCAGCCGGGACCCGGGTGGCCAAGAACCGCGCCACCCGGCCCAGCCCCGGCCGGCCAGGAACCGCACCGGCCCGTCAGGAACCACGCCGCCCGGCCCGGACCCGGCCAGGAACCGGGCAGGAAACGCGCCGCCCGGCCGGACCCAGGGAGGAGCCGTGCTGCCCGGCCGAGGTCGCAGCTGGACCCTGGGGGCAGGAGCCCAGCCGCCCGACCCCAGAGTCTCGCTACGACCTCCGGAGCGGCGCGCCACCTGGAGCCCTCCTCCCGCTGGCACCCCCAGGCCCCAGCTCACCTGGTGGAAGCGCTACTTGCTTCTCAGCCCTCCCAGCTTCCCGCGCGAACAGCTGATTCGCGGGAAGCTGGGGAAGGGGAGGAGACGCCAGAGGAGCTTCAGTAGAGGAGGCGGAGTGAGGTGAGTTGGGGCTGGGGGAAGGGTACACAGCTGCTAGAGCTTTAGTTAAATTTAAAAGCCCTTTTGGAACTAGTTGTCCCTCCAGGAACAACCGGTTCTAAAGGGGGCTTCTAAATTTAACAACCGGTTCGCGCGATCCGGTGCGAACCGGCTGCAGCTCACCACTGGTTATGGTTCAGCATAGATTTATGTTCCAGCCAGAGATATGAATATAATTGAGCCTTATGGTATATAAATGAGCACAGATTTTCAAAAGGGAGGGATTTCTGAAGGCATCGGTGTATTAAGTTAAACTTTTTAATTAATAGGAAATAAATTTGAATTAAAAGAGATATCATCTGAGTCACAGAAGGATCTTAGCAGAAGTGCTGTTTGAAGCCTTTCATTCTTGACCTATAGGATTGTAACAAACTTTTAAATAATTTTCAAGGGCACTTCCGATGTTCTGTCATTTAAACCGCCACGCAAGCCCTTTTTTGTTGGCCTGTAGCCATACAGTCATTACAATGTAGTTTTAGGAAATAGTAGTGTGTGTTCTGTATACAGATTTTTCATTAAATTCCCTTCTTCCTTCCACCTCCACCCCCCGCACCCTCCAAAAAATAGCAGAACGCTAATAGAGATGAAGAATGCTATTCAAAGGGTACACTGGTATGTGTTTAGAGGAACACTTTGACCGAGCATACATCGCAGGTATCTTACAAGTATATTCATTTTCACAATTCAAGACATTTAATCTGCATAGGTCAGATGTAGCCAAAGTGCAGCCACGTGCCAAATGAAACCCATGCTGTTCGGTATATTACGTATTTCTAACAAAGTTTCCCTCTTACACTTGGAGGTGGAGCCTGCAGAGATTACAGTTCAGTGGTCACAATTTAAGAAGTTCACTCTAGATAGTCTACCTACTTGAGCTATATGCATAAAATAGGGGATACTGGTGGAACCACTAACCTCTCTTCAAACAGGATGAATAGCTGCAGTGCAGCTAATGTAATTAGTGATTCATCTTAGAGAGAGTATTCTCTAGTGGCACAATGCTGGGAGTAGTAGAGATGACTAGGTAGAGCAAGAGATTTAGTTTCTGTTCCTGGCTCTTCAACTGACTTGTTCTTTGATCTTGCACAGCTTATTTAACCTCTCTTCCACATTTTCTGCATTTGTAGACGGGGATAATAAAAGTAATACTTCCCAGTCTCCCAAGGGTGATTTTAGGCTTTAAGTTATTTGTTTCTGAAGTGGCTTGATATCCTTCGAGGGAAAGCACTATCAGTGTGCAAGGTGTTATTACTATGTGTTTACTCGAGGTTTGTACACGTCATTGCTTATGTAGGATGCAATCTATATCTCAGGGCCTGTAGCAGTTTTACAGGATACTGTCACTAATGGTAAATTTGATTGTCAAGTTATCTTCTCTTCATTGTTTTATCAGTTTCATAACAGCTTACCCATGACAGTGCCCATGTAGTGCTGGAGAAGAAACTGATAAACAACATTGTAACATCAGAGGTAACACTCTCCAGTAATCGTAACCTTGACCTTAAATCCTAACCCTGCTGCCTATCTTGCAAGTGCCCATTTGGTCCTGCAAACAGAGGAATTTCTCTGCCTGCAGCACCAAATGGACAGTGTTTAGATTAATTAAAATGGTTTTTTGACTCAGCAAAGGTAAATTAACTTCCCTAAGCCAGACATGCTGTGGAGGGAGCCACAGTTGAATCTCCAGGTTCACTCATATTCAGTCAGTATAGCTCCTGATCTGAAGCAGCTCCCCAGACAAACAGAAATGCCATTGGTTTGAGTGTTAAGCCTCACTTTGCTCAGCCAATTATCTTGATCTGAGTGGAGGCCAATATGGTAGTGTTAATCATAGCACATGACTGACTGACTTGTGCGGCACAAATCCAATATAGTATTTTAGAAACTGAATATTTAACTCTTCATCTTAAATGACAACTCTACAATTAACTTGCACTAAGAATTCATTTTCAACTGCTGGCAATGTTTAGCAGTATGCCCTGAGACAAGATGTTTAGAGCTTAATGTTCTGCTTAAAGATATTCATGGAGCACTCCTCTTGGGTGTGTCTTTTGAAATTTCAATTAAGGCCCTAATATTCAGGTACAAAATTATCCTCAGTGGGATTTTCTTCCTGAGGATCCGAGGCAGCAATGGCTGTTTCCATGTGACCATTCCTTTGGGTATATAAAATTTGACTTCTCTGTTGAATTGGCAGGGAATTCCTTCCGTAAAACCTACAGAGCTCCCAAATTCTGCTCAGGGCCCTGTGCATCTGCCCTGCTTTGCTGATAGGAGCCATGCCCCAGGGGCTTCCCCACTGGCCACAACCCTCACCTCCTGGGTGGCTTCGTGGAGAGAGTGAGGGAATATCATGATGACAAGATCAGTGTTATCTCTGTTACTATATATTCTCCCTGGAGCTGAGGGGATGACATGTCCTTGAAATGGCTTTTTCCTCCTCCTTCCCTTCCTCTCTTCTCCTCACCTGCCAAGCCAGATTCATGAGCTCACATGCATGTCTCCTCTTCATAGGTGGGAAAGGGGGAGAAATGCAATCAACAAAGCATCCTACAAGTGTTTCATAAAGTCTGAACACATTTTTAGAACTCTAATACCTATCTTAACAATACTAATACACAGATAAGCCAATAGGTCTCCAACTATGTATTTGTTTGTGTTCAGTTGGGACTTAGGAGCCTTAGCATGTGTTTGCACCTGGCCTATCAGCATTACACCTAAATAACCCAGATCAGAGTTTCCTCCACTTGCAGAAATAGAAGGGGTGATCTGACCCAGTATTTTGAACTTACTATAGAGGCTTTTCATCAAAAATAAATTCTACAAAATGTGGAAATCAACCTAATTTCTTTTGACCTGGTTACTGGCCTTGTGGGTAGGGGGAAAGCAGTAGATATGATTTAACTTGTTTTTGGTTAAGCTCTTTATACATTCCCACATGACATTCTCATAAGCAAACTAGGAAAATGTGGTCTAGCTGACATTATTATAATGGTGCAGAAGTGCTTGAAAGACTGTACTCAGAGAAGTTATCAGTGGTTTGCTGTCAAACTGGGAGGCTGCATCTAGTGGGTTCCAGTGGGGAGTTGTCCTGCATTCAGTACTAGTCAGTGTTTTCATTAATGGTTTAGAGAATGGGGTGGAGAGTATGCTTAAAAAACCCACAAATGACACCAAACTGGGAGGGATTGCATGTACTGTACTTTGGAGGACAGTGTTAGAATTGAAAAGGACCTTGACAAATTGGAAGATTGATCTGAAATCAATAAGATGAAATTCAGTAAAGACAAGTGCAAAATACTATGCCTAGGTGAAAAAAATACAGATGTACAAATACAAATAACTGGAATAGCCAGGAATAACTGGCTAGGCAGTAGTACTGCTGAAAAGGATCTGGGGGTTACAGTGAATCACAAATTGAATATGAGCCTACCTTGTGATGCAGTTGCAAAAAAGGCTGCTAATATTCTGGGGTGTATTAACAGCAGTGTTGTATCTAAGTCATGGGAGGTAACTGTTCAGCTCTGTGTGGCACTGGTGAAGTCTGAGATGGAGTATTGTGTCCAGTTTGAGGTGCCACACTTCAGAAAAGATGTGGAGAAACTGGTATGTGTAGTCTTAAGAAAAGAAGACTTGGCAGGGGGGCATGATAACAGCTCTTAACATATCTTGAGACTGTTACAGAGAGGATGGTGATCACTTGTTTTCTAAGTCCACTGAAGGTAGAACAGAAAGTAATAGGTATCATCTGCAGGAAGGAAGATTTAGGTTACATATTAGGAAAAACTGTTTGAATATAAGGATAGTTAAGCACAGAAATAGGTTATTAATTAAAGTTGTGGAATCCCTGTCATTGGAGGGTTTAAGAGCAGGTTAGACAAACACCTGTCAGGAATAATCTAGGTGTACTTGGTCCTGCCTCAATGCAGGGGGTGAATTAACTTACTTCTATGATTAGGAGGAGGTCTGTCAGTGGTGAATCTGCATCTTGTAGTAAGATGTGGGTCAGGGAATTGGTGACAATATGTTTAACACCTCTTCAGCCCTGTACTTTTGCTACTATGAAAAGCATATCACACATAGAATACTCTAAGGTATTTGTTTATATGAGTTGATAGTTCTATAGTAAATTACAGTATGCTAGCCTGCTGCACATTAAGTCAGCATGTGGACCCTGTTACTGAACACTGAAAGTTGCATGCTACGCTTTGATTTACTGCTGTTTCAGAGCCGTAGACAAGCCACGTAAAAAAGGTAGCTAACTGAGTAATACTGCAATCTGTCATATGGCCGCCAATTTCCTCTGCCCCTCCTCCCTGAGATTTGACTATTAATCCACTATCGTTTGTAAAAATGTCCCTCTGTCCTTCCAAAGAAATGCATAGTGTAAATAACCCTTAATAGAACCATACTTATTTTCCTGAATTTAGACTAAAATAAGTATATTCAAAGGCTGCATTTGAGCATCAAACACTCTCAATTAAATTGTTCTTTGATACCCTATTGAGTGTGTTAAACATCTACAACAGATTAAAATATAAGTGTATTCACTGTATTTTAACTGAAATTGGCCTGATGGGAAGAGACATAACAACCAGGGATTAGTTCTAGTACTGCATTAAATATGCACACTTATCTGTGCAATTAGATTTTAATAAACACTTTTGATAGTTACGTAAAAATATATATTTTTAATGCAGAAGTTGCACTGTGTGAGAATAATTCTTGAAAAAAGAGTTTCTTTTTAATTAAGGTCTGATTATGATAAGCATTTTCTGTTTTCCTAAGTAAAGATTAAATTAATGTTATAAATCGATTTTCTGACTTTTACATATATATATAACACATTAGACAGAACACTGGAAGCTAGTTTTATTAGATTAGGACTGCTTACAGTAATTCAAAGAATATTTTTTAAATTGCAATCATGGTTAAATTTGGAGCAAAGTTTATTAAGTGTTTCTTAGGCTTTAATGTAATACATACCACTATAATGAATTATTTACTGTTAGCAAATCTTTCTTTTTGATTGTATTTGTAATTGCTAACCAATTTTGTATCATTACTTTTTATGATTTCCAAATTTGTAAAAGTCAATTAGATGCATTTTAATTGCTTGTATTATATAAATTATTTGTTTTTTATTTCATAAAATGTTCAATAGGAAAAGTATAGAGCCCACTGGAGGAAAGATCATAATATATGAAAATGTTTATAGATGTGTCCACTGACATAATTTCTTCTTGAATAAGGTGCAAAAGCTGACTCACTTAACACCTTATGTTAGAAAAAACAAAAAAAACTGCTTCTGCCATGTGCCTGTCATTAAAGTTTTAGACTTCAAGCTGTTGTAATTTCTGTAGTTTGTTGGTAAATGCATCAATCTCAAACCTGATTCTGACCCTCTGGTAGGATAGGGACTTGTAAAGATGAAATCCTGGCTCCAATGAAATCAATAGGAATTTTGGGGCCAGAATTTCATCCGTAGTATGGAGAGATGTGCAAAGGTTAGCATCAAAGGGTCCTGTGGCACCTTATAGACTAACAGACGTATTGGAGCATGAGCTTTCGTGGGTGAATACCCACTTCGTCGGATGCATGTGTTTGCCAAATCAGGCCCCTAAAGTGAACTACTACAGATTTTGTTTTTGCATGTATAGGGCCAGATGCTCAGATAGCTCCTTAGACTTCCGTATTCTGATTTACACCACCTGAGAATTTGTTCCGTGTAGAGTGCATATCTATATATGTGCCCTTTCCTGTTTTCCCTCTCGTCCAAGTGAGTCAGAGTGAATAAATTATCCCTTTTGGTAAAGAAATAGTCTTAGAATGTCCATTGTAATTTTTCTATTGATCAGCAAGCCCCAAATTCACCACTATTGGATATTATTCATGTTGGTAATTACTAAATATAGAGAGAAGAGCCAGGATTGGAAATAAGATTGACATTTGGGCTTAATACTATAATGAGTCTTTAATAAACCAGTAATAGGCAGCTCACAAAATAAAATGAGCGATGATTGCAAACATGTAAATCAGTTCCCTGGATCTTAAATACATAAATTGTATTAATCTGTGGGAATAGGTCTATTTTAAGGCAAAATTAAGGGCTCAATCCTTCAAACAATTTCATATGTCTGCTTAACTTTAAGCAATTTATTAATCCCATTGACTTGAATTATAAGCTTGTGCATAAGAATTTACAGCAGAGGGCTATAGTTGCAAATTTAGGCCCTGATCCTGCAATGTGATGTGTGTGGTCATAGCCTTTGTGTAACCTCACTAAAATCAGTGGGCTGGGGGTCCCCTGCACACATGACATTGCAGGAATGAGGCCTTACATAGACACAAGAAAGGAATGTTTCAGAGTAGCAGCCGTGTTAGTCTGTATCCGCAAAAAGAACAGGAGTACTTGTGGCACCTTAAAGACTAACAAATTTATTTTAGCATGAGCTTTTGTGAGCTGCAGCTCACTTCTTCGGATGCATAGAATGGATTCTATGCATCCGAAGAAGTGAGCTGCAGCTCACGAAAGCTCATGCTAAAATAAATTTGTTAGTCTTTAAGGTGCCACAAGTACTCCTGTTCTTTTTACAAGAAAGGAAGTGAGTAGTGAATATTATCAGATCAATATTGCTCATCCTCAGGATGCACCTTTGTTATTGGCAAATTTCTATTGCTATCTGTTTTAAAAAGGTATTTTCTCATATACTGTTTTTTTAGTAAGGAAAGGCTGAAAGTGTGGGGAGTTTTATTTTTAAGGGTTTTTTTTCCTCCTGCTTTTCTTTAGAGTTGTCAGGAATGCCAAGTGTAGTCTGTCTTGTTTTATTTGTCTGCCTACTTTTGGCTTTGTTTTGTTTTTGTTTTTCCTGGAGGACCATTGGAAGATGTGGAGGGCACCTAACACCTTAATTATTGAAGGAGTGAGGTTTATGAAACTCAATCCAAAATGTTAATTGTTCTTTGAAGTTAAATAGGTGTGAACAAAACAAACAACAAATCAACTGCCCTAGGCAATTGGACTAAAAAGCCTTTCACTTAATTGCTCAACTTTTACTCTCCTGGTTTTTGTGATTTCATCCTTTTACTAGTCCTCTGGTCATTACAATCTGCCAGCCTAGTCAAGACCTAAAGTGCTATTCTAAAATAATGCTGTTTTTGTGGGGTTGAGGAGAGGGAAGCTTTTCAGACCTTTATACATCATGAAATTGGGGGAGGGCAAGAGGGGGAAGAGAACAGCTTTTTTCCCCCCTTTCAGATCTTCTTTAAACATACTCTTCATACAAACTGACGCCAACAAAAATGTGTGTCTCTCTGTATCATGCATTATATATTGTGTGTGTCTGTAGTATATATCATATATGAACTGTGATGGTATTAACATGAAGATTTCTGTTTTGCTATGTTTACTGGAAAATGCATTTTAAATGCATAAAAATAAATTTATAAACACAATACCTGAAAAAATGAAAACAATAAATCTCCCATTAAAAAGTACTCCCAATTATATTTGTTGATTAAAAGATAAGTCCTCTACAATTAATACAAGCAAGATGTGTCATTGGAATGGAGTTGCTGTGCATAACAGCAATGTTAAGACGCCTTTATTCTCAAAGATAAAGATAAATGATGTAACAAAAAACCTGATCTTTAATGTGACCAAGCACAATAAATTGTTAATGTTTTTGTGAACTTGATGTATATCCAGTTTTCCTTCCATCAGCTTGACACACCTCTCTTTCTATGGTACGTAAATGGATAGATATATATTGCAGCAGAAAAACATATGAAAAGAGATGTTAAAATGGCAAATCTTGAATTTTATAGTGAGACAACATTACAATAACCATACAATAGCCAGTTCTCCTGCGATCTCATGGAGCGTTGTTGTTGTTAATGCCTCAGAGTAAGGCCATTTTCACCTATCAAGATACAGCTCTTACTTCTGTGGTTGTGCTAACTAGCAACTATAGAACACTGAACCTGACACAGTGGGTTAGTGAAGTAAGCAGTGCCTGCAAACTGACCACTTAATGGTAAGATCTACATATTTTAATGAGGATGAGAATATAGAAAACAGTATATACTGATGGCTGTGGTCATAAATACACCTCATGTTGCTGTTTTTTCCCTTGAAGACTGTGCATTGTTTCTTCTCATTAACACATGATAACTGGAATAGGTTTCATATCGCCATCCACCATTCCCCCTTGGCTTGACATTTTCAGAGTTCAGATGAAGCACTAATAACCTTTCTGTGCTGTGCTCACTCTAATGATGTCCATTCAATAAATGAGATGTGCGCATCACCACCATGGTAAATAAAACAGCAACAGACTTGTATCTAATTACCAAAAAAAAAATCTGTTATGGCAATGAATAGTTGGCATTTTAAAAAAAAATCATCTTGGTTCCAAATAGTTACTTTGATTGATTTTTCTTGGTGGTTGGTTTTTTATTTTTGTTTGACCATCCATTCCTTTCTGTTTCTCTTGTCCTCAGCAAGATTTGACCAGTGAAATCACTTGTGTGATGCTTCATTCGCCTGTTGAATTAATCTCTTTCTCCACAACATGAGAACAATGGCAAAGTTTCTTCAGAGTCTTATCTCACACTGCTCATGAATATGCTGCAAATGTCTGACCACAGAAATAGCTGTGCAGAAAAAAACTTTGATAAACAGTGTTTATCTAATACTGCACATACTAATCCGCCATTATAGATAGGCGCAGAAAGCAAAATATGACCTCCACCACCCAAAATTCCTAAATATACATCAATATTTTTGTGTTTTCATGCTTGATCAGGTACTTAATAATGAGTGACTTGTGAGTGTGGCAGGAAGAGAATACAAGCATTTTTACTTTGCAGCTAAACTTTAAAAGATGAGTATAAATCATGAAGAGTGCTCCAAATGTTAAGTTAAAAATACCCACGAATGGTTGCACCATTGCAACTTTCTCATTTAGCATAACACTCGCATGGGCCTGATCCTTACTGATGCTGGGCAGTTTCAAACCTTATTAAACACAATGGCAGAATCAGGTGCTCAGAACCTCTCAGATTCAGGCCTGTCCACGGCGGGATATATAAAGGCTATGTTAATCCTGTTTGACAAGCTTTCTCAGCTCTCGTTATGCTTAATGGGAGTTGAAAACACTTTGAACGTTGCATACCCATCGTACCCTAGCCCAATCCTGCTCCTGCTGAAGCTATTGGGAGTTTTTGCAATTGACTTCAGTGCAAGCAGAAATGAACTTTTGGAGAGAATAGTCAATTACAGGGTTTACAAGTCTTGCAAATCTTATTTCTTGTCATTTTTTAGCAGTTGCCTGTGATTTCTGGTTGGGCAATTGTGGGGCTGTTGGCAGTCTCAAAATCAGAGCTGAATGTGCAGAGAATTAGGAAGAAACCATGCACTCGGGAAGGAGGAAAGCAGTGTGAAGACATCCCACCCAGGGAAGCCTCAGGCCAATGGGGACCGGCCTGGGGACACCAACCAACAGTGGCACCTCCCATCTCCTTTCTTACTACTGCACTGTAAGTGGGCATAGAGCAAGAGTGTCCCCTGCCTTCAGAGAAGAAGCTCCCTCTGGCCTCAGCTATGCTGTCCTCCAGGATGCTAAAATTATAAGGAAGTACCCCTCCACCAATCTCTGGACATACCTTGAGTCCAGCAGGCCAATCACTATTCTCCCTTTAATTTGTTTGGGTACAATGCATGCCCTAGGAGCCCCCACCATATGGTAAAACCATATCTCTCCCCATCATTATTCTCTCAAAAGGCAAAGTTTATTTATGTGACCCTGTTCCGTCCCCTCACATCACATGTATATAGAAGACACCACAGAACAGGCTGGTGATCCCTTATCATCTGAGTGAGTTTGTTGTTTGGCTATGGCCTTAGCGAGCCCACATAGCCTCCCAAAGTCAGACAAAATTTTACTATGCCCTTATTCCCTACAAGCCATAATGAGTCAGTCCACCAAACTCCACTTCCTGTATAGAATTAAGAAAATAACTTCAGAGCTTTCCTGAGGTTTGGCTTTACTAACAAAAAAACAGATTACTACTAAAAGCATGCAGTTCAGTTCACACCTTTTCAGGTTTAGCCTCTCAGAGGGATTTTGTGTTTTAGCTGTTCACCCCACATTCTAGAGAGGCAGCCCCACCTTCTTTATGTCTGTGTGAATAAACAAGTTGCCTTCCTTGGTGGGACATCAAAAACCAGCAGGATCAATACATGGTGAGGAGTGTTGTAGGCAAACATTGCCAACCTGTTATAAATTTAAAGAGTATGTGCATGGAAGAGGGTGATAGTATGGAGTCCCCTTGAGCAACTGGGTGCAATCTTTGTTCAGGCAAAACTCCCACTGGACACACCAGGGGCTCTCTTATCCTGAATAAAGATGGCAAAACCTGTGGTGACTCATGCACTTTAAATCTTACTATCTTAATCTTCCTATCTCTGTTCTGGGAGTTTTGACAAAGTAGACTCTGTGCAGTTGGCTCCAAAGTATCAGTGGGTTTGGATGACACAGGAGTACTCATTTATAACTATTATTTTGAGCACAGTAGGATAACCATAGTTATAACAGCAGCTTCTATTACTATTTAAAAGTTAGTACAGTAATTGTTTAAGCAAAACCAATAGCTGATTTAAAATAAAGTAAACCCTCTTGTTAGATGCTATTTTAAAGGTTAAAAGCATTTTTATTTAGCTCATCTTTAAATAGTGAAAAACATAACAATGGAAAAAGGCTTACTTAATTATTTTTTTACAGTAGTGTGTTCTCAGCTAAAAAAGCAAACACAAAAACAATACAATTTGTTAATCTATCTCTGCTGCCAAACTGTCTGCCTTTATTCAACAATAAATTGAATACAAAAGTTCCCCCAAGGCAGGAAGACAGAATACTAACCTCTGAAAGTCTAGCAGCTTAATTGACATTTGGTGGTAGCCTTAGGCAGAAGTTAATTTGTACCTTGGTTATATATACACATATACTTTATAAAAAGTATGCAGCTTATATTACAGATAAATTAAAACTAATTCATGTTGCAGTTCTCAGGTGTACATTTATTGGCATGGCATAAACCTATTTCATTTTATGACTGATTTCCTCACAATTAAGAAAATGTCAGCCTTTTAGAAAGAGTATATTTTCATGGGGGCTTGAAATGTTGTTTGTATAAAATTTTCATCTGATGAATACAACAATCAGTAAAGGGTTTGTGATATACATTCCAATATGAAGCAGAACTAAGGGCCTGATCCTACAAGCCTTTGTTCTTGCAGCTGTCCAATTGACTTTAGTGATACTACTCCTGTAAGTAATGACTTACGGTAAGAGCTTGCAGGATAGAACTGTAGGAAGATATAAGCATTAGTTATAAAAAACACTTAAAAATCTGATGGGTATGTTTTATTTGCACTTTCAAATAAATAACTACGTTACTTCTCTAATGATGGCTAGTACATAACACTTAAAACCTGTCCATCAGAAAATAAATTTGGAGTCAGGAGATAAAACAGATTTGTCACCTCAGCATAAGGCAAATAAAGAATCTCTTAAAATAAGTGTTCAATTTCTCAGTTGATGTAAACCAGCATAAATCCATTAAATCAATGAGTAAATTCCTGGCCCCATGGAAGTCACTGGCAAAACTCCCATTGACTTCAGCGGGGTGGGATTTCGTCGAACAGAAGTATGCCAATTTATACTGGGAGAGGAGTATTGATTGATATTAGAAATCATCAACTATTTTTAAGTTCTTTGCAGCTGTAATATTCTGAAATCACCACACAGTTGTTGTGGTTTTTTGTAATATTTAAACTGAAATGGCCCCATGATTAACTTAATGAAGTCTTTATACTGGATCCAATCCTGCTTCCATCAAAATCAAAGGCAAATCTCTCAGTGATTCTATGGGAGCAGTCCTGGGCCCATAACTTTTACTCTAATGCTAGTATTTGTTTGGTGACTAGTGCCTGAGTTCAACAGTATGGGCTGATTTCCAGCTAAACATTTCCAAGTAAGATCACTTCTTAGGCATTCCCTAACTTCTCATTAGTAACAACATAAGCTTTAATGCTGGCCTGAGAACTGCAGGGGCAGACCCTTCTACTCACCTGGCACCCACTAATGCCGATGGGACTCTTCATGGCTCCCAGTGCATGATCAGAGTCTAAGGTAAGAAATACCGAACAGTAACACTTTTAATATTTAGCTAAAAGTTACACTGTAGCTCTTTATGTAACCCCCAGGTAAGCTGAATCTATAGGGTATATCAATCTGACAACACAGACTACTGTAATTTTCCTCAAAAGAGGTAAAGAAAACTGTTTTGCTGGGGCAGATGACAACAGAGGAGTTTATAAGACTGTGTATGGTATTGATAACACAAGCTGGTGGATATTCTTTATGTTTAAAACACTCCATTTTTGACCCTTTTCTAAATATAAATAGGACAGGAGAGTGTTGGTAAATTATTCTGTTGGATTAATGCCATCACTGCATTTTACTTGCAAACCCTCGATGCTATTTATCAAGAAAATGTTCCGTCAGCACATGTGGTTACATACATGAGAGATGTGGAGAACTAGTCATAGTAGATCACATGCAGGTAATCTGCAAAACACTTCCACACTGCCAGTTTTGTATTGGTAAAATTAAACGTATGGAGAATTGACTGCCTATTCGTCTTGTGAATAAATTACACATACAAACAGAGGCAGAGAGAATATAACAAATCTTGCTATTGTCCCTGCAAATCTGCTTGTGAGAATTTCTCATCATATACCTAACAGTGTTATATTTAACAGGTCATGATTATGAACAGGCTACAAAGTCATGTTGCATTGTTTCTGCAATACAGATATTTAATATAATATTGTTTTATAAAAGTTAACAATATGATATATTATATTTGACGTGTCATAACAAACTCAATTATTTTTTGGAAAAAAAATTGTTCTGGGTTTTATTAGTCTCGATGAAACCTTCTGTAGGTATGGATAAAGATGCATTTGTCAAGTTCAGAAATGATTCTGTATTTAATTCCAGTCATGAGTGTCATCCTTCTGTATTACCTTTAATGCACAGACTAGGGTTTGCATACTAGTTGATATTTAAACGGACATTATCAGAGTAAAATTATGTATTTAAAAAAATCCTTATCTATGTTACAAATAACATTTTAGATTATCACAATTTAAATATTTTTCAAAATGTGTTCAACTGTTTAAGCTATGTTTTTATGTTTTGCATTCTGACAGTTTGGCAATAAGGTGCTAAGCAGGTTATTTCATACATTTATAGGCTAGGAATTTCCAGGTGCTAAGGAAGTTAGGCACCCAACTCTAGGGTGCTTTTGAGAATCCTAGCCATAAGAATTTTCTTACCAATTTCATTATCAGGTACTCATGGATTGTTGCAATGCTGCATTCTTTAGATTGCAAACATTGCAAGGGAATGTTTAGTTTCTTCAAAATTACTTGTATGGATCTTGTAAAACTTTATTTTTTTACAAAGCCCCATGGACTTCTGGGAACCAAAAGAGAGTACTGAGGCTGCTCTGTCTCCTCAAACAAGCACCATTTCCCTTACTTAGCTCTGCTCTACACTTAAAATGTAGATCAACCTGGCTACTTCACTTGAATTTTCACACCCCAGAGTTTCATAGTAAATCCAGCTTAAACCTGGGTGTAGATGTGGCTACTACCATTTGGAAAGGTAGATTACTTTCACTGACAGAAACCCACCTTCTATCGGTGTAGGAAGTGTCTACCCTATGATGCTGCAGTTGTTACTCCTGGGGGAATTCTGCACATAATTAATAAGCCACACATTTTTAATTTTTTGTGCAGAAAACTTCTGACTAAATGTTGCTGCAGTTCCGTCTTTTGCTCACCAAAGGGTGCTGTGGTGATAGAACAAAGCAGCAGCTCCTGGCCAGCTAGGGAAGAGAAAGAGCCTGCCTTCTTTACAGTGTCTGTCATGCCAGGTCAGAGCTATGGGAAGACAGACAGCATAGGGTATTGAGGGGATCAGATGGGCTCATAAGGGCCAATGTGGGAGGACAGACTGGGAAAGAGTCTGAATGGGAGTGGAGGCACAGGGCCACAGATGGGCGGGAGGTGCAGGGCCACATGGTGATGGGGGGGAGTGGGTGTCTGAGTGGGCATTGAGGGACACATGTTGAATAGGGGGTGCAAGGACACACGGGGGTGCATAAACATGGGGACAGGGGCAGATCCAGGGGTCATCCAGGGTCTGCATGGGGGAAGCTCCCTAACAATCCTTCCGCGCCCCCCAACCCCTCTTCTATACCTTTCCCACCCATATCCAACAACCCTCCAAGTTCACACCCAGACTCCTTCCCAGCAATTTACTTCCCTCTTCCTCAGCTCCTCCATTACCCTTGACTCCCCCAACCCTTTTCATTGCTTCTGAGGGGTGTGGGAAATACAGTTCTTTATTGTAGTTTAAATGAATTATTACTCAGAGTTACATATTAATATGCCTAGTAAGGAATCTATTTGTCAAAAATGATTTCCTGCATCTTTTTTGTTGTCTGTATTGTTACAGACATACTTGCTGACAGGTGGCTTGAAATAAATGACCAAAAATAATTGAAACTGGTGTGATTATATTGTGTTATTTTGACAAATAAAATATGCAGAATTTTGCAGAATTTTAAAATATTGTGTGCAGAATTTTCAATTCATTGTTGCAGAATTTTTAATTTTTTGGCGCAGAATTCTCCCAGGAGTAAACTGTACCACTGTAACACCTGTAGTGTAGACATGCTTTTAGTGGAGGAAGCTCGACAGGCCTGAGACATAGGGATGATGTTGAAATGCGGCTGATCCTCACACATTTTCCCCTCTCACTGCAGCATTAGGATGAGAAGCACTGGGCTGTACAAAGTGCCCTGCTACCCTGATATTAGATAATTGGATCACTTATTTTCTGAAAACCTGAGGTTAGTGATTACAGCCACACACCAAGATTATAAAGGAGCTTTTCTGTTGCTTCTTTTCTTTAACTTTGGTTGCCTTAATTCCTGATGGGTCTTCTAGTGTGTGTGAGCCCCACTGCAAGTCCATTGGTTTGGATCCTTTCTTTCCCTGTAGCATGGTCACAGCTTTCTGTCTTAAGGTCAGCCTCAGATAAATTTCCATGAACCATTTTCTTAAAGCTGTCAGTCAAGTTAGTACACCTGCACATTTTACCCACCCACTCACTCACTTAATGCCAAAATGTCAAAAATCATGGGGAGCTTTTAAAAAACAAAAAAATAATGGATTCTGTGACTCCTGCTGTAAAATAATATATAATCTTAATCATTAGTTTCCACAAATTATACTGTTAATGGAGCCGAGCCAAAAAAAAAAAAGTATACAACTGGAAAAAGGCCTTCAGTTTTAAGAAAAGGGTATTTAGAAACAGAGAGAAAAAACAGGCAAAAATCATATTTTTAAAATAATTTATGAGCAAAATCCATCTTTGTGCAACTGCAATGATCCCTTCTGTTTTATTAAATTAGTTAAAATTTCTCTCTCTCTCTGTTAGTTGTTTCTAAGGCACCAAACACCTAGATATCTAAAACATATTCACTGACTTTAACTAATTAATACATATCTTTTAAGTGACTGATTTTCTTTTCACCATTTATATTTGTTTACAGTTTGCATTTCACTTAGCCTGGATAGTGATATGAGGCTGGTCAATTTTATTTATTTATTTTTCCCTAGTCTCCCATTTTGATTTACATGCACTATCACAAAGATATGGTGTTGGAAGGTAAGAAATATTTTTCAAAATGCTTTGCACTTAATATTTTTCAAAATGCTTTGCACTTACTGTGAATAAAACAAATGCACACACACGTCATAAATCTTCATAGTAAGCTTAATTTTGTAAATACCACCTCCACACCCTCCAAAAAACCAGAGATCCTAAGTTTTAGATCAAACTGTCCTGCTTTTAAAAAATGTGGATGAAATACATGCCTATTGTATGTCTCCTTTCTGATGCCAGATCTCCTGTTTCCTATTTTTTTTTGCTTAGTCCACTAAAACAAGTTGCATTTTGTAAATGGATTGATTTAGTACAATATTTTTCCCATAAAAATTCTTCTGCACAGTTATTGATTTATATGTAAAAGTACATGTGGAATTCTAAGGGACTACATGTCTCTCTCAGATCCACACTCCGAGCTGTTAAACTAGATTGTTCTCTACTCGATTGTTAGGACTAAAGCCTACTTTGTCCTGGCTATATTATAACACTCATCTTCACATATGGGGGTTTTGATGAAGTATCTCATTTTTACTTGCTTATTTCTTTTTTTCTTTTTATATTTTAATATTTTGTAATATTAATTGTATTTGTATTATAGTATTTTATATTTCCACACTATCAAAAATAAACATTTTGGTAAGTTAGTTTTGATGGTTCTGAAACAAAACTTTTAGAATATCCATTCAACTCTTCATTTCAGAACAGGATGAAAAGAAATTTTAAAATGTCAGAATTTCCCCAGGAGAGAGATTCAGTTTTCCAACCAGCTCTAGTGAAAACTCCATTTGGTCCTATCTACACAGACAAGACTAAACCACATAACAGTCAGGGCACTGTCCTTGTATTACACCAGTGATTCTCAAACTTTTGTACTGGTGACCCCTTTCACATAGGAAGCCTGTGAGTGTGACCCCCCCCTTATAAATTTAAAACACTTTTTTATATATTTAACACCATTATAAATGCTGGAGGCAAAGTGGGGTTGGGGTGGAGGCTGACAGCTCACAGCCCCCTAGATAATAATCTTACAAACCCCTGAGGTGTCCCGACCCCCAGTTTGAGAACCCTGTATTATACACTTCCCTAGCACAATGGATTTTGCAGGGTTATTTGGCCCTGAATGTAAACCATTTTTTTAACCACTCGAAGTTTATAATGATTCAAGAACTATTTACTTATTCATGTGTACTGTACCTGTAAGTTAATGATAATGAATGTGTTGGGTACAAATGAAAAGTGTTAATAATGAAAAGGCTTGTATGTTTTTTGCTGTGGGGGGAAGCCCAGTAGTTTAAAAATCCAATTATGTCATTCCTGTGGCTGCCAACTATAACTCTGTTATGAGAAGGAGCAGCTGAGCCCATACAAGGGTGCTAGTTATAAAGTATAACTGATAAATTTATGTGAGAAAAACATTCATATGGTTGTAGATTATACTGAGGCTAATGACCATAAAGTTTCTATTACAAAAGAGTTCAGAGTGCCAAGCTATAATGAGCAGCAGTTGGATTGTATTACACAATAGTTAGAGGAAGGGATTTGTCCATGCTAAATCTTATGCAGCTGCTTCTAAAATGCAGTTGTAGTCCCTCTCTAAATGATAGTAGTACATACTTGTTAAGGAAGCACTTAGCATTATAATAAGAAACATAAGACCAGGATTAAGTTTCGTTCAGCTCCTAGAGTAATGCTTTTCCAAAATCAAGTCAAATGTAAGTAGCTGGCTGAAACACTGGTCAAATTAATAAATCATGACTACAGTCTTTAAAACTGAATGTCTCTTGATTTTTATAGAGACTTGAAGATTATGTAAAGGATTATATAACCAGTGTTGTGTGTTGTTCCTCTCCTCCTGCCCTCCCCCCGCCTCCGAGTAAAGAGGATTACTAATGCATTGTACCTAAGGACATCAGTTTTGTTCTTAAATAAGCAGAGACCCTTGCCCCCACTAATACAAGTGCAATATGTTTAAAAATAGCTTTAGACAATGTCTTCCTTTTGCCATAGAATATTAGAAATTAAATTAGGGAAGACATGATTTATTCCTATATTTATACGGGATCTCTTCTTGTCTAATCCTTGAAATACTGGTTTGATGTTTGCTCAGGGCTCAATCCTGCCAGGCACAAATCACCAGTGCTGTGGTGTTGGGTTGAGGGTGCTCATCCCTTGATCCATCATTCCATTTGTCACCATCGCACTGACCATCGGTATATTTACTAGTGCCAGGCATAACATTAGCTGTATCCAGCAGGTTAAATCTGGACTTCTTGTATTTTTCCCCTTCAGCCACTTATGATTTCCTCATAGTTAGACATTCAGAGTATCCTTAATTGTAAATGAATTGTAGTCATCGGAATCTCAACATCACGCAAATTGTAATCCTCCTCTGTCACTGTCAGTTGAATGGCAGTCCCTCATTATAGATATTTTTTCCAGTGGCATTTAGTTTGAGATTTTAAGATTAGTCCCAGTTTCCTTGTTTTAAAATTATAACTATCATTTTCTCTAGGGTATGATGTGTAATCTAGGAGCAACATATAAACCCAGAAAACATCCTTTGATAGCAATTCAGTCTTGAAGTTCTACTCCTATTCATTAATTGCTTTAGCTGCACTGTCATGGTTTATGATGTTAGCACCAGCCCTCAATTGAATTACATTATTATATTCAATTAAGGACCATGTATTATTGTACATGTTACCACTGCAGACCACAGATGCCTGCCATCTGTGGTTCCATTCCCTTCCTCCAGCTCCCAAAATGAAACAATTCAAGTTGATGCTAGGAAGCAGATAAAAAAAATACAACAAACTAATAGAGGCTCTAATAAGAATTTCATCCCTCAACATGCAGATTAGTGGTTATTTGGGTTCTTATGAGTTTCCAGTGCATTAACAAGGAGGGCCAATGAGGATTTGGAAATATTGGAACAGAATATTGCTTCAGTATTAAATAAATATGCCAAAGATTTCCTTTCCAAATGTAGGCGAGTGCTTTACTAATAATATCTGCATATGCAATGTATGCTAAAGTAGTAAAGCGTGTCTCATAATGAAAGGAGTAATGACACATTATGGGCCTAATTCATCGTAGCCCAATACCTTATGCAGTCATATACACCAGGGAAGAGTGAGTGCAAAATGCTCCCATTCAGATCTGGTAACATTGTACACCCCCTTTGCACTGATGATAATGTTTAAACAAGGTTCAGGACAAAACTGATGCTGGCCCTATATTTGCCGGTATGTTTAGTAATAAAACCAGGCAAAAGCCAATGAAATAGTCTATAAGGACAGCCATACTCGATCACACCAATGATCTTTTTAGCCCAGTATCCTGTCTTCCAACAGTGACCAATGCGAGGTGCTTCATAGGGAATGAACAGAACAGGCAATCTTTGAGTGAACCATCCCGTCGTCCACTCGCAGCTTCTGGCAAACTGAAGCTAGGGACACTCAGAGCATAGTTTTGCATCCCTGACCATCTTGGCTAATAGCCATTGATTGACCTCTCCTCCATGAATTTGTCTAATTCTTTTTTGAACCCCGTTATAGTTTTGTCTTCACATCATCCCCGGGCAACAACTTCCACAGGTTGACTGCGTTGTGTGAAGAAGTACTTCCTTATGTTTGTTTTAAACCTGCTGTCTATTAATTTCATTAGGTGACCCCTGGTTCTTGTGTTATGTGAAGAAGTAAAGAACACATACTTTCTCCTCACCAGTCACAATTTTATAAACCTCTATCATATCCCCACTTAGTCATCTCTTTTTCAAGGTGAAAAGTACCAGTCTTTTTAATCTCTTTAATATTTCTTTTTTTAGATGGGGTGACAAGAACTGAAAAATGTGGTGTACAATGGATTTATGTAGTGTCATTATGATATTTTCTGTCTTATCACCTATCTCTTTCCTAATGGTTCTTAACATCGTTAGCTTTTTTGACTGCCATTGCACATTGAGTGAATGTTTTCAGAGAGACAGTGACTCTAAGATCTCTTTCATAAGGGGCAACAGCTAGTTTAGATCTCATTTTGTATGTATATTTGGGATTATGTTTTCCAATGTGCATTACTTTGCATTTATCAAAATTGAATTTCATCTGGTATTTTGTTGCCCAGTCACTGAATTGTATGACATGTCTTTGTAACTCTTCGCAATCTTCTTTGGACTTAACTATCTTGAAAAGTTTTGTATTGTCTGAAAATTTTGCCGCCTCACTGTTTACCCATTTTCCCAGATCATTTATGAATATGTTGAACAGCACTGATACAAGTACAGATCTCTCGGGAACCCTGCCATTTACCTCTCTCCATTCTGAAAATGGACCATTTATTCCTACCCTTTGTTCCCTGTATTTTAACCAGTTACCCATCCATGAGAGGACCTTACCTCTTATCCCATGACAGCTAATTTTGCTCAAGAGCCTTTGGTGAGGGACCTTGTCAAAGGCTTTCTGAAAGTCCAAGTACACCATATTCATTGGAGCACCCTTGTCAACATGTTTGTTTGATACCCTCAGAGAATTCTAATAGATTGGTGAGGCATGATTTCCCTTTAGAAAAGCCATGTTGACTCTTCCACAAAAAATTATGTTCACCTATTTGTCTGATAATTCTGTTCTTTATAGTTTCAACCAATTTGCCTAGTACTGAAGGTAGACTTTCTGGCCTGTAATTGCCAGGAACACCCCTGGAGCCTTTTTTAAAGAATGGTGTAATGTTAGCTATCCTCCAATCATCTGGTACAGAAGCTGATTTAAATAATAGGTTACATACCACAGATAGTAGTTCTGCAATTTCATATTTGAGTTCCTTCAGAACTTTTGGGTGAATACCATCTGGTCCTGGTGGCTTATTACTGTTTAATTTATCAATTTGTTCCAAAACCTCCTCTACTTACACCTCAGTCCAGGACAGTTCTTCAGATTTATCATCTAAAAAGAATGGCTTAGGTGTGGGAATCTCCCTTATATCTTCCACAGTGAAGACCAATGCAAAGAATGCATTTAGCTTCTCTGCAATGTTCTTATCCTCCTTGAGTGCTCCTTTAGTACCTCGATCTTCCAGTGGCCCCATTAATCGTTTGGCAGGCTTCCTGCACCTGATCTACTTACATTTTTTTTGCTGTTATTTTTTGAGTCTTTGGCTAGTTGCTCTTCTAATTCTTTTCTGGTCTGCCTAATTATACTTGTACACTTGACTTGCCAAAGTTTATGCTCCTTTCTGTATTACTCAGTAGGTTTTAAATTCCAATTTTTAAAGGAACCCTTTTTTGCCTCTAGCCAGTTCTTCTGCTTCGTTGTTTAGCCATGGTGACACTTTTTTTGGTCCTCTTATGTTTTTTTTTTTTTTAATTTGGGTATACATTTAATTTGAGCCTCTATGTTATTTTTAAAATGTTTCCATGCAGCTTGAAGGCATCCCACTTTTAGGACTGTACCTTTTAATTTCCATTTAACTAACTTCGTCATTGGTTGTGTAATTCTCCTTACTGAAATTAAATGCTATTGTGGTGGGCTTCTTGGGTGTTCCCCACTCCCCACAAGGATGTTAAGTTTAATTATATAATGGTCACTATTACCAAATGATTCAGCTATATTCACCTCTTGAAGCAGATTCTGTGCTCCATTTAGGACTAAATCAAGAATTGCCTCTCCCTTTGTGGGTTCCAGGACTAGCTGCTCCAAGAAGCAGTCATTCATGGTGTCAAGAAACTTTATTTCTGCATCCTATGCTGAGATGACATGTACCCAATAAACATGGGGATAGTTGAGATCCCCCTTTATTATTGGGTTTTCTGTTTTAGCCTCTCCAATCACCCAGAGCATTTCACAATCACTGTCACCTTACAGGTCAGGTGGTCAGTAGTATATTCCTGCTGCTATATTCTTTTTATTTAAGCATGGAATTTCTATCCATAGAGATTCTGTGGTACAGTTTGATTCACTTAAGATTTTTACTCTATTTGACTCCTTGCTTTCTTTCACCTATAGTGCCACTTCCCCACCGCATGACCACCTCTGTCATTCCTGTATATTTTGTAACCTGATATTACTGTGTGCCATTGATTATCATCATTCCACCAAATTTCCGTGATGCATATTATGTCAGTGTCCTCATTTAATACCATGCAATCCAGTTCACGCATCTTAGTATTTAGACTTCTAGCATTTATATACCAGCACTTAGCTAAAAATTAGCCATTTTTAGCTATCTGCCAGTATTTGATGCAATTGAATGGGATTATGTTTAATTTGACTGTTTCTCTTCAGTTACTACCTGTACTTTACCAGCCTCTATCCTTTCTTTGTTACTAGGATATAGAGTATCCCCTTAAATAAATCCTCCCCTAAATGATGTCTCTGTCCGAACCGTGTGCTCCTTCACACTTGTCGGCTTTTCCCCAGCCCTTAGATTAAAAACGCCCTCAAGACATTTTTATCAGCTTCCATCCTCTTCTCCTTACCAGTGCGTAGAGAATCCCCATTAATAGATCCTCCCATAGTGCATGTGTCTGTCTGAACCATGTGCTCCTCCGCATCTGATGGCTTTCCCACAGCCCTTAGTTTAAAACTCCTCTACAAACGTTTTCATTTTTCATGCCAGCAATCTGGTTCCATTTTCATTTAGGTGGAGCCCATCCTTCCTGTATAGGCTCCTCCTTTCCCCAAAGGTCCCCCAGCTTCTAATAAACCTACATCCATCCTCCCTTTGCCATCATCTCATCAGCTCATTGCCACTCTGCAGTTCTGCCTGTCTAACTGGCCCTGCATGTGGAACTGGAAGCATTTCAGAGAACCCTACTGTGGAGGTGATGGACTTCGATCTCTTACCTAGCAGTTTAAATTTGACCTCTAGGACCTCTCTCCTACCTTTCCCTATGTCATTGGTACCTACATGTACCACTATATGACCACCGATTCCTCCTTAGCACTGCACAGAAGCTTGTTTAGATGTCTTGAGCGTTGCACAACCTTCATACCCAGCAGGCAATTTCATGCAGTTCTCCTAGTCATCAGAAATCCAGCTATCTGTATTTCTAATGATTGAATCCCCTATTACTATTACCTGTCTCTTCCTAAAAAGTGGGAAGCAGAGTCTTCCTCACACTGCTTCACTGCTTGTATCTGAAAGAGATTTTGCATAAATTGTGGGGAGTTTTTTTATTAATGTCTATATAGTAATGAGCAATGGCTTAAAATAAATCTGAAAAGGGTAGCTAAAAATAACAGATTCTGCCCTATTCTGATCTCGTCCCCATGCTCCAAAAGTTGGGCAGCTGTGACCTGATTCAAAGCCTAGTCTTTTTCCATTTATACATTAATGACATTTGGATCAGGCCCTTAGTTTGTTTGCAAAAGTTTATCTTGCAATAAGTGAGTAATAAATTATCCATTACAGAAGTAGACAATTGTAAGCTATCGGCACCAATTTGTAGCCATTTATACTTGAAAAGCAATCAGGGCTCTGACCTAATTTTAGTTAAATGTCATACTTTTTTTGGCCGTGATGACATGATTGGCTCCTGGATAGAGGATAGTTCTGCCAAATTTCACTTTGAGTTATTACATTCTGTTGTCTAAATTCCCTCTGCAGTTTGAATTAGATATGCTATTTTTCTTCAGATCTTTTCTAAACTATTGTATATAAAATGTCTGCATATAAGGTTGTAAGTGCTTTCGCTCCACTTGGCATGAAAGGCAGTACGATATCAAAAATTCTTATGCTAAATGCAAAAACTACTGTAATGCAACTTTAGAACTGAGAAATCGAACACACCAAAGTCAGGAAATTCTAAGTTTTTGTTTTCTGCTGCAGCTTTAATACACCCACCATTTTTTGTGTGTGAGCTATAGCCTGTAAGTACAGTAATATAAACAACATAGCAAGGTTTACATTTAATAGAGGAAATAAAAGCAGAAAATGTTGCATAGGTACAAAGAGTTTGCCAAGATAACATTGTGAGAGACACCTTTTGGATTGCCTTTTGAGATTGTTCCTGATTCTTTGCCTTAATGTTGTGATAATTAAATGGCACTTAATTGCTTTTTTAATTGTATGCATCTGATTGAATAATTATATCAATGGAGACAAAAGCAATATAAACCATTTAATTTCAATATTACTTTATTCAGTTTTAGATTGTGTTTTATTTACATTCAATAACATACATAATTTTCCAAGTGCTACGCTGAACATTTCAGAACAGAACATCTTGAAGCAGCTTAAGAATGCTACCAGTTTGCACCATTTGGCATATTGTCCTGAACTACTAATTATTGCTGGAAATTAAACAAGAGCTTGGCAAAGCAGAACTGTGAATTTGGTTTTGCATTTATTCTTCCAGCTTTTTTGCTTGCTTATTATTTTTTAAAGAAAAACAATGCTATGATGAGTAATCCCTATCTCAGGAAGCCTTAACTGAGCTGTCTCTTTACTGAGACTCCCTGAACTGCACACATTCATTGTTTTTCTCTGTTCTAGATTAAGATCATCATAAAAAGATGAATAGAAATAGTCCAGCATATCACACAAAATTCCACCTTTAAATGTTCATAAAGTAAAAATGTTTTTCTTCAAAATTGAATATTTTCCCCTTCCTCCTTTAAGGTTACAACACAAGTTGTGAAGTTCACCAACCCTTTGGGTATTACACTCACCCAAAAGGGAAACCGGAACACAAGGGGAAGGTTTATTTGTGAATGTTTTTATAATTGCACAACTAAAGAGAAGCTAAAATAATTTTGCTTCAACTTCTCCCCTCTGCCACAAAAAAAACCTACCATGGAATCTAGAACTCACTTTTTGATACAGTCGGTATTATAAACCATCTTCCAAATTAAATATATATTTATCACAGAGTTTACTACTGGCACATAACCATTTTTCTGATCATATGCCCTAAAGGGACATTTTTATTTTTTATATCATCAAGACAGGGCAAAAGATGGTGTGACAAATCTTTACGTCTCTGATGACATTTTGGGTTTAATCCAAAGCCCATTGATGTCGATGGCAGTTTTTCCATTGACTTCAAAGGGCTTTGGCTCAAGCCATTTAATCAACAGGAGCAATAGAGTACTAACAATATTATTAGATTGTGAGCTCCCTGGAGACTGTTTTCATACTGACTTTGTACAGAATCTAACACAATGGCACACCAATCTTGATTAGGGACTGCTCTTGTAATGAGAAAAATAAATAAGTGAGCAATAATTATACTTATTTTTTTTTTCACATTGATCTTAAAGCACTTTGGAAAGGTGGGTAATCATCATCCCCCATTTTATAACTGGGAAACAGAAGCAAAGGGAGTCTAAGTAACTCAGTGTAATACAGACAGTAGTAGCAGCGAGGGAAATAAAACCCTAGTCAAGTAGTAGCTGTTTTTAATTGTCTGTCTTGTCCATCCCTGGATAATCCTTTTAACCTGTGATATGGTATCTGAAGAATTTATAGACATGGAGTGAGCTCTTCCCTATTTTATTCTCTCTGTTACAATTACCTGCGCTTGTAGGAGCTCCTGTATCGTCTTAATGAACAACACACTTTTATCTGAAAGTCATGACCGCTACAGTTCTAGTGGGCTAATGCTGGATGCCTGCTGTGTGTTCCCTTTACCTTGTAACTTTCTTATGCTTCGATTTTCCTGTTAGAGATGCTTCCAGGATCTCCTCTGGCACGCATCATATAGTCATCACTGTTTGTTTTTTGTGTTTCTTAATTTTTACTTTTATTCTGGACTTTGGATTCCTATAATTTGAAAATAATGGTGTATGAAATACTAGTCAGTGAACTGGGGCATGATTCCTGTGACACTATGTAAGGACTTGGGCTGGCTCTTCCCTCTCACCTGAAGAGAAGAGGATTGTGGTGAGTAAAAAAACAGTCTCAGGAGGTTTATTCTGTCTGTCCCCAGCGCAAAAAAAAAAAAAGACTTCTTTCCAATATGGACACTACAATTCCCTCCATGAGACACAGAATCCCTAAAGGAAAAAAGAAAGAGGACAATAAACCCAAAAAAAATTAAACACAAGAGCCCCCTCCACAAAGTATTGATAGCATCTCTCCCTTTTGGGTACCTGGCCTCCTTATATAGACTCCCCTCTTATATAGTCCCCCCCTCCTTATATAACTCTCTTCTACTTCATTCCCCTGCTACTCCCAATTTATTGTACAGAACCATCATCTGAAGCAGGAGGCTGGGCAAGGATTAACTATTTGAAATCTCACCACTGTGCCTCTTATTAAATGTCATTGCTTTTACCATTTGATCACATTACAGTAGTTGGGCTGTGAGGACTCTCATTAAAGAGGACTTGCAATAGCTCAGTCACTGTGTGTACTGGATATCTCTTCTGCATTTTATATGGTCATCATATACATTTCATCACAAATTCCATGGTGACAGGCTTAAGGACCACTGTCTGAAATGCTGATTAACATGCTGTTTGAAATTGAATCAATTTCAAATTGCATACGTATAGGCTATATAGTTTGGGTTTTCTTCTGCTGACATTCTGAGGGTACGTCTACACTACAAGACTATTTCGAATCTACTTAATTCGAATTTGTGGAATCGACCTTATGAAGTCGAATTTGTGTATCCACACTAAATACACTAATTCGACTGTCTGAGTCCACAGTAACGGGGCCAGCGTCGACTTTGGAAGCGGTGCACTGTGGGAAGCTATCCCACAGTTCCCGCACTCCCCGCTGCCCAGTAGAATGCTGGGTAGAGCCCCCAATGCCTGCTGGGGGAAAAAATGTGTCGAGGGTGGTTTTGGGTAACCCTCATCATTGAACCGTCACTCCCGCCCTCTCTCCTTGAAAGCGCCGGCGGGAAATCTGTTCGCGCCCTTCTCTGGTCGGTTACAGCTTGGACGCCACAGCACTGCGAGCATGGAGCCCGCTGCGATCATCGCTGCACTTATGGCCGTTGTCAACTCCTCGCACCTTATCGTCCACCTCTTCCACAGTCAGCTGCTGAGAAATCGGGCGAGGAGGCTCCGGCAGCGCGGTGAGGACAGGAAGTCACACAGTGGCGCAGACCTCTCACAAAGCAGGGTACGCCGCGCAGTGGAGATCATGGTGGCAATGGGTCAAGTTCATGGTGTGGAACGGCGATTCTGGGCCCGGGAAACAAGCACGGACTGGTGGGACCGCATAGTGCTGCAGGTCTGGGATGAATCACAGTGGCTGCGAAACTTCAGGATGCGTAAGGGCACTTTCCTTGAACTCTGTGACTTGCTGTCCCCTATCCTTAAGCGCCAGGATACCCAGATGCGAGCAGCCCTGACTGTGCAGAAGCGAGTGGCCATAGCCCTCTGGAAACTTGCAACGCCAGACAGCTACCGGTCAGTAGCGAACCACTTTGGCGTGGGCAAATCTACCGTAGGGCTTGCTGTGATTCAAGTAGCCCACGCAATCGTTGAGCAACTGTTCTCAAAGGTAGTGACCCTGGGAAACGTCCAGGTTGTCATAGATGGCTTCGGCGCGATGGGATTCCCAAACTGCGGTGGGGCTATAGATGGCACTCACATCCCTATCCTGGGACCGGCCCACCAGGCCAGCGAGTACATTAACCGAAAGGGCTACTTTTCTATGGTGCTGCAAGCACTGGTGGACCATAGGGGACGTTTTACCAACATCTACGTCGGGTGGCCGGGCAAGGTTCATGACGCGCGTGTGTTCAGGAACTCTGGTCTGTTTAAACGCCTCCAGGCAGGTAGTTTCTTCCCGGACCACAAAATAACGGTTGGGGATGTGCAGATGCCTACGGTGATCCTCGGGGACCCAGCCTACCCGCTAATGCTCTGGCTCATGAAGCCCTATACAGGCGCCTTGGACAGTGAGAAGGAACTCTTCAACTACCGGCTGAGCAAGTGCAGAATGGTGGTGGAGTGTGCTTTCGGACGTCTCAAGGGGAGATGGCGGAGCTTACTGACTCGCTCGGACCTCAGCGAAAAAAATATCCCTGTTGTTATTGCTGCTTGCTGTGTGCTCCACAATCTCTGTGAGAGCAAGGGGGAGACCTTTATGGCTGGATGGGAGGTTGAGGCCAATCGCCTGGCTGCTGATTACGCTCAGCCAGACAGCCGTGCCGATAGAAGATCCCAGCGGGAAGCACTGTGCATCCGGGAGGCTTTGAAAGATAGGTTCCTCGGAGAGCAGGGTAACCTATGACTCTCCAGTTGATTTACAGAGAAGCTGAACCTGAGCCTGTTTCAGTGACTGTTGACTTCGATCTGCGGTTACATACCCCGTTCTCCAGGTTTCCCCCCTTCCAACACACGTTTTAAAATAACTTTAATGGAACACTGATTATTAATAAAGTTTTCTTTAATTATGAATTCCTGTTCAAGGGTTGAAACATGGAAGCGGACTGTGGTGGGTACGGTGTGCACTGATGTCCAGACTGCTTCTACACTAGAGGAATGACAGGCTCCTGCTCCTACAGCGGTCTCTGGGGGGAGGACGGTTGCAGGTGGGTGTGCAGGAATGGGTGGGTTTGCAGGAAGGGGTGAGGGGTGCCGTCTTTGGGACGGAGTTTGGATGCAGGCTCTGGGCTGGGGGTTGGGGCGTAGGAAGGGGTGAGGGGTGTGTGGGAAGGGTGAGTATGTGTCCGTGGATGAGGGCTCTTGCTGGGGCTCAGGGCATCGGAGAGGCTCGTGGCTAGGGTGGAAGGGCATGGTAAGGGCAGCCTGCCTTGCCATTTGTGGATGTCAGGCGCTAGGACCCTGGGGCAGCATACACCTCACAGACTGACCCGGGGCAGCATTCACCTCCCAGAATGACCCTAGTGCCTAGTGACTGCAGTCTGTGTGTGTCCTGCTGTTGATCCTGCCCCCAAGTCTGTACCCTGGTAATGGAGGCTGTCCTATGGAATTAAAAAACCCCTCCCCCCCCTTCACACAAAGTCTTCTGACAAGGAAAACGTGACGGAAACAGTGAATAACAACAAACTACTTTTAATACTCAACTACACAGTGGGGGGATGAAACTTGGATTTGGGACTGGGTGATCCAGGAAGGGAAGCACGTCTCATACTTTAGGGAATGAGAGCTGTTTGGTACATGAGCGCTCTGCTGGGGTGGAGTGACAGTTTTCACGGCCCCTAGCGCCCCTCCTTCTTGTGATTTTTGGTGAGGGGGGGACAGGACTTTGTGGCGGGGGAAGGCGGTTGCAGATACAGTTCAGGGGGGCTCTCTGCTCCTGCCTGCGGTCCTGCAGAACATCTACAAGGCGCCGGATCATGTCCGTTTGCTCCCTCATTAGCCCAAGCAGCGTTTGAGTCGCCTGCTGGTCTTCCTGCCGCCACCTGTCCTCCCGTTCGCTGTGTGAGCGCTGCTGCTGACATAGGGTCTCCCTCCACTGTCTCTGCTCGGCCGCCTCGGCTCTGGAGCAAGCCATCAGTTCAGAGAACATGTCGTCCCTAGTCTTTTTCTTTCGCCGCCTAATCTGCGC
Source organism: Mauremys mutica (assembly GCF_020497125.1). Classification (NCBI taxonomy): domain Eukaryota; kingdom Metazoa; phylum Chordata; order Testudines; family Geoemydidae; genus Mauremys; species Mauremys mutica. The sequence goes on along the minus strand of NC_059079.1, from coordinate 83,198,893 downwards.
CAGCCTCTGTGAGGGGGATGCCGGGGCAGTTCGTGAAAGAGCCGCAGCTGTGTGATGGGAAAAAGGAAGTGATTTCCTTGAAAAGATACATGTTTGCGAACACTGAACACAGTCTAGTCAGTTTCTGTGAACAAGACCATACAGGGCACCTAGTCTCACGAGCTCTCAGGACAAGTTCGAGATTTCGGAATACGCTTTCATTGGCTGCGGTCTTGCACAGGAGATCGGACAAGCGGGGCGGTACAGCTGAATCCGTGTAGCAGCCAGGCCTGGTAAGCACTACACTATAGGCTGCTTAACAGTTAATGGATAGCTGTGCCCTCCCGCTGAAGGCAATCTGTAAAGCATAAAGTCTGACCCTGTTCCAGCCCCTCGCGGCTGTGGCCGGGAAAGATCACTGTATGCTTTTCCTCTGCGGCCTCCAACACGTGGCTGTTAAATGAAGGTCATTGCTATGCAAAGTAAAAGTCAAGCATTCACAATAGTAACAGTACACTAATTGCCCTAATTAGATGCAGCAGTCGCCGAACGAGATTACCCTGAGGCGGGTCACTCGGAGAGAGAGAGAGAGAGAGGATGCTGCTAGAATCTCTGCACAGACCAGGACCGTACGCTGCAATGCTGGTGGAGGCAATGATTCCGCTGTACATTAGGATGGCCTGGCGCGGAAGAGTGTGCTTCCACGGAGCAACAAATAAGGCACCTCTCCCCAGGAACCTCCTGCGGAGACTTTTCGAGCTGCTCTCCGAGAGCTTCGTGGAAGTGTCCCAGGAGGATTTCTGTTCCATCCCTATATGTGTGGACCTTCTCTTTATATAGTTTTTTAAGGAAAAGTTTTTATATAGTTTTTACATATTTTTTATTCCTGTTTTTTAAAAAATAAATGTTTCCATGTTTATAGCACTTACCGACTGATCCTTCCCCTGATTCTGAGTCCGGGTTAACAGCCGGGGAGGGTTGGTAGGGGATCTCTGTGAGGGTGATGAAGAGATCCTGGCTGTCGGGGAAAGCGGTATTGTAAGCGCTGTCGCCTGCGTCGTCCTCCACAAACCCTTCCTCATCTTCCCCATCGGCGAACATCGCCGAGGAACTGCCCCTCGACACTATCCCATACTCAGAGTCCACGGTCACTGGTGGGGCAGTGGTGGCAGACCCACCTAGAATGGCATGCAGTGCCTCGTAGAAGCGGCATGTCTGGGGCTGTGCTCCGGAGCGTCCGTTTGCCGCTCTGACTTTTTGGTAGCCTTGTCTCAGGTCCTTGATTTTCACGCGGCACTGCGTTGTATCCCGGCTGTATCCTCTGAGTGCCATGGCTTTGGAGACCTTCTCGTAGGTCTTTGCATTCCGTTTGTTGGAGCGCAGCTCCGAAAGCACAGACTCATCACCCCACACACCGATCAGATCCAGGACTTCACGGTCTGTCCATGCTGGGGACCGCTTTCTATTCTGGGATTGCATGGACTCCTCTGCTGGAGAGCTCTGCATCGTTGCAGGTGCTGCTGAGCTCGCCCCGATGTCCAACCAGGACATCAGATTCAAAGTGCCCAGACAGGAAAAGGAATTCAAATTTTCCCGGGTCGTTTCCTGTGTGGCTGGTCAGAGAATCCAAGCTTGGACTGCTGTCCAGAGCGTCAACAGAGTGGTGCACTGTGGGATAGCTCCCGGAGCTAGTAAGTTCGATTTGCATCCACACCTAGCCTAATTCGAAATAGCCATGTCGAATTTAGCCCTACTCCCCTCGTCGGGGTGGAGTACCGAATTCGAACTAAAGAGCACTCTAGGTCGAATTAAACGGCTTCCTGGTGTGGACGGTTGAGCGGTTAATTCGAATTAACGCTGCTAAATTCGATTTAAAGTCCTAGTGTAGACCAGGCCTGCGTTTATGAACAAAATGCACTGGAAGCACTTTCAGGTAAAAAGACCAGAGTATGATAGACTAGTGTTAATTTTTTTTTTAACCTGTTTGAGTGGGGGTGAGGAAACCAAATCACAGCAGACATTTATGAACTAACCTTAATATCTCCTGTCCGGGATATAAAATGACTTACTCACCATGGGCATGTGTTGGAAAGGGAGGGGGGATGTTTCTAGTGTTAAATGCTGACAGTGATCCTGATGTTAAGTGCTGTTATTCCCCCCCCCATATATATATATATATATATATATACACACACACACACACACAGAGTAAGTAAATAAATAAAAACTGGGGAAGAAGTCTTCCAGACTCTGCATGTGAATAAATAATCCTAATGAGAAGCAGGCCCTTGGTTTATGAAGCTGTAATTAATTGGAGAAATGACTTTGGAGTATACTCTGTAGCACATGAATGAATGAGCATGCCCTGTGCATGAAGATGTTTATTACTTATTGATATTTAAAAGTTGCTAAATTAATCTTATTTAAATGACTGTGCACCACCAAACACTATTACAATAATTTATTACGTAGTATAACTTGAGGGTTTTAGTTTGCTTTAATGTAAAACTTGCAAGAGCAATATATCGCCTGTAGGTTTTTCTTACCGTTCATTGTTGCTCTAACTAATTCATCATGACTGTTTAGATATGCAAAATCCATAATACTTCAAAATATTGATTTTGCACTTTTTGTTTCCTACGTCTGAAGCTTGATTTAAAACTGTACTATGAAAAATTATATGTATCATGTAAGAAAAAAATATTGCTTCAACCTGTTTGAGATAAATGGCAACACACAGCTCAGCCAGCATAGCAGAGGATTGTAGATGTACATAAAGTTTGACAACTTTGCAAAAATATGTTATCTGTCTTAATTAAATCCAGGTTTGGCTTTTCTTCCTATTAGGTTTTGGTCACAAAAAAATTCTATTGGGTCCTTTTCCCCCCTTTATTTATATATACAGAATTAAACTGTCCTCTCAGCAATGTTTACTCTGCATCTGAGAGTGAGTCTCCCAGGTTGGGTCCATGGATTTGTGTTAGTGGGGTTCATGCTAGTGCTCTAAAAATAGCTGTGTAGATGGTGCAGCTGGAGCTCTGAGCCATTCCTGGTTTGCATACATAGGACTAGATTTGCAACCTCCTTCTGTTGGAGAGCACTCAGTCCCAAAGAAGAAAATAGGCTTATTCCTTTTGAGAAACTGCTCATTAACGTGGGTATGGGTTGCTCATATTAGGCAGCAGTAAGTAAGCATCTATATTTTGCATAAATTGGAGAGGTTTTTTTAAAATATGTTTTTGCAGTTATTGGTATAGTGAAGCAGGTTGCTGGTTTGAAGTTAATTTTTGTAACTATTTTTAGTAAATAAGAGTCAGTAATCAAATAACAGATTTGCTGACACAGATTTTGTCTGAGTATAACATAACACCACTCAAGGATTTTATTGAATGCATGCCTCGTGAATGGTGGCCAGTCCCATTATAACGTAAGTATGGGTGCGTGAAAAGGAGGCAAGCTCTTTAAAACCACCACTTTAACAGTTTTGCTTCATTGAATTCTTGTTTAATTTCTAGGAGTCTGAAGAGATTGATTTAGGCTCATACACAAACCATGCAAAGTGTTTTTCTTTTAAAATCATTTCAAGATTTTATTTTCATATGTTTCTAATTAATGTTCTGAAAATGATGCATGCTCCTGAATCTAAATTAAATAAAATCCAAATTAAATTGTTTATGTAGGTTTGGGTCTCCAGATAATTATTCAATCAGCAGGCATATGTCTTTTTCTAAACTTAAAATTATAATTTAATTATTAATACACATTATTAAGACAAAACAAGTTGCTAGAGGCCATTTCAAAATTTATAATTGGATCGTTTAAAAGAGGGTGAAAGAACTCAGAACTGTGCTCTACTGAACTCATTTTAATTTAGTGAAGCCTAATATTGTTTCAAGCAGGTAAATTATTACACATCTCTGAAAAAGTTTATAATACTATGAATGGACCAGCTTGACCTAACCTTACTATTCTCCAGTATTGCTCTTTTGGGGCATGATTACAACTTTGCCCAAGACCAGGAGTAAGGGGCCCCAGGAACAGATCAGAGAAGGAACGTGACTTTGAGAGTCACAATTCCTGACCTGGTTTCCATGTCCCCCATTTCACTCCTCGAGAAGTAATCTGTTGCTGCTAATAGCAGAGTAGTCTCCTTTTGTGCCCGCTCAGCTTTGCTGGATGATGAGATGAGGGGGAATACAGAGCCAAGGCTCCACCTACTTCCTACCCAGCTACACAGATGAAAGTAGCACCCTCAGGCCTGGTCTACGAGTATAGCGTAGCTGAAGTCGACGTATCTTAGATTGAATTAAAATTACTTACTTTGTGTCCTCACAGCACTGGATCGACGGCCACGACTCCCCCGTGGACTTTGCTTCCGCCTCTCACACTGCTGGCGTTCAGCAGACAACGGGAGAGCGATTGGGGATCGATTTATCGCGTCTACATTACACGTGATAAATCGATCCCCGATAGATCGATCACTACCCGCCAATCCAGTGGGTAGTGTAGACATACCTTGTTTTCCTCCTGCCCTTTACCAGTGATGTGGGGCAGCCACACAGCAGAGTGATAGGGCACCTTGCATGCTATTACTGGCGTACACAACCATGTTGGGCAAGTCACAATTTTGCCCTTGGAATTTTGAGCCCCATTTGCCAAACATTTAAGCATATGTGTGATATCATTGACTTAGTGGTAGAACTCATGTGTGTTGTATTACGCGCATACAAGTTTGCTAAATCTGTGTCTTAGTCTTTGTTAGTAGATTTTTGTTTGCTTTTCTTCTCTCAGACAGATCTGTCCAAAGAGGCTCAGTGTGCCCTTGGTTGGAAATCAGTATCCCTTCTAGATACAGTTGGTTCATGGCACCTTATTCAGGAATTAATAAAGGGATGAATGGTGATGCTGTACTCCTCCCGATGTTTGTAGAGGTGCTTTTGGATGAGAAGAATATCTCCATCTCGGTATCTCATGCTGTATCACTTCCTCTAGGGCGGGCGGAGTTGGCAATTCACTCAAACTTTTAAATGAAAATGCATTTGGAACAGTTCCTCTGAAAAATATAGAAATAAGACTTTGGATTGATTCAGTGGCGTCAATTACACTGTTTTTAACTAAGGATCTACTTGGGCAATACAGTTCTAGTTAGGCATAAGTCATAACCAAATAGTGTCATTAGTGTAAACTCTAATCACAGCTGATTTTCTTCAGTCCTGCCAAACAATGCTATAGACAGCAGAGACTATTTTGAGGTATAGGAGAATTAAAAATGAGTCAGAGCCAAAATGCTTTATTATGAATACAATGCAAAAGTGAAACATAGTAATATCACAGTTACTGGCATTACCATGAAATTGTAGGTGGCTAAATGCTACTAGTGACAGTGGAGTTAGGGCTGCTTATCTGCTTACCTAAGTAACCTGGCAATATAACTGGAATGTAATAATATAATTATTACATTCCACTTCTAAAGATAAGACTTTAAGCTCTTAAGGGGCTGAGACACTAAACTACATGTTTGTACAGTACAGCCCAAGTACAGTGTGGCTCTAAACCAGTTGGGGTCTCCAGATTTTAGAGCCAAGATTTTCAAAAGTGTGTGTTAAAACTGTGCCCAGCTTCAGGATTCTCCTCATTTTTGAAAATGGGCCTCCTTATTTAGGTGCCTAAGGATGGACTCAGGAGCCCAAATCTAGGCATCCATTTTTGAAAATCTTGGTCCAAAATAATATATATAATAACATTAATAATGAATGATTAGTTAAATGAGAATATGCTGGCCAGAGATACAGCCCCTCTTAATGAATTTACCAAAATAATCGGCTGGAGTTACCTGGCTCAAAAAGAGCTTAAGATACACTTGCTACATTCATCAACTTACAGTATACAGATTTGGAAAATAATTTTAGTGGAAGTAGCTCTAGAAAAAAATGCTTTATTTTGAATATCATATGAAAACTTAGTCAAACTACTCTAATTTTCTGAAAACTAAACATTTTCAATTTTTGGAAGGCTGGGTGAATTGCATCGGAATTCGTTTATCATTTTCCTTAATGGAAATGGAAAATGGGTAATATCCCACCATCTAGGTTTCCTAGTACAGCACCAAATACAAAGAAAAGACAGTAGAGGTGGTGATTTTAATTATCTATGTAAATTAAACTATATGCTGGAGTCCTGTGAGTGAAACTCATTATTTTAATTTTGTTTGGTTATGAGTGTAAACTGCAGGCCAATTAAATTAGAAAGCATGTCTTGATGGATGCATACACATGCAGGCTTGAGGAAAATATCCAGGATAATATCCTGTATATGTACAAGGCTGTACTTCAACTATCCTTTACTCACCCAGATAATTGTATTGAATGCTATGGGAAAATATTGTTGTTCCGCGGGGTATGCTAGTATGATGCAAAGAGATGTGCTGCCACTTCCTTTCCATTTTTGTTTTGTCATGTCTTGTCTTGTTATAAATCTAAACATTGGGATTTCCAGTCCTCCTTTGGTCCAAAATTGTATAATTTTGAAAAATCTTCTGACAGTTTTCAGGCTTCAGGTTGGTCAGGATGTATCCCTTTGTAGCTAAGAAATCATCTTTCTGGCCAGGAGCCATACCACCTTGGGCTGTGATCTCATAAGCCAGTTAGTGTTTGGCCTGGTCATTACTTAGGTTTTCCGCTGATGTCTCTGATCCAAGTGCTGCGTGACGTGCTGCTGGTTATTCAATAGACTACTGCTCTTGCCTTTGAGTCATTATTGAACCAGTGCCCCATCTTGGTTTTAGGGGGTATTATGCAGCTGTGAGGATGTATGTGTTTTGGATGAGACTTAAAGCAGGGAGCGTGGCCAGTAAAGAACACATAGCTTTTTTCTCTCACATGCGCGTGCACACATGCTCATAAAATCAGTTTTTAATTTTAATTTCAGTTGGCTAAGGAGTATTTCTGTCCTAAACTGTTGCTCTGTCCATCTAATCATGAATCTCTTCAGAGATGGCTGCGTTACGTGGATGGATGAGGTTATTTCTTTGTACTGCGTACTCTCCATAAAATACTGTGGCATTCTTCTGGATAAAACGTGTTTGTTAACATGATTGTCATTACTAGCCAGTTAGCCTGTGGACGTCACCTTCTCTGAGGCACAAGAGATTGTCTTTGTAACTCCAAAATGTGCTTCTACGTGTAGGTCATTACCTTGAAAAGGAATAATATATTCAGAAAAGACTGGTACCTGCATCACACTGACTAATATAGCCTGTGTGTGCTACGCACACCACACACCTTTTCTCTCTGCCTTTGCTGACACTAAATCTTTAGCTCTTTAGTGTTGTCTTTGTCATTCAGATTGGTGTAGCTGGATCTGTCTCTTGCTTTCCTCCTCACTTACTGTCCCTTCTCCTCCCCATACATGCAGAAATCTTTGCTACAACTGTAAACTTATTTGAACTACACCTTTCTCAAAAGAGAGATGCTGATGGGGTGTGAGCACAAGCAGCGATCTGTCTGTGCAGAGTTCCTTGTGAGAACAGGGGCTTGATTAGTGGGTAACAGCCATATTTTAGCCTCAGTCTTCGTGCAAATCTCCCGATATAAATGGGAGAGTTGCTTTTGATCAAAGGGAGTAGCAGATGACTTAATTTCTGTAGTCCTGAGGCCCACAGACCATAATTAAAAATATAATTTGGCCCTCTCCCCTGAACAAGTTTGACATGTCCAACATAGGCTCTGTGAATGAATGTTTTCTGTAGTGATGTGTTAATTTGGCCTCAATTACTTTGGAAGATAAATAACTCAAACTATAACAAATATCAAATATTTGCATTACTAAACATGATTTGGATGCCTAGCATACAGCATGTATTATTATTTTAATGTGTTCAAATTACAAACCTTGAAATCATGTTTTTGTAATAAGCAAATTTACCGCTGGCTGATAAATTCTTGGGATTTTCTCCATGAAGCAAAATATTTTATTTTAGTTTTCTTTTAAAATATGCACCCAAGATCTGGGCAGATTTACAAATATGATACACCTCATTTAAAACAGTACTCAATCGCATAGCTAATGCACATTTTAAGGAATGAAATTCTTTTCTGTGGATTTTTCATTTAAGGTGGAGCCGGATATATTATATGGGTGAAATCAGTGGTTCCTAGAAATGACAGGGGAATTTATAGGCCTTAATAATCATGCACAGCTCGCTATTGCAGTGACATATCTAAGAAAAACTCATAAGGTGATTAATCTTTCTGTAAGTGCTATGCACACTTATGGCATAGTAGGAATAATAAGAATAGTCTTTGTGAGAACAAATAGAGCCTATCATTTGAAATAAGCCAATTGTTAAGAAGATTGACAATGTATTTTTTTAACCTTTGGAGACAAAGCACGTTACATCTGAGTTTTAAGATCTTCTGATTGATACCAGCTTGAGTCCACTAAAAGAACAAGATTTCAACAGGGTTCCAAACAAACAGTGCCCTGATCCTGCAAACATTTATGCATGATCTTAGATTTACTCTGGTGCATAGTCCCATTGATTGAAGCCATGCTCAAACTTTGTTCATTATGAGCTTTGACTCTGCCAGTTGCTGAGCACTCTGGCCCTGATTTAGCAAAACACTTAAGCATGTTCTGAACTTCAAGCACTTGTGTACTTTGAAGTCATTGTAACTTTGAGCTTAATATTGAGCACGTGCTTAGAGGCCTTCCTAGATATGAGCCAGCATGTTCAGTACCTTGCAGGGTCAAGCCTTATAAGGGTCAACCAAAAAAAAATCCTAACCAATCTATAAATTTGTGCTTGTGCAGCATATTTAGGGTTAATTTTAAGAGTTGTTTCTGGTTTCTGTATAATGTTCATCATCATAATGTTCATGTTTAATTCTGTGTCTGATTGTCAGAAAAGTGGATCTGCAAGGCAGAAGTGGATCTATCCTGTATATTTAGTTGCGAATGAGAAGTTATAGCAATCCTCTGACATTTGGGGGAAGAAAAGATCATCTGGGCTTATTATTATTAGTATCTCACATAGTTTGCTTTTTTGTTCTTCTTTCTTATGTTTGTTGCCCCTGCAAAGTTGAACGTTTTAATGAAATTCCTCTGCGTAGAGTACATGTGCTGTAGTCTTCTGTGTGGCTTTTTTCGTTGCCCAAGAAAGAACGTGAAGTTGCTGTTAGATATGCGGCATGCACTGCTTCATGTGTTGTAAAGCCAGTTTCTGCTCAATAGTCAATTTTCCAAGGCAGGTGACAGAGTAGAGACAGACCTTTACTGTTAGTCTGTGCTCCATTACTCCGGTATTTATAAAATGGAATAAAAATCACTTCTAGCTTTACACTTCATGGGCCTGATTCTCCACTTCTTTACATCAGTTTTGTGCTATATGACTCCACTGATTTCAGTGGAGGACAGGACACCAGTATAAAACTGGAGTAAGAGTGGAGAATCAGGCCTCAGATATTTTGCCTGTTGGGCAAGTGACTTACTAAGTAATTTGCTCAGACACACAAGGTGGGATAGGTAATGTATTTTATTGGACCAACAGATATTACCTCACCCACCTTGTCTCTCTAATATCCTGGGAACAACATGGCTAAAACTACCCTGCATATATAATATTCTGTCTTTCATTGGTCTGTTTTGTGAATATCTTTTAAAGAGGACTGAAATATAATGGAGTGGGTCCTAGATTTTCTTACTGTCTGACTCCTCTGTTCCCTGACTACAAGTCAGGTGTATACTAGCATACACTCTGAAGATGTAACTTTCAGCTGCTCAGATGAGACTATACGTAGTTACATGGCATCTGTGTAGGAGGCTTTCACGTCACTCTGTTTCCTCATGAAGAATTTATTAAATTTACAAAATATGTTTAAGCAACGCATCACTAATTCATAGAGCTTCCATCGTATTTTTGTGTAGAGGAGGGACATGTGGGAAATATCATTTGTGCTGCTGAAATGGTGCTCGGGAATCAAAAATGCAGAGCTCCAATGAACTATGTTACAGCTGTTCCTTACTGTACCGTTTTTGGATGCCTTTTAGATAAGGGAATCCTCTGAAAATTATTAGTGTCCAAAAAAAAAAAAATGCAGAGCTGCCTTTGGTGTTCAGATAATTCATTTACCACCTGGCGTCTGATTTTATGGCTGAATCCTGGTCCTGAAGGTCTGTTTAAGTGCAGTAGTGACTGGAGCTGAGGAGCTTGGATGCCTACTCAGCTGCAACCCTCCCTGGGGCAGTGTGTCAGTGACTTTGTTCCTTCTAATTGCCACTTACGGCAATCAGGGCACTGAAGGAGAAAGAGACTGGAATCCAGAGAGAAATCGCCACACTACCAGGAAGTTATGTACCTTGATCCAATGGAATAAGCACAGATTTCCTCACTAGGCTTTACTTTCATGTAACTGAATATGAGTCTTTAGAGCCTGCTCCTGCTCCCACTGAGGTCAGTGACTTCAATGGGAGCAAGATCAAGCCCTTGGCTCTTAGGGATGAGATGCTCTGTCCCATTCAGGAATTACGCCTGTGTAGGCTGATAGCTGGTTTGAATGAAGCTCGGAGTAAAAGGAAGGAAGTGGTTCCCTTGCTCTACGGTAGGTTAACATAGAAGGGCAACATTTATGATAGTGGTGGTGCTTTCTCATTCCGTGGTGGCTCTTGAATTCCAAACTCTGCCCTTTCCATATGGTCTCCATAGCTGCTGGGAATAGATACACTATTCACAGATGAGAGCTAGCCAGGCGACTTCAGTGGGACCTGGACCCAAAGTAGGCTAATGCAGGTCTAGGGTCAAATGTACATTGATTACTTGAGTTTTGGATACACTGTTTTTGCAAGACGTGCAGTGGACAAACTGGTACTTGAAATCAGGCATGTAGTTGTGATTTTTCATATCTTTATCTTAGATACTACTGGGGGGAGGGAACAAATATTCCTTTGGGATAGTTAGCATTTATCTTTTATTTACTTGACTGAAATAAGTGAGACAATTGATTTTATAGAAATGAGCATGAAGTGGATATCCCCAAAAGATTGCTTTTTGTGGAAAAATCAAAGGTATAGGAAGACTTTTTGTTTGATTAATCTTTTGTGTGTTATGGAAAATTTTATGAACAAAAATGGCAATGCTGTAACAAGACTATTTCCTTGCAGATGTGTGCACTGCTAACTAAAGTATAGAATTGACTTGGAGTATGATCACTTTTAAGCCTCAATTTTTTTTTTATTTTAAAGCACCAATCTACTTGGCATTGTCACTTAATTTCGAGAACTGAACACTTACAACACTTAGAACATCTAAAGGGTTAACTGGTTGTTAGGTATTTACAATATGAGAGCAATAACTTCTTCACAGTAATTAGAAGAGGTTATTGTTCTTCAATAGTAAATGTAGGTACTTAGGTTTCATTCACTGACATTTCTTTGGCAACATTGTCAAACTCCTACCTACTCTCTGTGGGCAAGTGATTTGTGTGGAACATTTATAATAGTTATTTAAAATATAATGTAACTGTATCTAAGCCACACTAATGCTGAGACTTCAGAACGTTTACACATTCTGGGCCTGATCCTGCACTACTGGGAATTGTTTTCATTGAATTAAATAAAAGGAGGATCAGGCCCTTTGAGAGTACATATTTTAATTACTCCTGTATCATGCCAAGTGTATCTTCCTGCTTTTTATAAGGTAGTCCCCCCGTGATTGATCTTGACAAAAAACAAAAAAAATCCATTCTCAGAACAGAGGGATGGATGAGTATGTATATGTAAAACAACCATGTTAAAATCAAATTGTGAAAATGTCTTAATTGGAGTGATCACACACTTGAACGGATTACTATAGAAACAAGCAGAAGATCATGGATTTTGAGAGAAAGTGGAATTAGGTTTAACAGGTTTAGAAGCGAGATTTTTATTCTTGGAAAAAAATAATTAGTAAAGTTTCAATCCATATAAATTCATTTTTTGGGGATTGAAAACCATTGCCAAAATGAAGTTTACAGTAAAGGAGTAACCTAGAATATCTGTTGAATTCCTGTTAGCCTGAAGATAAAATAGGAAAAAAATACTTCATATTGAGGGTCCTTTTCCTCTTCTCAGTGATCTCTGTTCTCTGACCCCATGCACACTATACAGGAAAAGTATCTAAAAACCTCTGACGATAACTTCCTGTGGATAAGGATATCCAGCTGAAATACTGTTGTTTGTTGAATCCACCCGACTGACTATTCAGGGGATTCCTTAACAAAATTATCTGCACTATATTTTTTGCACCTGACTGTAAAGTGCCTAAAGTGTCCATTTTGAACTGAAATATCAAACCCTGAAGTCCTTAAAAAAAAAAATTAAAAAAAGAAAAGCTGATTGATTAATGGCTCAATTTGCAAAGTGCTGGTTGTGTTCTTTGATTTGCTGAGTGAGCATCCTCAGCTCTCATTGTCTCCAGTTGACTTGAAGGGGACTGGAGAGTGCTATACACCTCTCTGGAGGTGCGCTGCATTCGCAGCAGAGGGCACAAAATACAGACATTCAAGGTGCACAGGAGTTTTCTTTGTATCATTCATGAACAATTCATACAGTTTTCATTTGGATTGCAGTATATATGTTCAAAACACAGGCATATGTCATGTGATGTGATTAGAATGAGACTGGGAAATGTGGGGGTGTGGTAAATTCTTTGTGTATTATCCCAATGTGCACTTGTTGTTCCAATTTTTTGCCCTAAAAAAAAAAAGTATCTAACTAGGTCTGTAATCACTACCCCATTGCCTATAAGTATATTCTCAATCTTGTTAATAAACAGGCAAGCTCAATGATGGAACAGATCCTCAACTGGCATAAATCAGTTTAGCTCCTTTGTAATCTTTGGAGCTGTTCCATAATTTTATACATAGATCCTTATCTTGGTTACTAGTAGCATCTTGGATTATTAAAACTGAAAGAATGTTAACAATCCAGGTTTCTTTTTTTATTTCATTAGTTTTCTTTTTGAACTTTTTACAGCTTGAAAATCGGTTTTACTTTGTTGATAGCCAGCTTCAATTTCAGTGTCTTCATGCTGCGATGATGAGGTTGTAAACACTTCAGGGGACTGTTTTAATTGTTTAAAAACAATTAATTGGATAAAAGGATAATCACGGAAACATTTCTGTTAAATGTCCTAAAATCTTGTTTTACACAATCTAAATTTAGAGCCAAATTTGAATTGACATTATCCTTTTAACACCTTAACCCAACCAGAACATCTAAATCCAAAAGGAAAACTAAACGCAAAGAAAACAACAGTAAAACTAAGAGATGAAAATATACCTATTGAAAGATGTAACCTTTAAAACAAAAAAGTATTTCATTTTAAAAAAATCCCTATGTCCTATGTTTTATAAGTTGTACTGTCAGGAGATTGTTCTGAATAAGGATAGCAATCCATCTACACCTGCTGGAGGAAATTATAGATATTCAAGGAATCTGAAGCCATCTCTACTTATGCATAGTGCAAACAGAGCAAGGGCAGTGGCATGGTAAGCTTCCACACAGTTCCCTACCCGATAGGGTGACCTCATGTTCCTGCACACTTGGACTATTTTGGTTTTCAAAACCTGTCTCAGTGTCCTGGCTTTACAAGACTGTTTGGTTTTGCTCTTTATGCAAAAATCTGCAGACTCTGGCCACCTGAAGGAGGCATTGGTCAGCTGAACTGGGAAAAATGGGTAGCGGGCTGGCTGAACACATGTTTTCCTGAAGGTAGGACCCCTCTTTCCCTGTCCCTTTTCTTCTCTCTAGTAGGAACATTGGACTGAAGGAGATCATCAAGTGCAGTCCCCTGCTATCACAGGCAACCTCATCATATAATCCCATTTATAAATGTATGAAGCCCCATCTTCGAGGTAGTAAGGTTGTTCACTCCTACTACTCCTATTTGAAGCTATTTCAGAACCTCTCTTTCCTCTAATGGTTAGAACTCTTCTAATTTCCAGCCCAAATTTATTCACAGCCAGTTTATACCCATTGTTTTTTGTGCCAACATTGTCCTTTATCTTAAATATCTTTTCCCTTGATGGTGTTTATCCCCAGATATATTTATAGAGAGAAATCCTATCCCTCTCAGCCTTCATAGGTTGTTAGGTTAAACAAGCCAAGCTCTTTTAGTCTCCACTCATATGATTGGTTCTCTGTTCCCCTGATCATCCTAGTAGCCCTTTTCTTCACTTGTTGCAATTGTATTTCTCCTTATTGAATGCGAGCAATTAGAATTGTTTTACAAGTGTCTTGTACACTGGCATGAATTCTTTCCTCTATCTCCTGGAAATACCTCACCTGATGCATCAAAGGCTCACATTTGCCTTTTTCATGGCCACATAACAATGGGGTTTCAAGCCGTCATCCTCTGTCGAGTATCAGAGAGATACTCAAAACTTTCTGTATATCTGGGTTAGAACTAATAGACCTTACTTGATCTGCTTGTCAAGGAAAGTCAACAGACTAGTTCTGCCTCTGTGCAAGAATCTAGGGCCTGACAACCTGTTGCAATCTTGTGTCCTTAATTTCAGTCTAAACAAAATCTCCATGAGTGATTAAAAAAAAAAGGTTTATATTTGAATAGTACAATGTGACACACATTACTGTTTTAATGTTATTCATGAATTTTTTTAAGTTTGGGAGTTGTGGTGATGAGCAGATTTTCTTTTCCCCTAATGCTGTGTCATCTCTCACTAATTATCTCTGGAAGACGGAAGCCCAAATACTTGTTGTCTCTAAAAGCAAGTTAAAGAAATCCTCACTTACAAGTAACAGAAGTAATTTCAATGCTCACTTTTTAAAGTTTAAAAAATAAACAACATATGTCTAAGAGTGTGTGGGAAGTAAAAAATGGGAACACTTAAATTCTATGTTAATCAAAGTGCACAATAGATATTTGCAGAAACACTTCATTGATATTGATAGTATATGCTTGATTCATAGGGAGCAAATAACCTTTGATAAATTGTGTAATAAAAGAAATTATATTAAAATAATCGATACATATAAATAGGAGCTGTGTTTTTAATCATAGGATAATATGTATGTTACACAGATGGATTTAGATGCAGTAATAGTATCAGATGCAGTCGTCTAACTATAGTAAAGGTCCTTAAAGATAAAAATTTAAACACATGCTTAACTTTAGCCCACTGAAGAAGTCGGACTACTCAAATGCTTAAAATTAAGTATCCATGTACATCTTTTCAGGATCAGTGCTTAAGGATGTAACTCAGTCCCGGACCCTGCAAATGTTTATGCACGTGTGTTAGTTTACTCAGTCCCTTTGTCAACTCATGTGAGTAAAGCTGTGCAGTGGTATGTTTGAAGGGTGATGGCCTAATTTCCATTTCAAATTCAGTTTATCTCTCAGACACCATATTCCTTTTAAAATGTGGTATTATATTTTTTGTGTGTGGAATTTTTGCTTTGAATCTGAGAAACTTTTCTGAGATACAGAACTTAAAAAGAGAGAGTTACTTTTTTTTTAAAGTCAGTTGCAAAGTGGCTTTGCTTAAACTTTCAAAATCATTTTGAGTCTTTGCTGAAATGTAATACAAAGGAGTGATTTGGATGGTTATATAGCCAGATCTTTTGGTGTGGTGAGGCTGTTTTACACTGCAAAATTAGCGTGCCTGGCTTTGGGGAGGATCACTGCAGCGTGTGGGGATCTTGTGTCAATGTACAGCCTCCTACACCATCTGCTATCAGTATGGGGAAGCTGAAGGAAAATGACTTAGCCAGGATGCCTCTTCACTATGCTCAGCTGTTTTGGCCCCTAAATTAGACCACAATTTAGGCTGCTCCAGAGAAAAGCCTTGCGCAGAGTAACACAAGGATTAAGGGAAAGCAAAGGTGAGTTTTATACCTCCTTTGAATCCCACCCAACCCCTAAATTGTGATGCATTCTTAGCCTTAGCTGAGAATCTTGCCCATAATCTTTAACTCATGCCTATATCTACTACAGACCATACCATACCATAATCCATTTCAGTGGTGGTGTTATGATACCTTGCTTAATGACTTCCTGTGTCACATTCCCTTGGTGTATGCTGATGAGGATTTTTGAGTTGTGTTACTGCTATTTGTCTCTTTTTAAGACTACTTTCAGTGTTTTAGCATCATGTTCAAAAGGCTAGTCAGACTACTGTGCTAGCAGCTTCATTAAAATTCTGTTCTACACATCATCTGACTCACACTTTATAATCTATCAGAACACCTGTTTTCTTTACAATGGCCACAAGGCAACTCAAAACACTGTGGTATTTAGCATTTAATAATGAGCACCAGATATGTATTTTTGACACTTCAAATTTTCTTTAGAAAAGTGCATGGAAAAAAGCCAAGTTTGAATGAATTATCTAAACTCCCCCCTCCCCCCGCGTGTATTTTAACAAAACTTTAAAATTCCATAACTGAATGAGAAATCCTCCACTGCCTTTGTCAGTGGACACTGCCCTCCTTAGCTGGGGTGGAATCCACATAGCAATCACTTTAAAGGTCATTATACACACTAATAGCTATTTTAAAAGATTTTAGAGATGAATTATTGGAGATTGTATCTACATTTAAATAAGAGTCCTTCACAAGCAATTCATTGTAACACTTTCCCTATGAGGAAGCTTTACTGTGTTAACATCTGTCTCTTCATTGTTCCATTACTTAAATCAATGGTGGGCACTGCAAACAATTTTTTCTTTTAGTTGCATGCTTTCTAAATTGCAGTATTTAGTCTAATATTAGCCATTTGATATAGAAAGAGTTTGAGGGATCGGCTTGGGTTGAAAAATATGATCTCAAGGGGCTGAAAGTCTGTCACCATATTATATAAGCAAAGAAATATTTCCTAGTGGATATGAAATGCTATGGCTTTAGTGCCCTAATAGAGGACATGCTGCAAGTTGATTATTGTAATCCTACAGTGTTATCTCCTCAGTGAGTGGATTAAGGGAGTTCTTTCTGCTGAGGGGTCTGAATAAACATTTTCATTTACTCCCTGCTGTGTCACTGACAAATAGAGGTGTTATCTAGTAACATTTTAAAGCATACTGTAAACAAAATTATAGTAGTATAGCAGCTAGGCTTCTCTTGGCTGTACACTATCATGAAAATACACACTGAATCAAACTTCATACAACTGTATAACTACAAAGGGGGAAGAAACCCACCATTTTACTTGGGGAGGAATGTAAGTTTCTTGATTAACTATGCTAGTTGTTTCAGTACAATTCAGATTCAGCTGCAGTATGTTGTGTATATCATTTAGCTGTTTAAGGAGAAAATCTTTTATGGTATATTCAGTCCAGTGAATCAGGAACTTAAAAAGTACGATGATATAAAGAGAGACTTTCATGGTGGGGGAAATATATTTTAATGTGCAATATGTTGGAAAATGTGTTTTTTCAAGGATTCCTACTTTAAGGAAAGTGGAGTGATTTTTAGTTGCCTCCCTAGCACATTTGTCAAGAAATGTCAGAAAACATCTTTAAGTAAACTTTTTTTTTCCCTCTGTGAAAAGTTGTTCCTTTAGAAACCTGCAGCCAGAGAGAAGCCTCCTTCCCTGCAAGGAGTGATTGCAGTGCACATTTCATTACAAAGCTTTTCCAGGTAGTGAGCCTGCAGCCAAAGCAGACATGGCATCATAGCGGTGGGCAAATCAGGGGTGCTAGCTAATGCAATGGGGGGAGAACCACCATAGCATCAAAGAAAAGGACTTGAAGGTTCTAAGGCAAATGTTCTTGAGTTTTGTAAAGTATTGTCAGGTCTAGCCCAGTAGCATAAGTCACTCAGTAGTATGCTGAGATTGCACAAATGGTTAAGCAGTCCAGCTCTATGACAGTAGATCTGTGAGCCTTCATTAATTCTCAGGTTATTAAAAAAAGAAAATTGGATGTGGTGGGTTCAGTGCTAGAGAATTACTCGTAGAGGCACTTGGAGAAAAACACGGTCAAAATGCAAATATACAGTGGGACTACTTTAAATATTGCAGATATTCCTTCCTCTGTCATTGTATGTACACACTTGTTTGCAGAGAATATGAAGAAAATTAAATAATGGCTGGATATCATAATTATGTTAGGTAAAATGGTGCAGGCCAAATTCTGTTCTCTGATATAAAGAGGAAATCCTGTTTTCTCAATGTTAAGATGAACTGGTTTAGCTGACAGTGGAAGATGACCCTGAATCTAGGGACAAATCTTTTGCATGAGGATATACCTTCACTTAGGGGCAGATCCTCACATCACCGCCAACTCTGTGGGCAGATAGTGCCCTGTGAGTTCTGATACAGTTCTTGGTAAAGCAGAGGCAGGATCTAGATTTACTGGTTATTTCTGACCCTGGAATGCAGGGATGCAAGAATCTCATAGGTGCAAGCAGCTCCCCTGCTGTCATGCTCTCAGCACACTACCTGGTTACTCAGGCTGTGCTCTGGGCACATGAATTATCCCTGTAGGTCAAAGTAGATATGAATGGAGTCAGAGGATCACAGCAAAATAAATGTATCAAGCAGAAGTTAATCAGACATGACAAAATAGATTAAAATATAGACAGAATTAAATAAAACATATAACATTTGTATTAAAATGAATGCAAAACATGAAACAGAATAAAAGCATAACACACTAGACACAAAGCATATTAAAAACCATTTGAACATGGCTTCTCACATAACAGGTTTCAATATATTGATTATTTGACAAAAAGAAGGAAGCTGCTATAGACCCTAAAAGCAGCAGTAATGCCAAGGTCAATGTGTATTCGATTTGCTAGCACAGCACAGAAAAGATTGCTTAGATTGCTGAAGTTCCCACAACGTCCCACAGAAGTGTTGCTGGAGAAGAGGTGAGGCCCAGTGGTGACACTGGCAGTCTGGTTTGTTGTATAACCTGAATATCTGCTGCAAAAATTAGAACCGCACCCATGCTGATTTAGCTGCCAACATTGTCTTCCCAATTGCCATCAGAGCAATCTTTCTGGAGCACTTGTACTGGCATAAAACAAACCTTGTCAATATCTCTCTGTGTGAGATTTATGCAGAGTGAAATAAAAGTGTGATTTGGATACCTGATGCGTGAGTCTTCTGTATGAAGCATGACGCTTGGCAATGGAGACAGTGCTGAGATCTGCAGACCTGCCAGTTCTCACTCATTTGGTGAGACTCTATCATTTTTCCCCTTTAGTTGTACTCAAATATCTAGCTAGTAGCTCTTGAAGTAATGAGAGAATTTTAGACAATGATATGCTTTTACAAAGGTGTTTTTGTTTTAACAGTGCTTTTTAAACACTTAGACACGTTTTGCTTCTCCCTCTTCATTTGCTTTTCATTTTGCTCATCTATATAGGTTAGATGAGTAGTTTACTGTATACTACTCCTGCCACCACCTCTTCCTTCAGAAGCACTGAAGGTGGGATCTTGTAAGACATGGTATTTACAGCTACAGGTGAAATTCAGATCCAGGTACGGCCCCTGCACAAGGCCTTATCCACCACTGAAGCTGTGTGTTAAAGTGTCAAATTCTGATAACACAGAAGTCAGTGGGAGTTTTGCTGTTGACTTCAGTGGATCATGATTTGGTCCTCTGGTTATTACCTTTATTAATCATAGCCCCTCTCAGACCAGCAATATGATGATCTGTATATTTTTTCCATAGTTATTGCAGATAGATAGATATGAATAGATGGCAGACTTCATTTTGGGATTTTTTAAAAATGTTCATGCAACTTGTAAGCAAGGTTAATGTTGTTTAAATAATAAATATAAGAACATTCTGGGGGAAAAATAAAAATTATGCAAGTGTCTTTAAAATTTCTAAAGCACTCATACGTTCTGTTTTGTAAGATAACAAATCAACATAACCCAGAATGCAACAGACAAACATTGTTTTAGTATGGGAGGGGTGCAGCCATACTTCAGTGTTCGCAGTTGCTAGACTAGGTATTTGCATATGGTACTGTTAAGAGCAGCCAGAATGCTGCTCTGCATTCAGGGACCAGCAAAGATGTCTTTCCTTCTTGAGCTCTGCTGGATGCCAAATAGATAGTTCCACATAGCTGACCCAGTATCTCTGTTCCATAGCCTGGTGGGTCAGTCTGTATAATGTCTCTTTAAACAAGAGCTTGCTGTTATAATGATTATTATTTAGTTTCTGATATTTACATGCCAGGGATTTGTAAACCTGTTAATACTTCCTAAATAAATAATGAGTGTAAAAAAAATAAATCAAGTTAAATTGAGCTTTCTGTGTACTGTGCTTAGTTGCTGTTGTGAGCATCAGAAAGATTTACCTCGTAAGGCACCACCATTAGTGGTGATAGCAGCTACAACACATGACAAATTTAGCTTCAATCATAGGACTGGAAGGGACCTTGAGAGGTGATTTAGTCCAATCTCCTGCACTCATGGCAGGACTAAGTATTACCTAGACCATCCCTGACAGGTGTTTGTCTAACCTGCTCTTAAAAATCTCCAATAATGGAGATTCCACAACCTCCCTAGACAATTTATTCTAGTGCTTAACCACCCTGACAGTTAGAAAGTTTTTCCTAATAGCCAACCTAAATCTTCCTTGCTGCAATTTAAGCCCATTGCTTCTTGTCCTATCCTCAGAGGACAAGAAGAACAATTTTCCTCCTTGTAACAACTTTTTATGTACTCGAAAACTGTTATCATGTCCCCTCTCAGTCTTCACTTTTCCAGATTAAACAAACCCAATTTTTTCAATCTTCCCTCATAGGTCATATTTTCTAGACCTTTAATCATTTTTGTTGCTCTTCTATGGACTTTCTCCAATTTGTCCACATCTTTCCTGAAATGTGGCACCCAGAACTGGACACAATACCCCAATTGAGGCCTAATCAGCGCGGAGTAGCGGAAGAATTACTTTTCGTGTCTTGATTATAACACTCCTGCTGTTACATCCCAGAATGATGTTTGCTTATTTTTTTTTGCAGCAGTGTACACTGTTGACTCATATTTAGCTTGTGGCCCACTGTGAACCCCAGATCCCTTTCCACAGTACTCCTTCCTAGGCAGTCATTTCCCATTTTGTATGTATGCAACTGATTGTTCCTTCCTGAGCCGAGTACTTTGCATTTGTCCTTATTGAATTTCATCCTATTTACTTCAGACCATTTCTCCAAATTGTCCAGATCATTTTGAATTATAATCCTATCCTCCAAAGCACTTGTAACCCCTCCCAGCTTGGCATCATCCACAAATTTTACAAGTGTACTCTCTATGCCATTATATAAACCATTGATGAAAATATTGAACAGAACCGGACCCAGAACTGATCCCTCTGGGACCCCATTCAATATGTCCTTCCAGCTTGACTGAACCACTGATAACTAAGCTATGGGAATGGTTTTCCAACCAGTTATACACCCACCTTGTAATAGCTCCATCTAGGTTGCTTTTCTCTAGTTTGTTTATGAGAAGGTCATGCGAGACAGTATCAAAAGCTTTACTAAGGTGAAGATATACCATGTCTACCACTTCCCCCCCATCCACAAGGCTTGTTACCCTGTCAAAGAAAGCTATCAGGTTGGTTTGACATGATTTGTTCTTGACAAATCCATGTTGGCTATTGCTTATCACTTTATTATCTTCTAGATGTTTGCAAATTGATTGCTTAATTATTTGCTCCATTACCTTTCCGGGTATAGAAGTTAAGCTGACTGGTCTGTAATTTCCTGAGGTTGTCCTTATTTCCCTTTTTATAGATTGGCACTATATTTGCCCTTTTCCAGTCTTCTGGAATCTCTCCTGTCGTCCATGACTTTGAAAAGTCATGGATGCTAATCTCCTCTATTGCTATTATCCTTGAGTATTCTAGGATGCATTTCATCAGGCCTTGGTGAGTTGAAGACATCTAACTTGTCTAAGTAATTTTAACTTGTTCTTTCCTATTTTAACCTCTTCTGATCGTACCTCACTTTCACTGGTATTCATCATATTAGATGTCCAATCACCACCAACCTTCTTGGTGAAAACCAAAACAAAGAAATCATTAAGCACTTCTGCCATTTCCACATTTTCTGTTATTTTCCCCACTCATTGAGTAACGGGCCTACCTTGTCCTTGGTCTTCCACTTATTGATTGGCTTATGCTCTATAGCAAGAGGATATATATTACTTACAATTTTTATGTTTTTAAAATTTTTATTCTGGTGGTTCCCATTATTCTATAAATGTATAATGCATTTTTGAATTCTAAGTTTCGGCCTCTGTGATATTTTGTGACAATGAGTGCCACAGGTTAATTATGCACCACATTAAAAAAAATATTTTCAGTTTCCTTTCAATTTAATTGAATGTTCCCTATTTGTGATAATATGAGAATGGGAAAACAGGAGTTTACAATTAACTCTCTCTGTACCCATCTTCAAATCTCTACCATATACACTATAATTCAGAAGGTATTATACTGTACTGTTTTCTGTGTCTACATTATTCTTAAAGAGGGAACTATTGAATAGATTATTAATGGAATTTTTTCTTGTAATATACACACACACACCGCATTGTAAAGATTAGAACCAGCTAAAGCATGCATTTGCAGTACATAGAAAAGGTTAACTACAATTAAACCACTGATCTATGAAGGCGCAGTTAATTTTATATCTACCAAATCAGTATGTTTAATAAAATTCTTGAATTATCTGTAAAGAATATCTATTACGTAAATAATCACATTGAAATTATTTTACGGTAATTATATTACTTAATTATTAAGTTTATAATTTTATGCTTCAGACAATTTTTTACTTTATCCAGTCTGAACTACACAAATGTAGTTTGTGGTTCTTTTTCCCTCGTTTTGAGTAGAATAGTTCCCATAATAGAATTTTCATTAAACATTCACACTGGTACAATAAATTAGGACATTCTCACAGATCAATAGAATTAAGCTAATTGATATTTAGTTTCAGAAATAGCCCTTGCTATGAAGGTAACATACACATTTCATTCCTTGATCAAGGATCTATATTAGTATATATGAGACAGATATTGCAAAATGTTCAGTGTTCTCAACTCACATTGAATTCACAGTGGGGGCAGTCAGCATCTCCCTGGGAAAGGATGGTCTAATAGTAAAATAGTTCCTCTTAGCCACTGGTTGATTTACATGCTTTTTTCCTCCTTCCCTAGCTTTCTTTTCAATATTTCACACATCAGTAAACTCTTCTGTAATTTAGGTTTTTATTAGTGCTTCTTCCTGCCATGTCACATGTGTTTCTGCTGTATCCTGTGATTAAATACAGAAATAAGTACATTTTTGTTGGATAGAAAACCATTCAGTAGTGTGATACAAACCTCATAGAGCCAATTTCAGATTCATATGCAGGGTGAAATTGAAATTAGTGGATAAAGTCGTAGCTCTCTTTAGTTATCCCACTAGTGGGCACAAGTTAGTGAAACCATGGATTCCCAAACAGCTGCACAAGTAGATTACTCCTGCCAGGAGTTAGAATAATCAGAAGATGGGAGGCTTGCACAAGAAATTTGGAGAATGCTCTGTGCTTGGTTAACTCCACATCACACATGTGTTTATAGCTACAAGAGAGATAATGCCGATGGATTAGGACCCACCAGTATCAACTCTGTGGGGTTTTGTGGTGACATAATGGCACAACAGCTTCATCAGACCGTACTTCCATTGGCTATCTCTTTGTCCCAAATACGTCCAAAGCCAAATGGTAATTTGATCCAGAAGAAGGTGCATAGGTCTATCCAAGCAGAGTATTTGGTCCATCTCCTTTAGGTTAATATTATTCAGTATCTCCTACCCTCTCACCACTATTCCTCAAGTAAGAGTCTGTGTAGATGGATCCCTTTGGAGGATTGGGGCTTTGAAACGCACACAATTCTGAGCTATTCTGAAACTATACAAAAGACAAGAGGTTCTTTTATAAAACATTGTGTTCCTTCTGCCAGGGAACATTTAGGGTAGCTTCTAAATGGGATTGGGTGTTTAGGCGTTTAGCCAAGATATATGAAGAATGTGAAACTATATGAATCCAAGTTCATTAAATACTTTTAATAACTCCTTAGAATGTGTTTTCCATTATTCTTTGATAGCTGCATAAAAACAGTCTTCTGACAAATTCCACTTTCATTTTTTATTTAGATAAAAAAACTTCAATAATTAAACTTTGCCAATGAATGTCAAATTCCAGTTAGTGAAAAAGAGAATGTTAGTAAAAATGCAGGAACAATCTTGTATAACACAATGTAATGCTGATGCCTTATAATAGAAAGTATGTTTCATTATCTTAAACAAAACTTAGGCCTTTACTCTTTCTGCACACAGTTAAATGATGCATTGGCCATAGTCCAAACACTTGCTTAAAATTTGTTTTGTTTTTCTTTTAAGTAAAGTCAATATTTCCCTGGCAGATGAGTTTTGAATTAAAGATGGGTCTACCTTGTGTCTCAGGTAACATTATTCTGCTAGGAAGTGACAAACATCACACAAAGCAATGATCAGTTAAGGGAAAAAATTTAGTCATTAGACAAGCCTCATCCTAATCATACAGATGATGTCTCATGGAATAAGTGCCACAGGAAGTGGCAAAGGCTCTCTTTGAGGGCAAGCCAGCCCCTAAGACCCTTAAGGGGGCAGTGGAGTGCCGCCAATCCCCTGCGACAAGGTAGTGCTCTCCATCTCCACGCCACTGATCTCCAGCGTCACAGTCCAGACCCTCTGGGACTCACCCTTGGTCACAGGCACCGTAATCACGGTTCCCACCTCGACACAGAACACCTCGTCCTCCTGCCGGTCGCCCTCTCGGCACAGATCTCAGTCACCTGCCTTGTGGAAGCACTCCCCATCATGATTCCAGTCCCCCCAGCCACAGCTCCAGTCCCCTCGATCCCAGCACTGATTCTCCCACTCCAAACACCGGTCTCTGGCAGTGATGGTCAGCAGGCAGACACAGGTATCAACGGCCCTGCTGTGGTCACCGGAAGGGGATTCTTCCAGCACAGAAGGGCAGTTTTGACCCTCATCAAGACCCCACCAGTGTGAATGGGCAACTGAGGCCGTGTCGACGTCTATGGCACCGCCTTGGCAGCATGGCCAGTGGCCAACGCAGTGGCTTTATTGGAGTGTGTGGGGCATGCCGATGATGATGATGATGGCCCCCTTTGCACCATTCATCTGCCTCTGCCTCAAAGCAACAGCTGATGGCACTGGCAGTACAGGGCTCAGTGTAAGAAAGCCACTTGGAGGTCAGAGTAGAGGAGACAGCGCCCACCCCACAACCCCCCTCCTCCACAGTGGATGTTGCCCCAGAGCCTCACCTGTTGGTACAGTCATCGTCCTCATCACTGGACAAACTGGTTGTGGTACCCACGAGGGCCAGCCCGCCCAATGATTTTAAGGAACACCAGGCCCTGCTTCGATGGATGACCCAGAGCTTGGGCCTAGAGGTGGAGGAGATGGCTGAGCAGGCAGACACCTTCTTTAATGTCCTCACAGCCTCTACCCTGGCATGTGTAGCACTACCAGTGCATGACGGGGTCCTTAAAATTGCCAAACCTCTGGCAAACCCTGTCGTCCATCTGTCCCACCTCCAAAAAGGCTGAAAATAAGTACTTGGTCTTGGCCAGAGGGTTTGAGTACCTTTATACCCACCCACCCACCTCCGAGCTCGCTGATTGTCTCTGTGGCCAATGAAAAGGACAGGCAGGGGCACATTAGTTCAGTTCCCAGAAATAAAGAGGCCAAAAGACTGGACCTTTTTGGGAGAAAAATTTATTCCCGTCCCCCCTTGGGACCTGAATCTCATGCTGTCGAGACTCATGGGGCCTCCCTTTGAGCCTCTGGTTTCCTCCTCTCTCCTCCTTCTCTCCTGGAAGGTTTCATTCCTGGTCATGATAACGTCAGCCCGCAGGGTGTCCGAGATCAGGGCACTAACTTTGGAGCCCCTCTATATGGTCTTCTACAAGGATAATGTCCAGCTGTGACCACACTCAGGTCATTTCCCAGTTTCATACTTGCCAGGACATATACTTA
Source organism: Mauremys mutica (assembly GCF_020497125.1). Classification (NCBI taxonomy): domain Eukaryota; kingdom Metazoa; phylum Chordata; order Testudines; family Geoemydidae; genus Mauremys; species Mauremys mutica. Next base: position 83,172,872 of record NC_059079.1, on the reverse strand, counting down.
CCTATCTTCTTTCCAAAGCCTCATGCGTCAGATGAGGAGCGAAGGCTAAACTCCCTGGATGTCAGGAGGGCACTGGCCTTCTACATAGATAGAACAAAGCCATTCCATAAATCAACTCAGTTGTTCATTGCGGTGGCAGACAGAATGAAAGGTGGCCCTGTGTCTGCTCAGAGAATTTCGTCCTGGATCATGGTCTGCATCCATTACTGCTATGAGCTGGTGAAGGTGCCTCTGCTGGCGATTGTGATGGTACTCTCAACCAGGGCACAAGCATGGTCAGCGGCCTTCCTGGTGCAGGTGCCAGTCCAAGAGATCTGTAGAGCTACTACCTCGTTGTCTGTCGACATGTTCGCATCTCATTATGCACTTACCTAGCAAGCTCGAGACGATGCTGGCTTTGGCAAAATAGTGCTACAAGACCATGGACTCCTAGCCCACCTCCATTGAAACTGCTTGTGAGTCACCATGAATGGAATCGACATGAGCAAGCACTCAAAGAAACAAAAACGGTTACCTTCCTTTCATAACTCTTGTTCTTCAAGATATGTTGCTCATATCCATTCCATTACCCACCCTCCTGCCCCTCTGTCAGAGTTGCCGGCAAGAAGGAACTGAGAAGGCATAGGACCAGCAGTGCCTGATATACTGATGCATGAGCGTGGCACTCAAAGGGGTGCAACAGCTGGCCCTATGGATACCGCTAAGGCAAAAAACTCCGACCACACATGTGGGTACACACACACCTAGAATGGAATGGACATGAGCAATACATTTTGAAGAACAAAGGTAAATATCCAGGGTTTTTTTTAAAAAAAAACTAATTAAATATCTTTAACAGGTTTTGAGAGAGAACCCACAATAATACAATGATTCCATTTATTAATACTCTATACCTTATTCACATAGGATTTGTATGAACTCACCTATTCATAGAATCATAGAATATCAGGGTTGGAAGAGATCTCAGGAGGTCATCGAGTCCAACCCCCTGCTCAAAGCAGGACCAATCCCCAACTAAATCAATCCAGCCAGGGCTTTGTCAAGCCTGACCTTAAAAACCTCCAAGGAAGGAGATTCCACCACCTTTCTAGGTAACCCATTCCAGTGCTTATCACTAGTGAAAAAGTTTTTCCTAATATCCAACCTAAACCTCCCCCACTGCAGCTTGAGACCATTACTCTTTTTGTTCTGTCATCTGCTACCACTGAGAACAGTTTAGATCCATCCTCTTTGGAACTCCCTTTCAGGGAGTTGAAAGCAGCTATCAAATCCACCCTCATTCTTCTCTTTTGCAGATTAAACAATCCCAGTTCCCTCAGCCTCTCCTCATATGTCATGTGCTCCAGCCTCCTAATCATTTTCGTTGCCCTCTGCTGGACTCTTTCCAATTTTTCCACATCCTTCTTGTAGTGTGGGATCCAAAACTGGACACAGTACTCCAGATGTGGCCTCACCAATGTCGAATAGAGGGGAATGCTCACATCCCTCGATCTGCTGGCAATGCCCCTACTTATACAGCCCAAAATGCCGTTAGCCTTCTTGGCAACAGGGGCACACTGTTGACTCATATCCAGCTTCTCGTCCAATGTAACCCCTAGGTCCTTTTCTGCAGAACTGCTGCCTAGCCATTCGGTCCCTAGTCTATAGCAGTGCATGGGATTTTTCAAAATTGATTCCTTGAGGACCTGCTCCATGATTTTTTCAGGGACTGAAGTGAGGCTAACTGGCCTGTAGTTCCCCGGATCCTCCTCCTTCCCTTTTTTAAAGATTGGCACTACATTAGCCTTCTTTCCAGTCATCTGGGACTCCCTCAGTCGCCATGAGTTTTCAAAGATAATGGCCAATGGCTCTGCAATCACATCCACCAACTCCTTTAGCACCCTCGGATGCATTGCATCTGGCCCCATGGACTTGTACTCGTCCAGCTTTTCTAAATAGTCCTGAACCACTTCTTTCTCCTCAGAGGGTCCATCACCTCCTCCCCATGCTGTGCTGCCCAGTGCAGTAGTCTGGGAGCTGACCTTGTTCGTGAAGACAGAGGCAAAAAAAGCATTGCGTACATTAGCTTTTTCCACATCCTCTGTCACTAGGTTGCCTCCTCCATTCAGAAAGGGGCCCACACTTTCCTTGACCTTCTTGTTGCTAACATACCTGAAGAAACCCTTCTTGTTACTCTTAATATCCCATGCTAGCTGGAACTCCATGTGTGATTTGGCTTGCCTGATTTTACTCCTCCATGCCTGAGCAATATTTTTATACTCCTCCCTGGTCATTTGTCCAATCTTCTTGTAAGCTGCTTTTTTGCGTTTAAGATCAGCAAGGATTTCACTGTTAAGCCAAGCTGGTCACCTGCCATATTTACTATTCTTTCTATACATCGGGATGGTTTTTTTCCTGCAACCTCAATAAGGATTCTTTAAAATACAGCCAGCTCTCCTGGACTATTTTCCCTCTCATGTTATTCTCCCAGGGGATCCTGCCCATCAGTTCCCTGAGGGAGTCAAAGTCTGCTTTTCTGAAGTCCAGGGTCCATATTCTGCTGTTTTCCTTTCTTCCTTGTGTCAGGATCCTGAACTTGACCATCTCATGGACACTCCCTCCCAGGTTCCCATCCACTTTTGCTTCCCCTACTAATTCTTCCCTGTTTCTGAGCAGCAGGTCAGGAAGAGCTCTGCCCCTAGTTGGTTCCTCTAGCACTTGCACCAGGAAATTGTCCCCTACACTTTCCAAGAACTTCCTGGATTGTCTGTGCACCGCTGTATTGCTCTCCCAGCAGATATCAAGGTGATTGAAGTCTCCCATGAGAACCAGGGCCTGTGATCTAGTAACTTCTGTTTGTTGTGGAAGAAAGCCTTGTCCACCTCATCCTCCTGGTCTGGTGGTCTATAGCAAACTCCCACCACCACATCACCCTTGTTGCTCACACTTCTAAACTTAATCCAGAGACTCTCAGGTTTTTCTGCAGTTTCATACTGGAGCTCTGAGCAGTCATACTGCTCTCTTATATACAATGCAACTCCCCCACCTTTTCTGTTCTTTTCTGCTTTTATTAAAAAACAAAACAGCCCCCAACTAAAACCTCTCCAGCGCATCATCAAAGATTTACAACCTATCCTTAAAGATGATCCCTCACTCTCACAGATCTTGGGAGACAGGCCAATCCTCGCTTATAGACAGCCTCCCAACCTGAAGCAAATACTCACCAGCAACCGCACACCATACAACATAAACACTAACCCAGGAACCTATCCTTGCAACAAAGCCCGATGCCAGCTCTGTCCACATATCCATTCAAGTGATACCATCATAGGACCTAATCACATCAGACATGCCACCAGGGGCTCGTACACCTGCACATCTACCAACGTGATATATGCCATCATGTGCCAGCAATGCCCCTCTGCCATGTACATTGGCCAAACCGGACAGTCTCTACGCAAAAGAATAAATGGACAGAAATCTGACATCAGGAATCATAACATTCAAAAACCAGTGGGAGAACACTGCAACCTCTCTAACCACTCAGTGACAGACTTGAAGGTAGCAATTTTGCAACAAAAAAACTTCAAAAACAGACTCCAAAGAGAAACTGCTGAACTTGAATTAATATGCAAACTAGATACTATTAACTGTGGCCTAAACAAAGACTGGGAATGGTTGGGTCATTACACCAATTGAATCTATTTCCCTATGTTAAGTTCTCCTCACACCTTCAATGGGCCATCTTAATTATCACTTCAAAAAGTTTTTTTTCCTCCTGCTGACGATAGCTCATCTCAATTGATTAGACTCTGCCTGTTGGTATGCATACTTCCACCTTTTCATGTTCTCTGTATGTATAAATATCCCGTCTGTGTGTTCCATTCTATGCATCCGAAGAAGTGAGCTGCAGCTCACGAAAGCTCATGCTAAAATAAATTTGTTAGTCTTTAAGGTGCCACAAGTACTCCTGTTCTTTTTGCGGATACAGACTAACACGGTTGCTACTCTGAAAACAGAGCTTGTTGCCTGAACTTATATGTATTCTGAAAATAGATACATAAAAATAGGAAAAGTTCTGTAAGTATGTAAGTTAAAATTGCCTGAGGTGCAATGCACCTTTGCCATCCCTGGTGGAAATTTGTGTTATGGACTGCATCAAAACAGTAGTCGCTGCCACTCTGTTGAAGGTAGAGTCGGTACAGATTCTAGCAGTGCGCATGTGATCACTCCTTTTAAGGCCATAATTGATTTCTGTGCCAAATACCAGCATGTGCTTACTCAAACTGCATACTTGCTTAACTCCAATTCTCATTGAATCAGATGCATAATATACATCTGAACTTTCAGTACAGTGGCAAAACTTTCATAAAAATGCTGGCAGATATCGTTCTTCAATGATTATATAATGCTTTATTTTTGTAGAGATGTGTCCACAGGTTCTCTCCTGGTTTGGTAAGTGACACCTTTACAGCAGCATTACCCCCTTTATTTTGGATGAAAAGAGATGTTAGTTTAATTCAAGTAGTGGTGAGCCAGATTATAAGACTATTGTGACTCTCCCAAACAGAACCATAGCTTTGATTTCACATCATAACTTTAAGTAATATTATGTGAAATAGGGCTATTTGAGGTCTACAAGTTAACCTAACTGCATTAACCCTTCCCTTTAAATGGAGAAAGCTACACAGAGTACAGGAGTCAGCTGAATTAACCGAGAATCATGGAATCGTAGGACTGGAACAGACCTCAAGAGGCCATCTAGTCTAGTCCCCTGCACTCATGGCAGAACTAAGTACTATCTAGACCATCCCCGGCAAGTGTTTTTCTAACCTGCTCTTAAAAATCTCCGATGATGGAGATTCTACTACCTGCATGGGCAATTTATTCCAGTGCTTAACCACCCTGACAGTTAGGAAGTTTTTTCCCAATGTCCAACCTAATTGTCCCTTGCTGCAATTTAAGCTTCTTGTCCTGTCCTCAGTGGTTAAGGAGAATAATTTTTCTCCCTCTTCCTTGTAACAACCTTTTATGTACTTGAAAATTATCATTTCCTCTCAGTCTTCTCCAGATTAAACGTACAATTTTTTTCAATCTTCTCTCATAGGTCATGTTCCATTAATCATTTTTGTTGCTCTTCTCTGGACTTTCTCCAATTTGTCCACATCTTTCCTGAAATGTGGCACCCAGAACTGGACACAATACTCCAGTTGAGGCCTAATCAGTGCAGAGTACAGCGGAAGAATTACTTCTCATGTCTTGTTTACAACACTCCTGCTAATACTTCCCAGAATGATGTTTGCTTTTTACAATTATTTTTGCAACAGTGTTACACTCTTGATTCATATTGAACTTGTGATCCAGTAAGACTCCCAGATCCCTTTCCACAGTACTCCTTCCTAGGCAGTCATTTCCATTTTGTACATGTGCAATTGATTGTTCCTTCCTAAGTGGAGTACTTTCCATTTGTCCTTACTGAATTTCATCCTGTTTTCTTCAGACCACTTCTCCAAATTGTCCAGATCATTTTGAATTTTAATCCCATTCTCCAAAGCACTTGCAACCCCTCTCAGTATGGCATCATCCACAAACTTTATAAGCGTACTCCCTATGCCATTATCTAAAGCATTGCTGAAGATATTGAACATAACCGGACCCAGAACTGATCCCTGCGGGACCCCACTTCTTATGCCCTTCCAGCCTGATTGTGAACCACTGATAACTATGCTCTGGGAACAGTTTTCCAACCAGTTTTGCACCCACCTTATATCAGCTCAATCTAGGTTGAATTTCCCTAGTTTGTTTATGAGAAAGTTATGCTAGTCAGTATCAAAAGCCTTACTAAATCAAGATACACCACATCTACCGCTTCCCCCCATCCAAAAGGCTTGTTACCCTGTCAAAATAAATTATTAGGTTGGTTTGACATGATTTGTTCTTGACAAATGAATGGTGACTGTTACTTATCACTTTATTATCTTCTAGGTGTTTGCAAATTGATTGCTTAATAATTTGCTCCATTATCTTTCTAGGTACTGAAGTTAAGCTGACAGGTCTGTAATTCCCTGGGTTGTCCATATTTCCCTTTTTATAGATTGGCACTATATTTGCCCTTTTCCAGTCTTCTGGAATCTCTCCCATCTTCCATGAGTTTTCAAAGATAATTGCTAATGACTCAGATACCTCCCCAGTCAGCTTTCTGAGTATTCTAGGATGTATTTCATCAGGCCCAGGTGAGTTGAAGACATCTAACTTGTCTAAGTAATTTTTCACTTGTTCTTTCCCAATTCCAGCTTCTGATCTTACTTCATTTTCTCTGATATTCACTATGTTATATGTCCAATTTCTGCTACCCTTTTTGGTTAAAACTGAAACAAAAAAATGACTTAGCACTTCTGCCATTTCCACATTTTTTGTTGTTTTTGAGTAATAGACCTACCCTGTCCTTGGTCTTTGTCTTTCTTCTAATGTATTTATAGAATGTTTTCTTGTTACCCTTTATGTCTATAACTAGTTTAATCTTGTTTTGTGCCTTGGTCTTTCTAATTTTGTCCGTATATACTTGTGTTTTTTGTTTATATTCATCCTTTGTTACCACTTTTTGTAGGACTCTTTTTTCTGAGTTTCAGATAATTAGAGATCTCCTGGTTAAGCCAGGATGGTCTCTTGTCATACTTCCTATCTCTCCTATGCTGTGGGATAGTTTGCTCTTGTGCCCTTAATAATGTCTCTTTGAAAAACTTCCAACTCTGTTGAACTGTTTTTCCCCTTAGACTTGCTTCCCATGGGATCTCATCTACCAAATCCCTGAGTTTGCTAAAATCTGCCTTCTTGAAATCCAAGAAGACAAGTCGTTCCTTAACCAGGTTTTTGCTTCTGCCTTGCAATACACGATGAATAATCAATGTTATAATTCAATAAGCAGAGCATCTGTCATTCAGAATATAGACAACTAAAATATATGGGCCAAAATTTCAAGATTGGTGTGAAAAATGTGTGCTAGATTGTATGCCTTTTTTTGCACGAGTAATTGCACATACAGGCTCATACACAATTAAGCAATTTGTGTCAGCAAATCTGGTAATAATGGGAACAACCTATATGTGTGAACGGTCCCATGTCCTTTATATAATTGGCCGTTTAAGTGAACGATATTAGGGCTGATTTTTCTTGGGATTTTTGTTTTCTTACAGCTTTATTTTGCTATACCATTTTGCTGAATTCTCCCAGGATGTTATGAAGAGGAACTCCAGAGTTGTATCATAGAGTCAAAAGCCAATGCTACATGTGTCTGTTGCTGTGGCCCTGTCTGTATGTTGTTTAATCTGCTTCTCCTCTGGACTCTATTCCTGCAATTTGTTTAGAAATTTGGTGCCATTTAAATAACATGCAATCAAGATATCACATCTCCAGGTTAAATGGCATCAACTTGTACTTTTCTGAGCGAAACAACTTGTCATTTGCAGAGGGTACACGCTGTTTAAACTAGAGGTGATGTGATGTTTGGATAACATACAGCCTGAACAGTTTTGGTAAAGAGTAGCTACATGTCTAACAGCATCACATTCAACAAGACACGTGGATGAAAACAACCTATTGGCAGCTTTAGTTCATGACTAAACCTGCCACAGGATATTAAGAGGTACAGATCACATTCAAGTGCCCAGAATAACTTTTGGAGTAAGAATATTTCTCTGAATTTTAAAGCACACAAAAGACATGGCCATCACCTGTGTCATCTTTAGTCTTGCTGAGAATATGATTTGCTGTGTCTGTCAAATGTGAATACCAGTGCTATTCATTCTCCTCCCACCAAATGAATGTAATGTGATGATTGTAAAATAGGTAAGAAGAAATCACCTTAATTTAAAAAAAACTCCTAACAGAAGTAAATAAAAACAAAACAAAAATAGAGCACTTGTGCTTTCAAATAATGAATTGTTAAGTAACTAGTTATCATTAACAAATACATGAAGCCTTTGAATTTAAGACAAATTGATTTGCCCTAGCAAATTATAGGATAGCAAATCCACCTCTGTCTGCAAGGTTGACTGGTGATGTCTTGTTTTGGTTTGAATTCCCCTTGACTCATTTATCTGTTGGTAATTAGAAGTTGCCTAGTTTTGTGTTTGTTTTAATATGTGAATGGATCAGATCTGGTAGATTTTAACTGTCTGGCTGTTCTGGTTGTTTGTATTTTGTGGAACAGGGTTTCAGGGTGTTTTGGAAGTTAAACTATAATTTCTGGTAACTGTGGGATTCTAATCTCACTTACGCAGGTGGGAGTCAGGAGTAATGCCACTGAAGTGAATGCAGTTTCTTCAGTATAAAACAAGCATAAGTGAGATCAGAATCTGGCCCTGAATAACTGTAAATAGATTTTTGATGTTTTACTCATGGGGTTTGGATAGAGACCTCAAAGCTACCCTGAAGTATGAACTATAGTGGCGCATGATAAATTGGCACAGGTGACCTTATTCTCATATCAAATATATGAAAAACTGAAAGCACATTGAATTGGTAGAAAATACTGTATCAATTTCAGTTTACAGAGAGCCCTTTGGGACTAATAAACTGTCTGACTTTAAGCTGAATTGAAGAAGTCTTATTGAAAAAGCATGGAACAATATAGTAGCTTTGCTTCCTATACAGTATCTCGCTGAGGTCTGTTTTTTTCCGGTTCTTGGAACTTTCCCTTTATTATTGTTTTAATCATCTTGATCAGCATTATTATAATCACAAAACATCAGCCTGAGAAAACGATAGTCTAGTCATTATGTTTCAATGTCACCTTTGTCAACTCAAGCTTAGCTATCATTTGAAATTGCTGTATCAATCCTGTGATTAGATATAATTTTTGATATGACCAGCATTCATAGGTGAGTAGTTTAAAATATAACAACACCTAAGTACTCCAGTATGATATTAACGCTTTCCTCTTAAGTTATTCACATCCATCCTCCTAATACAAATGTTCTTTGAAAAATATTCGTGGAACCAAATATTTTATTTTGGTAGATAATGAAATCTTACTGTATGATCACTAAATGAAATTTATGAATTACTCTAGTAATGTGGAGTCATTTTGTATGTATCACCAAGGGTAGACAAATTCTTTGTAGTCATAGCTTTTTTCCCCTCAAAAGTCAGATACACTTTGAAAATCATTAATTACATACACAAAGTGTATCTTTATAATGCCTCAAAAACCTTTTGGAATTCACCATCCTAGAAAAATTCCTGCCGTTTTTTATATTTGTGAAAAAAAAATGACTATATCTCTTATATTCTGTGCTAGTTACATTTAAAACAAGATAAACTTAACAAGATTGTTCAGAAATGAAAAGGATTATTCACTACTGGTTTTGCATTCTTCATTTCAGAGGAATAAAAGATAAACTGAGTTAAAAAATAGGACCATTTAATGCAGCATAAATGTGATGCATGAAATGTGACATCTCTTTAACATTGAGGGAAAACACTTCTTTCCATTGAGTGCTTGCACTAAATGCAAAATATTGACACATCCCTATTATATTAAACAAAAGGATTCGTTCAGAAAGATAATCTTATAGAACGGGGAGTATCATGTGATCTTATTAATATTTATGAAATATGATAACATAGTAAAAAGGAGAACTGGGACACAGGCACTATCTTTATAGACCCTATTCATTTCAGCTTCAAAATGTTTTTCATTTCACACATCAGACACTAATTAGCAAATATCTAATTAGTGTTTGAAGATTAATCGCTCATGGGAGTTGAGGCTTTGAGCTTTCATGCATGCAAAAATAGTGCCACTTTAGGTGCATTTGTTAAGGTACAGTAACTTTAAATGATGTAACTTTTTTATTTTTCTCTGAAATTGTGTAAATTACAATAAAAAGTAAAATTAAGCTCAAGTAAATAGAGAAGAAAGCTGCATTTACAAAGGAAAAGGCAAGGACTAGACATTGTAAAAGAATGGCTAAAGTACTTAAAACCTATCCAGAAGTTGGTAAAATTCCAGAGGCAGGATGGGATTTAATGTTAACGGTATCTTTTTTTTACTTTTCCTGGTGAGAAATTATTTGCAAAATTCATTTTTAGATTGTACTGGAAGAACTATCAAATCTTTTACATTACATTACAGAGATTCTAAATCATCTGAACATGTGGAACACAGTTAATAGTGGAGCAACTTGTGAAGTACTGTGGAATTGACATATTTTAAAGTACAGTGTGTTAAAGTTTTATAGTTCAGATACATCCTGTTGGTAAATTACTATTCTTGGCAATTCATTGTGTTTCTTTTTAATAAGAGTGACATTAAATATAATATAAACAAATTCTACGTTAATAGTGTTGTGACAGAGTGGATCAATGCATGTAAGAGGAAACGTGGTTGATGCCCACTAAATAGCATCATGCTTGCTTGAGCAACAGAACTACTAATCACAAAGAACTGCTGTTAAAATAGTTGAAATAAAGAGAAACCAGGTTTCAGTACTTTGCTTCATGGTTTATGACAACATTAATAAGTTCACTCTGGAGCAATATCAACTAGAACCTAATTTTGAAAATACATTTATTTTAGACATGCTGTACCTGTGCAAATAATTTTAAAGCTAAAACAATCATATAGTATAACACCTAAATCTACAGGCAGTCATGCAGAAATGCTTGAGGACAGCAATATGGAACCATTTTGACATTATAAAGTTTGAGAAATTTCCTAAAAGTAAAATGGCTTTAAGAAATTAAATGCTACAGTACTTCCAATGTTAAGCATATATACTATTTAAATGTTTATAATAACAAACACCACCGTAGGATTCATTTAGGTCAATTTAGGTCCAAAATGAAAGGTTGTACAGAAAGCATTCCAGTATCATCACCATTTTGTGAGAGCAGGAGGTGTTACGGCAAGTTTTTTTTTCTCTGTTCAAGAGTGCAACTTCAGAGTTGCAATAAGGATCAGCTGGTATCAGTATTCTATAGCACTGTCTCTTTCTTCTTTCCTCAAAGGCTGAGCTAATCTCTCTGTCAACTTGAGTGTCCTAATTTATAGCTCAGCACCCTTAGGCTATATTTCTGCCCCCTTCCCAGTAATTGACATGTCAATGAGAATGCAAGAGCAACCCCCCCCCCATGGGTAATGGGGATACTGAGACACTGCTGTTATTTTCCTTTCAAAGGATCTCTAACAATGCACTGAATTGATCCACTGCTGTATGCCTGCTCTTAGTTCCAGTGTCACTCTAGTGGCGAGTCTTTTTAAACTGAAGCCCACTTTTTTGGTAAACCAACATCTAGAGATGTGCTGCTAATAAGAGTATGTGCTATTCTGTGCCCATTATATAGTGCAGAATAACAAGCAAACTAAAAATGATTTGCGAAGTGTGTTGAATCTTTATGCTAGCTGAACCAAGGCAATCTCTAAAATAATAATGGAAAAGTAGAATAAAATAGCTACAGTAGTAACATTCTGTAACTTTTTTCATCTAATCATTTTTATGAAATTGAATAAATCAGGCCAGATTTTTAAACATCAGTTTATGGCAGACATTTACTGGTGCCTCAAATATCAGATATGCCTGCACATGGCCAGTTACACCTAACTTACATTCAAGTCCATCATTCCAAGATATGTATGGGACAATTGTGACAAGAAAAGTAAAATTCCAGAGTGTATCCTGAGTATCCCATGATGATTTATTAGCAAACAAGATATTTTAGCCATGGGGAAGATCCAGCCAGCTCAGTTGTGTCCCCTTGTTCTTGGTCCATTTGTTTCTCACCTCCCTGTAATATGAAAAGGAAAAACAATCAAATATTTTTTGTATCTCTCTCTGGTATGGTGCTGTAATATATTTAGCATATATAATACCCTTTAGGCAAAATAGTTTGGCTTAAGCTACCTATTTACTTGTTTTCCTAATTTTTTAGCTTATGCCTCCTACTTTTTGAACCTTTCTCTAGTGTAAAAATGGTGCTGCAGAATCTCATGGATTTATGGTTCTCAACACCTTCTTTTAGGTCACCTAAGAATATTTCTTTTCCAGGGAGAATTAGCCCAACCCCTGTAACCTTACTTCTTAACTTAGATTCTTGAGACACTTGTATCTGTCTGAGTAAAATGGAGTTATTGAGAGTTTCCCCAGGGTATCTAAGTATTTATTGTATGTCACCACATGAAAAAAAAATGTATGGAGTTCTTGAAGAACAGACCAGTTTTATTTTGTTCTCCACAGGTTCCCATGTTAACATTAATACTACTGGGCCTTTAGAAAGGACTTTCTGCCACATTCTTTAAAAACAAAAAAACAAACAAACAAACAAAAAACCAGAGTATTTTGTTTCAAAAACCTTAAAAATAATGCATTGAATCAGATAAGTAAAAAGCCAAACCAATGGTTAATACTTTTTACATAAATTACGTATTAAATATGTGGTGAGAAGAAATAAAAAAAATTAACAAAAATATGAAGTAAAAGTGGGTAAATTTGGTTAACTGTTTTGGGGAGAAATTAATGTGCAATATTTCCCCAATTTTTCTCATTGCTTCTCCTCCCCACAATGTTGCTTTCTCAAGAAGTTTTGGGAGACTGTTTTTCAGTTTTGTTGAGAGAAGCATTTTTTGGTTCAAAAATGTGCACTTGTGAAAACTCACTTTAATTTGCAGATATGTTATAAAAACAGCTTTTCTCTCTCATGGCCCACAGGCATGTGCAGTTTACACAAACTCATACCTCAATGGGGGGAAATCAAGCTCAGCAGATACTACACTTCACAAAAATTGTCCCACAACATCCTTGTGGAATAAGCAAATGCCATTGCCCCCGGTATTGTAGATGGGGAAACTGAGATTTAGTGGCATACTCAAATTCACACTGCACATGAGAGATAATACCTGATTTAGAAGATAGGTCTCCTGAATGTTAGGTCCTTGACTAATCCACTAGTCTGTAGTTCCCCAAAGGCAGTTAATTTAACCTCTTTGTACCATTTTCCCCTTCTGTTAAATGGGGATAATATATTTGCAATCAATATTAAAAATATACAAGATGTCCACAGCCACATGTGGGGATCCAAACAGACATAACTAACCACATTCTACAGACCTAGGGCCTGTTTCTCCACTGTGTTAAATTGGTTTTATCCGGTGTAACTTTATTGAAGTCAGTGGAGTTACACCATTTTAAACTGGAATAAAAAAGTGGAGAATCAGGCCCCTAATCAGTGGGGGGGGCACATGCCCTATCACTTCACAGCTAATAGTAATGCCATTCCCCTACACAATCAATATGTTGCCAGCATAAAAATCTCTATAATAGCTCTGAAACATTGATGATGTATCCAGATTATGAAAAAGGCTAAGTAAGATTAAGGACCAATGTCAAAATTTTCAAAAACATGAGCCAAAAATTAGGCTCCCACATTTGTATTTAGATGCCTACAAATCAGATTTCCAAAAGTGATTTAGGAGCATAACTCCCACTGATTTAAGTGGAATCACTTGTGTGAATGATTGTAAATTCTAGTCTCATGTTCTGTTATATTCCATGCTATACTGTACATACTAGAATACTAAACATCAAAAACCAGTAGTCTTAAAATATTAAATTATAATAAAATTGATGTGTTGGGAAACAGTGTGCTTCTTAAAATAATGTAGGTGTTCTGTCCTTATTTGATCTGTAAAATTGTGTAAGGGTAGAAGTAGATAATCTCAAACAGTTACGATAAGAATTACAGACAAACTGGTCATTTCTAATAGAAAGTTCACCTAAACAGGTATCAATTGCATTATCTTATCTCTGCATGCATTTATTTGCTCTGCCAGAACTATAACCAGGTGTTAGCATCTTCCACAGAAAGTTCAGATATTTTTCTTTGAATGAAAATGAAATTTGGAAGTTTGTGAAAGACATATCCATGTGGAATTCGTAGGATTTCATGTTGTAACGCAGCAAGAAGGCTTGCCAGAAATTGCGTCTTTCAGGGTGATGATGCAAAACTTGACATCTGTGAAATTAACATCTACCTAACATTTTTGCCTTTCAGTCAAATGCATTAAAAAAATTTAAATCTTTTTTAGCTGTCAAAACAATCTGTCACAAGATATTTATTTTTTGTATAATGGGTTACTTAAGAAAAGCAGCATATGGTTCAGTGAACTGCACCTACACTACAGCTTTAGCTTAAATCTGTACTGCCTACAAACTACTGGAAAATATACATACAGTATGATCACTTTCATTTAAAAATCAACTAAATGTAGCCATACATTTTCTTTGACCTCTGCATCTCTTTTTAAATCTGTTATGCAATCTGTTGCTCTTTTTGGGTGAGAATCCTAGGTGTATAGTGCTTTCTGCCTTTTAAACTCTTAATTTTTTGCCTAATAAAAATAAGGCCTGGTCTACACTAGAAAATTAATTTGGCTTAACTATGTCTCTCAGGGGTTTGAAAAACCACACCTCAACTGCCATAGTTAAACTGACCTAACTCCTAGTGTAGACAGCACTATATCAACAGAAGAATTCTTCTGTCAAGCTAGCTATGCCCTCTCAGGGAGGTGGATTATCTGTGCCAATGAGAGAACCCCTCATTTCAGTGACAGTAGTGTCTAAACTGAAGCATTTCAGTGGTGCGTGCAGCTGTGCCACTGTAGCATTTCAAGCGTACACATGCCCTAAGATAGCACTATAAATACTCCCACTATAACATGTCAAATGCTGGAACTATCCCTGCACTCATCTCACCTGAAAGCAATCTGAAATTAGTTTCTTTTTGGTTTATTCTGTGGTCATTCATTCCTCTTGCTGATAGAGAGAATATTAATAATAAAAAAATCCCAGTAATGACCAAAACAAAGTCTTCAAAGCAAATCAAACGTACACAGTATTGTGGTGTTCTGACTATTTATCAAAAATATCATCTCATTCCAGTAACTCTGTGTGTGTGTGTGTGTGTGTGTGTGTGTGTGTGTGTGGCATGTTCAGTGCACTTTTAACATAGCCTTTTCAATGATGGCCTGATCCCTCTTCAGACAAAAGTAACACTAACTTCACAGGTGATTTTGCCTGAGTAAGGACTGAGAGTGAAAACTTGTCCCCACTGACGTCAGTGGGACTTTTGCCATTGAATTCAATAGGGCCAGGATGTCATGCTAAGTGTGGATTCTAGGAACACTTCTTGAACATGCTTGCTTTTTTGAACTATAGACACATTAAAATTGCAGTCTGAATTATTTTAATTATTTCTCGGGGATGAATTTATTGAGTATGCATGTTCTTTGTACTCATTTTTTTATTTATATAAACTTTGGGGAAAAAAGGAGGGGGAGACTAGACTCGTAGCACGTAAGACGCATGTGTGAATGTGAGATATCCTGCTCTGGGAATAGCCTGTAGCTTTCTAGGCTGGTAGAGATTGAAAGTACTGAGGATATGACACACTTTACCTCTGGGAAGACAAGAAAAGTTTTCACCCACACCACTGTAGCCCTTCAGAGAGCATCCCTTAGTTGCTCATTCACTGAGCTGCTTCAGTTTAGTTTCAAAGCAGGAAAAGCAATATATAAACTTTGCAGTAAATTATTGCATTTCATTAGCTATAAAGAGAAATTTCTCAAGTGCCCCAAATATTTAGGTGTATAGTGTATCCATATTTTCAGAGAACACAGCTTTTGAAGATTGAGAACATATGGTGACATACACTGTATGGAAGCTTTCACTTAAATGTCACGTGTCATAAATTTGTCGTATCTTTAATAGTTTTAATGTCATCAATATTTTTAAAATGTAGCTTGTGTTACAGTGTAGCCAGCTTTTAAATTAGATTTCTCACTACTAATTATACACCTCAGTTTTAGCCTGGTGTTTAAAAATTAGCAGTTAACAATTTTTAAAAAGCCAATTAAGTATTTATTTGCTTTTCTAACATATATCTTATTTATCCTGCATATTCTGCAGAAACAATTTTAGAGATGTTTAAGAGAAAAAAAAATACTATCTGCTTCTTGTATCCCTTCTGCTAGAAAAACCAGGTGCCTCAGTTACATGATATGAACTGTATAGGTCTCAGAGGAAGAGAAAAATTAAGGGCAGTCTTCACTGGCAATGTTAAAGCGCTGCTGCGGCAGCACTTTAACATGGCTTGTGTAGTCGCAGCACAGCTCTCCCAGCGCTCTTAAAAACCCACCTCCACAAGGGGCGTATCTACCAGCGCTGGTGCACAGTCTATACTCACACGTTACAGCGCTGAAACTTGCAGCGCTAAAGGGCAGGCTCAGTGCAACCATTTAGGTGACCTAGGCGGTCGCCTAGCACACTAGGATTTGGAGGGCGGCATTTTCTTCGGCAGGGACCGCGGCGGCCGGATCTTCAGCCGCCGCGGTCGCCACCGGTATTTAGGCGGAGGGAGCTGGGGCAGGGGAGCGCAGGGAGGGCTGCCTGTAGCAAGTAAGGGGGGGGCAGCACGCAGGGGAACTCCCTGCCCCAGCTCACCCCTGCCTCGCCTCCTCCCCAAGCACGCCATGACTGCGTCACTTCTCCCGCCTCCCAAGCTTGCGGCGCCTAAGCTGATTGGCGCCACAAGCCTAGGAGGCGGGAGAAGTGAAGCAGTGACGACGTGCTCTGCGAGGAGGCGGAGCAGGGGTGAGCTGCTTCACTTCTCCCGCCTCCCAGGCTTGCGGTGCCAATCAGCTTAGGCACCGCAAGCCTGGGAGGCAGGAGAAGTGAAGCAGCCACGGCGTGCTTGAGGAGGAGGCAGGGCAGGGGTGAGCTGGGGTGGGGGGGTGCCTCAGGATGGGGGGTGGGGAGCTGCCACAGGGGGGGCACCTCAGGGTGGAGGGGGGGAGCTGCTGCACTTCTTGTAAATAAGTGTCGCTCTGTTGACTTCAGTGGAGCTATGTGACTTATACCTGCTGAGGATTTTGGTCCAAAAACTGTAAAACACCTCAAGCTAAATTTACAAACGATCAACGTTGCAACAGCTATCTTTGGGTTGCCTGCCACCTAGTGGAATCCACAGCCCCAAGTTAGGCAGTCAGGCTACCATAAAATGTCTGGGGAGGGTTAGGTGCCTGAGAATAGCCAATGAGCTGAGCAGGCAGTGGCCTAAACTAGCCAGTAGGAAAAGCCAAGGAGGGAGCTCCACCCCTCAAAGGAAGCTAAGCACCTTAGTCTGTGACAGAGGGAGCCATCTTATCTCCATCTGGGATTCACAGCCATGGAATTAGGTGCCTTCGCCCTTTCTGGCAAAAAGTGGTGGTAGTGATCACCTCCCCCCCTCTAAACTTTAGGCTAGTGGTTAGAAATCTGCCTCATGTAAAGGAGGGATTTGAACACCCATCTCAGTAGACTTCAACTGTTGGAATCTGGGATGTTCTGCGGTGAGTCGATCTCAGTCTTTCCTGTTGAAGCAGTTCCACTTTGTATAAATAATTAAATATTCATTGGACCAGAGAAAGAGTGAGACTGACTGTTATAGTCCAGTGCTTAGGGCACTCAGTTGGGATGTGAGAGACCCAAGATCAAATCTCAGTACCCGGGGCTATTTAATGACTTACAAAGTGGAATGTCGTCACCAGGAGAGATTGAGAAAGGGCATTCTCTGGAGATATGGATTCAATCTCTGCTTTACCTCAGGCAGCAATGGGAACACAGGTCTCCGACATCTCAGTGCGTGCTCTAACCATGCAGCTAAAGGTTATAAGTATGGCAACAGCTCCTTCTCCTCCTCCTCCTCCTGTGTTTAGTGCAGAGTCCAGCTTGTACGGTGGCCTCTGAGAATGCGTACTGATCAGGTGAGAAAGGCAAGGGAATGCCTTTTTTGAGGATCCCACTGGGGCTTAGGCATAACCTTAGGTGCCTGGGTGTCAGGACTCAGGTGGCTTTGCATGTGCTCAATGACAGATTTTGAAGTGCATAAGGAACTTTATCAATGGAAGCTTACTGATGTCTGACATCTTAGGCCCATCCAGTGCTTGAGGCAAGTACTGTTACCGTTGTGAAGCTGGGAATCTCTCCTTCCCAATGTAATAAAGTTCCTGTTTCTAGTCTTGCAGGGCTAAGAGATACAGACTTTTAAAGCCTTGGCATTTTTAGGTAAAGAAGACCTGTCACTGGTCCAGAAATGAAACTTGCCTTTTCTTGAGGCAGCTGCGGTGTTCGCCAAAATAACATTTAATGTCTAGTACGGTTTCAAGAATACTTCAGGACCCCTCCTTAGGCATAACTGTATGTATTTTCACTATTTTTCAGCATCATTTCATAAAAGCAAATCTGTGAAGTTGTAAACCATACTGATCAATAAAAAGAGAATCTTATCAGCATGCTAATAGTTAAAATGTGATGGAAACTGTAGTCATATCCTTACCATATTGTAATGCTCTATGGCCCGACTCTCATTTCACGCTGGTGTAAATTGATTGAAAGAGAGACAGTGCTAATGTACAGTGATATCATAGCCCAACTATTAGAGCATGGGGTGCTATTCAAATAAGGTAAAAACAATGCTGATATAAAACCAAGTATTTAGGAGCAGAGATACCCATGTTCAGGGAAAAGATTTAAAATCTGAAGAGGAAGAAACCAATAAACCAATATAAGACATTTATGCTTTAAAAAGTACTTCCCTCTTTCTCCCTTCCACCTCTTCCAATCTGTTTTTCACTGCTCTGAGGAGGCAGAAGCTCACAGATATTGTGAGCGGAGCGCAAAACGGTCCTTTCAAATAATTGTTGTGTGGTTTTGTTCCCAGCGTCTCCTCTTTCAGCTTCCCTGTGAAGTGTCATGTCAATGTCTAGCTTCCCCAGTGTATTCATATATCTGAAATAAAAACTTGCTCCAGTGTGGTCAGAGTTGTATCTACTGCGTGGGCACTCTCGTGCATGTGGCCTTAATAATAATTAAAAAAAACCACAGTGGGACAAGTGCACACTGTGATTTTAAAAAAAAAAGTAAGTTAAATTACAATTTACCCAAATAATAATTAGTAACATCAAAGTTCTGTGGAAGTGTTAACTATTAAAATGTCACAATTAAGGCGGTGAGGTAGGTAAGTATCGTATCACTATTTTACAGATGGAGACACGCAAGCACATAGCACTTAATTGACTTCCCCATATTCCTATAGTGAATCAGAGATGGGATTAGAACCCAGATTCCTGACACCTAGTCTTGCAGTTGGTCAGCTAGAATAGATTGTCTCCTAACAACTGAATGAATGAAAATACCTTTTTTTAAACACCATCATACTGAATTTTGAGAGTTCAGCTTTCAATATTGGTCTCTGGTTTTGTTGATACAGTTTTGTATCTGCAAATTACTGCACCTATATTTTTGCATGCAAAAATTAATTGTGGGCTCAACAATTAGTAGTAAAGACATCTTCCTCTTTCTGTCCACAGATTAAATTACAGAATCAAAACACTTTCTGGAAGATGAGAAACTGAGTTAATGCCCAGTTGAAAATCAGATCCCAAAATGATAGAGAAATGTCATCGATATTTGCTTATTGTCATGCCACTATACAAAGTGTTGTTTCTGTGCATGACTCTGCTGTGTGCATAGTCATTAAGAAGGAGTTGTGCATACTGATGTATTTGAATTCTAAGTAAGATATCCTGTCTATACATTACAGTTGTTGCTGCTTTGTTTTGGGTTCTGTACAGTACTTGAGGTAGATGCAACCTCTCTAGCACTGAGTGATTGTTTCATGAGGTAGCAGATAGCATCTGTCACGTGAAAGCACAAACTGGAAAGATGAAGTTAAGTCAGGGCTTTCTCATTCCTATCATCCCCAAGGGGCAATTCTTACTTACTACCCGGAATAATAAATCCCTCCCTGGCATTGTCATGTTCCAGTGTGTCACTGCATGAGCAAACAGAGCAGACTCAGAAATTGCAGTCAGGGACTACATATGTATGAATGTACAATATTTTTAGAATCTGGAAGGTGCCCACGATATTGCTTTCTGCTTTCAATATACATACAACAGAAGAATATGAAAGACCTCATTGAAGATATAACTCAAGTTTATTCTTAGACAAGGGAATTAGTTGAGATAGAGCCCCGATAATTGTTCAAAGTCTGTGACATTTAGTCAAGATATTGCAAGAGCTCCTTGTGGTCAAACTGTGACAGCACAGGTGACTCAAACAATGACGTTGTTACATTTTCTTGTTTGCATATTGTTCTAATACATTTGTACAGATTATTTGTTTCTGTCTCCCTCTGTTGTTCAGGCTCTGAGACATTTTTCCTTTTCATCTGCTTCAAGCCCAGAAGAATTAAACCAATCAGCTAGCAGGACAATTAGTTTTTAATGAGATATTTGATTTTCACTGGTTAGTTGATTTAATTTGAAGCTTTCAATTCTGATTGGCTTTGAGTCAAATATAGAATAAATTTCAATTTTGTCTTCAACAATGATAAATTGAAGTCAGTATAATCCCAGATATTTGAAATTAGTATTCTAAAAGAGGGGGGAAAGAGAGAAACCTTGTGATTTATTGGTTTTGCTTAAATGGATTTAATTTTTTGTATTCCAACATTTTGCCATTTTACAACATACTGTTAAACTGTGAACCCGTTGCTCTCTGCAGTCAGATTGTGTTAATTTTTCTTTTCGTGCAGTCACAGAGCTTACAGTCTATACCTGACTCTTAAAGGAAAAAAACTGTCTCTTTCTTCAGGCATCTTGCAGTGTTGTTATGCTGATGATTGTGGCTACTGGATCACCATTAGTGTTGGCGCTTTGGCATCTATTTTTGATCATTTAGCCTTGCTGAGTTCTTCTGGTTTTCCATGCGCATCAGGGCAACAATGGGTATCCAGATGATCTTGCTGTTTTCTGGAGCTCTTTCTCAGTTAACACATTGCCAATTTCTGGTTTACATCAAAAGATTGTTCTCCTCTCTAGCCTTAGAAGGCACTTCCTGTGAGTCAAACTGTGTTCCATAACTTTTTTTGGATCGTGCTTCAGTATGTCCTATATCACTTTTGCTGTCCCCCAAAATGAAATGTGCATTCCTTTAACTCAGAGTAGAATGAGATATTGGCTAGCCTGTCATCTGAGGAGACCACCATACTATTTGCTCCTTCATCACATGACTAATGGTTGTATTTGTTGTTGCTATGAAAAATAGGTTGGTGTTAGAAATCTTGGCCTTTAATTTAGTGTAGAAGGGCAGCCTATTATGTAAAACCTGTCTAGTACTCCAATTTCTTTCCTAAAGCTGTGTGAAAGTGGTGGCTCTTAATAAAATTTCACTCTAAAGGCAATCACTCTCCAGTGCTTAAGTCCCACATTCCTCCTGACCCCTTCCTTCCTGCCCTGCTCCCCTGCAAACTGAGGTGGGAGCAGCAGCAGCAGTGGGGCTCAGGAAGAAGATGGCCCTATTCCAGCAGCTGTGGACTCCCTGTCCTATTTCTTCCCTTTTCCCCTCAGGAGCAGAGAGACAGCCCCAGGCAGGGGATATAGGAGCCAGTAGGCTTTTCTGGGTGGAGTGGGGAGAGGACAGAGCCAGCAGGTTAGTCACTTTACCTTTCACCGATGGCAGGGGAAGGAAGTGTAGTGGACTCTGAGCTGGTAAACTGTTCACCGCTGGGAGGCTCCACTTCCCCCACTCCATGGAAAGTGTACTCAGCAACCCTAGTCATTCTGGCTTCCCCCTACCCTCATGGAGAACTCTGTGTGCTCCTGGGCAACTGGGATTCTGCTCTGTGCTCCCTATAGGGATGCAGGGAGGGAGGAGCAGCAGGGACCTCCTTGGAGGCAGCAGCAATGGAGCCCTGCAGAGAGGCAGGGCCTAGCCTAAATTAATAATATTGGGGGAAAGGGTGGCTAAATGTGGTTGGACTGATTGAACTGCATAGGGTACTTCATTGTATTGGTACCACCAGATGGACTGGTAATGCAGGGCATGTGCTAAGTGAATTACAATAGTAGCAGGGTGGTACGAAAATGTGTGGGTGTATATGTGGGAGGACTGATTCAATTGCACTGCTACCAGCTGGGTTGGGAATGGAGTGGAAACATGTAGCTGACTTAACTATATAATGGAGAGTGGGAGATACAAAATAAATTGTACACCCCTTTACCTCGAAGCAACTTGGGCAAAGGCCCCCCTCTCCATGGCCCAAAATTGACTGCAAAAACTATTTGTTTCATTCAGACAGTGTAGAAACATCCTTAAGAATAGTTTTTATACTTACAAAGTCCACATTGTTAGCTATAAACTGTGAACTAAAATCTGTAAAGTAGTGTGCAATGCTGATCAAAAAACGAGTATCCAATATTTTGATTATTTGTCATCCATTTTGATGGCTTGGGTCACATATTGGGAGCAGGTTTGAATGTTGAGATACGGTTAGAGTGGAGCAACCTCGGTGGTAATAGAACATTAGAAAATATTCTGAGTCATAAGAAAACACATAATTTCCAGTCTGAACCTACAGCCAAAAACAGATGTTGCAGAATAATTTGTGGGTTGAAGAGTGCACAGCCATTAGTGAAGACTTGTTCCCAACCCCTTTCTTCCTTAATGTTTATTACAGCCCCAGATTTCTGATACTATCTTAGCATAACTAAATAAGTGACAATGTAATTTGCTGTTCTTATGCCCACAATTTTAATGTTGAGATCTACCGGATTAGAAATTGAGAACTTTATTTCATCTCTCATATATCCTTTCCTTGCTTTGTATTGTATAGCCATACCTAGCATCAACAAAGCTGCGGAACCAGCATGGTGCAAAACTGCTCTAATGTAGCTGAGAATCAGGCTGTTCTCCCCTCCCCTGCCCCCCACAGTTGAGTGGATACAGTTTTGGGGGAGCTTTCTTTCTTTCTTTCTTTCTTTCTTTCTTTCTTTCTTTCTTCTAAATTATTTTAGGGGTAGCGTATGTGTCACATAGTTAAATGGCCCTCAATCTGAACTGAAGGAGTTTGAGACAATAGCTCTATACACCAAGTAAAGTGTTAATTTCTGTGCAGTACCTGTGGTTCTACGGCTAAAATTAAGGAGTTGAGGATTGTATTATGCGTTATTCCTACTGTGAACAGAATTAAGTAGACACCAATTTACACCTCATTGTTAAGAGTAGATTTTTCCAAAAGTGAGACCACATTTACATCATTTGTAATTAAGCCAAAGGAGGAAAAAATTACTTTTTTTTCCCTTCATTGCAAATCAGGAAGCAAATATTTAATGTTAAATGAGTTCAAATGCGAAAACATACATCAGTTCTGAGAGAGGAAAAAAACAAATCAGAGCTTGATTCTATCTTCTGCTGCACTGGAATATTAGTCATTCCAGTTTCCATGAAATGTTTTGTTTCACAAAACAGAATAAACAACTGACTAATTGATATTATGAGTGTGGCGGGGAGGGAGGGACTTTCAGAGGTTGGAATTTCAGTTTCATTTGGCCTGAATAGCCCATATTGGTAAATGACAAATTGTTCCACTGCACTGATTTCAGAGAGACTCCTTCTGTGAGTAAGCACTATTAAGTGAGTAAACGTTTGCAAGATAGGCCCTCAATATCCTGACCTTTTCAATATGTCACCCAGCCACTTGTATCCTATTTAAATTAGTTTGTAAACTTTTTGTGGCAGAGGATTGAGTTTTATTATGCATCTCTATGGCACTTTTCAATATAGAGCTCTGATCCTAATTAGAGTCTCTATCCAGTTGCTGCTGTAATACAAATAATAAATAATAGTGACAATAATTATATTTATGAATATATCAGACACTTAAAAATAAGAAATATAGCACTGACTTAAACATGACAGATTGACCGTTCTAGTAATTTACGTCTTATCCACAGAACAGGTATAATACAAGCTCTCCATTTTACCACATCGACGTACTTCAGTCTCTAGGGAAGAAAAGACAGAACAGCCTCTGTTTGTTCAGGCCCCGATTCCACAAGATTTCTGACATTATGAACATGAGTAATCCTATTGAATTCAGTGGTGCTTAAAATCATGTGCGTAAAATTAAGCACATACTTAATACCTTGCTGAGTCTGGGCCTCAGTCCTTGGCTTCTCTACCCAGACTAGCAACTGGGTGTTGTCACTGTCATTTAGATCTATATGTAACATGAACACCTGTCCACGGGGGCGGGGTGGGGGGGGGGAAGAAATGTGTTAACAGCAGTCGGTCTGTCCAGGGTGTCCTCAGGTCCTTACTTTCAAGGTTAGAATTGAACTTGTGACTTAAAGATGAAAGCATCTGTCCTGATGTGAATTCCCTGAACTATCCTTCCTCCTTGCCCTTTATGTGTTTAGAAATTTTTGATGCCATCTTCTGTGCTTTAAATGTCAGCAGATGTTGGAAATAGTGCAGTAGTCCTCCCTCATTGCTCTTCAGATACTTTTCATGCTGAGTAAACAAGCCTAAAAAAAAGGTCTTTTTAGTGCATACCAGAACATTTAGCATAACAGATTAGGCCCTGAAAATGAACAAACATTGTGACTTGAGAGTATTTTTGTGAGAATTAGATAAAATCATCATGGGCAGCACTTTTAATTTCATTTATGGCATTGCATGATTTATCATATTTTCCCCCATGAGCATATTTCAACTGATCACTATTCATTAATGCTCCACGAAGATGGTAAAATCCATAGGAAGCTGGACAGCTGACACAAGGCAGTACAATATAATGAATAGAAGAGGGAGAACAGACTATGTAGATGTTAAGCATCCCCAAGTAGACTAGTATCGGGGGTAGCCGTGTTAGTCTGTACCCTTAAAGACTAATAGATTTATTTGGGCATAAGCTTTCGTGGGTAAAAAAAAAACACTTCCTAGTGACTTAAACACTCATGTTACTTTGGATTCACATATCTATTTCCTCTGGCCAAAAAAATAAAAATAAATCATATTTACAGTAGCATCATATTACATAGCTTTTCTTTATTACTCCAAGCCAAATTGTGCATCCTTTACTCATGTGAGTCCTCCTCTTTGTCAATGGTACAACTCACATAAGTAAAGGTTGCAAGCTCAAGCCTCTATATAGCCTATTTCTTTAAACAGGTGTAAGATTTCCATTGTGGAGCTGAACCTGCTCCCATTGAAGTCAGCGACCTCATATTAACTTCAAGGAGAAGGACTGGGCACTTAACCAATTTTAAATTAGTTTTACTACTTTTTATTTATTTTTTATGTTTCAAAAAGACTAAAACTAAAATCAGGAAGATGGAATTCATAGGAGAAGGAAAATATGGAGTTTATGCAGCAGGTTGAGAGATTTTTTTTTCTTTCTGCAAGATTACGACTCTTAAATGTCATGCACTTGGTGTTGCACATTAAGACAAGCACTTCCCAGGATGTATGTGTGTGTGTGTGTGTGTGTGTGTGTGTGTGTGTGTATATATATATATATATATATATATATATATATATATATGAACTACACTGTATATAATATGACAGAGTTACAACAAATTATATATATATGAACTACACTATATATAATATGACAGAGTTACAACATATAATATATATATATATATAATTTGTTGTAACTCTGTCATATTATATACAGTGTAGTTCATATCTCTTCCTGGAAGCTTCCAGAGTTTTTTAAGATAGTCAGCATCTGAAATTGCACTGTTTTATCCCAGATTTCACAAATAACAGTCAGATTATTGTAAAAGAGAGCTTGCTGATAAGTAAGGTTTTGACTTGCTTCTCAATTGTTAGAGGAAAGTATGTCAGAAAATGGCAACTACTGTAGCAAACTGGTTTGAAAAAATATGTAAACTAAAATCTATAACACTGAATTTCTTTTCTTAGGAATATGTCACAATTTGTGTTTATTATAAAGCTTCTGCTCTGATGCCTCCAAATGTACAGTGCTGGAAAACATTCAGAAAAAATACCAAATAGAGTTCACCAATGCCTGTATCCAACTGAGTGGAAGTGATAGCGTATGCTTACTCATCAAGTTTCAGTGGCGCCAAATCCCTTTCTTCCATACAGGAAAATAAATATTTGAAGAAGCAATAACTTTTTCTAATTTAATGTTATTTGTATCTAATTTTAGACATCATTGGTTATTTTCTACGGACTTTTATGAGGAAACATACTTAAGAAGTCGTCTTTTTTTTTAATCGTAACTAGTTGTATTTCATGGATGCAGAGGATAAAATGTTAACCAATTATAGTGTGCAAATAACCTTTTTTTTAATTTGGATTGATTGAATCAACTTTAATGTTATAATACTGTTACAAACTGTTTCAAAATATTCAACATATTTCCCCCTCTTGCAGTAGTCTTACAAAAAATACAAACATGCAATGAAAGATGAACACTTCGCACCACAAATGAATTGAGGAAAACTTCCCCCCCCCATACCTTTTTATGAAATTCTGTAGTTTACCAAATATGTGGTGTACAGGATAGGTCTACATACATCTTAATTTTGCATCTCTGACAACTTTCCAGATAACTCAAGTATTATCCCATAGTTGACATGTCATCAGAGACCTTAGATATGTATGAATAGCTTTAGGACCCAATCATGGAAAGCTCTGAGTGCCCTCAATTCCCATGAGCTCAAAGGCCCAAGTTCTAATGCAATACTTTACTTGTGAATTATTCTCACTTTTTCTTTGTAATATGCAGTATATATCTTTCCCATATGGCAAAGATCAAGATAAAAAGGATGCTACGCTATGGATATATCAGGACTCCTCTGTGGAAGTATAGCTACAGTTTCATGGGCCTGAGCCACAAAGACCAAACTTTCCTCAGGGCTGCTCTATTTCAGGCTTCTGGTTTAGGCCTATCATGGATAATAGTGCCAAATAGCAAAAAATTAGATTTTGATTCAAATGTAAATTTCCCCAAAGTTCCAGGCACCAGCCAGGGAATTGGATAGCAGTTGTTCTGAGCATATATTGTCCTCACCATTAACGTGTTAAAAATATTGCATTAGACAGCAATTTACATGCCAGATATTCCCAAAACTATGATAAAGCCATTTACTTTAAGAGGTAAGTGTTAATGTTTTAATGATGACTGTTCTGTCCTACACACACATTGTCTGTTCCATAAAGGCCTGTTCGAAACCTCACTGAAGCCATTGGGAATCTTTCATTGACTTCAGTGCGCTTTGGATCAGGCCCTGAATTGAATAGAAGATATGCAGAGAACTACACTCCTATTTTTTTTAAATCACAAATGTACCGTATATTCCGGCGTATAAGGCGACGGGGCGTATAAGACGACCCCCTAATTTTTTCATTAAAAAATTAGTTTTGCCATATACTCGCCGTATAAGACGACCCCCCCCTTCTGCGGGTGGGAAGTCAGAGGGCTCTGGGCTGCCCGCCGTGGCGGACAGCCCAGAGCCTTTTAGATCCCAGCCGCTGCTGGGAGTCAGAAGGCTCCGAGCTGCCCGCCGCGGCGGACAGCCCAGAGCCTTTTAGATCCCAGCCGCGGCTAGGATTTAAAAGGCTCTGGGCTCCCCGCCGCAGCGGGCAGCGCAGAGCCTTTTAAATCCTAGCCGCGGAGGGAAGTCAGAGGGCTACAAGTTTATACCCGGCGTATAAGACGACCCCCGATTTTTGGGGGTTGTTTTTTAGCCCAAAAACCCGTCTTATACGCCGGAAAATACGGTACTTTCAACTTCAGCTTCTAGCTCTATATTGAAGGGTTAATAAGAATATACAAACTTTTTCAGTGGCATATGGGGGAGCTACAGTAATCAGAAAGGGAAGTAAATTAATGGTGTCTACATTGCAATTAAAAACTTGTGGCTGGCTGTGCCAGCTGACTTAAGCTTGTAGGGCTTGGGCTAAGGGGCTGTTTGATTGCAGTGTAGACGCCTGAGCTTGGTCTGGAGCCTGGGCTCTAGGACCCTGTGCGGTGAGAGAGTCCCAGAGCTCAGGTTGCAGCCCAAGACCAAACATCTCCACTGCAATTAAACAGCCCCTTAGCCTGAGCCCCATGAGCCTTAGTCAGCTGGCCTAACTGCAATGTAGACATACCCTAAAAGGCTGCGCTTCCGTACTTCATTTTTCTTATTTTCCTTTGCATGACACTTCACCATGGTGTTTTTTATTGCTATATGTTGCTCGGGAGGGCATAAATACATTGTTCAAATTTGCTTATTAATTGCGCATTGTAAATAAAGCTACAATTTTTGGGCTAAATGCAGGCCCTAAGGACTTTTAACTTGGACACACACACATTCAGTCATACTGCAGAGGCAGTGTTAACATGGGCCTGTATCAGGGGTGAAAGTAACTCACAGGTTTTACCAGTATGGCTGGAGTCCTGGGGGGGTGGGGGGGGTTTGCCTCATCTGGAAGAGGCGTGGCCTCAAATGGAAGAAGCGGGGCCTCAAGATTTAAAGGGCCTGGGGCACCAGCTGTGGCTGGGAGTCCCAGGGCCTTTAAATCACCCAGGGGGCTCCCAAATGCAGAGGTGGCTGGTAGCCCCCGAGGCGAACCAAAGGGCCTGAGGCTCCAGCCGCCATGGAGCTCTGGGCCCTTTAAATGCCGGCCCCAGCCCGGCCGCTGGAGCTGGCCGGGGCTGGGATTTAAAGGGCTCCTCCAGGCTCCCCACTCTGGCGGGAAGCTCAGAGGAACGCTTTAAATGCCGGCCCTAGCTGCGGGCTGGGATTCCTGCGGCTGCGAGGAGCCCCGAGTCCTTTAAATCCCCGCCGCAGAAGCCGATGCTGTCCGGCACAGCGTACTGGCTCTTGCCGGTATGCCGTACCGGACTGTACCAGCTTACTTTCACCCCTGGCCTGTATTCAGACTTCAATCTTTCCACACATTGCCACTCTCCTTTCCCTTCCAGCGCTTAAAAATAGGCAGCACAAAACATGAGGCATTCTACCCAGGAGCCTGCCCCTAGTCTCAGAGCCTGCTCCTGGTCACTGCACTTTGGTCAGTGGATACTGAAATTCCTTGGTGTGGGGGAATTAAAAGTGAAATGCCCAAGTTGCACCCCACAATACTTTTCTCATGCTTGGTGTTTAAGGCATGAGCCTATGCTCAGCCTGAGGATTGGATCGGGCCCAAAAGTTATGCCCTCAATGGCTGTATGTGTGCATTTAGCTTTACTGCTTTGTATCAGTTTCAGCTTGTATACTGCTATGTATCAACATTCCACTTCAATCATAATACATTGTTATGATACTCCATAGGCTGGGAAGCACTGGAAGTGCATTTCGCCCAGAAAATCATTCAGAAGCAGTAAAATGGTGAAGCTGCGGTAACTGGGAGAAGATGTGGGTGAATGCCAGGGCTGTTAATGCCAGTAAATCTTCCTTTACTCCTGGGAAATTAAATGTTTTGTGAGCCTAAAGCCCCCCATGGTTCAAGTAAGTTTGAGTTTGCAAATCACAGCATCAGCACTTACTTGTTGACTGTTGAAATCCTAGAATAGGAGCAAACAAGGAGAAAGGCCGGATTTGCTAAGACAGTAGAGAGAAAAGGAAGTGGGAGGTCTTCCTCTTAGTGTTAAACTTGACTTATAATTGGCTTTGCTAAGGTAATGTTCAGAGAAAGCTTTGATTAGCTGTTTTCCCTGGAGCTAAGAAAACTTCTCCGAGACTCGAGCTAGAAATCAGTTATTTACATCTCCATGCAAAATGTCAGTACTAGTAAATTTTGCTCTGCAATAGTTATTCTAATGTGGTATTGGATGATTTCTGCATGCTACTGTAATAATGGTTGAGAGTTCTTAACTAGAAACACGTTTAAGAAAGATAAAAGAAAACTTTTGCATTTGTGCTACCCAAACCTTTTGGGCCAATTTCTACTTGCCTTCCTGAGAAGAACAATCTAATTGCATAGTCAAAAGTTCCAGGATTTGGCCCTTTCAGCAGTGCTGGACTGACACTGTCAAGCAGCCAAATCAGAACCTTTGAAAAAGCCCTGATTTGGCAAGGACATGCCTAGGTCTACGCATGTGAATAGCCCCATTGACTTCACATGCTAGTAGTTAAGCACATACTTGTTTAAGTCTCTTGCTGAATTTGGACCTAAGAGGTTTGCGAGTGAAGTGTGAATGGGTAAATAAAGCCCTACAGGGGAGCCGGAAATATTTTCTTTGGATAATATTTAACAAAAAAATCTCCCATTTAGTGCAACCTGATGTATTCTAAGATCCATACAAAATGTTCATTCTGATCTAAGGATAAAAGTCTTCTCTGACAGGGACAAACTATCTCTCATATCTTAGCACCAATATGGATACACCAGCACTTCAGACTTCCCTGACTGGGTCAGTTTATTAACATAACAGTGGAGTTTGGAGAGACAGGATGTAAACGTGGGAAATAAACACCCCAGGCAGAGAATCTCTCCCTCCCTAACATTCTTCATTTCTAACATAGATGAGAGAGAGAGATTACCGTATATACTCAATCATAAGTTGGTTCATTATAAGCCGACCCCACCGAGATGGATAAACCAACCCTATAATTCAGGAGTCAGCAAACTTTGGCTCCCAGGCCATCAGGATAAGCCACTGGTGGACCAAGATGGTTTGTTTAGCTCAAGCGTCCGCAGGCATGGAGGTAAACCTAAGTAAACAAAGTGTCCCGGCGCACCAGCTGCTTACCCTGACGGGCCAGACAGCAACTGGTGGGGACATTTTTAGGAAGGGAGAAGCTGGGAGTCAGGGGAGTAACCCCTGTGACCACCCCCCACATGACCCCACCCCTAGCCTGGGACCCCCACACTCTCCCCATCCCATCCCTTCTCACCTTATCTGGGGAGAGCCAGGGGAGGATGTCTCTGGACCTGGCTGTAGCTGCTCCGGCAGGCTGGGCAGTGCGGCCACAGCATGTTCCAGTGCGCTGGGTGGTGCAGCTGCAGCCTACTCTGGGAGCGGGACAGAGCGGCATGGCTGCAGCCTGCCAGTCCCGGAGAGCAGCATGACCAGAAGCAGAGAGACTCTGGCCCAGCCTCTTCCCTTCTGGCTCTGCTGGCTGTGCTGCCTGTCCTTGCTTCCTCTGTTGGGGGGAGGGGCTGTGTCTCACCTCTCCCTCTCTATACCTGTTCATAAGCCGACCCCCTTCTCTGGTGCTTCCCTTTTTTACTAAAAAAATTCGGCTTATGAACGAGTATATACGGTAGTCTGTTTGAGTGCCTTTAGACTGTGAGCTCTTCTAATAAGGACTTAGTTATTTTCTGTCACAGTTTACAGAAAACCATGTATAGCACCATGTACAGTTATGATCCTCCTCTTTTCCTAGAAGTAGATCTACTCAGCCAGTCCCACACTCAGCTACAGCCACCTCCTCATCAGCTCACCAAAGCCACTCATCCCTGCAAGCTTATCCCACACCAGTACAATCAGTCTCTCACCCGTAACACACACACAAATACTCCCACAGCCTCTCACCCAGTTGTAGCTTCCAGCAGAGGTGGGGGATTGATGCTAGAAAATAAGTCACTCCTTGGGGCAGAGAGGGAAACCAAAAAAGTACTGAGAAGCATGAAGAGCAGCCATTTCCTAGATAGCTTCCCTACAGTGGTGTAGAACACAGGAAAACATTTTTTGTAAGCCACCAGAAGGAACATCAATGTGCTGAGTTGGGCTAGGCTCACAGGCCTAGAGCCTGGAAGAGAAGTCAACAGAACTGCCCTGCAGGCCATATAATATATATGTTTTGCCCACAGTGCATTCCATGTGCTGGAGTTGCTGATATGGGATGGTAGCTGTTCAAGGGGCAGTTGAGTGAATCTGTCTTCATTATCTCTCTCTTTTAGGTACCTGGTATTGCCAAACTCTAGCATTAAACACCGTTAGATTGACTTGCAAAGCATGGGAGAGTTAAAAATAAATTTGGAGTCTCCATCCTGCAAGTTTGTGAACCACTAGAGTTCATGTTTTCAGTGGCAATCGTGTAGGCTAGAATCTTTATTATTAAATCTGAGATTCTCATGTAGTCATTGGATTCCAGGAGCTGGAGCTGTTAGAGAAACACCAAACTTCATAAAACTCAAAATGAAATCATGAGATTGGTCAACACTGGGTATTTATATGGCCCCTATCACCATAGCATGTTAGCCCCTCATATACATCAATTAATTCATCTGCATAACACCTTCTGCAGGGTCAAGAAATAATTTAGATGGGGAAGCTGAAGTGTGGGGAGTCTAAGGGCCAGATTTTCATAGGTATTTGTCCATTTAACTCCCATTGAAATTAATTGCATTTAGACACCTAAATACCTTTAAAAATCTGGCTCTATGTAATAAGCCCAAGGTCACACAATAATCTGTTACATAGCTGGGAACTGGACCCAGATATCCTAAATCCCAGTCCATTGGCCCCATCCTCCCTATTCTCAATAGAGGGAGGATGCTTACTAAGCCCTGAGTCAGACACAGAGAGGCAGCCGCAGCAGGAACAGGATTTGTTTACTTTTCCATTGCCCCCTCAATCCTGCCTCCCTGTGCAACAACATAGTCCTCCTGTGACCTAATGTCCACTCTGCACACAGGGAACGTGACTATTGGCCAGTTGACTAGTTGCCCATGGCCCGATTTGGTCCTGTCCTTATGTTGAAGAAGGTATAAATGAAGTATATTAAATAAAAGGATCTAACGGTATGTTAAAAAGGGTATTAAAAGCCCATACTACATGAAATCTAATCCTACTTTAGATGAGAATGTTGCTCATGGACTTCTAATTAGAAGGAAAGTTCATAATCAAATCTGAAATTAAAAATTGTTTCCTAATCATATTTCCCAATTCTAAACCTGATCTAATGGCTAAACCTGATCTAATGTTTGACACTGTTAGTCCTAGATCAGATTCCCTCCTCTCCCACCACCTTCTAGCTTGATGTAAAAATAATAGCGTGAATGGAGAGAGAATATCTGTAATACCTGTTCTTTGACAGACAAGTTCAGCAGTGCTAATATTTTTGTTACTGTGTAAAACGCAATTATCAACATTAAGTATTAATTCTTTTGTTTACCAATGATAGTTTGTCAGCTGTTATAAGTAGAGTTCCATCTGCCAGTTAAACTATATTGTAAATTGTTGTGGAAATTAGCAACTCAATTTTTTGTCTGTCCAAATGAATATGTGAACTAAATTGCACATAATGCATCCCTGGAAGAAGAAGAAAAGAAATCACAGGTATACTACACAAGCATATGCCAATCAGGCAAAAAAACAGGCACACATTGTGATTATCTCAGTTTTCAAACCTGGAAGAGACAAGAATGTGTTGCTAAATGAGAGAGGCAGTATGTCATGCTCACTGAGATAAAAACAGAAGCTGCCAGACACTTTGGCTTTATTCTAAGAATCTTTGCTTGAAAACTCCCCAATCTTTTCTTTATGCTTATTCTCCCTCATATTCTCATTCTCTCTCTCTCTCTCTCTCTCTCATTGCTTTCTCATTCTCTCTCTTATTGTTCTCTTTTCCTGCCTTTGATGCACATACGTTGTCACATTTCATTGACTCTCCCCTCTTCTCTGTTCTTACACTCACGCCTAGTGGTGCTTTAGCCAGAGCTTGCAGCCTCTCAGGCGAGTTTTAGTCATGTGTGAAGCTCAGTTTGATCGAGCGCTCCTTTTCTGCCTTTTCACTCTTGCAAAAGATTAAAAGGTGGCGTCACATCGCTCCCCTGCTCCTTCTTGCAGGAGGGACTTAAAAGGGACAACAAAAACTAATCACTTTCAATAAGCATTTTCTTGCAAAAAAGGGACTTAGCTGTGCAATTTGAGGCTGTTGGTGAGGACTGGGAAGGCTAGAGATGCTTCATACTGCTAACAAGGGAAGGAAGCCTTCAACTGAGGCAGGTAAGAAGTATCTGAATCTGAGTGTTTTACAGAGTGGCTTAGTCAAATCAGTAGATTTTCATCATTTTGTAACGGAGGAAAGCATCTACAGCAAAGAGCAGCAGGGATCTTGTATCGGCTTCCTTCCATTCAAGATGTAAAGTACCTGTAATAATTGTGATGTACTAACATGCTGTAAATTCAATTGCAAATGGATTTGCGTAGAAGCTGCATTTACACTGCATGTTTGTCCTTCTGTTTTATTTCAATGCATGGGAGACTAGAAATAGAAAATGCAGCTTTTATGCAAGCAGGACTTTGCATAAGGCTGAATTCAGTGCTTAAGGGGAAATCTCAATGTGCTGTTCAGTGTCTAATTCCAGCTCTTAGTCTTTCAACCTTGCAGGCACCTGACATTCTGCAATTTGTTTCTAACAACTGAACACACACAATTAATTATAATTATTTGAGGTTTAGAGTAAAATCTAGAGTGGAGTTTGTTGCAGTGATAGTGATTTGTTTGCCTGACATTTCGTCAGAAGAATAGCTATGCCCCTTTAGACATATTGTAAAACCTAGTTCATGTTTATGTACTGTTAATAGAGATTAAGTACCATCACGAATGAAATATGGAACTAAAACTCATAAACTGCACCCGTGTTTAGTAAAGCAATCACAAATTAGAATGATGAATTTATGTCAGTTGTCAAATGGAGTTAACTCTGGAAGTGCTGTTCACAAGTACACCTGGAATACTATAAAGGGATTTCCATATAACAGCTATTGAGATCGACTAATTATAATTCAAAAGGTCTGAACTTTAAGCTGTGTGTCTGAAATAAAATTATAAACCTTAGTATCCCTAGTTTTCAGAAACATGCCTTAGTGTGATGGTTGAAAGGGATTTAAAGACAAAAGTAATTTCACAATTAAATTATGTAAAAATAGGAATATATATGTTACTTAAAGCTTTCTCCATTCACCATGACTAAAATATTTAGCTATTGCAATCTTTGTTTCAATTCCTCATTAATTTTTTGGAATCCTGTGCTCCTGCATTTTATAATCATTGCCAGTGTGCATGACCTAACACTTTTGAATAAGAAGGATAGTATTCTATAAACACCAGGATTATTCTTTTTCTCTCCATGGTAATGCAAAGATTTCATTAACCTCTCTTGATAGTCAGACCTTCAATAGTGATTTAAAAAAAAAACAAACAGCATGCAATTGTCAGGGTTACCTATTTGTAAAAGTACGGTATATTAGTAAATTAAACTGGCATTGGAAAGAGAGGTATAATAAGATAACTTTATAAGTTCCCGTGAAGTAAACATAATTTGACAGGTAGATTGGAGCATTGTTGACCTATAAAGAGGCACGATGTAGAAGGAAATTAATAAATTTGGTAGACAAGTTATTGGTCTTTATGCAAGTTTACACTAATGCTATGATACACGGGTGCCCATCACCACATATTTTGTAAAAATCAGTGGTGACGCTTTGTGCGTACATTCACATAGCTGATTTTACAAGATAGGTAGCGACAAGCCACCATGTATCTATGAGTGGGATCGAGTCCCCAGGGAGTTCTAGTCTCCCTCCCATCAATGTACATATACATTCATATACATTATTCCCTTTACCTTCAATGGGAGATATCCATGCAAATCGCCCCATATTTGAAGGTGTGCACTGGACCCCGTAGCACATTGTAGGAAACCCCAAATGAGGCAAAATATCAAAAACTTTCTTAGGGATTTGTCAGGGATATTTCATTTTATTGTCAGTGAAATTTTACTTAACTTTCTTAGGGATTTGTCAGGGATATTTTATTTTATTGTCAGTGAAATTTTATTTAACGCATAGTTTAAAACTTTGCAAGGGCCATGACTACAGCAGTATTTTTTTTCTCAAAAATTTCATTTAAGTTCTTTCAACTAACACTACTTTCACACTTTAAACCTTCATAACTGCATGAACGATCAACTTCTGCTATGCTTATAATTTCTAAGTTAAAAAGGAGGGGAGTGATTTTTTGTATCTCAGACTTGAAAGGATCTGACTATTCCTTATGTAGTGTTTTAAAAGGATGCCTTCATGCTGTCTTAATGATGTTAATAACATAAAAGGTTATATAACCTTGATAATAGGTTTACATATCATTTAGTCAGTTATGATACATCCTTATGAGAGAGCAGATCTGGGAGGTCAAAAGCTTGGTGCAACTCTGGCAGCTTAATCCAGTAGTAGTAACTCTGTTTAAAACTGAATCGCACATCATTTATCTCTCATTTTGGCAGATGCTAACTCTGCCCTACTAAACATTAACTGCATGATTTATATAAATAGCAGCATTTTACTGATGTTCCAGTAGATGTTGCTGGAGAGCAAAGGAAAGATCATTTTTATAGAGAAATAGAAATGCAGTGGGTTCAAAAAGCAAAGAAAACAATCTCAAACAATACTGATAGTATTTATGCAGGTTGCTGATTGATTAATTATGTAAGATCATTACATTAGTACACCATTTTACAGGGTGATTTTAAAACTGAAGATGAATTAGTGGTATTATTCCAGTTTTGTTGGATACATGATAGGTCTGTTTGCTATTTGAAATTAAAAAAAAATTGAGTTTACTGAACATTGCTATTTAGAATGCAGATTTTCTCAGAAGAAGAGCTGAAAAAGCTCTTACCCTTAAGAGTAATGATCAAACACATTATAAAAATGTGCACCGGTTGCTAATATGTAATGAAATGTTAAGAAATTAAAAGCATGCAACCTCTAAACTAATTTAAATGCTCTGAGGCTGATTTCCTAGTGAATATTAACTGCTTAACAGAGCAATGTGTAAAACAATCAAAAGGATTTAATTGCTTGCTAGTAAGGGTCTATCATTATATAAGTTTGAAAAATAATAGCATTGCCCTGAGAATAGAAAAGGTAATTAAAAAGAGAAACTATGAGCAAAATTTCAATAACAAAAGGCAATGTACAGAATAAAATAGGTAGAAATAGGATAGCTGATAGCAAATTTGAGCACTGAAAGCTGTGGTGTCCTATGCTGAAACTACTATGTTAGTAATCACTCTGATAAAATGACAAAGCAGTCCCAGAGGAGCAGTGGATTCTACTATACAGACATTAACTGATGCAATTTCAGGCAACCACTGACCTCTATCTGTGGGAATATTTATTTTTGGAGATGATAATCAACTAACAGATTTCAAATTCAAAACAGTAATGCATTTTTTAAAACATAGGATACATTTTTGTGTACTGCAAAAACCTTTTTGCCTGGGTAATAGTGTTGCCATACACTTATATTATCTTGTATATCAGTCAGTGCCTTATCTGAAAAGATTAGTTTGGGGTAGGGGTGGAGACTTGGGGTGAGATTCCTTTGCATGAAGATCACCAATATGTTGAATTTAATACAAAATTTATTGTAGGATGGTTTGATTTAATACCCAGTCATTTTCTATGCTAGTATTTTGTACTTTTGCTTATGTGAGCAAGAAGTGTATAGTTAAAAGAGATATGTGTGGCAGATCTTTATATTTTGCATATTTTGTAATTAACACTGTAAATCAAGTGTATTCAGGAATTGCCTATTATTTTGTTTTAGTTTTGGTGAGTGTACTTTGTTTTTCACAGATGCAGGCTGAACAATTCCCTTTGTCTGAGATATTTTTGTATGACATTTTTCTTAAATGGACACATTTAACATAGCCACTGTTTTTTCTTCAGACTGCGCTTTTTGTTCCTTTTGTTTCTTTAGTGTGTTTAAACACACACATACACACACAGACATACACATAGAGTACTCATTAATCTTAAATAAAATATATTCATGCTTTTTAGTTTGACATTACATAAACAAAATCCTCATCCTGTGTCTCATGCCAGTAGTTTTGGAACCATTGGAATGCTGTGAATATTGACCCAAAATTTTGTATGCATTTTTGTGCATGTTCATTTTAGACTTGCAGATCTCTCAGTGTGCACAAACTCAATTTGCATGTGTGCAATGGAAGAAATGTGTATCTAAGACGGGAATGTGCACCGCTTTTAAAATGCGCGCATTTTATATCTGTAAATGCACGCATTTATATCTGTAAATGCCACAAGAGTGGGTTGCAAACTTAGTTGTCATGTACTTGTGTCTTTCTTATTTTGTTTTATTTCATATATGTCAGTTCCCTGAAATGGTACAGAATTCACTTTAAATGGCCATAACGTATCATAAGTTAAGAGAATTCTCTGTTGAAAACAATAGGGAATTCTGCTTAAAAGCTGATGACACACTATAGCACTAAGGAATAAACTTTCTTCTTTGTATTTTTCTGTGTTCTCAAACTCATAAGGAAAAAAAAAATCAGCCCACCCTGAACAATTGCTGCTTTATGTGGGAAGTGGATAGATTTTACTAAAGAATTCTTTAGATTTTCACAGATGTCTATAGCAAAAATAACATTACTTCGTTAGTAGAATTCTATTTCTGAATACACTATAAAGAGCTTAAAACAGTTACAGTATAGAAATTATTATGGCTGTCATAATGCCACACCTGTCAACAATAGTTGATACCCAGTCTCTGTGTGTGTGTGTGTATACATGTATAAGATACATAAATTACAGCAAGTTTTAACTAGTGTACATGTATGTAGACTACCCCATATCACTTGAGAGCTGGATGAAAATACAAACTATTTTCTCTCCTGCACGCATTAACTTAATTCTTCCCATTTACTTGTCCAGTGCTTTCATCTGCTCCCTATTGTAATACCTTCAAAGATGGGGTCCCACTCTTGGCAGTCACACTTAACACTATCAAACATTATAGATATCACTTATCATACACAATTGTTTTCATAGAAGCAAAGTACGGGGAGTATTATTGTGATTAGTGTTCAATTCAGTTTAGAGTTAAATTTCTGGGTGTTTATCTGTCTCTGTTTATTTGGAACAGAAATTGGTTATGCATAGCTCTAATGTACACTGGAAATGCTTACTCTATGCACTGTATATAGTATCTGGGAAGCTTGAACTGAATGCTTCTATGTAACTCATACCATCCTTTATCTAATACGCTGGAGTTAGGTCCAATTCTAGCCATTGTATAAAATACATTGTAGTAACAGGGTTTTTTAATCCTCTACGTAAAATTTGTGAAGAGCCACAATGCCATAAAGTTCAATTTCTGTATTTTGCTTGTACGGTACTTATTAAAACTCTTACTCAAACTGCAACTCACAACTGGCCCCAGATCATGTAAAATTTACATCATGTATTATGATGTGTAGTATGATGTAAAATTCTGTAATAACCTAATGAAAAGTAACCTATTAGGAATCAAAACCTATGGTAGATCCCTTTTTCTGATTGCTCACACCAAAATATCTTTATGCCTATTTCATACCGTGTAATAATATGAAATTAAAGGATCCTATTAATAGCATTTTTGTGGCATGTTACAAATATTGGAAACAAACATTAATGAGTAAATTTTCAGTGCAATACTGTAGGATTTCATCTACGTGCCTTAACACTGTATATTCTGCATGGGAAAAAATGTGCATTTAACAGGATGAACATATAATCATTTATTTATTTGTGATAACATTTTGATTATTTATATATGACCAACCTGTATTATCAGGTTTCGATTAATGGTAACCTTTTTGGTGTTAACACAGGCATGAAAGGAAAGCAGTAATCCTTACAGCCCCTTTATTAATGGATTAATGTCTATTTTGAATAGGCTTTATTTGATAATGTTTGGCTCTTTACCTTGACCCTTTCTCTTTGGACTAGATGTCAAGCTCAAAATAGGCTTTTATACAAATTCCATCTAGGCTGCACAACAGAGGCAAGCAAGCTGCCACAAGATGTTACCATTTCTAAAAAGTGTTGACTCCAAGTTGTGGGTGGCATTTCCCCCCTCTTTATGCATTCAAGAATGATCTGGTAAAGTAAGGAGAATTAGAACTTTACCTTCCTCATGAAACAAACAGGTTTTGATTCTTAGAAATGTGATATATTACAGTGTTTATATCAAGAGTCGCATATAAAGCTAAATCCCCTCCATGAAGCTGAAAATTAAACTATCCGTGTATATCTTGGTGGGGGAGTTGAGGGGAAACAGGCTTAAATATACCTGGTAAAAGATTCTACTCATATAGTAAATACACAAGAAATAAAACCATTCTAAACCTAATGCAAAATGGGCTAAGAAACTCATGCAGGATGTGTGTGTTTACACAGATTTATTATAGCATGTAGCGATATCTAGGTCTAGCACCAAAATGCACACACACACAAATAAATGTATAGATGTATACACACACACACACATACATATACACATATAGTCTCTAGAGGTCAGTAGAATGTAAGGAATGGGCAAATGTTCAGCTCTAATATTGAGACCCGGAGACACAGTATATCAGTTGTCACCACTGAGAAAAGATAAATATTCTGTTAATGAAATTTCAAAGTGAAATAATTAGTCACAGTTAACAAAGAGCCAAATGAAAGAGAATCATGTCTGTCTTGTTGGGGAAATTAGTTTAATCTATTTATTTTAGGCAAATTCCTGATAAATTTTCATTTATGTGGCGAGAGCCTTGACAGAAACCCAAGCTATAATTATTGTATAATAGTTCATTATAGTGTGTCTCCTTACCACCTTTTTCTGAGATGGTGTTTAGAATGACTGGAATAAAAATCGAAAAATAGTCTTTTGTGACATGGCTGAGTACTCAGCAAAGCAGGAACACAATGCAGACAATATAATTTCTTTTCACATTTATCCATTCATCCTCACCCATTCTTCATAAATTGTTTTAACCTTGTTCATCTTCTGCTAAAATTGAATATTCTAAGTGACACAAATCTATGGTGGTTTGCGGGTGGATGGAGCTGCCATTCATATTTTCCTTTTTGGGGGGAAAAACCCTGTTTTTGAGAGACTTTTTTTCTCTACTTTCAAAAGCTTTTTTTTTTAACCTGTTATGATTATTGGTTTGGTTTCATATTATTAAGTTAAATTTCCTCTGAGAGGGTTAGCAATGCAGTGGCACAAGACTTTCATCTCTGAAGGAGTTGGTTCAAATTACAATTTGTGTCACAAGTAGAAATGAGTTTGGTGTCCCTAGTGGAAATTTTGTCCATACCTTAAAAACACAGTTCAACACAATTGTAATTCCCTACCCAAAAGAGGTCAACGAGTGGAATGGCTAGACGGATGCAGTTCAGGTTTGGGTTACATTAATATGGAGCTGCAAGAGAGGTTTTGCATTAAAATTCAAACAGGAGAAAGGATTTACAGAAGTTCTGATTTGGATGCTGACTTTTGCATTGCAAGAAAATTTTCTTTTTTTCAACTGAAATTCTGCTCAGCAGAGAAAATATATGATGCTCTGAGAAGAAGGAATAAACATTTAAATAAATTTGACTAAGGCTGGAACACATAGAAGTGCCTTGTGCTGTGGTTCTATTCGGTCCATAGGAACACCATAGCACACCTTATCTCATTAGAAAGTTGCGTTCTTATAAAGCAGGCCTATCTAGGAAAAAAAGGTGAATAAGGGCAAAGGTCATTATAAGAACATTGGGAAAATTAGCTTTGTGGAACTTGGTGGCATTTTACTAGTACAGCAACAATTCAAACATCATTTACTTGATGCACAAGGTGGACTTTATGCAAGACCACTTGTGGGGCATTTTTGTCCTTTATACCATTTCTGTTGCTCAGCAATCAAGTGATCAGTCTTTAGTGGCTGTTGGCTCACAATCTCATTCTGTATTTTCTTTTAATATTTTTTAAGAAAAAGCAGAGGAGTCATAAGTTCTACAGTGATTGAACTTTGAAGGTAAACTTAGTCAATACCTGCCTGCACTTAGCCTGCGCTGTGCTTTACTTGCAACAGAGCTGTTTAGTCATTTGTTTTCATAGGCATTGCATTTCCTCCTCCACCACAATGAGCGAGTCTTTTACAAGGTTTTGTTTCTTTATAGAATAAATAATAAATAGTGAAACTGTTCAGGATACATAAATAACATGGAAACATAAAGTTAAATATTAATTGATAATAGTACTATAAAGTCGTACCTTGCATATCTACATGAGAAATTTCACAGCATAATAATAGGTGTAATTATACAATTATAATTATGCATGGAGGCTCTTATTTTGGAAAAAAGTGGAGTTATATCAATAGAACTATAGTGGTGATGGTATTATTTATTTATTATTATTACAGTCTTGTTTGTAAATTTGGGCAAACCTTTAGAAGTAATTCACTGGTTTTTTTTCTCTTTCTCTTCCTCTCCCCCCACCCCTTTTAGTTTGTCATCCTTCTGTGATACTTGAGACCTTTTTTGTTTCCTGTTTGTTGTATGTTGTGGTATAAGATGTTGATATTGCGTAGCTCTTGTATTTGGACTTAGGCAAGTTGTCCCTTTCAATTTTACTAGGTTTTTAGTTATTTTT
Organism: Mauremys mutica; assembly: GCF_020497125.1. Lineage (NCBI taxonomy): Eukaryota > Metazoa > Chordata > Testudines > Geoemydidae > Mauremys > Mauremys mutica. The sequence goes on along the minus strand of NC_059079.1, from coordinate 83,130,613 downwards.
ATTAGAATGCCCCGGGGCTATTCTTTGAAAACTAAAAATCTAATCTAGAAGGTTGAAGAGCTCAACTGTTAAAATAGTTTGCTAAGCATTTTCCTTGCTAGAAATCTAATTAATTGATAAAGATATTATTCTGACTTCTCCCCAAAGTAGTTTATGAAATCAAAATTTTAAATTGTCATTTTTTGCTTATGGATCACTTACTGCAGATGATGCAGGACTAACAGCTTCAATGGGCTGGGTCTAACAGAACTAGAGCTCTGAAAATAGACAGTCCTGCAACGTGCTGAACACTCTTTGGAGATGCTGAGTGCCATCAACTCTGTGACATCAGCAAAATATGAATGTGATCAGCATCTCATGGGATTAAGTCCTTATTTTCTCTATGCTATAAAAGGACTAAAACGGAGATAGTCACAATGAATATTTCCTGCATTGCAAATACATTCACTGTTCTGTATATGTTTGGCAAAATCTGACATAGCCATATCAGATAAATGTGTGTAGGACAAGAGGAATGACTTCTTCATACAACACACAGGTAACCTCTGGAACTCACTGCCATGGGATGTTATGATAGTTAAAAATATAACTGGATAACAAAGACCTAGATAAGTTTGTGGAGGATAGATCCATCAATGGCTATTAGCCAAGATGGTTAGAGATGCAACCTCATACTTTTGGCAATCCTAAACCTCTGATTGCTGGAAACAGGGAGGGGAAGACTGGGTGGATCACTCCCAAATTACTCTGTTCTGCACACTATCCCTGGAGCTCTGGAACTGGCCACTGCCAAAGACAGAATAGTGGGCTAGATGGACCTTTGGTCTGACCCAGCATAGCAGCTCTTATGTTCCTGTGTTCTCATTGAAGTGCATTGGAGTTCTCCATGTACATCCCATAGTAGAATTTGGACCAGATCAACTACATGTATGGAACACCTGAATGCCAATTAGATTTGCACATACAATCCTACAGAATAAGGTTGGGGAGGCTGTATGGATGGGAAAGGTGGCTAGGTAGAATATTCTCTCATCCACATTGCATAGCTACTTCTCTTCCCTGCTTGGTTTGCATCTCTGCTCTTTGTGTCCCTGGGGGAAGCTGCTTAGTAGACCTGAAAGCTGTGGTAACAAGTGCTTTGTGTGGCATGTTTTGCCCTTTCTATGCAGTAGAGCTTGCAAACAAACTTTCATGGTTAGTCACCGCTTCCATGGGTATTAGTAATTCCTTGCTGCTGTGTCTTCCAGAGATTGGTCAGGGAGTTCACAGGCTCCCAGCCACAGGAAGCACCTGTTTGTGAGATGAGGACAGGGAGCAGATCTCAGTCCTCTGTCAGAAATCCTGACCAATCTCCTTTCCTTATTCACACAGCCACTGATCTTAAGAGAAGGATTCACTGGACAGTTAATGCTTTGAGAGTCACATGTCTTGGGAGGCCTGAACTCTCTTTCTATGATTGTTTTACATATTAAGAAAAGAATATGGCTCAAGTGCAGAATATGATTTACAGACACAACTTCCATTATGAAATTCAACACCCATGCACATATGAAGCCAGAATTGGTGCCTAAGAGCCCTGATCTTGTACTCAGATGTGAACAGGTGAAGCCCCATTAATTTAAATAAAATTGTTAGGATATACTGGCAAATGTTCTGGTAAACCATGTAAAGTAGCAATATCAATGAATCAAGCATAGGATGTCTCATTTTGGGTGGTATACACTGAAGGATTTTTTTAAACTGAAGTATATATATTTTGCTTACTTAGAGTTGACATGGCCATATTTATATGTTTGCGAGCAGCCAGCCAACAAATGACTGTAATTTAACTTCAGTAGACTACATTTTGTTTTAGATATAGGCATACAAGGCTCTTGTTGACCTCACAGAGAACTGGGTGCATGCATTTGAGGGCAGAATTAATTGCAAATATCTCATACTGGTTTTAAAAAATCATCAATTTTAAATGGGTTAATAGTCATTTTTAATTTCATCCTTTAAATTGTATAGGAAGAAATATTAGTTATGAAGAATTGTGTGCTCCTATCTGCATGTACAGAGTATACACATGTGAATCCAACATTATCTGTGCCATCATGTCTTCTATTGAGATAAGAATAGTTGGTTACTGTATTTCTTCTTAACAAGAGAAATGGTATTTTTAGATAATAGAAAGACAAAAGTGCTTGTCTTATGAAAAATATCAACTCACTCAGAGTTATATCCATACTGCAGTAACCATGGCATCCTTCATATCCAAAGTATTCTGAAATGACTCTAATAATCAATATGACTATAAAATAATAAATTGTTTCCATTAAAATATTTAATTCTCTCTCTCTCTCACTCTCTCTTTCTCACACACACACACACATACACACACACACACACACACACACACACACACACACACACACACACACACACAAATATACAGCGCCCCCTCTCCCCCAACACACTATTGATTTGGATGCATTTTGTGATCCCAATTATGGTTGTGGATTTGTTAATGTAAAATTGGTAATTGTTGGGCTTTGAAGAGGGATGCAGCATCTTCAGCAAGAGCTTATTAAACTGTAAAATATGGATTGCCTTTACCCTAATGGCCTCTGAATCCTATTACCATCCCATTAGAGAGTGTGGGATTTTAGTAATTCTGTTGTTGTTTCCAGTGGGCAGTGACTATAATGGGGAAGGGCAGGGGTTAATGCAATTCATCTCTTTTAATACTTGTAACTCTCAGTCCCTTATCACTCTGCATGGTTTCATTAGGTTTCATTTTTTTTTAAATGCCGAGAGATTCTTTAAGCACCTCAAAATAAAAAAAATAAATAAAGAACTTGATATTTCCTTAAGTTATCTCCATTTTGTAAACAGAGGAGAAATGAATAAGTTGGTATGTAAACATGTTGCAAAATAGGCTGCAGTGTAGAAGGGTTTTCAATTACTGTCATTATGCCAAGAGCTGTATTAAAATACCTCTTCAGTCAAGATAATTATTATATTATTATTTATTTATATTGCAGTGGCACCCATAATGTACTAATCATTTTCTAGGTACATAGAAAGGTATCATACTTGCCCCCAAAGAATTTAACAGTCTGAAAGAGAAAAAAACAGAGAGTTGAGGAAGTGGCACAGCTAGTTTCACATTTTATTTTTGTCTGTTGGTCTGTCTTTTTGCATAAACAAACCCACAACTGCCCTCCTACCTTGCAGTTATTAGTTAGCTAATTTCTTACAGGTTTTCCAGCAGAAGCACACCTTGAGGAGGGATTTGATTGAGGTTGCATTAGTTCAGAAAGAGGATGCTGTGTGTAGAGGCCGTTGGCACTTTCCGTAGTGGATGGGACCGACATATTGACTGCAACAACTGCATAGGAAGCTGGTATAATATTTCCATGTATTTTGTGGAGATTCTTTGACAGCTGAGTTCCAAATGCTAGAGGGGATTGCTTCTAATGTTAGAACAGAATCAAAATTGGGAGATTTCAAGCTGACATAGTTAGATCACTTGAAAGAGAGAGTTGTCAATGGAACTTTTAATATGCACTTTATCTGATGCTGATGTGCATGTCAGGCTGAGTTGGCATCAGAAGTTTTATTCATGAAAAATGTTTCTAGCTAATACATTTTTTCTTTAAAAAAATATAAACAGCAGAAATTACTTTGCAAAACAAATTAGTTTCCCACAGAGAAGCACTGAAAGGTGTAACCATTTTCCTTAATTGGAAGTAAGAAAGCATTACAAAGGCTGGAAAGTTCATAACTTGTTTTTCCTCAGGTCTCGTACTGGATCAAAATATCTGGATTTGAGGCACCACAGTGTCACCTGTAGCTACTTCTGTAGCTAAATTAGCTCCTTCTGCTGTGTGATTGACTAAACTGTTATGCCCAAATAAAAAAAAATGGTGAGAGAGGAATGGAAAAAGATGGGTCTTTTGAAACACAATTAGTGATGCTCATAGGATGTGTTGGTCACATATAACTATATAATTATATGCCCACATGTTTGATCATAAAATATATAAAGGCAAAATAGAGTAAAGATAAATCTAACACTTCAGCTTCAAAGCACTCTGCAAATATTAACTCCTTATGCCTTACCACACCCCTGTGTGGTGGGATCCTCCATAAGCTAAATGGTGTAGGGGGAGGGATAGCTCAGTGGTTTGAGCATTGGCCTGCTAAACCCAGGGTTGTGAGTTCAATCCTTGAGGAGGCCACTTAGGGATCTGGGGCAAAAATTGGTCCTGCTAGTGAAGGCAGGGGGCTGGACTAGATGACCTTTCAAGGTCCCTTCCAGTTCTAGGAGATTGGTATATCTCCAATTATTACCTTTAATTACCTTTAAATGGCCAAGTCCACGGCTGTCAGGCATTGCAAACAGGTAGGTGTTTGCCACACAAGTGGCAGTCTGGGCACTGAGATACATGATTTCCCCAGTTGCTACTGGTACCATTTGGCTTTGTGAGGAAAGGGACTCAAGGGCTTCCCTCTTCCTCATCTACTTCCAGGCCATTATGTCAGGGCTGGGGGAAAGAGACTCAAAGATTTCCCTTTCCGTGAGTGCTGCAGGTCTGGTGAAGGAGGAGCTCTAGAACTTTCCCTCCCTTTCTCTCCCCCTCTGTTTCTCCTACTCTTACTATCCCCATGGAAAATGAGGGAGATGGTGTGTGGGATGGAGAGAGGAAGTGTTAGGAGACAATAGAAAGGTGGAGACTGAGTGGTGTAGAAGAGGTGATAATGAATGAGAAAGGAGAGAGGGTCAACAGAGAGGGCAGAAGGAGAAGGAATGATTGAACAAAGGTAGACTGCGGAGAGAGGTGATAGGGTAACAAGGGAAGGAAATAGGAATTGGGAAGGCTGCACACATTGGGTTTTAAAACTTGCACTTGGGAAAATCACTTGTTCAGCATGCAGAGAAATAGAGGAATATTGCCTGCAGGGTAGGTAAGTTATATTTGCCTTCCTTTACAAATATAAAAAGAAGCCTATGTGACTTATCATAGGTTACGTGTTGAGTGACTGTTATAGCAAGGGCTACACCTCCAGGCCTCCTGGCAAACTAGTACTCTGCTTAGACCTCTCCTTCCTTTCTGTTATCACTTATTTATGTGTATTGTGGCAGTGCCCACAAGACTCTATCAGGTCAGGACCCCATTGTGCTAAGTGCTCCATGAACTCATAGAAAGAAATGGTCTCTGTACTGAAGAGCAATCTAATCACGGGTGCTGGAACAATTTGTATAATGGGGGTTCTGAGAGCCATTGAACCAAAGTGTAAACCCTGTATATGATGGAAACCATTTCCAGGCAGGAGGTACGGCAGCACCCTTAGTTCCAGCACCTATGAATCTAACTTACAATAACATAAAGTTGTGTTATCTGATTATTGCAAGCTGCTGTTTGGCATAACCAGCTAATAGGAGACTACTTATCCTGTGAAAGAAGCTGACTCCTGTAACTTGGTCCCCTTAAATTGTTTGATAGTCACTTGATTTCAATCACCAGGATCTAGATAATGATGTTAGAGTAAGAAAAAGAGTATTTTGTGTTTGTTAGTTTGAATTTCATACTAATTGGCATGGATTACTTGATTTCAGATATCAATATTGTTTCTTAGCTCAAATGTCACAGTTGCATCATTTTGCTCTATGCCTTAGGAGAGCAATTAGAGAAACTAAACTCCAGTAAAAATACTAATACCACTACTTTATTAATATGGATATTTTCATATTATTATTGAAATAATAATCAGCATATTATTATCAACTATGCTGATTGAAGTCAATCAGCATAGTTTAGCAATGGTCTCTCATTTTTATCTTGAGAAATAATAGGGAAATGGAATATGACAATAGCCTGGCTTTCCTCAAAACGTTATGTCAATAAAAGTGAGTATGCATGGCAACCATCACAAGGTAATTACACATAGCTTGATGCTGCATTGTGCAGGTGCAGAGTCTTGTGCATAGAAGTGCAAGTGAGGAACAGGAGAGTGAGAGCAAGGGAGCATGACCCTGCAGAGAGATGACACTTTTGAAGCGCTTAATGATTTATTAATGGAAGCCAATTCATGAGTACTCTGTGTTACGCTTTTGGACATTTCAGCAACACTTCACATGGTTATTGCTGATCCTTTCTTAATGGAATGGGTCAAGCTATTGCATTCTCAGTGGTCAGTGATGGGATGGTTCAGATCAGATATGGTTTCATTTTCCTATGACGCAATGCAGTCTTTGTCTTCAGTGTATGTCTCAGGCCCCACTGGATTTCGTTAGGTGTTGTAGATGGCACACCTATTTGGTTTCTTTCTTTCATATCACAATCACTTGCTGTCTACATCAGATCAAAACATGGATGTCCTAGTGTTTTATGAAAACAAATCCAAATTATAGAGTTATTCTGCTGAGTCAGGCTCTGTCTGTGTAATTTCTTTTGTATAATGCTCATGTTACACTATGCTTGAGTGTTGAGTGTCTTTGGGTTGCATTGACCTCTGATTTATTGATAGATAAGCATCTCAGGATTGCTAGTTAGGTGCCTTTTTATCACTTCAAAATATATCTGGACTAAGGCTTCTGCTCAATGTATAAATTTTGGTAAAAGCCTTTATTATTTTATGGCTAGACTAGCACTCTACAATTGTCGACTTCTAAACTGTACTGTTATAGGATTAGAATATACAGAATGCAGCTGCTCAGATGCTTACAGGCATTCACTTGTCTCAGAATATTAAAAACCTCTCTCTTCAAATCCCATGCTGAATGGTTGCAAATTGTGCCATAATCCATGATTTTAAAATATTTTCTACTATGCTGGGTGAAATTCAGCTCCAGGCAGAGGCCCCTCCAAGGCCTATTCACCACATGAGCCTATTTTAAGGATTGCAATAGTAAAAAAATTCACCCACATTGTATGGATTGAGTAATCATTTTGTGTGTCCCAATCATAACCTTGATCCTTGATGTAATGGGAGTCAGAGCTTTGTTGAAACTATGCTCCTTTGTGGAACTCGCCACCTAGCAAGCTACAGAAAACTTCAGTCTTTTGTGGCATTTGAGTTTAAAATTAAAGTTTTTATTTGTAAACTCTTTTGTGGCATGAACCACCTTATTGATTTGTTTGTACAGCACCATGCACAGTGAAGTCTTGGTCCATGACTGGGTCTCCTAGGCACTACTGCAATACAAATTATGTATTGGTGATTGAAAAACTGACTTTGTACTAAAATTAAACCAAGCTCAAATCACTTCAATGTTTTACATGTATCAGAAAAAAACAACCCACATTTTATTTCTCTTGCCAAAGAGCTGCATTTCCCATTGACAAACATCAGACTCTTACCCTAAATGTAATTATAAGGAATCTGAACTTAATAAACCACATAGTAGTTTCATTTTCATCTATAAAGCAAAAATGTAATGCTTAGGGAAACACTCAGGGGAGATGGAAACATGGGGAAGAAGAATTATATAGTCCTGTATGGAATCTGTCATACAGATTTGAAGATTGGGTGGTGTCCCCTGGGCTAGCAGTTTAAGAATAATGTTCAAATCTGGTTACCAGTTTGTGGTAAAGTGACATAGTCTTATTTCAGTACCTGAATTTTCAGCTTCATAGTTTCAGCTTTGTAACTAGGGTTGCCAACCCTCCTAGTTTGGCTGGGAGTCTACTGGAATTGGCGTCAATATCCTGGTGACTAAAAGCAATGGGCCAAAAGTCTGATTAGCAGCGCAGCTCCCAGAAGCGGCCAGCATGTCTGGCTCCTAGGCTCAGGAGTTCCCAAGCCAATGGGAGCTGCGGAGTCGGCTTGGGAACCCCGAGCCTAGGAGACAGACATGCCGGCCACTTCCGGGAGCTGCCCGAGGTAAGCGCCTCCCAGCTGGAGCCTGGACCCATCACCCCCTCCCACACCCCAAACCCCTGCCCCAGCCCTGAGCCCCCTCCTGCACCCAAACTCCTTCCCAGAGCCACACACCCTCCTGCACCCCAACCTCTCACCCCCAGCCTGGAGCCCTCACCCCCTACCCCACCCTGAGTCCCCTCCTCCACCCCAAATTCCTCCTCCCCAGATGCATGCCCAGCCAGAGACCTCACCCCCAGCCAGAGACCTCACCCCCTCCTGGACCCAAACTCCCTGCACCAGCCCTGTGAAAGTGAGTGAGGGTGGGAGAGAGTGAGCAATGGAGGGAGGGGGGATGGAGTGAGCAGGGGTGGGGCAGTGGGCGGGACAAGGGTGTTTGGGTTTGTGCGATTAGAAAGTTGGCAACCCTATTAGAAACTGCTCTTATGAATTAAGGAACCAGTCCTATTTCCATTTAAATCAATTGCAAAATTCCCATTCAGTAGAAGCAAAATTGGGCCCTAAATGGAGATGAAGGTAACTGTAGTTCCAAAGACTAATACAGTCCTTCCAGAATACACAGTTTTGAACACCAAAGAGTGATCTTATAGAGCTGTCACTAATCTTACTTCTCTGTATATTTCTATTATTTAGTAATAAACTTTTCCTATTTGGAAAATATGCTCTAGTGTGCAGTTCTGACTGGAGGATTGGGACCTACAATGTATGCACAGTACATACAAAGGGCTATGAATTGACGCCTCCTTTTCATATAAAGATTAGATTTTGCCCTTTTCTGTCTTTTTTGGAAGAGGGGAATTAAAGTGGGGCTTCTTGCTCAGCCTGCTTGAATCTTGGGCCCATGCCTTGGGTAGAGCACAAACTCTGTTCTCTAGCTGTCCCCTCCTGAGAACTGAGGGAGGAGAGGGTAAAGAGGAGTGAAGCCTTGGGATAAGGGGACAAGTAACTTTCAAAGGCTGTCATGACTTACTTCCTCTCCTTATTTATAGGATGTGGGGAGTCACAATTTCTTCTCAGGGCTGCTCCTGTCTCGAGCAATTACACATCTTCCTTATGAAGGGTTGATCCTGAAGGCTTAATTGTATGTACTCCTAAATGAATTAACATGCTGCTACAACATAATTATCTTCATTGTTGATGTTGGGAAATCATGGGCAAAAAAATCCCTAACAATCCACTTATGCCAGAACAACTTGAGAGACAAGGTGGGTGAAGTAATATATTTTATTGGATCAGCTTCTGTTTATGAGAGAGACAAGCTTTGGGGTTTACATAGAGCTCTTCTTCAGGTCTGGGAACTTACTGATGGCATAGAAAATAAAAATTTTGAAAGTTTTGTTTCATAAACAAATGGTCAGAGAATTCACATATTACTTAACATCAAACACAGCATCACCAAATGCTATAGATGAGAAAATTATTCCAATACAACACACTAGGGGCCATGCCCTTTGAGATACTGAACACCTTAAACTAGTATTGATAGTGTTGGGAATTGAGAGTGCTCATTGCTTTGCAGGATCATTGGGTACATTAAGGAGAAAAAAATCATTGCACTGCTTTTCATCATACACGTGTTCTTTGCTCCTGATATTTTCCTGCTGGTGGCCAAATATAAACGTCCTTATTACAGTAGTTTGCAAACTATAGTCTGTTAATTGCAAGTTATCTTAGCAATATGATTGGACCTTTCAGATAATCAAGATCCTTTCTATTGTTTCATCATGTCATTCTCTATCTCTGCTATTCTGCATCAAACACCAATACCTCATCATTCATTATGGGAGTTACAGGATTGCTGCCTTTACAACATGATTTACTTTCTAACTATATCCCCCAAGTGCATTTTGTTATATTTCTTGCTTAAGTGTTCTCATTAGCGTGCATAAACAGTGAGCCCTTATTGACCTCTTCAGTGGTATTGGTGTTTCTTCAGACACTGTGAATTCATTTAATGCTGTGGAATGCAGCTTCCTTTCTGCAAAATAGGCATACTGTCTGGGCAGTCCTGACACTGCATTTCAAACCTGTATTAAATTGGCCAGAGTTTCTGCACAAATTCTTTGTTGTGCACAGATATTAGTTTAAATCTAGACCTGTCTCGAGGATAACAATCCCATTTTGCAGTACCTGTGGAGATTTTTAAATTTGTTTTTGTTGCGCATTGGAATGAAAGCAATACCTTTCAAACAGTTTGGTGAAAATGTAGTTGTGTTGAAGTGTCTTTTTTTTTTTTATTGAAACCTAAGCTACCCAATTTGAAGAGGAGTGTGCATGAGAGACTCTATAAGCCTGATGGTAAGGGCATTGGAAGCCCCAGGTTCAAGTGTCTTTTTCAAAACTGAGTTTTTCATCTTAGATCACTCTGAATCTGGCACAGCAGGGACTTAAATCTGGATCTCCCACATCCTAGTCACACCCATGAGGTTATAGGTAGGCATGGCAGAATTCTATATTTATTTTTATTTAATTTTGATAGATAATATTGATGTTTAGTTTCAAGATTTTTTATCAATTTAAAATTTCAAAGTTGTGAAAAATTATGGGGAATCAGATGATGGGGGAGTCAAAAAATTATTTAATGACATTAGACATTGAGATAGTAAAAGTTAAAGCTTTATAACCATTAAAATACAAATGGTCAGCATCACATATCAAAATATACAAAGTAAATAATCTTAAATCAAACTCTACTAAGTTCTGAAGCAGCATTTTTCTTGTTTCCTATCTGTAAATTTCTATCATCCATGAAAGTATTTTTTCATTGCTTTGGATGGCTACAGTGAAATCAATGGTTAGCAACATTTACTCATAAAAATCTAATCCTTCCAAGTCTAACTATAGCATGTGAGACGGAGACTGAGTCTTTCTCCCTCTGTCATCTCCTCTTGCAAACAGCATTCTTGACAAAAACTCTGTTGAAACTGATATGTCTCCACAAAAAGGTTTTAGTGAAATTTCATTCAGCTTGAAATGTTCCAACCAGCTCTATTTAAATCCTCAGCGAGAAGAAACTGTACGCTTATATGTAAACCAGGTACACAATAACTTTGTGTGGATGTATAAGTAACAGAGGGAAATGCAAAAGCAACCGCAGGCCCAGTTTCACAAGATGCAAATTGAGGGGCTCAGTATCCTGAATAATGTAGCTGGAGTTGACGTAGTTTAGGTCGATTTACCCTGGTGTCTTCACAGCGCTGAGTCGACGGGAGATGCTCTCCGGTCAACTTCTGTTACTCTTCTCGGAGAGCTGGAGTACCAAGGTTGACCGGAGTACACTCTGCCATCAATTTAGCAGGTCTTCACTAGACCCACTAAATCAATCCCCGCTGCATCAATTGCAGCAGCGTCAATCTCCTCAGAGTGGAAATCAGCCCCTTTTTATTGCGACTACTTAGCTCCTTACCAGGACACGCCCTTTGCCTGAATATTTTAATACAAGGAAATTTGCAGTACAGTATTTTCATTTCTCATTGCTGTTTAAAGAAAACATCCTCTGTTATACAGTATACAACAAGCTTTTCTCACCTGTTGGTATTTGGTGTATCTATATTATTTTTTCTTATTAATCCTTACACACACACACCAGGAAGGGGCATAAAATTCTCCTCTCTTGTGCAGCCTGCATTAAAAACCAGGCATAGTTAAAATGAGGAATCATGTAGTTCATGGATACAATTTAATCATGTAGGTCATGGATTATATGACTTTAACAGATCTCCATGACTGCTTTGGCCTCAGCCCCACGCAAGGTGGGGCTCGGGCTTTCATGGTTTATTGCCCATGTTCTGTCCGTGAGTTTTACTAAAAATACCCGTGACTGAATCTTAATATTAACAATGAGCAAAGGGACTGCTCCCTCTTTATTCCTTCAGTGGTAGACAGCACCCCAAAAGGGCGAGGGTGAGGAGGAGATTGGGCCAATATGGGTCTGCAAAAAGGGATGCAGTAGCAATCCTCAGGAATGCTGAGAATGTTTCCTGATATTTCTCTGAGGTGGTCTGGCTCTGCACCACCTCTAGTGTTGGCCCAGGCTTTACAGGTGTGATTGACCTTCTAGCATTCAGTTGTTTCAGACTTGGTGGTTATATTTTATAGAGCCTCTTCACCTTAATGTTGAAGTACTGCAGCTACTCCTCCAGTCCAGAGGGTGGAGTAGTTTCCCCTGGGGGTCTATGCTACATTTATTGTGAGACTTGCTGTATTTGGTGATTTTTTTTTAAGCCAGGTCCATGAAGTCAAGTGATTATATCCTAATCTCTGCTTCATTTAAAAACAAAAGTAAGTTTCTGACCCTCATGGTTGTGGAGAAGAGCTTGAATACATGACCTAAGTGTAGCCTAGAGACTCAGAAACCAGAAGACATTAAAAATAACTCAACATTTTTTTCTAAATCCCTTTATTTTTTCAGGCTCACCTTTGATTTATTTTTTTAATAGTTGGGCTTGGCACTACTGCTACACACACACACTTTACCTCGTTAGACCCCTGGCTTTTTGTGAGTGATATGAATTTCACCCTGGGACAGAAGATAGGTATTATGTTTTGTCTATTAAGAAAGGCATATGGTCCCAAGGTTTTTCTGTTTAGCGTCTATAACATGGAGTTAGTCAACATAAAAGGTATGTGTGAGAGATTGTGTGTGTATAGAAAGAGTTCCTGCTTTCTTACATGCACTCAATTTTCTCCTGAGCTAGTGTCTCCTGAGATCTGTAAAGATTCAGTGCCAAGATAATGCTGGCACCATTTTCTTATTGCCATGGTGATCTTCAGCTCTCCCGAATACCCAAGCGGGGGGGTTGGGAGACTATGATATTTTGAAAGCAACTAGAATTTTGGTAATTAAAAAGGCTAGAATGAATAATCTTTCTAAATTTTGCCACCTTGGTAAATACAGATAATAAATATAGATTATTGTCCATTATTTGGCTAATACAGAGTAGTTGTGAGCTGGAATGAACAATGAAAGTTGTGGGCCAAACTCTGGTTGGCCCACAATGGAGGGGTAGGGGCCACGGAGTCCTCCAGGCCTTTCTGTCGCTCCGTGTGGGGCCAAGCACAGTCACGGTTCATAGCCATTGGGCTCAAGTTCTTCAGCTGCCCCAATAAGGTTTGGGAGCAGAACTGGCTGGCTTCAGAGGGAACTGCATGCTGCACCTGCTTGTGGGTACTGAGCAGTAGCTACTCTGCACTTCCCTTCCTGTGCATACTGAGGTGTGAGGGGAAGCAATTCCAGGAAGCTCCCTGTGAGGGGTAGTGTCTAAAAGTCATAATCATGCTTTGTGTATATACGTGTAGTTTATGGGATTTGAATATCATGCATGATCTGGGGTATCTGAATTTTTCAGTACTTTGATAATGGTATAGATTCTGGCTCAGATCCTGTGTTTTGTCTGCCTTACAATGGGTGTAATGTGAGGTATGAGTATCAGGAAGCTGGTTACAGCATCCTGATTTCCTGTCCAGATACAGACACAGATTTTCTCACACCAGGGACCATTTGGATGTGCTCTAGCCACTCCCCTCCCCCACTCCCATTCTTGAAACCTCTCCATATCCCAAACATCCTGTTCACTGAGTTTGCCAGGACAAGGAGCACTGCAAAGATCATGGAGTGACGCCTTCAGTTTGCTCTGTTAATAGCATCATGTTCTTTATACATTGTTACCAGTATGTAATATATTAAGAATCCACGTTTGAATTCCCTGTAATTTCAGACTGCTTTCAGGCTAAATTTAAAGTTTCAGGCACAGTGAATACACCTGCAAAAATGTGCATTGTGCTTGTTGGTTCTATTAAACGTGCTTTTGTGCATGCAAATAGGCATTAATAGTATGTCTACACTGCAGTCACCGGGTATTCTAGCACAAGTAGACATACTCAAGCTAGCTTAAATTTAGCTAGTCAGATACCAGAACAGTGAATCTGTGGCAGCATGGGCTTCAGCAGGGGCTATACAAGCCCACCTGGAACCTGGTTAGTTACTCGGCAGCTAGCCTGCACTGAAACCCAAGGTGCTGTGTCATTACTGCTCTCGGACCCGGGGTAGCTAGATTTCTGTGGGCACACCCAGGGCTGAATATTTGGCCATCACTCTTTAAAATGTAAGGCAATTGTTGTGGAGGGTGAGTATATGAAAAAAGGAAAGCAGTTTGAAAGTGCTTGTACCTACACTTTCCTCAGGTCACACACTTTAGTCACATAGGTAAGAGTTCTCATTTATGCCTATCAATAACTGAGTTGTAGATCTGTATTGGATGCAAAATGGGACTCTCAGGCCAAATGCTAAAGACCTTACTCAGAAAAAATGGTTGTTGGACTACTGGATTTGACTCATGGAAAAGTCAGGGAGCTGACTGTTGCGAGGGAGCGCTTTGAAGGTTGCAGATATTATACTGATATGCACTTGCACTAGGGTGACCAGATGGGATGAAGAAAATATCAGGACACATGGGAGGAGAGGGGGAACCCGCCAGTGGAGCAACAAACAAACAAACAAACAAAAAAGCGGAGTCCCGCCGGCACAGCAAAAAAAAAAAAAAAAAAGCACACGGAGTCCCGGAGTCCCACCAGCAGACAGAGAGAAAAAAATAGCCGAGTCCCACCAGTGGAACAAAACAAAACAAACCAGGAGTGCGAAATATAGGGACAAATTGCGTCCTGACCAAACATCGATCAGAATGCAGGACAAACGCCTACAAATCGGGACAGTCCCGAATTTATCGTGACGTCTGGTCACCCTAACTTGCACAGTGTTAGAACCGTGTAAGGAAAATTAAGTCTGAAATTAGTCATATGATGATATAATAAAAGAAAATGAAAATATTCACTGAATAAGGAAAAAATACCACCAAACAATTATTAAACAAAATAGCGGGGAGGAGGGACTGTGTCTGAAAGAACTCTGCCAATTTTAGATTCCACAAACATAAAGCCTTGTAGAAATAAATAATAAATGTGCCCTACTGCACCCAAGATGCATACCTGTCTGTACTTGCAGGAAAAGGATTGTGTAAAACTGGTCTTCTTCAGTTGTGGTGATCTGATAAACTCTCTTGAATCTGTGAAGCAGGAGAAAGGCATGCTTGTTCATTAGGAGCTTTGCAAACAAATGCAGATTTCCAGTGTGTAAATGGGCATTTTAAAATGGATTTTTTCTCAAGCTACTTCCACCCTGTATTTTAGTTTAAATAAATAAGTTATTTGATCTCAGTGTTATCACTTGTTCTACCTCTCTTTTGGAAATATAATTATAAGATTATATGTGCACAAACATGGATTCTTTTTATGTTATTCTACACAGTCCCTAAGGGTGAATTAATACTTGGAAGTGTCATTTGATATCCACTGTGAAGGGACTAGTGAAGCAATTATTATTTTTGAGATTGGAAGCATTTAAAATATTTATCAGCATTTCACTATTAAGAATATTATTGATATGTCTGACCCTAAAAAGTAGGAATGGTTTCAGTTTCTAGCATCTTCCCCCTCTGTCCTCCCCCCCTCCCCCCAAGCTTGGTTTCTGCTGAGCTGAAGTCTCCAACAGCTGGTAGTTTTCCTGCATGACATAGATACAGCAGAGCCCTCTTAACCATGCAAGCTTCGTTTACATTCATTATGCTATTTTAACCATTTACTTCCCACAGTGCATGCTTTTAATAGGAAATGTTTTAGCAAAATCTTTCCACATGTGCTACTTCTCATTGTATTTACCAGGGTAGCTGATTTTAAAGAGCTTGGGGGAAAATACTAAGGGGCACAACATTGACTTCTGAAGAAGGGAGCTATGCTGAGAATGGTCAGACATGGTTGGGTACAGAAGACTACTCAAGCCCTTCACTTTTGCGACTTGCAGAGGCTCTTCCATAGCCCTCTTTAAATCACGCTCTCCCCCGCCAGTTTTCCTGATACTGTTGTAGCCGAGGTTTGTTGAAGAGCCAGATTTTATGGGGCTCAGTCTGGGCCCTAGAACAATTGTTTGTTTGGTGGCAGAGAGGTGCATGGATACTATACTGGTTTCCCTTGCCCTGATTATCAATAGTGGAGATGTTGTCTTAAGGTGATGCCACCATCATTGTTTCCAACCGACAGTTAAACATTTCAGAGCTGCTGGTAACTTCTAGAGCTGGGGCTCAGATACCTTGCTGTTTCTCCACCTGTCAGTCAATGGGGAGAAACTGCTTAAGCTGGGATGTTAGGGAGCATAGTTTTCATACTTTTATGTAGTACTTTTCATCTGTAGTCCTCAGAGTGCTTAACAATGTTAAATATATATCATATCCCCATTTTGCAGTTGGGTAAAAGGAGTCTCAGTTATTTTCATGACTGGCCCAAGGCTACTTAGCAAGTCACTAGTGAAACTGGGAGTTGTCCTGATTCCCATTGGACCACGCTGCCTAACTCCACTTTGATATATGTTAGCAGGGGATGGAATCTTGGACTGTATATTTGGGGGCATAAGTGGATTTGGAGAGCCACTCAGCTGCTGTTCCTGGGCGCAGGATTCACTCCCTGCTCTGTGGGCATTGACCCATGCATCTGTGGATAGACTCCATGTCCTTTTGAGCATGTGGGTCAGGATTTGCCTAGCAGTAATTAATGTACTTTGCCACATGGTATGCATTTATTTTTTTGTTAAACCAGTTTAGTCTTTTCATAGAATATCACAGTTGGAAGGGACCTCAGAAGGTCATCTAGTCCAACCCCCTGCTCAAAGGAGCACACATCCCCAGATTTTTACCCCAATTCCCTAAATGGCCCCCTTAGGGCTTGAACTCACAACCCTAGGTTTAGCAGGTCAATGCTCAAACCACTGACCTATCAGAGATATGGGTGTATTTGAAGATATTAGTTTTAAGCAAAATTCACCATTTTAAAAAAATGGTAATAGTTTGACTGAAAGTGGATAGTTAAAGGATTTTATGGTCAAGTCCTCTAATTCTTCTTAAGAAACACTGGGCAAAATATAAATATATCTACTATTCCTTGCAGCGGAGAGAACTGTTATGTATCTGGCTGTGAATCAAGATGAAAATAAATAAATAATACCCTCTATCTATACAGATATTTTTAGCTTACTTCTGCTTCTTTTATATATTATTGCAGCTCAACTTGAGATGAGACCTGCAAATAACCTAAATTAGTCTGTAGCATTTATATCTTGTTAGGTTTCCTGCTTTAGAAAATATGCAGGAAAATGATTATATGTGGTATTCATCTAGGGGCTGATGAGTTTGTTATAATTATGAAGGTAGACATAATGAGATGAAAACATCTCTTTCTTTAGGCTCTCTGAGGAATTCCTAGTCTCTCTGCTGCCATGTTGGGTTAACTATTTTCTGCCCAAGTGGATCACAGTAAAATGATTTTTCAGCTTTCACTTTTGATGTCTTTGAGGGTGTATTGCCCCATTGGTGTTTAGGGGATTGACTGGCAAAACTCCTCTTAGTATTTACGGGAGGTAACTGCCTAAATCCCACATGCAAATAGATGGACAATTAAGGCAAGTCTGTGTTCAGTGCAATTATCATCTTACTGTTATTTGGCATGCTGGGTTTTTTTTTCCTTTTTATCTTTAATTCTTTTCAGTATTTCCCGTTTCCAGCTGAAATATGGTTTATCCCTGAATTGGACTGAAGCATAAATATAATATAAAGTGCATATTCTTGGGTCTTTATCTTGCATAGAATATATACTGTTGTTAGTACTTTTTTTGTTCTTATTGTTCTAATTTTTACATTAATTTTAAAAGTAAATCTTTGTAGGTGCAGAGATGTCTGTGTCCATTTGTAATTCCTGAACTGCTTTCTAATATTTAGTGAGCAGTTTAAAGCATTTTGCCAGGGAAACTCTGATGTATATAGAGGTTCAATTTATCATTTCCTGTGCAGCAAGGAATCCATAAGAGCATGACTATGAATCTTGAATATTTGATAAGGAATATTGAAACAATGTCCTTGATCTCAGTGCATGGCTAGATTGTGAATCAGCCTTTGATTTTTTGGTTTGGATGGTAACATTTCATAAAAGCACCCTGTTATTTATTGCTTCTCAATTAATAACATGTATTAATTTTGTTGATATTGTGCACAACAATGCATCTTAATCTAGCTTTAACAATGCACTATAATATAAAGTACCAAATCATTTTAATATGTTTTACATTCAGATCTGGGCTATTTTTGCTTACTCATTTCTATAGGCTATTCATCTGTGTGATTCTATATGTACATGTATGATTGGTGTATACATGTATCTGTGTGTATCTATATTTATGTATAAAATGTGTGTGTATATACTAATATCTCAATATCTTCACAACACACCTGAGAGGTGACATGGTGGTATTATCCTAATTTTCCAGATGGGAAACTAAGGCACAGAATGATTAAGGCCAAAATTGCCAGAAGCATTCATTAGTTTTGGGTGCCCAACTGGAAACAGTGAATTTTTCAGAGTACTTAGCATTTTATAGCACTTTTATATGGTCAAAGGATAGCTTCATTTACATTAGTTGCAGTTTTGAGTGCTCAGCACTTCATTAAATCAGACCCCAGTGGTCTTGAGTTGGGCACTCAGAAAATGAGGAAAACATAGATGACTGTCTTTCAGCATTTTAAGTGACTTGTCCAGCATCATATAGATATCCTGCCTCAGCACAGTGTGATGCGCTTGATGACTTCTTGAGGTCTCTTCCAGCCCTACATGTCTATGATTCAGTGATTCTACAACTCTGTGGTAGAGTCAGGGATAGAATCCAGTTTTCGATGGAGTCCCCTGCCTCATTCACCACATACCTTCCATCTGGGATCCTACATATAACAGTCTTTCACTACACTACCCTGATTGGTTCCCAGAGCTCCATCCAGCCTCTGCACTGAATGAGGCAGGAGTCCTGTGTGATCATGTAATTTTATATGATATTTCAAATGCACAAGGGGGTCAAATAAGGTAGCAACCTAATTTTTGAATTCTTGACTTTGCAATCTTAATGTTATTTAATTTGATTTGTTTATATGAAATTTCCTATTTGTTTAAAAAAAACGAAACAAAGGACAACAGAAATTCTATCTTGAAGAACCATATTATATGTCATCTGCAAGGTTGGAACTTTTAGATCCACAGCACAGAGCTCATGGAGCTAATGGTGTAACTGGTAGTAATAGTAAACTGTTATCCTATGTGTGGACCAGCCACTAGAGGGTGAAATGGCCCACTATACCAGAGGGTTTCACAGATATTTATTTACGTTAGAGGAATGTTGGGACTAAGGAAACCTGGGTCTTATTCCAGGTTCAAGAGAATAATATGCTCTAGTGGCTTCACACCTTTCTGTTTCTGTCCCCCCAGACTGTCCCTGCTCCTCTCCTTCTATTCTCCTATGTTCTTGTTCCCCTCCCTCTCCTAGTATGACCCTCTACCCCCATCCTTTCCCCTCTTTTCCTGTCCCTGCTGCCTTATCCCCACTCTGCTCATCAATGTATGGTATTCCACTCAGGCAGCTTTCTCCTTTTCCATGCTGTGTGGGGATGCCAGCAGAGAGAGCATTGAGAGCACCAGAGTCGCAATCTTTTTGTGCTTTGTTCCAGTGCCTCCAGCCACTGCAGTCGGGAAGAGCAATTGCAGGTAAACTGTAGTTGACATGGAGCTTAGTGGTGGTGGAGCATGTCTCAATGAAGACAGAATATTGGGAGAAATTTGCTGCCAGTGTGTACCAAGCCCCTACTGCGCATATGCAAACAGTCTTTTTCAGAGGTTTATAATTAAGGCTATGATTGGGTCATGGAGGTCACGGCAGTCACGGATTCCATGACTTTACCAGACCTCTGTGACTTCTTCAGCTTCAGTTGTCAGCAGCTGAAGCCAGGGATGGAGTTGGGCCTGTGCTCCCCTGCCTGTGACCGGTCGGTGACTTTTACTAACGATAACCATCACGAAATCTTAGCCTTATTTATAATTTGGCCAGTTTGGGGTTGTTTTTCACAGGGACAGCAAGAGGTGGCCCCTCTTTGACTCTAGAGCAACCCTTCCTTTCCCAACATGAAGCCCCTGCTTCCAAGTGTGCAGGCACTAGCTTTTTCCAGTGAAATGGCTGTAAGAGGTTAACATGGGCAAAACAGCATATTTTCCCCTAATCTCATTCTTGGATGTGGCTTGAGCCAGTTTTGCTGAAACTTTCCAAAAAAAATTCAGCCTGAGACAGCCAGGCAGTATGTACAATTTTATTGAGTGGTTACAGTTTGGAAAATGTATAAATAACTTAAAACAGGGGTTTACATGTTAGGCAAACTTTATATAGGTGTCACCATCACCTCTGCCTACACATAATAAAGCCAAAACCTAGGGTAGAGATATGTTTGATACAGAGAGTCTTTACCCTTTTTAGAGCAAACAGAGAACACTGCCTGATTGACAGTGCTGTTGAACAGGCAAAATAAAAGCAGCAAATATCTAAGGAGCTGCTAGCCCAGTGTCTTGGTGGTTTAATGCATTGCCACGTGGGACAACAGGACTTTGGACTGACCTTGAGATTCTTGTTCCATAGACTAGAGGGATCTGGAAATGTCTTAATTATTTTTCAATGACAGTAAGACACAGCAGGCATGTAATTATTTTATTTGTTTACCTATTTATTGAATTTTTTAAAATATAGCAGCAGTAGGTTCCTATCCTATGTCCTTAACAATTCTCCCACAAATTAAAACACACACAGTAATACTATACAAAGGGACTATCCATAAAAAATACTGCCCAACCCACAGCCCCTTCCTCTGCTATACCTTGAGAAAAGATGGTTTTCTGTTGTCTGGAGGAGATGAATCTGGCCTGCAGTGGACCAAGAGAGTGTGGGGAGTGATTTCCAAAACTGGAGATCCCTGACAGTGAATACCCTTCCAGACTCCCCTTTCTTTTATATTGAAGGGACTCCTGCTTGAGAACTTCCGATTATGTAAAGTATGATGATAAATTGTAGAGAGAGAGGTGATAGTTCTCCTGAAGCCCATCATGACAGAAGCTTCCAAGGCAGATTCCTAGTCACAGAATGAGTGCTTGCTTGAAACAGGGATAATGCACTTGTAATGAGGGAAAGGGTAACCTAAAGGTCCAGCCACACCTCATATTTGGAATGTGGCTATGAGTGTGAGGAAGGGGGATGCCAGCTCCATTTTCTTCCATTCCACTTTGTGGAATTGTGTCAATACAAAAAGCAATGTCTGGGACAAACTGTTTGAGTCCTATACTCTCTGTATTTAATTTGCTATGGTCTCCTCCACTGCCTGAGAAGAACTGGACCAGAATGCATCTGGGGAAATTCCTGCTAACACAGAGGTCTGTTAACTATATTCCCCCACTCATTTTTCTCAGGGATCACAAGAACTGGGATTGTTGCTGTTCCCAGCGTAAGAGTACAAAGGTTAGGGAGAACTTACAGTGCACTTATGCAGGACAGGCAACAGTCTGGCACAAAGTGTTGAGGGAACCAAGAACAAAGTAGTATGGGAAAGATTAGTGTGATTTGATTGTGTCACTTTCTGTGATTACAACAACATTTTGCTCTCTGTATCTGCACCTCCTCTGCCTTGACTGATATCTACTTACTTTACTGACAAAGAAGGAAGCCTGTAAACACTGAAGATGCAATGCAGCTGCCGTATGTGAACGTGTGAGCTGAATTCTATTCTGACTCATGTAAAATTGTCAGCTAAATGCTGATTGCAGAACCTTTATTATCGGTGTTGATTTAAGAGGCAGGAATAACATAACTTGGTTATCAGATCCCAGGTCACTTTTCCAATGTTGGCAGTTAGAAAATGCATCTGACTTTTAAATGGAATGTACTTGCTCAGGAATCATTGAGGGAGAATAAACACATGTTTATGCAGTTGTTTGTGCTGTTACTTTTCTGACTCCAGCTCCACTTTAAAGACACGTTTGGTCTGTCCCAAATTCTTTAGTTGCTAATAGCCAGATTTTTAGAGGATTTAGGTGTCTAAAATGCAGATGCTGCCTAGTGGGATTTTCAAAAGCACCTATGTGCTCACCTTCCACTGATGTGTCCAATTCCAGTAGTGTAAAGGTCAGTGGAAATGAGGCCAACTCAGGAAGAGTTAATGCTTAAAAACCCCAGCTCCCTGTCCTGTAAAAAGGACTTATAAATATCCTCTTGAAATAGAAGCTGTCTCTAAATACAATCATCATACTGTAGAAGTAGTATGTTTTTCTTTGTTTTTAGACTTCAGAATAATTATTTGAAATCACAGAATCCAGAGCCATAACTAGGCATTGTAGTGCCTGGGGCAAGCAAGCATATTTGCGCCTCCTAGAGGCAATGCATGGGAGAGTATGTGGGGTCACATGTCCCCTCAGCCATCCAGATATCTGTCTTTTATTTAGCAGAGAGGTTTTCAAATAGCCAGGAGCTCCCCAGGCAGTGCGGGCAGCACAGCTCCAAGCTTTGCCCTGATGCACGCTTGCCTCTCCCCTGAAGAAACCCAGCGATGCCCCCTGGAGCTGGCCCCTGCCCACAGGCTGCCATGAGATGCCCCCCCTCCGAGGCACTTGCTCACCGCTGCCCTGGTGCTCTTGCCTGTGCTACTGCTCCTCAGCCAGAAGTAACACTTAACTCTTGATAGTGCGGGGGCGGGGGGAGGATATGATCACCCCATGCATTGCCTCTGAGCGCGCCAGGGCACAGCTCAGATCTGTGCTGCATGCCCTGCCTGAGGAGTGCCCGGCTGGGCAGAGGCAGCCTGGGTCGGGCAGCAGTACAGGGAGGACTGAGGGGTAGCCAGACAGTGCCCCAGTAGAGAACCAGGGGCTCGAGCGAGCTAGGCAGCTCCCACCAGCTTCCAATCCAGTGACTCCTGGCAGGAGGTGATGGTTTACAAACTTGTGGGGTGTGCCCCCACTCCAGCAGGTCGTGACCCACAGTTTGAAAACATCTGTGCTAAATGGAAGACAGAAATCGGGGGGGGGCCATGTGACTCCATGTGCCCCCCCCCATGGCACCCCATTTTTCCACCTCTGCAGCTTTGCGCCCTGGGCAGCTCCCCGCTTGCCCCACTCTGGTTACAGCACTGATAGAATCAAATATATGTTAGGTTTGCCATTTTCTATTTTTCATCATAATTACATGGTAAATCTCTCTTGAGGAGTTTATTGTAATTTGCTAGTGGTGATGTCTGCAGGAAGATGGGGACTAAAGTGGATTCAAGTCTTTGGTGTCTGTAAATGCTTTCTAATTGAGGACTGCCTTGGCAGGCCTGACAAGCAGGGATTTACATAGGTTTACTTTGCTTGAACTCTGTGTTTGTAATTGCTGAATTTGGTGGCTATTCTGTAACATGCTTGGAAACAGGATTTGTTGGTAGTTATTTTGTGGTGTAGCCTTGAGAATAGACCACTGTAATTTTTAATTTTTAATAGCACTTTTAATGATTATTTTTAAATTAAAGTAACTCATAGCAACATAAAATAATAGTGATGGTGAGGGGTTAAAGACTAGTACTTTGTGTGGACTTCAGCTAGACTTGAGAGTTCAGCATTCTTGATGAAACAGACTGCAGATTTGGCTAATTCTTAGCTGTGTGCTTGTGAGGGCCAGCCAGGAACTCACATTTACAACAGACTGGGTATAATTAAGGAGAGCCTGTGCTCCACCTATTTATACAGGAACAGGAAGTTAAGCAGGGATTAGAAGACATCCAGCTTGCAATGGATGGTAAATTGTCTTTTCTCTTTCCCTTCCCCCTTATTTTTGATTAGTTTATGTCTTTTGGTTGCCCTGGCACAGGGAATGTTTGATGACCCCAGTGGAAGAAAGTAAGAGGTCCTCATCTGGCGTGCCAACCTTAGTCACAAGGAGTGCACTGGGCTTGCATACTCCTTTACACTGCTAAGCATTAATACAGGTGTTTTTTTTGTTTGTTTGTTTTGTTAAATGGGAATGTTAACTTATGCCATGGGTTTTAGTGATTCAGGCCATGTAGTTATGTTTGTCTAGACCCACATTTGTTTTTGTTGTTTTTAATTTAACATACGCCCCCTTAGAAGTTTCAGACAAGAGAAGTTTCCCAGAAATTCTCAATGACACCTTAATAGAAAATGAGAAATGTAAAAAGTAGGCCATGCACAGCACCAATAAACATGAAAATTTCATTGGAGAGCCCTCCTACCCCTGACAAAGTGACCTTGGTTGGAGGAAAGATGACAGAGTGGTTTCCTGGCTGTGCCTGACAGCAGTGCGATCGCAGCACGTTTGACAAATCGCTCACATTAAATCGGGGGGCACTTTCGGCAGCATTGGCGTCCCTATCCATCAGTCCTGATTACTACACAAACGTCAACCATGGCACAGAGCACATTTGTCAGAGGGAGTAAAAAGCAGTTGTTAGTAAGAGCACTACCTGTCATACTAATGGACTAAAGCATGTTGCTTTGTGACTTGCAGGAGCCAGCAGATTTGCAAATAAAGAAAACATAAGTTTTATGGCTTGGCCAGTGTTTCCTGAAAATGGTGTTCCTGTTTCAAAGAACACTGGGACAGCTTCTGTTAAACACAGAGAACTGTACACCTAAGCTCTTGAGCAAGGAAATTGCGAATCGGCTGGGGCTTCTTGTCTGCCAGAAATGTATTCCAGATTTTGTACTGTGTGGTATGTTAATTGCAGTAGAAGGAATCATAATCTAAAATGTTAAAACTCCTTGAAATGGCTCAGGCACATTTTCAAACTACATTATAGCTGATCTATAACTCATTCAGAGAATGAGATTTTTTTTTAAATAAGCATAGATAGACTGATGTCTTCAGCCATAAGTCTGATTGATCCTTTACATTGCATCTTTCAAACATAAATATGATATCTGCCATTCATACTTTTGTAGCAGGGTTGGCCACTTCCCAGACATTCTCCCTTCCCCTCCCCACCCCCACCCCCGGGGCAGCCCTGCAAGTGGCTCCTCGCCTCAGTTTCCCTTTTGAGTACCCAGTAACTCCATGAAAGCATGTCCTCAAGTCCATCAACATAATTCCATAACCAAACAGTGCAAAGGTTCCAAAGCATAGTCCATATCACTCTAGTGCAAATAATCCTTACAAATAACAGCTTCATTCTCCCCATCCCAGTGTCTTCTGCCACATCTGGGTTCTTAATCAGTCCTCCTTTGACCCTCTTCCAGTACAGCTACCTTCCTTCTGGGGCACAACCCTGCATTTCTCAGCAGGAACTCCCACAGCTGCTCTGCCGGTAGCCTTTCTTTGCTCTGGGGCCCAGCTCTCCTGCAAGGAGATGTCAACCGATAAGCTCCTTCACTCTCTCCCGTTTCTTCAGCACACTCTGGCCCTTGGCTCTGCTCAGAGCCAGCAAACATCTCTCTTTGTGCTGCTCCTGCCTTCAGCCCTCCATCCCTGGCTTTCTGGCTCTCACCAGCCAGGGAACCCCTCTTACTGCTCTCCTGCAGTCAGTCCTCTCCCGGGAAGCACCTTCTCTCTCTGGCAGCTCTCCTCTCCTGCTCTGACTGACTCAGTCTGCTCTTGTAGCTCCCCAGTGCCGCCTTGCCCTCTTAATTGGCCCAGCTGGGAGCACCTGAACTGGAACAAGAGCTCTTAGCCCAGTTTCATTGAATGAGCCAGCAACCCTATTACAATGAAAAGATGTAGAGTTGTAAAAAAAGACCGTTCCCATGGGAGAAGTCATATATTGGCTTATGTCCTTATCTTCCTCTAGATACCCAGTGTAAATCAAATTTGCTTTGGCTCTTCTCATGGTCATTTTCCCCCACTTCTTTTTTAATGAATCACTAAATTGCCTTTCCTGAAATATTACAGAAAGATTCAAACCTTTCAGAAATAGCTCAGCTGCATGAAGAATCCAGTGCTGTGCATGCAAACACAACAGAATACCTGCTTGAATATACTGGGGAAGTTACCCATTCCCTTTCTGGCTTCTCTAGAAAGTTATAGCGGCACCACTACAGTGATTGACATTGCAGAGGAATGTCCTGGGTCATGTCTATGGGAAAAGTGGCCTTGGCCAACACATTTATGGGCAAATACCTATAGAAAGCATATCATTTTCTATGATATTGAATCACCCTATTGATTTTATCCTGATTAAAGAGAATAGGGCTGGTCCCAGATCAAACTCAAGTCCACGTCTACACTGTAAAACTGGCATTTATATGAGTCAGTTAGGGAATTATTTCACTTTAACCTCACTGTCCAGAATTCAGCTCACAATACATTAAATGAAACTCCAACATCTAGAATAACTAAGATCCAGATTCTCCCACCCTTACACACATTGAGTAGTATCCTATTCAACAAGCAGCCCAACTAAAATCAGTTAAACTACTTGAGAAATAAGGTATTAGTGAACATGAGTAATGGTGACAGAAATGGACCCTAAAATGTTTTAAATGTGAAATGCAAATGTAGAGAGACAAGGTGGGTGAGATCATATCGTTTATGGGACCAACTTCTGTTGGTGAGAGGGACAAGCTTTTGAGCTTACAAAGAGCATGTCTCTCTCACCAACAGACGTTGGTCCAATAAAACATACTTCTCTCTCTGTCACACACGCGCATGCATACACGCACACACACACATATACACCCCTACCTATCTACCTACCTACCTCTCCCTCCCTCCTGGGACCAGAATTGCAAATGCAAACTTCAAATATGTCCAGACTGATAGCTTGTTGTGCTTACATTTCTTTCATTTCATTGGGATTTACTAAATTATGCCTGCCATATATTATATGTTGAATTCAAGTAAATTATATTGGTATATGAACATACAGAATATGAATGTATATATGATGTCCAGGAGAAACTTCCATATCTCCATGGAGGCAATTGAAGCTTTCTAAAGCTTAATGACCGATTTTAAAGTGACACAAAAATAAACAAAAATAACCTCACATTGCTAAGACACTCTTATATATATTGTTATGAGTAGCCCCTGAGATTAGGATAACTAAAGGAGATTTTGTGTGTTTGTGCATGTTCAGTCATTTTCACTGTTCCTTTGTCTTTCAGTTGGTTAACAGTTTTGCTGTGTAGTTGATTTACCTTACTTGTCTCTGTGGATCTTTCACATGCACCAAGGGAGAGGATGGCATTTTATAACAATTGGATAAATGTGGTTGTGAAAAAAAACAAATGCAACAATTGGCAAGTGAATAAGGTACAGGTGTGCAACTTGAAACAACATTTACCTTACTTTTTTGAAGTGGCCTAGATATAAAGCTGACGGTGGCCCTTGAAACACCTGTAATCAAATAGAGCCAAGACCTGTAGTTCTGAAGAAGGCAAAATTTCTATGATTGTAGTGGGAATTTTGCCTGATTAAGAACTGCAGCTTTTGTCCAATAAACATTTTAAATCCAAAATGAAGTTTTCGGACCTTCAGATGCAATTGTGAGAAGTCAGCACCTCAGTTCAGAGAGTCCATAATTACCAATACTATTTTTAGTTGCAGCAGCACACAGTATATGTTGGGGACTTTCCAAACACATGAGAAGAATGATCCATGCTCTGAGGAGCTCATAGTCTAAGGACAAACAGGTAGACAGGTCGAGGGAACGGGAGCAGCCATAGGCTTTTTATTTACAATATATATTTATATAATATAATGTATTACAAGATGTGATGAGCTCCCTCAAGTGCAAGTGTGCTTCTAAGTGGCATTGCTGTAGGTCGCTGCATCACATTCTGTAAAATGTCTTGCTGTATTCCACATATTATATAGAATGTTTGCATTTCTCTAAATTATTATGCTCCATTTTATGTTCTTGTTTTATTTTATAAACAGCCTTAATTTTTTCTGCATGTTTTCCTAATTAGGCAAAGGCAAAGTTCTAGCATGGCAAACATGCTTTGAAAAACATGTTTTTAAAGTAATGTAGAGGCAAGAGCATCACACAGTGAACTTAATGAGAGTGAAAGGACAGAGACACATGGAGGTTTAAGTTCTCTGTTTGTGATAGAATACATACAGTATGAGCAGCACTCTGAGTGCCTCACCCTTATTTGGTAGGACTGCCTCTAGGGATTAGAGAGTCATTCAGTCTTTTACATATGTAGGCTCAGATAGCCATTAATGATGAAGGCTTTTGTGATGAGGGCACTAGTCTACTAGGAAGTGGACTGAGATTAAACTATTTATAAATTCCTAAAAAATAAAAATGATGTTCATATTACACCTTCTGTATCAGGTTTCTGCTGTTAGTAAATGGTGTTATCATGGAATCAAAAACTTGCACTTAACTGTGGCAGTGTCATTACATTAGTCCTTTTACAATGTAAACCTATGTTTGGATTAGGTTTAGAATACTCAGGACCAAAGAATCTTAAGACCCATTACAAAGAAATATACAAAAATCTTCTGCATGTGCTATAATTTGAATTAGATTTTATTCTCTCTTATTAACTATGTTCTTGTAAACTATCAGTCCAAAAAAGAAATTATAGTATATCTGCATAACACAGCTCATCTGACAGGGCTCATGAAAATTCTAAACTAACAACTTCATCTTGTTTCCATGTGAAAATGCATTTTCAACATAATAAAGATTTTTATTATAACAATATTTCAACTCTAGGGCATGCAGTTATCATGAATGATTCTTTTCTTTGGGATTAGAAGCTCTCAAGTATGTAATTTCACCATCTACTTCAAAAGACTAGATATTAGAAGGTGGCCACACCCCTATAAAATCCTGCTGCAGAAATTTAATACATAGTAATTGGCTTTTGTAATATAGAATTTATTTACAAATGAAGCTAATGAAGCCACAGTGCATCATAAAGAACTTTGTTCATGATAAGTGATACTAATTTTATTTCCTGTAGATAATCATTATTTATTCTATTTTTGCCATTGGAAATCAGATACTGAATGATAAATTCAGTGGTAAATATTTTAGTCTTATTTCTACTGAAGCCAGTTCAGAACAAGTATGGACACTTCATGTCAATTCAGAATCTTTTGAAAGTGTCTGCATTGGTGGTGGATGGACACGAAAGATATTCTCATGTTTATGAAACACAGTGCAGTAATGATTTTTCTTCACAGGGAGTGGGGCATTATTTTACAGATCTACCAAAAAGTACAAGAACAGTAAACTCCTTAGTGCATTCTGATTAGGGTTCATTGTTTAGGGATTTTGTTAGGGCTGTCGATTAATTGCAATTAACTAATGCGACTAAGTAAAAAAAAATCACAATTTAAAAAAATAATTAAAAAAAATAATGATTAATTGGTGTTTTAATTGCACTGTTAAATGGTAGATTACCAATTGAAATGTATTAAAAATTTTGGATGTTTCTCTACATTTTCATATATATGGTATTCCATGTTGTAATTGAAATCAAAGTGTATTTTTTATTACAAATATTTGCACTGTAAAAATGATAAAAGAAATAATATTTTTCAATTCACTTCATTCAAGTACTGTAGTACAATTTACAAATGTAGATTTTTTGTTGTTACATAACTGCACTCAAAACCAAAACAAGGTAAAACTTCAGAGCCTACAAGTTCCTTCAGTCCTACTTCTTGTTCAGCCAATCATTAAGACAAACAAGTTTGGTTACATTTATAGGAGATAATACTGCCCTCTTCTTATTTACAATGTTACCAGAAAGTGAGAACAGGCATTTGCATGGCACCGTTGTAGCCAACATCACAAGGTATTTAAGTGCCAGATGTGCTAAAGATTCATGTGTCCCCTCATGCTTCGGCCGCCATTCCAGAGGACATGCTTCCATGCTGATGATGCTCATTTAAAAAAAAATGCATTAATTAAATTTGCGATTGAACTCCTTGGGGGAGAATTGTATGTCTCCTTTTCTGTTTTACCCACATTCTGTCATATATTTCATGTTATAGCAGTCTCAGATGATGACCCAGCACATGTTGTTCATTTTAAGAACACTTTCACTGCAGATTAGACAAAATGCAAAGAAGGTACCAATGTGAGATTTCTAAAGATAGCTACAGCACTCGACCCAAGATTTAAGAATCTGAAGTGCCCTCCAAGTTCTGAGAGGGCAGAGGTGTGGAGCATGCTCTCAGATGTCTTAAAAGACCAAGACTACAATGTGGAAACTATAGAACCTGAACCACCAAAAAAGAAATTCAACCTTCTGCTGGTGGCATCTGACTCAGATAATGGAAATGAACATGTGTCGGTCTGCTTTGCTTTGGATGGTTATCGAGCAGAACCCAACATCAGCATGGACACAGGAATGGTGGTTGAAGCATGAAGGACATATGAATCTATAGCTCATCTGGCACATAAATATCTTGTGATGCCAGCTACAACAATGCCATGAGAACGCCTGTTCTCACATTCAGGTGACATTGTAAACAAGAAGCAGGCAGCATTATTTCCTGCAAATGTAAACAAATTTGTTTGTCTGAGTGATTTGCTGAACAAGATGAACAAGAAGGACTGAGTGGACTTGCAGGGTCTAAAATTTTACATTTTTTTTTGAATGCGTTGTTTTGTACATAATTGTACATTTGTAAGTTCAACTTTCAGTATGAAGAGATTGCACTACAGTACTTGTATTAGGTTAACTGAAAAATACTATTTTGGTTTTTTACAGTGCAAACACTTGTGATAAAAAATAAATGTAAAGTGAGCACTGTACATGTGTATTCTGTGTTGTAATTGAATTCAAGATATTTGAAAATGTAGAAAACATCCAAAAATATTTAAATAAATAATATTCTATTATTGTTTAACAGTGCGATTAATCACAATTAATTTTTTAATTGCTTGACAGCCCTAGTTTTGGGGTTTTTTTATAATGCCCGCTCCATTCAACAGAGCAAATCCCACTTTTTCCTCAAATGTGTTTGATTTATTTTTATATTTAAAACAACAAAATTTTTATCTTGTCTTGAAAAGTTACATGAGCATATAATGGAAAACCGTTCAGCTTGGAAAGAGCAAATAAATTTAATATAATTTAATTAAGAACCATTTGTGGTTATTGCTAAGCTTTATGTCTTTCTTTGCTTATTTTGGGATCTATTATTCTTTGTTTTAAGGGCAACTTTCACCTCAGTGCCTATCATTTAAATCCTATCTTAACTGGGAACTCCCTCAAGCCAAACTCTCTTTGACATTAGTGAGAGTTTGGCTTGAGTGAAGACTGCAGGATTTAGTCCTTAAGTGGCATATAGATACAGAGATGATGCATAACTGTTGATTGTGGGGTGGGGAGCACAATTTAAAGGTTCTGGTGGTTTACAGTGGGATTCAGGGCAGGGCATATAAACCCTGGCAGAAATCTGGGAAGGGTACCTGACCCCGCATGCCCCTCCACCCCCAAAACACACGTCACCTTTGCATAAGTGCTTTCATGGAACCCCAGCACTGAGATGAATTTCATCTTTAATGAACCACCATGAGCAGTAAAATTATATACTTTCTCTGTGGGTGAAATTCACTGCATGCAAAAGGGCCTACACGACACTATGGGTCCTGATCCAAAGCCCACTGAAATCAATGAAAGCACTCCTATGACTTTGTTGAGCTTTGGATTGGGCCCATAGTTCAGACAGGCCCACGCAAGGCACTGTGAACCACTAAAAGCTTCATATTTAATGGCTTCACTGATTCAGGCCACTTGCACTGGTGTTGAATTTCACCCTCACTAGATAGAAGCTAGCATCAGTTCCTGATATTCCATAATAAATGGGGAGAAGAGCTCTCACTCTTTTTCAAATATTTTTAAAGTATTCCAAAGTGTGTCAGAGTGCTGTGCTTGCTGCCAAGATGAACAGTGGAGATCAGCTTTTTTTTTTAAGCGGGGGAGGAGGTGGGGGGAGGAAGAAGGAGAGAGAGAGAGAGAGAGAGAGAAGAAGTAACATACCAAAAAGAAATGCTTTTGGATTATTAGTAAATATGTAGTGGGGGAGGAGTGTACCAGCCACTATATTGCTTTCTTTATTTATAAGATCCTTGCTGTTTTCAGAGGTATCAGCATGATGCTTTTCATTGCCTTAATTAGATTAAGAATGTATTAGAGGAACCAAATCTATTATTAAAAAGGCAATTCTACTACATGCTGCAAAATGTAACCCCAGTTCTGTTTTTAATTACTCAGATTCCATTGAAACAAAATATCATAAGCCCAACTTGTAGCTGTGAATATATGGCACTAATTCTGAACCAACCCCCCAAAATAGCATTTTAAAAAATAAATTAATAAAGGAATCCCATTAAATATATTTCTCATCAGCCAGAAGTGATTACTTTGTTTCAATGACGCAAACCATCCTAGATGAGAGATCCTCCAGATATATATTAATTGCTTTATTACTTCCGTGTCTGGTGTGCATAAAGATGTAGATTTCTCATATGAGCAATTTCATTGATAGAAGTAGGACATTCTGAATGCAAGCACCCCTTCCGTTATCATGGCATTATTGTTCTGCATACTTCTATATCCTCTGCTGTATATCTTCTCCTGTCTGTGCACCTTTATCAGTATAAAGCTATGATGTGTAATCAGTTGTGAATACATTTCTGTCAGCTAATATAATAGTTGATGTAGAGTTAACCAAATATGAGCATCATTATCTGAAATTTCATTTGTATGGTTTGTTTGGTTTTTTTGGGGGGGGGGCAAGTTATTGAGGGTTTCATGTAACTCAGAATGACCTATGTATAGTCTTCACCCCAGCTCCCCACAACAACATTGTTATTTCATGCCGTTGTGTATTATAACTCAATGTCAAGAATGAGAGGCCTATTAGCACTGATTTCTAGAGTAGGGTTTTATCTTCCTAAGAATGCCTTTACTCCCATGATACCACTATGAATAGTGGCCCAATTAGGTTTCACAAGTTTCCAAAAGATGGGACTGGTCAATAGGTTGCTGGAAGATTTTTAAGAAAAAATCCATGATGGTAGAAGGAATAGTGATGGAGGAAGTCTACTCTGTAAGTGCTGTTATCTGTGTATAACTATTTGTACATGGCACTGTATAAGGGGTGACCTGTGCCAAACAGTTTGCCGAGCTCTGCCCAAATGTGTTTACATTCTAAAGACACATGAAAGCAATCCAATATGCAACTAAAGTATCAGTCATGGGATAGCATAAGGCTGTTATAGTGGAAATGCTTTGTGAAATAGCTGGGGAGTTTAGAACGTCTTTGAATAAGGCGCAGGAGGGATTTGGCACACAATCCAACAAAAGAAGAGAAATTCTATCTTAACTCTGTCAGAACACTTCCAGCTCAATCCTGAAGTACTTTGTCTTATTATTACAGCATGTTCTTTTGAGAGGCTTCCCCTCACAGACACATCTTCTGTGCACTATCACTTGGACATTTCAGCCCACTTCTGCAAGTGCTTTACACATTAATCTCCCCATAGGGGTTCTCCACATGGAACACATGCAAGATCAGGCACCATATTTGTGCTTGATTTGTATATGAAAATGATTTTTTGTGCATGCAGATTCCATCATAGGCACACCCAAGTGATAGTATGCCAAAATTAAACACAGAAAGTTGCATTTGCATAAAGGCCACAGTTGTAGAGTTTAGCTGTAGGTGACCTTGCTTTCTGTAGATTGCCCACATCTGCTTTTGTATTATTACGCAGATTTTCTATGTATATTAAAATTTCTGGGAGACAGGAAGCTATTGAACTTGTCAGATTTTTAGTACCAAAAGATCAATATTTTATAAAAGACAAGAATTTGTTCAACACTCCGTGTTCTGAATGAACATTGTTAAAGTCTTAAAAAATTGCCCACTGTCGTTTTGCACATGATTTTGATGTTTCCTTGAAAAGGTTTATGTTGTTTTTTCTGGTATATTCAGTTGTCTTTTACCTGTTACCATAATCGTCATCTTATAATAGGCTTCTTCAGAACAGCACCACAATAGACTTATCTTTAGGTCTTGATGAAACAATACTTTTCACTTATTTGAAGAAGTTCATATTATGTTACAAAATCTCCAAGGAAAATCTATTAAAGCTGATTGAGCTGCATATTCATGAGAGATTCCTGCTGACAGACGCACATTGTAAACTATTTTATATAGTGGATCTTAATAAGACTACATTAGTATACTATATTTTACACCAGTAAAAATTTATCTTTATTATTATAAGCAAGCTTGGTGAAGTTGAGAAATTAATAATGTTTATATTTTTGTCCTATTTCAATTATCTGATCTAATGATTGTGAAAGATTTTTTTTTTATTCAGCAAAAGAGGGCAACTCATTTTTTTTCTATACAAGTTCTTAAAATAATAAGGTATCTTGATAAAACTCAAACCATAGTTCATGCTGCTCTTGTATTTTTGTTCATGCCCTGAAGTACAGTATGTTAAAAATAGGGGGAGGACGGGAAGATCTTCAGACATGACAGTTGTTTAAAGTAGTGTTTGCAGTGATGGAAATGACAGCTCTTCCCCAGGGAGGAAAAAACAGCCTTACAGTCATTCTGCTCTGTGTATGTACAAATCCAAAAAACTGGAGAGAAGCCCACTTGAGTTGGGATTTCATCACTTCATTTAGTTTGGGGTTTTTTTCCTTTTACTTGTTTCTGTCTCTTCTTTGCGTCCTTTGGAATTGTTGCTGACTTCCCTACATGCATAGTGCGTCAGTGATTTTGTCTTTTCTCAGGTTTACGAGTGGGCTTTTTAATGAAGACCTATGGAAATGATTTTTTTTTCAGGAAGGAAAAATAAAAAAGAGGATTCTAGGCAAATGCAAATTTAAAAAATTCACTTGAATTATAGTCCCTAAAATGCTCAGATTTGTTTTGTTTTAAAACAAATCTTTTATCAAAAGTGGGATACTTACTGCTGTGATTGAGCACTGCTAATTACTATATCATCAACATTTGTCCTTATTGAAAAGGCTCACAATGATGAAACCAATAGAAATCACTATAAACAAACCTACAAAATGTATTAGAGAATTAAAACCCTGCCAAGGAATTTTATAGGTTAGTTAAAAAAAAAAATAGATTGTCCTTGCCTATTAAATTCTATGGGCTTTTCAATAAGGTTGGCTTGTTTCAATTTGGTGGTAACTGGAGGTAATCTGTTTCCAGATTCTAAAGATCTTTATTTTAACTCCTCCGCCCATTTTCTGAGTGTTTTGTTTTTGGAGAGGCACTGGGGTTTTTTTGTGTTTTTTTTCCTTTGCTTTGCTACTGCCACAGAGACCACTGTCTAGTAAAGCAAAAACAAGTTACCTAACCTGTATATTTGCCCCCATGTGCCAGTATCATTGAGGACATTTTCAGTGACTCTGGGAGATGAACATGGAAATAAGGAACCCAAACTATGTTAACTTTAAAGGGACAAACAAAAAATAAAGGGGGCATTCTTATGTCTAAATATTGTTCCTATCATTGTTCCAAATTGCCCTTCAGATTAATATGACTGAAGAAGATTGAAGGCTTTTGCCTCCTTTTGTTTGTTTGTCCATTTGGCAGCACTTTGTGTATGCTCAATTTCCGTATTTATTTTGTTAAGCATTTTCCTCTTGTGGTGGTGGGAGATTTCTACACAACAAAGGAGAAAGGAAAATGTTTATAAAACTGGAAAATGTGATTGTAAAACCATAAATGTTACATTGCCACCAGAAATGACTTAGTTCATTTTTTAAAAAATTTTCTGTCTTCCATGTTGACAGTGTACCTTTACTGTCATTAAAAGCAAATGAGAGAGAAAACATCAGGATTTGCTAAATAGAATATGATAAAAGGTATGATCCTGCTTCTATTAATGTAATGGTAAAGTTTTCGTGGAGTCCAATAAGAACAAGAATCTGGACCAATTTCTCTGCTGGTGTAAACTGACACAACTCCATTAATTTTGATGGAGCAGTGCCAATTTATACCAGGAGACAATTTGTTATTCTGTTTAATCTACATATGTTATACAATTTCCACTTACTTTGGGATCAAAACCCAACATTTATAAGACTGTTTTAACGTTTGCTGTAAACAATGATCAAGTAAAGATCATTGTTGCTCATTGTGTCTTTTAAGGCACCCAATTCAGTGCTTAACAGAGAACCCAACTTCCCTGTTGCCTTTTCCTTCTGTTGCTCTTTTCCCTTTCTGCATCGCCAGCCCTTTAAATATGTTCTGCAAAAAATAAACAAAGAAATAAAGCATACCACAAGTACTCAGTAAACATCTCCTTTAATAAAGAAACCTGTGTTACTTTGGAGAGATTGTCCATAATGCTTTATGCCGACTATGAGCTCACCGCTTGCTAAGATGTTTCCCTTCAGATATCTGCTTTAGAGAATGCTTCTGTGTATGGCACTGACCTGGAAATGCATCATGCTTTACAGGTAATAGCACATTTCATTCTGAATAGAGAAGTCCCAGTGGAAAGAAAGGCTTCCAATACAACTGAGTGAGCTTAACAATGACCTAAAGGGCAATAAAAGTGAAATGTCTCAATTGATTTTTATTTTACAAATTTGGAATTCAATAAATATAACACAGGCAATATTTAAAATATCTTCCTATGAAATTGGTTGCAGTTACTTGGTTTTGTTCATTTGCACAAAATTTGCTAAATCTAATAAAGACATGAAATAAGTCAATGCAAGTTCCTTAATAAAAAAGCTGTATTCAAGCAGAATAATAATAATAAAAAACTATAAAAAATTGTGAGCAATAACCTAGATGGTACCATATCAGCATATTGTTCTTTAAAAAAAAATGAGGAAAGCTCATGTTCCTTTAAATATTCAATCTTTTCCCCTCTTTTTTTTGTTTACAAATGGTCAGTTTAGATCAGGGGTTGGCAACCTTTCAGAAGTGGTGTGCCCAGTCTTCATTTATTCACTCTAATTTAAGGTTTCGTGTGCCAGTAATACATTTTAACGTTTTTAGAAGGTCTCTATCAGTCTATAATATATAACTAAACTATTGTTGTATATAAAGTAAATAAGGTTTTTAAAATGTTTAAGAAGCTTCATTAAAATTAATTAAAAATGCAGAGCCCCCCGGACTGATGGCCAGGACCCGGGCAGTGTGAGTGCCACTGAAAATCAGCTCGCATGCTGCCTTCGGCACACGTGCCATAGGTTGCCTACCCCTGGTTTAGATGATACAATATTATGATGCCAGTTTTGAATATAATCATTTTATAGTCAAGCTTTGGCAGTGGGGTGTGGGGAAACTGGCTGCCAACTAGGGATAACCTGATTTAGGAATCAGAGTGGGACTTCCTGATGCTGACTCAGCTGAGACAACAGTTGTTAAAGTGATGTGCTCAGTCCCTGGGGATAGGGTACTGGCAGTACAGTTTACAGATCCCCTCCTATCTAATCTGAAGAATAGCCATGACATTGACTCCAGAGGGAGTTGTTTGGCAGCCTTCCCTGTTAGAGGGGAAAGGTGCTGTAATTAGTGCCAATGGAACATGGGGGAAATGCAGTGGAAAAGGCTGGATTTTATTAAATTAAATTAAATGTTTTCATCAATAGCTAAACAGCTAACAACATGTAACTGTATGAATTAATTATCAAAAATGTTTGTGCTTCTGCAGTATAAACTCTGAGTAAATGCAGCTCATGACAAAATACAGCCAGTTCTGTGATACATATATAGATTTGCTATGAAATATAGATAAATAGACTGAAGAGTGCCATTTCTGTACTGTTCGTTTTAGCTTCTTATTAATACCTTTTCCATTTTACAGGAAACAGAGTAAATAAATGCACTGTGTTGGTTCCTAGAAGGCTATTTGTCACCCAAAGACTTGTGCCATTGGTACTATTTACAGATATTGTTTTCTTACAAATTAAATGGAGGATTAGATTTTTTTTCCTCTTTATGCCAGTGGTTTTCAACCTTTTTTCATTTGCGGACCCCTAAAAATTTTTGAAAGGCAGTGCAGACCCCTTTTGGAAATCTTAGACATAGGGTCTGCAGACCACAGTTTGAAAACCACTGTTTGATGGTAATGACAGCCTATTGCGGACTCCTTCTTAGACATAGTCTGCGGACCCCCAGGAGTTCACGGACTACAGGCTGAAAACCACTGCTTTATACACACTCAGTAGTGCTTATAGGTGTTCATAAATGGTATTTCCCTGACAGCAATCCTAAAAATATAATAATGCTAATTAAAGAGGATTTACAAAACATTGGTGTTAAACCAGGGATGAATTTCCTACAGTGTTTTCTTCTGCTCAAGATATAGCTCAGACTGGCATAGTACACAAATTAAGTTAACACAGTAACATAAGGTCTTAGAAATTTGAGACACTTTCTGTTCATAGTGTCCAGGACATGTGTCCTGTGCTCAGTATATGCACTTCTTTTTTCCTATTTTTTAAATACAATGTCAGTTTTGTTAAAGTAGCTGGTTCACTGCAGACAGTGGATTTCAGGCTGATTATTGTACTTTCCATGGATTATAACGCTACCTAAGGCATGCTGTGATCACCCAGAAATTCACTGCTTGTCATGTCTTGCTGCTTCCAAATAGGTAGCCAGATTAATAATAGACTGACAGAATATATATAAAAAAAACAGTTATTTTGAGCAAGATGAATGTTCTTTGTATTTTACTTTTAAAACTTCCTTCATGCATTTAAAAATAAATAGCCAGGATATTTTTTGTGTTGTGTTCCAATGACCAGAACATACTTGAACCCAATAATTTTCTGTTTCAGATGACCTCCTAGACATTTCTGCCTTAAAAGCTTGAAGTTTAAAATTAGATGCTTGCCCCACTTCTGTAGCCTACTGTAGTAAAAACTGAAAGGTCATTCTTGCAATTTAGAAAAAAATGTAGCTTTTGGGGAGAGGGAGGAAGGAAGCTGAGTGAAAACAGGCTCTAGACCAGGGGTTGGCAACCTTTCAGAAGTGGTGTGCCCAGTCTTCATTTATTCACTCTAATTTAAGGTTTCGCGTGCCGGTAATACATTTTAACGTTTTTAGAATGTCTCTTTCTATAAGTCTATATTATATAACTAAACTATTGTATGTAAAGTAAACAAAGTTTTCAAAATGTTTAAGGAGCGTCATTTAAAATTACATTAAAATGCTGATCTTACGCCGCCAGCCTGCTCAACTTGCTGCCAGCCTGGGGTTCTGTTCACCTAGACCGGCAGCGGGCTGAGCAGGACCTGTGGCCGGGACCCCAGACCTGGGTGGGGGGGTTTCAGGGGTCAGGGCAGAGGGCTGGGGAGGGGTTTCAGGGCAGAAGGCTGGGGTGGGGGTGGGGGTTCAGGGATGAGGGCTGGGGTGGGGGGGTGTAGGGCAGAAGGCTGGGTGTGTGGGGGGGTCAAGGGTCAGGGCAGAGGGCTGGGTGTGTGGGGGGTGCAAGGCAGAAGGCTGGATGTGTGGGGGGGTTCAGGGCAGAGGGCTGGATGTGGGGAGGGTGTGGGGGGGTCAGGGCAGAGGGCTGGAGTGCTCCGCTTGTAGGAGGCTGGAAGGGATATGCCTGTTCCACCCCTTTCCCCAAGGCTCGGTCTCTACCTCTCTCTGTCCCCTCTAGGGAGCTGCCTGCACGCTGCTGCTCTTCCCCCCTCCCCCTCACTAGGGCCATCAGCTGATCGGCGCAGGGAAGGAGAGGGGGCGGGGCAGGAAAGAACCGCTCTGGGGGAAGAAGCAGGGGAGAGGGAAGCTTGGTTGCCGCAGAACCCGCAGGGGAGAGCGGTGGGCGGGGAGGCCGAGGGCCAGGACTGCGGCAGGCTGTGCCGCTCAAAATCGGCTCGCGTGCCATGTTTGGCACGCATGCCGCAGGTTGCCGACCCCTGCTCTAGACTTTTAGAAAGTCTGTGAGACGCATGTACATTGTGTAGTTCACCGAAAGTGTACATGATGCTAAAGTTACCAGTTGTCCTCTTTTTGTTCTGGCCCCTTTTCTGTAAGAAGTAAAGCCAGTCTAGTAATAGTTTTCTCTGCTGCCATGTGGGTGATTTTGGTTCCTTCTCAGTCCTAATCTCTTTCTACTATATCTAGCAGGAATTAAGTGTTTTTCTGAGGTGTGCTTCAAGTGTACATCACTGAGGGAGAAAGATGACTTGCACCTGCCAAAAATCACCCCTACATCCAAATGAGGAATAGAGTTTTTATCCTTCATAGGAAGTGCTTCCTAAATCTGCCACTGCCCAAATCACTGAAATTATGACTATAACCAGGGTAGGGGTTATACCGCTGGAAAATGAGTACTCATTTTTTTATGGTCTGTGATCAAACCATAAACACTAACTAGATGGTGCAAAATCTTTCCAGTTTTTCCACAGTCATATTGTGAATGAAGAAGTGAGAGATTTCATAAGTGAAAAGGCAACAAGCAATAACATATGTTATTAGATTAGAGATTAACAGGCAGGTTAGTCACTATGATATAGTTACTTCATGCAGGTCCCAAGGACAATAAATTACTAGACCCTGGGGTGATATGACCTGCTTATTTTTGTGTTAGGAATTAGACCATTTCTCAGGCAGTCCATCATCAGTTCCCAAGTACAAGTAACTTAGGGTATGTCTACACTACGAGATTATTCTGATTTTACAGAAACTGGTTTTTTAAAACAGATTGTATAAAGTCGAGTGCACGCGGCCACACTAAGCACATTAATTCGGCGGTGTGCGTCCATTTACCGAGGCTGGTGTCGATTTCCGGAGTGTTGCACTATGGGTATCTATCCCATAGCTATCCCATAGTTTCCGCAGTCTCCCCCGCCCCTTGGAATTCTGGGTTGAGATCCTAGTGCCTGATGGGGCAAAAAACATTGTCGCGGGTGGTTCTGGGTACAGCCTCACCCCTCCCTCCGTGAAAGCAGCAGACAACCGTTTCGTGCCTTTTTTCCTGGGTGAACTGTGCAAACGCCATAGCACGGCAAGCATGGACTCTGCTGAGCTCAAGACAGCAATCATGGACGTTGTAAACACCTCGCGCATTATCATGCAGTCTATGCTGAACCAGGATCTGCAGAACCAGGCGAGGAAGAGGCGGCTACGGCAGCACGGCGACAAGAGTGATGAGGACATGGACACAGAATTCTCTCAAACCGCGGGCCCCTGCGCTTTGGAGATCCTGCTGGTAATGGGGCAGGTTCTAGCCATTGAACGCAGATTTTGGGCCCGGGAAACAAGCACAGACTGGTGGGACCGCATAGTTTTGCAGGTTTGGGACGATTCCCAGTGGCTGCGAAACTTTCGTATGCGTAAGGGCACTTTCATGGAACTTTGTTACTTGCTTTCCCCTTCCCTGAAACGCCAGAATACCAAGATGAGAGCAGCCCTCACAGTTGAGAAGTGAGTGGCAATAGCCCTCTGGAAGCTTGCAACGCCAGACAGCTACCGGTCAGTCGGGAATCAATTTGGTGTGGGAAAATCTACTGTGGGGGCTGCTGTGATGCAAGTAGCCAAAGCAATCATTAAGCTGCTGCTACAAAAGGTTGTGACTTTGGGAAATGTGCATGTCATAGTGGATGGCTTTGCTGCAATGGGATTCCCTAACTGTGGTGGGGCAATAGATGGAACCCATATCCCTATCTTGGCACCGGAGCACCAGGGCACCCAGTACATAAACCGCAAGGGGTACTTTTCAATGGTGCTGCAAGCACTGGTGGATCACAAGGGACGTTTCACCAACATCCACGTGGGATGGCCAGGAAGGGTTCATGACGCTTGCGTCTTCAGGAACACTACTCTGTTTAAACGGCTGCAGCAAGGGAATTACTTCCCAGACCAGAAAATAACAGTTGGGGATGTTGAAATGCCTGTAGTTATCCTGGGGGACCCAGCCTACCCCTTGATGCCATGGCTCATGAAGCCATACACAGGCAGCCTGGACAGTAGTCAAGAGTTGTTCAACTACAGGCTGAGCAAGTGCAGAATGGTGGTAGAATGTGCATTTGGCCGTTTAAAGGCGTGCTGGTGCACATTACTGACTCGCTCAGACCTCAGCCAAACCAATGTCCCCTTTGTTATTGCTGCTTGCTGTGTGCTCCACAATCTCTGTGAGAGTAAGGGGGAGACCTTTATGGCGGGGTGGGAGGCTGAGGCAAATCACCTGGCCGCTGATTACGCACAGCCAGACACCAGGGCGATTAGAAGAGCACACCAGGAAGCGGTGCGCATCAGAGAAGCTTTGAAAACGAGTTTCATCACGGGCCAGGGTACGGTGTGACTGCTGTGTTTGTTTCCCCTTGATGAATCCCCACCCTTGATTGAGTCATTCCCTGTAAGCAACCCACCCTCCCCCTTCGATTACAGCTTGCTTAAGGAAATAAAGTCACTATCGTTTAAAAATCATGTATTCTTTATTAATTCATTATAAAAAGAGGGAGAGAACTGACAAGGTAGCCCGGGTGTGGTTTGGGAGGAGGATAGGAGGGAAGGAAAAGGCCACTAAAAAATTTCCAAATAATGGCAGCCTTTTGGTTGGGCTGTCCATGGGGGTGGAGTGGGCGGGTGCACGGAGCCTCCCCCCACACGTTCTTTCACGTCTGGGTGAGGAGGATGTGGAACATGGTGAGGGGTGAGGGTGGTTATACAGGGGCTGCAGCGGCACTCTGTGATCCTGCTGCTGTTCTTGAAGCTCCACCAGACGCCGGAGCATGTCAGTTTGATCACGCAGCAGCCCCAGAGTTGCATCCCGCCACCTCTGATCTTCCTGCCTACACCTCTGATCTTCCTGCCGCCACCTCTAATCTCAAGCGTCCCTCCTGTCCTCATGTTCACTAGCATCTTTCCTGTAATTTGATACCACGTCCTTCCACTCATTCAGATGAGCTCTTTCATTGCGGGTCACTTCCATGATTTCCAAGAACATTTTGTCTCGCGTCTTTTTTTTCCGCCGCCTTATCTGAGATAGCCTTCGGGATGGAGTAGGGAGGCTTGAAAAATTTGCAGCTGCATGAGGGAGGGAAAAAGGGAGAGAAGTATTTAAAAAGATACATTTTACAGAACAATGCTTATACTCTTTCACGGTGAACAACACTATTCACCTTACATAGCACATGTGATTTCACTACAAGGTCGCATTTTGCATCTTAATATTGAGTGCCTGCGGCTCTGGTGTTAGAGATCTCACAGATGCAGGTCCGGGCAGCAGAATTCGGCTTGCATGCAGCCATGGTAAGCCATTGTCTTTCGGCTTCTGCAGTCTTCATATATCCAGCGCCCTCCTTTACCAAATAGCAAGAAAAGCCCGTTCAGTGCTGCTTCTTTCCTGTTAACATGCAGCAGCAGAAACCACGCCACCATCCAATTCTCTGGGATGATCGCTTTACCCATCCCCCCACCGCGTGGCTGGTAGCATGGAAGATCACTGCTAAACACCCCTCTCCTCCCCCCCTCACGTGGCTGGTAGCAGGGAAGATCCCTGCTAGCCAAACGCGAAAAAGCTCAGCGCCAATCACCCCCCGCCTTCCCTCTGCTTGGCTGCCTGCAAGGAAGGATTTCTTTTAAGCAACAGGCAAATAGCCCAGTAGGAATGGCCATCTCTGTCCTCTTAATTAAATTCCTGAATTTCAACCAGGTTACCATGAACGATATCACTCTCCTGAGGATAACACAGCGAGATAAAGAACGGATGTTGCTTGAATGCCAGCAAACACCGGGACCATATGCAGCTAGGCTTTGTCGTGCAATGATTATTTGCTACATGCATGGCGTGGTCAAGTGTCCTACCATGGAGGATGGAATAAGGCTGCCCTGCCCAGAAACCTTCTGCAAAGGCTTTTGGAGTACCTCCAGGAGAGCTTCATGGAGAGGTCCCTGGAGGATTTCCACTCCATCCCCAGACATGTTAACAGACTTTTCCAGTAACTGTACTGGCCGCGAATGCATCCCAAGTCCTCAGGGCAAATTAATCATTAAAAAACGCTTGCTTTTAAACCATGTTTTATATTTACAAAGGTACACTCACCAGAGGTCTCTTCCATGGCTTCATTGTGTGGGATAATGGCTTGGGAGGGCTGGGAGGGTAATTCCGTCAGGGTGAGAAAAAGCTCCTGGCTGTTGGGGAGAACAGAGTGCTGTGTGCTCTCTGCAAGCTTGTCCGCCTCTTCCTCCTCCTTATCTTCCCCATCCGCAGAATCCTCAGCCATGGCTGAGATTACCACCCCCACCTCGGAATCCACAGACAGGGGTGGGGTAGTGGTGGCGGACCCCCCTAGAATTGCATGCAGCTCAGCGTAGAAGTGGCATGTTTTCGGCCCTGCGCCGGACCTTCCGTTTGCTTCTTTGGTTTTCTGGTAGGCTTGTCTGAGCTCTTTAACTTTCACACGGCACTGTACTGAGTCCCTGGTGTGGCCTCTTTGCATCATGGCCTTGGAAATTTTTTCAAATGTTTTTTCATTTCGTCTTTTGGAACCGAGTTCTGTTAGCACAGAATCCTCTCCCCATACAGCAATCAGAACCAGTACCTCCCATGCGGTCCATGCTGGAGCTCTTTTTCGATTCTCAGGAGACTGCATTGTTACCTGTGCTGATGAGCTCTGCGTGGTCACCTGTGCTGGTGAGCTCTCCACGCTGGCCAAACAGGAAATGAAATTCAAAAGTTCGTGTGGCTTTTCCTGTCTACCTGGCCAGTGCATCCGAGTTCAGATGGCTTTCCAGAACGGTCACAATGGTGTACTGTGGGATACCGCCTGGAGGCCAATACCATCGAATTGCGGCCACACTAACCCTAGTCCGACATGGCAATACCGATTTCAGCGCTGCTCCCCTCGTCGGGGAGGAGTACAGAAATCGGTTTTAAGAGCCCTTATATCGATATAAAGGGCTTCGTTGTGTGGACGGGTGCAGTGTTAAATCTGTTTAACTCTGCTAAATTT
Organism: Mauremys mutica; assembly: GCF_020497125.1. NCBI lineage: Eukaryota > Metazoa > Chordata > Testudines > Geoemydidae > Mauremys > Mauremys mutica. The sequence continues at coordinate 83,085,925 of NC_059079.1, read as the reverse complement.
GGTATAAACACGTAGTGTAGACCAGGCTTTAGTCCTATGCTATAACTGTATATTTGAATTTGAGAAGGAAGTCATAACTAAGTTCACTGTCACATTCCTACGTTACTAGCACAAGCATAACTCCCAAAACTTGTGACAAACAAAATATATAAAGAGAGAGTCCTCTCTGCATGTATTTTCAGATCGGTAGGGAATACGAGATGATTGATGTCCATTTGCATTCCCCTTCTATTGGTGCAGGTGCTGATCAACAATTAACAAAATTAAACAGCACTAACTATAACACATCCTCGTCTATTATTGCTGTGCTATTCTTTTGTCAGGATCCTTCTGTTTGCTTCTCTCACTTCTTTTCTACCAAGCATTCTTTCCCTCTTCAAATTTTGATTTTAAAACACATTTCTGCCACAAACTCATTAGACAACATAGAGAAAAAATGTATAGTATATGAATTTCAAATCTCTGAGAAATCAAACTTTAAGTATTTGCATACAGGAAATACTGTGTTACCAAAGTTGTGGTGTTTTTTTCCTGCTCATTTAAATTATCCATTCTTTATACATGAGCAGAATAGCTTTCAAACACAGGAATAAGACCTGGAAAATATAAAAATTAAAAGGAATTTACTATTTTTATTTTTTTTTTATATCTGATGTGAGTTTAGGCCTGATCTAACAAAGCACTTGAACACATGCTTAACTTTAAACATGTATTACTTTTGACTTTGATGGGACCATACATACTTAAAATTAATCATGTGCGAAATGATTTGTTGAATCAGGATGCTACAGAAGAGGAAGCAAAGTATCTGTACTGGTTACTACTAGTGACTTTAGTAAAATAAATATGTATGTGGTACATATTAATTTTTGTGCATACTGAAGCATTATCCACATAAAAACAAGCGGGGGCGGGGAAGGGAAGGAAGAGGGAAGGGAATCTGAACAAGTAAAACATAAAGGGAAAGAAGGATCTCACCTTAATGAGACAATTCCTGTTATATATTTCAGTCCCAATAATTAGAAGGTCACATAATATAAATCTTGTAATTTATAGGTAGGTATTTACTTTTGCATAATATTTACTTGATATAGAAGATAATGATCCAGCAGGATAATCTGTGTCTACAGGATATAGAGTGAAAAATATCATGTTAGATCATGCAGGATATGTATTTTCTGGCTTAGGCTCCCATTTGTAATGAGCTTTGCATGTGACGGTGCTCTACATGGGCTCAGTGATCTGCCTGCACAGAGCTCATTGCATGATGGTGGGAGTGCAGTCCTAACTGAAACTGATGTATCCCATATAGGCTGTATTCTTTTGAATCAAGAGTGTAGCAGTAGAATTCTTTATTACAAAATACAATTTAAACTGTCAGATGGTACTCCCATTGCATGCTGCACAAATGTGTTAAAATTTGCTATTATGTCTAATCAGGAGAATCTGCAGCAGTCATAATCGTATAGAATATTTGCAATGGAAATCTAAACCTCTCTGATTTGTAGCCTTACACTCATTATTGGCAATGTGTTCAGATATATTTTTTTAAATCCCTTCAATGTGAAAGTTTCTGAATTAAGTTCCCAATATAGTTATAAAAAGTCAAACATCTGTGAGAAATTATGATACAAGCATATCAATCCATGTGCAAACAGATTTATACAGCAAGCTCCAGTACTCTTGCTAACCCTCTGCTGAAATAATTGAACACAGTCTGATGGATTTGTTAGTAATTTCCATATGATTTTTCCCCTTAATTATTATTTGCAGTTACCCATTTTTACAATCATTAGTAACGGCCTTAAAGTATCAATGGCAGGAATAGCATTTGGGAGAGTTTAATGGATGCATTATTCTAAGCATTTGCTCATATTTTAATTAAGCTAAATTAAAAAAGGTAAAAGAGAATAGGATATGTAATAAACACCAGCTTGCAAAAGTTAATCTAATTCCAAAAAAGTAGAGTTTCGTAGCCTTGTATTTTCTGTTTGCTAAATTGGCCATCCTGTAAGTGTATTAGAAACCTGGATTGTGGGAGAGAATCAGTGTGAGGATACCCTGTTGTACTGGTCCATGTATGGTCATAGCTCCTGAACTCTGGAAAATTCTCTCCTAGTTCACCTGTAGGCCCAAATCCCAAATGAGTCAAAAAGGGAGGAGGTGGTCTTGGCCTCAGCGCTCATTCCACACTGATTAGCATTACTAGTAGGGTGCACAGGCAAGGAGAGCACAGTGTGTTATCCTAAAGGATGGTCTGTGGCCCTCTCCCATTGCTCCCCCGCCAAAACCCTTTCTGAAGCACATCCTTGCCAGATCTCCCCTTGAGATGGTGGCAGCTGTGGACCACTCCCCGTGCACGACTTTGTATCATTTAAACGCTATGCCCTGTATATTGAGGCATCTAAGGGTATGTTTACACTGGCAAGTTTCTGTGCAACAAGTTATACCACTTTTATTAAGGCGCTGGAATTAAACTGCTATTGTGTGTCCACACTGTTCTCCTTTTGACAGTGGAGTGCATCCACATTAGCAGTGCTTGCAACGGCAAAAAGAGCAGTGCACTGTGCTAGCTATCCCATTGTGCAACTGGCCGCAGGGTGCTTTGGGAAGGGTTTGCAATGCCTCATGGGGCAGGCACAGCATCACATGATGCAGGTTTCCCAATCCCATTGTTCCATGGGCATCCTACTACACTGCCCGCTGCTTTTCAACTGCAGGGGGTGGGCAGAGTGTGAGACAGGGAGTGTGTGTGTGTGTGTACGAAGGAGAGGAGGAAAGACTGCATTTTGGGGGACAGAGAGTGTGTCAGCATGCTGTCTTGTAAGTTCAGACAGTGGCAGGAAGCAACCAGTACTGAGGCAGGAGGAGGGGGAAACCCTGACATCAGCCCCCACCTCTCTCCCCAGATCTCTGCACAGCAATCTCTTTCTCTCTGTCTCATATACACACACACACACACAGGCCTGTCTCTGTGTTCAACAGCAGGAACATACCACATTAATGGTTTGCTTTGTGCCCTGGAGCAGATGCACGGCTGTCAGAAATGGAGCTTTGAAAGGGGAGGGGTGCATACCTTGAGGGCAGCCAGCCGAGTTCAAAACAATGAGCAGAGCGGCCACTTGAGGGATTATGGGACACTTCCGGAGGCCAATTGATTGCTTTCCTGCATTGTGATGTGTTTACAGTGCCAATACAGCGCTGGATCCTCTGCGCTGTAAGCCTTACAACTCTCGTCAAGGTGGTCTTTTTGCAACACTGTGACCAGGGCTGGCTCCAGGCACCAGCTCGGGGGAGGGTGTTACAGTGGGGCGGCGTTCTTTTTTTTTTTTGCTTGGGGCTGCAAAAAAGTTAGAGCCAGCCCTAGCTGCGACTGAGGAGTTTCTGTGCACTAAGTGGCTTGGCAGTGTGCATACCTCAAGAGTTACACCACAGAAAACTGCTTTACTGCGCAGAAACTTGCCATTGTATACAAGGCCTAAATATCTGCCTTTACTCAAGCACTCTGGGATGCATTAACAGGTGTGTTGTGAGCAAGACACGAGAAGTCATTCTTCTGCTCTACTCTGCGCTGGAGTATTGTGTCCAGTTCTGGGCACCGCATTTCAAGAAAGATGTGGAGAAATTGGAGAGGGTCCAGAGAAGAGCAACAACAATGATTAAAGGTCTTGAGAACATGACCCATGAAGGAAGGCTGAAAGAATTGGGTTTGTTTAGTTTGGAAAAGAGAAGACTGAAAGGGGACATGATAGCAGTTTTCAGGTATCTAAAAGGGTGTCATAAGGAGGAGGGAGAAAACTTGTTCACCTTAGCCTCTAAGGATAGAACAAGAAGCAATGAGCTTAAACTGCAGCAAGGGAGTTTGGACATTAGGAAAAAATTCCTAACTGTCAGGGTGGTTAAACCCTGGAATAAATTGTCTAGGGAGGTTGTGGAATCTCTATCTCTGGAGATATTTAAGAGTAAGTTAGATAAATGTCTATCCGGGATGGTCTAGACAGTATTTGGTCCTGCCACGAGGGCAGGGGACTGGACCCGATGACCTCTCAAGATCCCTTCCAGTCCTAGAAACTATGAAAACTCTGACTTCAAATCAAAGATAGGGAGAGCACAATGGCCTGCTGTGAATCACAGGATGGTTGGTTTATCCACTGGGGTTACTAGCAAGGAGCCTGAAAGGGTTTCCATAACAGTGGTTGTCAGGGCATGGGTAATTGTGAAAAGGGGATCTTTCAGTTACCACTTCCTGGGAATTTGTCAGAAAACTGCAGAAGAGAAAAGAGCATTTCACTATCTTAAATATAGGCTTGCTGTCTGGTTATTTTTAGTGTCAGTAATCATACAAAAGAAATGCTTAACTTCTGAAAAAGGAAGCAGTTGAGCGGTATAGTAGCAGCACTTTTGCCATAATGTTTTGGTAACTCCATCTCAGATGATAAAAACTTAGATATTGATGATGGTACAGAAATGACCAAAAAAACATATAGACATTCATAAATCCTTTAAGAATGAAGCAGTTTAGCTCACTGTGCAACAGGAATGTTACTTGCCAAGCCAACTGAATTTTATAATCACCATGTCATTCCTTAGAGCTCAGTTGTTGTCCATCATTGGGAAGGGGGAAGAACAGGACTGACTGCCAAGGAGAAGCTGTATAGGATAAAAATTGGCTAAGAGGATATAAATGTAATTAGGGAACCACATTTTCATGACTAGTGAAATTAGCACCCGTTTATACATGTTATACACTTGAACCCTTGTTGACATCCTGAGGATGGGAAAATGTATCTGCTAATCAAAACATGTAATTATATCCTATGAAGCTGAAGTAACACACTGAATCCTTGCACATCATGGTGTTAATGAACAGGGAAACTCATTTACCCAGTCACCTCAAATTGTCCTTTCATGCTTTATCCCAGCTCTCCAAAGGAAGAGAGATCAGGTGGTTAAACATTTAATCTACAGAGAGACAGACATTGGATGGACTGTCAGTATTCACATCACTTAAAAAAAGAAGATACTGTCCTCAGAGGAGGAAATCCTGAATGTAGAATAGACAAAGTAAGACAGGCTAAGTATCATCTCATCGGAGAAGTGAGATTGCTGGTGGACCAGTCATCACATTTATGCAATTGACAGCTTTTAATATCCCAGAGGTATGAGCTGTAATCTATTAGCTATCCTTGGAAGCCATGTCTGCAGGGTTGGGTTTTTTTTAAGTAAGAGTGCCTGATATTTTTTTTTTAAAGAAATGTAAATAGATTGGACATACAGAGGTTTTGTTCAATAAGGGGGAATTATAGCTGAATAATATGTTTACTAATACTTTGTAAGCTTGATGATGTGCTGAAGGACTAATCTTGCTAGCATGCTTTGATTTTGCATTTTGTATTCTAAAATACTGAACCTACGTGGTAGAGGTGCTTTCAATAGAGAGAAGAGTAACCATAATGCAGAAGAACATTTGATTCAGTCTGCAAGTAGCAAAACAAATAATTGTTTATCAGTTAAATGGAGTGGCTACAGAAGCAGTTTTCACAGAATCACATGGTGGGAGATGGAGCAAAAGGTTGTATGCAACACCTTGGTCACAATTAAAGTGTTTGTGTGATGGTGGTGAGTAGGCTGGAGCAGACATTAACTCGATGTTAGTATGGCATTAAAACCTTCCCAATTATCAGTCCTCTTTTTTCAATTTCATGTCATCTCTAGGATCAGGCTGGTGATAGTGATCCAAGTACTAAAGAAAACAAATGAACACCTCTGCTGTAGGACAGGTTAAATACAGCTTCAGAGTCGAGCTTTGCCATCACCGTATCTCATACAATAGCTAACACTGGATTCTCTTTTTAAGTTCTCCCCTAGTCATCTTTTTCTTTTTAAATTAATCAAATAAACCAAAATATTGAGGTTCTGACACCCCTGCTTAACCCTCTTTCCTCTCCTGTTCACCTTCTGTATTTGGTGCAATTGAGGAGGATTATTATTTTTTTGGCCAAGATAATTAAAATTAAAAAAAGAGAAAAATAGTGTACATAATACATTTATTAATTGAGGTCCTCTGAAGAACATGGTAGTATAAAAATGCATTAAGTAAAGTAATGCAGTTAAATTAACATTTTTAGTATTAAGTTGACTCTTAGAATGCTGAAAATGAGCAGAAGATTCATTACTTTTAATATTTGAAGGTAAATTAATTCAGTATCTCATAGTTCTCTTGATTTCATTTTCCTTCATATTCTAATTTCATGTCAGTGAGATTGCAGTAATATTTACATATTGTCTTTGTGGCATGCAATATAGTTACTGTCTTAAATTTCCCACCTGGATCCATGTAATCTCATAATAGTTTTCTGGATGTAGACTTGTGGAACATCATAAATGTTCAGGGGAAAAGTACCACTGTGGGCTTTGGAAATTACATTAAAAACATCCTGTATATGTTTTAAATAAAAATGAGGCTGTGTAAAGAATATTAACTAAACAAATTAAACTGGTATGGTAATAGGCAATTTACATTGAATCCCTACATCTGTCAGTGTAGATGCACTGGTGCATGAATTTTCTGCTTGTTCTTCTTACTGTTATTTATAAATAAAAATGTGCTAAGTGCTCTCGTGCATAGACAAAATTCTGCTTTCTGTGGTATGGTTCTGAATTCTAGGGTCAGGCTACAGGTCGTCATAAAATAGATCATCAGAAAAGAAACCTCTTGGCACAACTGTTATGTTCCAAGACTGGTTCTCTCAAATTGTGCTAGGCCCTAACTCTCCACTCCATGAATTATAGTAGTGGGCATAGAGAGTGTTTATGAATCCTGTTTACAGTCAAGGCTTTAAAATTGGGGTATGATCCATATATCTTAGCAAGTGCTCCCTGAATCTGCTTGTGGCCCTATGCACACTCTTTCTTTGACTACTTAAGCATGTATAGTCTGACACTGAGACTGTGCAGAGATCATGTAAGCATTCCTGGCTAGCGAAAATGCATGTGTAAATTAACACACTGTTTTGATGAAAACTGCCAGAATGTGGCTCTTTGACTGTAGAATTTCCAGAATCATCAGAGATAATCAAATCATACATCAGTTGCTACTCTGGGTTGAATTGGAAAGACCAGATTCAGGTTTTGACTCCTTTGAGTTAAGACATACATTTAGCACTTACCTTTCCTTCTTTCTTTATTTTATTTTATTATTTTGCCTCTTGAGATCCTCTGTATAACAAGGATGTTTTTTGCTGTGGGTGTCAGGGATTAAAATAAAATAGAAAAATAAATCTTTTAATAACTCTCTTATACAGTCTGAAGATGCTGTCCAGTAAATAACAGTTTCACAGGGTTTTATCAGTGTCATCATGCACAAAGAAAGGTCATAAAGTTAAACCTTGATATCTTTATATTTTTGAAAAGGTTACTGCAGCAGATGCATTTTTCCTTCTTGCACCATCCAGAGTAATAGGTTTCACCTTGTAGCTATGCCTTTCTCTGAAAGGTATGTATTATTATCCTTAGGTATTATTTCCTGATGATATCTATGTACTGGGTCATTACTGAGAAGCTAGCTTGTTTCTAAAAGATATGATTAAATGTGTGGCAATTTTAAAAAAAAGTTTCAAGGGCTGGTTGTGGAGTAATTAGAACAAACTGGGGCATTCTAAAAGAGCTAAGACCAAAAAAAAGCCTTATAATTATGAAAGGCTAGTTAAAAATGTATGTGCTATGGCTAACCGTTCACCACTGACTAGGTATGAATTATTTCAAAATGTGTTACCTTTAAAGACTTAGCTGCTGCATAAGGGACAATTTAGGCCCCAAACTTGCATATAGATCCCCTATTGACTACTCTGGGATCAGAGGGCATAATTAAGTCATGATGATTTTACAGTAGGGTAAGTAGGGTAAATAAAAATTAAGGAATAAGTATGTGATATAGTTAAACTGCCTTAAACGTAGGGTGTATTATATTATTTGCGTTCTAATAAGGCCATTGTTTTCTTGTTTTAAATTCTACTGAAGCTCATTTAAACACCCCCCTCTGCAAACACACTTCACATTCCATGTCTCCCAACCATGTCTTGTCAAAGAGAGAGAGGAGTGTATGTAAGTTTATGGACCCAATGAGATATATAGATATAGATATATAGAGTTGAAGCCAAACCTATTTCCCTGTTGTGCCCCACTATACTGCTGGCATTGCAGCACGTGTACAATGTCAAATCAGCTCCTTTTCAAAGATGTTTGCAATAATTGAATGAGAGTCACTACTTAAACCTGTTTATGGTTAGTATCTACAATACCCAATGGTGGTAATAATAAATAACAGTAGGAAGCCATTGTCCAGAGAAGCCTGGCATACAGATTTTAGAAGATTTAAAATCAAATGGAAAACAATTAAATCCATATGGAAACAAACATATTGATTCAGCGTATGTTTCTTTGCTGCAATAGTGATTAATGTATGATACACAAATCTAACCATTTGATTGTATCAGAAAACCCACAAATCCAGGAGGATGCACAGAATCATCAACACTACTTCACCTCTGCTCCAAAATCATTACTGCTACCTCTTTTGTAGCTCCCTGCCTGCCCCCTCCCTCCTTTACCCTCAGCAGAACTTGGAATCTACAGCAAGTTATTTGAAAGTCTGTTTGATGTCAGTCTCTAGTGGCTAGCTGTGTGCGACTGTTCACTCACTGAAGTCAGATGGATGACTGTCCGGAAAAGAGCGGGGGTGATACACATCACAGGCTTTGATCTCTCCTGACTCCCTGTGGAATTCTTCCACCTTTTCATGTTGGGGATCAGTTAATTATTAGATGAAATTGGTTTGGGGAACAGAAATCATTTTGAAGACTCTGTTCTCATGCTGATGCTATATGTTCTTTGATCTGTGGAACTACAGATTTAGAAGACAGCAATACATAGCATATCCTGTAAGTGGGTGATCCTTACTTGCAGAAGTGAATTAGAATAGTTGCAGGCTCCCCTACGTAAGAATAGCCCTACTTTTAACTTACTTGCGAAAATCTGCTCCCTCTCTAGACTGTAAGAGTGCTATTATTGCAAGTGTCATTGTTTGTAGATAACAGCCTTGTAGAATGTATTAACTGTAAAAATCTTACATACTACAACACAGACTCAGTATTAATGTCTCCCTTTTAACATGTCCATCTACCTTGGTTTCCAATTTCACTAAACTCCTTGTTGGCATTTCTCATGTTACGCTGATTATTCTTGGTTCTCTAAATCATTTTTAATGAAGATGGAATAAATTTCCATCTTTCCTCCCAGTGTTAAAGATACACATAACCTCTAGTAGTAATAATCATTGGTTTAACTTTCTGGCTGTGTTTGAATCATAATCTTCTAAGAAAGGGTTCAGTTATTGGACCTGATAATGCTGTTCCCGTAATTTACTCTGTTTAAAGAAAAATAAATATCTACCACCTGGCTGATGCATGTGTAGTTTATAACATTTAACAAAGGCAAAGAATTCATAAGAGGTTGTGTATGCCTTTTAAACGTACCTTGTGACACATTTTAACTGGAGAGCTAGTGGATTCAAATAATATTATATAATAATATTTTATATGTTTAGAATGCTGAGCTCCAGAGACAACACACACACACACAAAAGTAGAGGGTGAGGTTGTCCACAGAAGTATGAGCATTTGGAACATATTTCATGCTGTTAGTAGCTGCAGCAATGTGGCTTACCTTTTGAAAAAAAATACAAAGATATACATACCGAAATAATAATAATAATAATAATAAAAAAGATTAGGAACAAGGAAAAGAGTGATCCTGCCAAGCTAATAAAATAGAGCTAAACACAGTGGTGAAAGTAATTTAAAGGACTTACCGGTGTGCCGGAGTCCTGAGCAGGGGCGTGGCCTCATCCGGAAGAGGCGGTGCCTTTCAAGATTTAAAGGTCCTGGGGCTCCGGCTGTAGCTGGGAGCCCCAGGGCCTTTAAATCACCCTGGAGCTACCAGCTGCAGGGGCGGCTGGGAGCTCAGGGGCGAATTAAAGGGCCCAGAGCTCTGGCCGCCACAGAGCTCCGGGCCCTTTAAATCCCCGCTGGAGTTCCAGCAGCCAGGCTCGAGTGGGGACTTAAAGGGCCCGGGGATTCACCGGTGGTGCTTTAAAGGGCCCGGGGATCCCCACAGTGGCTGGAGCCCTGGGCCCTTTAAATCACCGTCGTGGAAGCCAGTCCAGTCCGGCACAGCGTACTGGCTCTTGCTGGCACGGCCTACTGGACCGTACCGGCTTACTTTCACCTCTGGCTACGCATCACATGAATTAGAAATAAACAACTAGTTCTTTTCTGTTCAGTATATAGGCCCTTCTGATGCTAAGGAAAATGTATCTTGTCATTTGCTTGTACTTTATTTTCAGTGCTTGTATTTCAATATCTTTCATAGATATTAAATAACTCAATATCTAGGTCTTTGTAGCGAAGTAACTTGGTAGCACAGATGTTAGTTTTACTCTAGTATTCCCAATGGTAAAGTTGCCTCCAATTTGGCATGTATTATTAATAAAAGGTGCTAAATAAATAAATGATGGAAGCAATTAAAGTAATGAAAATAAATGCTAAACAACAGAACTGGTTTAAGTATCTTAACTTAATTAGCTATGAGTCTTAAAACAATGCTAAGTAGACGTTCTACTTGTTTTGCTAGTAAGTGCAATTGGAATCTCAGTAGTTTGATTCAATTCATCAGTTGCTTGTATGACCAAGTGTTGGTTCCTATTGATGATAGTCAGCATCATAGTAACCCTCCAGCACTCTGAGCCACCATAACATTTACTCATGACTTTCAAACTTCAGAGAACAAGGCACATGCAAGGCACTTGGAGCACAGTCTGCATCATCTTCCCAGTGTGAGATTCTTAACACACAACTCAGCATGTCAATGAAGAACTCCAAATTATTTGGTGTGAAGAATACTGTTGTTTAAAACTTTTTAAAGCATATTTACAATTGTACCTATTCTAATCCTGCCCTACTCTAATCAGTACACTGGTATAGCTGGAGTAGTCATACTGTGAAATTTTGGGCCTCACCTTAAGGATAAGCTTATGCTGCAGTTGAAGGTGTTGTTGCAGCTCAAGTAGGCATACCTATGCCAGCTTTAATCTAACTAGAATGGATAAAAATAGTAGTGAAGATGTGACAGCAGTCACTTCAATGGGAGCTGTACAAATCGGCCTGGGCCCTGTGTACATGCTTGTGTTGCTAGCCCATACTGAAGTTTGTACCACCATTTCTTCACTCCTTTTTTTAGTTATGCTAGCTAGATTAAAGCTTGAGCTGCAGTCACACCTTTATTTATAGTGTAAATGTACCCTAAAAGGCATGGCACAGAACTTGCAGCCCGAGAGATAGAGAGTGTGTGTGTGTGTGTGTGGAGGGGGGGTTATAATGGCTTTGTTACCTTTGCATTCTCTCAATTCTGGGATGGTCTGGGGCCCAAGGGGCTTCCAGAATAATGTAAACAGCCCTGGGACAGTAAGTCCCTACCTGTGTACGGGCCTACAAAATTTGTACAGTGGTACATGCTGTGGTCACACTCCTGGCCCGCCTCTCATACCCCTAAAAGGCCTTGCATAGAGGTCCTCATAAAACAGCTTGAGGCTTGTCTTCCTCAGTTCCTGTGTCTTGGAAATATTCCCCTGCCCAGATCCAGGGCTTTTAGAGTTCCTTTAAGCTATTCTAGTCCTTTTTATTTGGCATAAACAGGATGGAGTAGTGGTTAGAAGTGGTATGATGCTAGCCTGGTTTTCAAAGATGCTGAGCACACCCATCTCCCATTAATTTCAGTGGGAGCTGAGATTGGTCATGTCATAATGTTCACCCATTCTTTATGAATTAATGAGTGGGATTTTCAAAGCTCTCAGCACTGTGCTAACTCTGCTCTTTTTAAATCAACAGGAGCTTAGTTAGGTCACTTCTGAATACTTTTGAAATTCCCATCCATGCCGTACAATGGACCATGTAGGTCCACATAAAAAAGATTTTTTTTTTTTGGACGAACTGGAATATCTGGAGATTGGCTATGCATACCATTGCCTCACTTCCTCATGCACTATTCATAGTGTCAGCACCAGAATCAGAGGGTGTATCACCTCTCTGTGAACATGGTCCAGAATTTGGCAGATGCATTCAGATTCTTTCAGGGCATGTAGTTAGAATCAGTCCAGTGAAGTCAATAGGACCTGAGTAAGGTCAATGCTATGTTCTTTTGAAAATCCCAACCTATTGATTTTTGTTATTGGCTTACTGTGCCTCTGACTGCTCCCAGTTTTTCTCCTACATGATATTATTTGTGAAAGCTGTGCAGAAAATGATCCCTGCTACTGATTTTTTTTCTGCTGCTGTGATTGAGATGGAAACTTTTTATCATGCACAGATGGATGTGCACCACCTCTCCCGTTTTGTCGTATAAACATGTACATATTCAGAGCCAGAACTTGGTCTTGAATGTTTATATTGTTGTGAGGGATTTGGTGATTCTGTGCAATAGCCCTGTCTTCTGGCATGGACTTGGAAGGCTTTTTATCCTTCCACTAGAGGCTATTTCAGGATAAGTTGACAGCCTGCACTGTATCTTTTTATTCAGTCACTTCTATACACTGAGTGCCAGTAGTATTTTCAAAATAGCACTTATGATAAGGGAAAAGTAAACATGAATGGGCTGCTGAGAATTTATTGATACTTCTGGTTGTGTTGATCAAGAGCCCTGGCAGCACAGTGGCTCTGCCTGGCCTGTGTAATGTCCTTCCACATCCTTTCTGAGCTAGCCAGAACATTTCTTCCCCTCAGGGATAAAATGAGAGTTGGTGACTTGATGAAATAAACAGGAGCTAAGAGGGCTTGTCAGTGTTGAGCCTTGTCCTGACAACTGCCTCAGCAGAATGCATTTAATAAATTGTGATTGACAAAATACTTGAAAGCTACAGGTTGAAGTTGAAATCAAGGTGTATGGGGAAGTCGATAGGATAACATTAGAATAGCCTTATAGTACAGAGAGCTGTCGTGAATCACATAACTGCTTTTAAATTGGAAAAACTTTTAACAGTGGGAAAACTTGGATGGTCGTGGTACAGTTGTCATTAAGGCCATTCCTATAACTGAGCCTCCATCTCAGGGACTTTGTGCAATATTTTGTTACTTGATCAGATTTAATGTAGCAATTAATTCAGTTTTCAGAGTAGCATCCGTGTTAGTCTGTATCTGCAAAAAGAACAGGCGTACTCGTGGCACCTTGGAGACTAACTTTATTTGAACATAAGCTTTCGTGGGTTACAGCCCACTTCTTCGGATCCGAAGAACTGGGCTGTAGCCCACGAAAGCTTCTGCTCAAATAAATTTGTTAATTAATTCAGTGTTAGAGAGAATCTAAAATCCAGATCTTAATATCAATGAACTTTGTGGAAGTCTAGATCCAAACTCTGAAGTTTTGTGATCATTTCTAATATTAATACAATCCTTATCAATATATCTCATTGTAATAGATTAGTTCTTATCAACAGCATAAATCTGAGTCATCTTAAGTATAAAATTAAAATTACATGAACGAAACAGAAAAGGAAAACATTATCATTTTAGAGACCCCAGGATCAGAATATTACTGCATTATCTGAGATGCAAAATGTTCTCACTTCATCTTTCTCCTCTCTCTGTAGCATCTATCCCTCTCTCAGACATCAGATTATCTGGTCATAATCATCACTTCAGCTGCTAAATTATAATCTTATAATAAATTCTTAGGCTATTTGACTTTGCACTTTACCCATTCATCAACTTCTACTGGGCTATGTCAAATTAGGAAAGAGATGGTGGCTCAGATATGCAACGGGGAGAAGGGTCACTGCCACTTGCATGGGGGGAATAGGTATGGGTGAGGTGTTGGGTTAGTTAACTAGCTGGTTGGAAGGAGGCCTGTCCTGGTTGCTGATGGGAGTGTGGGTGATGAGGGTTGGGGGTAGCAGACAGGCTATATTAAATAACTAGGAGAGGGGTTTGATAAGTTAGTAAGTTTTAAACAGCCCAGTTTTCCCACGTTTTAATCATAATTTAAATGTAGTGGCCTGAATTTTCAAAAGTGACTAGACTTTTATGTTTCCAACCTGAGACATTTTAAAGGGGCCTAATTTCAGAAGGTGGATGCTCAGAAGTTTCTGAAAACAATAAATCTTTTAAAGTATCATTACCCTGGTAGCCAAAAATAGAGGTTCTCAAAGTTAATTTTGTAAATTTAGGCCAGCATCTTTTCCTTAATTGCTTAGAGAAGATATATTTACTATAGCACAAGCATGTGGGAATACACTACAATATTTTTATATAAATCCTGAGGTGATTTTCAGAGTGTTTCTGTTCAAATTTGGTTGCAAAAATAACTCCCACAGAATGTTGTTATAGTGTTTCCAACTGTAGAGTGCTGTGACAGTAAGCAGATAGCAAATAGTCTGTTATGCTTTATAGATTGCAATCATCATACTCCAGTACCAGTTGATGCATCTGTTGGTGTTCATTCTATTTCACATTTGCATTTAAATTCCTATGGAACAAAGATAAGATAAAGAGGAAAACAAATGATGCTTATTTGTTGTTCTATTGAACTCCGACTATAACTTTGAGAGGGAAAACCTCAGGGGAAAAATCCTATGTATTCTTTACAAAACATCATATGCCCATTCAGTCATTAACAATCTTCAAAATCCCTGAGGCTTTAGTGAAGACATAAATCAGCAAGGAATAACCCAAAATACATTGAAACCCAAGGAAAAAAAACCATGCACAATCTGATTGTAATTTGTGTCAATATTTTTAGTTCGCATAGAATACATTATAATACTGTTCTCCACCATACACACATTACTGATACATGTGGAAATATTGTCTGCATTTATTTACTTTTAAAATATTGCTCCTTTTTCATCTGTTGTAGTTCTAATTTGTTTTCTCTGTCACAGTGCACAGCATGAACTTGTAATACATTTAGGTATATCTATCTTACATCCAAGGTAATTCTCCTGGCTGTTATGAACTACCCGGTTTGTGGGAAGCCTGGGAACAGTCCTTCGGGTTAGATCCAATCCACCAACAGATGGATGTGTATACTCTGTAAAATGGGGTGTGTGTGTGTGTGTGTGTGTGTGTGTGTGTGTGTACACAGAAGTGCAGCAGGTACCCTAAAAATAACATGCCTACATATTGGTGGATGCACACATTATATAGGAGAGCTGGAGTGGGCCATTGTTGTGAACCAGTCCATCCCTATCATTGCTCATCCCTCTGTTCCCACCCCTTGCTTCAAAGATGTATTGACCCATAATTAAGGCTGCGAGTTGGTCATGGAAGTCATGGTTTCTGTGACTTCTGCAGCGGCTAGTGCTGGCTCAGCCCCCAGCACCAGTGGGTTCCCAGGCCACCTCCCCCAGCACCCGTGTCGCCCCCGGACCCCTCCACCCCTGAGCACTTGAGCCCCCCCTGCCCAAGTTTTAATTTACTGCCCATGACCCTCCATGATTTTTACTAAAAATATCCGTGATGAAAACATACCCTTTGCATAATTACTAATAGCTCTTATTAATGAGGAAGGGTGTTCTTCTTGGAAGACCTGGATCAGTTTACGGGTGCATGTTGTATAAGTGCTGTAGATGGAGAGACAGAAAGCATGACTCTTATTAAAGTCCGTGAGATTTAATTAGTATTTCTAAGAGGAAGGATGGGCTAGTGATTATGGTGCTAACCAAGGACTTGGGAGACCTGGTTCAAGTCCAGATTTCCTGTGTGATGTCAGGCAAGTTATTTAACCTCGTCTTGTCTCAGTTCCTCATCTGTAAAATGTGGATAATAGCACAGCGGGAGTGCTGTGAGGATAAATAAATTAAATGTGACATGCTCAAATATGATGACGATGAGGGTCATATAAATATCTACATTGGGTTGGGCAAACTACGACCTACAGGCTGGATGTGGCCGTGAGCCGTTCTAAGCCAGACCGCAAGCCGCACCACGCACCACTCCGTCCGGGGCTCTGGGTCAGGGGCCGCATCACATGACTCCCAGAAGCCGCAGCATGGTCCCACTCTGGCTCCTATGCACTCCAATGGGAGCTGCAGGGGCGGTGCCTACGGATGGGGCAGCATGCCTCCACGTAGGAGCCAGAGAAGGGACATACCACTGCTTCCGGGAGCCGCTTGAGGTAAGCGCTGCTCAGAGCCTGCATCCCCTGAGCCTCTCCCCATGCCGCAGCCCTGATTTCCCTCCCGCTCTCCAAACCCCTTGATCAATGGGCACCCCCGGCCAGAACCTGCCCCCTTTCCCGTACCCCAACTCCAATTTTGTGAGCATTCATGGCTCACCATACAATTTCTATTCCCCTGTGTGGCCCTCAGGCCAAAAGGTTTGTCCACCCCCAACCTAGATAGAGGGTAGGATTTAGCTCTTAAATTTTACCAAACCTAAATAAGGATGCATATGTTGTGTTCTTTTTTATAGTATTACATTTTCACTATAATTTAAAACAGCCACCCATTAATGGGAGAATTAACTTCTTAGGGTCTGGTTCTTCCACCTTTCATTGCTTGGGCATTGGTTTTTCATGACTGTGAATGGTGTATCTTTTTTTAAATCCAAGATTGCATGTTTTATCAACTCTCTGAGTCACAGACTAGCAGCTGTAATCTAAATTTCCATCCATAGATCATAGTTGAGATGGGAAGAGTGATGGCTGAGTGGGTGGATAAGTAACAGCAGGTGTAGGGTGGAGAGAGATAATGACAATATCACAAATCTCACAAATTTTCAAAAAATCATGTTTTAATTAAAATATACCATGAGTCATCTGTGACTTTTCCCAAAACTTTTTGAGACAGACCCAGCAACTTATTCATTGCTTAATAACTTACCTAAACATTAATTTTTGACTGAGGACAGTATCTCACTCTCAGAATTAGAAAGTAGATACTGAGTTATCTTGATACAGGCTAACATTTTGATAGCAGTCTTGGGGCTGGTGGGGGCAGGGGTTAATGTAATTGTTTGTTAATAAAGCCTCATTCTGAAAATCACAAAATCCTAAAAAGGGGGCAGAATGGATACTGCCTCAGCAGATGACAGTAATATCACTGGATGATATATTATTTATGGGAAATACGAGCCTAACAAACAACAAGATTTCTATTAGAGAGAACTAGACAAAAGCTTTATCCAGTAATTTTGAAAGTTGAGTGCCAATAAAAGACTCAACATCTGCCCCTTTGCATTGTTTGTGATACCTGAGTACCGAGTGTTACCATCAGGATATCAACAATTACCATTTCAATTGCAAGTGTAGGGGGAAAACACATACCACTGTGTGGCAACATTTAATGGCTATCACGGCACTTGAAGAAGTGAATGTTGAGTTTCATATGGCACCTACTATACATATCAAATGCTTCCCTATCCCAGCACTGATAATAGAACTGTCTGTGGATATTTCATCACATGAGCCTGTATCTCTAGAACACGTAAGCCCACTTTTTGTGCAACTCAGATTGCAACCTCCCAGCAAGCAGACAGTAAATGTAGGCTTTCAGGCTCTCTGCAGGTCACTCTCATTTATTTTATTTTGTCCCTTGTTTGAGAGAACAGCCTCTTCATTTTGCCATGAATGCCTCAACATTTATGTTGGAACTGTCACAATGCTCCATTTTTGCTGACATTATCTCTTAAATTAAAATGAATACAATCTGATCAAGAATTGCTAACATCACTTTATTCCTATACTCACAAAGGAAGAAGCAGAATGGTATTTGGCAGATAATTTCCGCTTCAGTGCCTGCTGATGCCTCCTGCTTGAAATGCTTGGTAGTTCCAATGGGATAAAGCTGGATCTATTTGTAGAAAATGGAAAGTTCTCATCATTTCAGATGGAAAATGTGTGTTTATTTTAAAGGAATCTTTCCTCGTGTGCACTGAAGTGCATTACTTTGTACTTGTGAGTCTGCGTGACTGTGAGGGTCAGAAGAGGTTTAATACACAAAAGCAGTAGTCTGCTCTAGTGCCAGGTCAGTACACTGGCTTGCATCCTCTGAGGCCTGTATGTTTGAGCCTGCACTACATTAAGCTAAAACTGAAGTGAGTATGTGCTCTTAGTTTAATAAAGAGTGGACAATGAGGCTATTGTCATCTACATATAAGTTGGCACAGTTTTTTGGTTTTTGTTTCACTTAGATTTCAGGACTGTGATAAAAAGGGTACTGGGGAGGTATTGACTGAAGTCAGCCTACACCTGAAGGTGACTTGGGAGGCTTTGCAATATCCAGTGGTGCCAAGAGTTATTAGCACACACTAGTCATATTTTCTTCTTGCAAGAATCTAACATCTTTGGTATTTTGGTAACATCTTGGCTGACTCATCCCTACTTTGAACTCTCCAGATGTAGAGGTGTAGAATATTAACACATATCCCAAAAATGAGGACAAATGCAGATTCCTCTTGACCGTCTCAGTCTAGCTTGTGTTGCAGCATTTTTAACTTATTAATTTAAATGTTGATAATGATCATGGATAAGTTCCATGAATGGTATCGGTAATAACATACAGTATTTACTATATACTGTCCACTTCTAAATTTTGAGTTTGCAGATCTCCTGGGCACCTTTCTAATGCTTTTGGCAAGCTCCGTTAATGTCAATTCATCCTCTGCAGTTAGGGAGGGGACATTTTTGCATAGATTTTTTTTGCAACTGGTTAGACAAAGCAGTACAAAACTCTGTATCATTTCTGCAGTCTGTGCTTCACTGACTTAAATCCTCCCCATTAAACTAATAATTAAGATATTACTGTTTGCAGGTATTAGGGTGGGTCTTGGAGCACTACTTGATGTAAAAGCACTAGTCTGATTACTATTTTAAATAGCATTTGTACAGATGGTGGGCTAGCCATACAGAAGGATTTAGGATCAGGAATTGTGTAGCAGGGATATTAAAGAAAGTGCAAGTACCCTAAACCTAGCTATAGCTCCTACTTCAAACTCCAGCTTCTCTTATTAAACCTAAGTATAATTCCATTGCTTGTAACAGAGCTGCTATTTTATTTTTTTAAGGCTGAAATTATGAAGTCTTAATACTGAACCAGTGACAATAGCAATAAATGGTTTGCTTACCCACAACTGTGGAAATAGCTGTGGGAGAGGGTCTGGGAAAGAGGAAGACTCTTTCCATTGTTGAGTTTCCTCCAAATTCTTCTGGTGGTGGAAGTTTAAGGTCATCTCCCTTTCCTCTCTGAACAGGTCTGGCCCCAAACCCTACAGATAGTGGGGAGTGATTCTCTAGAGGCACAGAGTATCTGCATAGCTCAATTCCATTAGAACCATGCTACCAGGACTTCCCCGGCCCGCAGCTGCCCCAGGATCCTTATTAATGGGGGTGTCACATTCCGGGGTGCACGAAAAGGCATATTTTGTACAAAGATTATTACAGTATTGTGTGGAGTGTAAATTCAGGGGTTTTCTTGATCACAGGCCTCAAGTGGGGGATGGTGGCCATGGAAATTTCTCACTCCTCCTTTCACACACGAATGGCAAGATCTGTTCTTGAAGAGTCCCTTCTTGTGAGGATCTAGGAACATGATCAGTCCCAAAGTTTTTCCTTTGATGTGGCCAACATCTGTGCTGTATGGGGAGATATTTATGGATATAGCAAGGCTATTCCCTCAGTGTACGTCTTCATCACAGAGTTAACTTGGCTCTTATTCAGGTGTTGCCACTAACTCCCCTCCCTTCCACAAACAAAACCCTCTTACTCAAGTTTATGGATGATAAACTTGGGGAAGTAGGTTAGTTTTAGCCTGGGCACCACTTTTATTTAGGATGATAACCCACCCACACTGGAGTGAAGATGCAGGGTATATCACACAAGTGCTGGTAGTTCTCCAGTGCCTTTCCGCACTTCCTTCTGTGTGCCCAAAAGGAAGCCAAGTTCTCCCACAATTTCCTGGGAAAGAATCAGAGGGATTTTAAGCTTACTGCAGCACTAAGAACGATGGGATGTGCCCCCTGAAAGTCCTAGTGACACACACACGGGAGTGCAGCACTAGTAAGGACAAAGTAACTTGACTTGGCTTTGCGGAGTGGCTGTTTACCCCAGAGCTAGGCTAATCTGGGTATTCAGACCCAGGTACTGCTCGCCTGTGTTACCTCTCTAGTGAAGACTGACCTTCAGAGACATGCAGGTATTTATATGGATAATGCCTGTTAACACTAATCTGAATTATGCATGTGCCTGCACTCTTGAATGTGAGAATAGAGCCTAATATTTTTACTAGTCCTTGGGAAATGGAGATGCAAAAGGAGAGATTTTCTTTCTTTTTTTAACAGTTACATAGTGTTTTCACATGCTGCTAATTACTTTGTTCTGTACAACCGTTGCAAGCAATACACTTGGAAAATCTGACTTCTGGCACAACGAGATTAATGCTGATAATATTTACCAACAGTTTAGGACTGTATGAAAATTCACATAAAATTACTTTCAAGTCCCATTTTGATGCAGTGGTGGATCAGAAGCCTTCATTAGTAATTTCTCTAAAATGTGCCTTTTATGAATGGGAAAGGGTAAAAAGTCGCACATCTGTAATTGATTTCAATGAGCTGCCAAAGTTACTTGAACTAACACTAGTGTCTTGTTTCCTGTGGTGTATTTCATTAATATTTTGGAAAGTGTCTTCAAATATTGAATTGAGGATTTATTTATTTAAGAAAAAATGTGGGTTGTGTGGATAGCAGAAAAGAAGAAGATACAATTCCGAGTTCTCTTCTGGAAAATAATGCTATTTGTGACTTACTATAACAATACAGTACATAAATATGAAGAAACAAGCTTTTTTTAGTTTAATTGGCTTGCTGAATGTAGTTCAGAGAAGTGAATAACTACAACTCTGGCTCCAAGGACAAGAAAAGATCAAACAACACATCATACAGAAAATGTAAAATAGAACACAATAGAATAAAACAGCAGAATAGGTAATTCTATCACTTAAAGAAAATAGAAGAAAAGAACAATTGCATAGGCCTTTTATGGTGTAAAATCAGAATAGATCAAGTGGCATGTTTTATTAAAAAGCAGAACAGCTCATTTTTTGATGTTTTTGTGGTTGTTTTTCATTTCTACTTGTCACCATCAGATTTTCCTCTAATTCTTCATAATCCCCAATTACATATAGAGAGCATGAGTTCTCTGGTTGAAAGTACAAAACATTTAATTTTTATTTAATATTTTTGATCCAAAACATTAGGGCAGGATAAGACAACAAATGACAATACATGAAAACAACATAGAGATGGGCTGAAGGAGAAACCCAGATCCATACTGCCCTCTGCTTTGTAGAAGTTTTGATCCAGAATCTGAATATTGTGGTTTGGGCCCCTCTCTGCAAACACATATGTGATCAATGATAAAAGCCAACCAAATCAAACACTGATGAAAATTAAATATTGGCTAAGGGGAAGAGAAGGGAGAATATAAAGATTAAAGAGTAAGGGACCAAAGTCCTTAGTGATACAAACTAAAAGATGTTGAAAAGAAAGATTATGTTTCTAGCTTATTCTGAGCAGATAAAGTTAAGAAGAAAAGAAGTCCCAAGTCAGAGGCAGCCACACATGCAGGGTGATGAAGGGGAAGATAGTGATCCACAGCAATGAACGCAGCTAAATTGAAAAGGACAAGAACAGGCATGAGACCTTGGAGCTAGCCACAAGCATAGCATTAGTTAGGACTGTCTTGGAAAAGACAGTAGCAGTGAGGTCAGGCCATCACAAGGAGGAAGCATTAAGGAACGCGCTTCCTTCCCACCTTCCCTGCAGACTCCATCACATTCTGCAACTGGCTGTGGCATGAGTTGGGACCACGCTGTTGAGAGCGTCTCTCTCTCTGACCTGCAGTGCCATTCAGCAGTGCATCCAGAAGCTGCTGGCAACCTTGCAAGCAAGTGGGGAGGAAGGTATAAAGGGAGGAGAAAAACTGTTGTAGCTCCTTTCTGCTTGCTTTCCTACTGGGCAGTGAGATCCCAGGCAGGCTGTAAGATGGGTGTGTCATTGACTCCACCTGGGCCTAGTTAGAGAAGGGGATGCCTAGCACAAATGTTCCCCTCCTCACCAGTCAGCAAAAGAATAGTCTCAGTGGTGGCTGAGAATGGGAGGATCTGGTCAGACTCCCACCACAAGCTTTGGGGAAAAACCTACAGATCAACTGTAATTGGGGTAGGGAAAGAATGAGATCAATATTCTGGAGATGGTGGGTTGAGGAGCAGTGGCATAGAAGCAGTTTGCTTTGTATGCAGGAGCAGGCAGGAGCTAGACTGGAGCTAGGATAATTGTTTGGAAACAGGAGACTAAAAGGAAATTTTAGGAAACAGAAAGCCAAGTTGTTTTGTATTAATTATGTAAGCAAAGAGTTGATAGAAAAATATTATGGAAATTCAGATTTGCAAGCCTGGATTGTGTTAACAGGCGGGTTGACGGGGGAGGAGCTCAGGAAATCTGGTTGGGAGTTACATTATAATTATTTAAATATAGTTATATTTAGTGCTTGTTGGCAGAAAATTTCTTTGGGGGTACAATATAATACAATACAACCTCTAGCTCCAGCAAACCTATTGTAGGAACAGGTAGTGTTGTAGAAGTGAATCTTCAGGAGAGATTGGAATGAGGACAGGGGTAGCTTGGCAAGCTGGTACTAAGAAGGTGGAGGGTGTTGACATGGTGTCTAAGATCTGTGAATAACAGGAAGGTATACAAGGAAGCATAGCACGGTCACGTGTAGTGTACTTTTCCTAGACATGGGTGAGGCCTGTGGGATAGGGACCAAAATTAAGCATAATGACTTATGGGCTTACTTACAAAAGATTTTTTTCTTTTTAGAAGACCAGTGATTGTAGGTCATAGTCTACTCTATCCTTCCTGATAATTGCAAAATCCATTACTGTCCCTTTGAGATGTTTTTTTATAAAACACTGCATTAAATCTGAATAAAAGCTTAATAAGTAGATTAGTTAGAACAATAGTCCTCATGAGGATGTTTGATTCTGAGCGTAGCTGCTAGAGATAACCCTAAATGCAATTAGGTTTAACTCCTTGTGAGTGTCAAAGGAAGGTAATACCCACAGAGACTTCCCAACAAATGACATTATTTTAAAAAAGTGTCTCAACATTTAAATTATTCTTTCCTCCGGGCATCAGTAACAAAACCTTTGTTAAGAATTGTTGGAGAAACAGAGCCTTGGATAACGCACAGTGGAAAATTATTTTTGAAAAATTTGTTTTAGATGTTTCACATCAAAAAGATGGATGGCTCTGCTTCCGTGGGGGAACAGTTTGTTGTCGTCATCTGTAGTCTTTGTAATTGTAAGGATCAAAACTCCCAAGGTGGCCAGAGATAAGGACAAAGACAAAATAGTGATTTCACTAAACATATACAAGTTTATAAAGGGCAATGTGATCCAATGTTGATGATTTTTTCTCTGCTTGTATCTGAAATAAAAACAAAAGCTTTTATTAAACAAAAAATCCCAGACATTAAACTTCATAAATCCAGTTCCTATTCTAGCATATAATGTAGCATACACTGTTAGATTACAAACCACTAAAACTGCTTAATTTTATTATTTGTACTGCAGTGCCTGCATCAGAACTATTGCATTATAATGAGGATTTTGGCATTGATATTCAAAACAAATAGTCCCAATTACAGCAACAAAAAAACCCACCTTCCCAAACACTTCTAAAATAACCCATTATGTATGTTTGCAGGGTTGTTGTAACTGTGTTTGTTGGTATGGTGTGGTCTAAATGCTTTATTGGCACTTGTTTGGCACAAGCTGCATAATTCACATATTGCTCGGTTGCTTGTGGGTAGTGTGGCCATCCCAAATCCATGCCAATAAAACCTTTATGCCACAGTACGCCATCATGTATATTCTCTCTCTCTGTGGGACATAAATATGATCTTTATCTGTGTAGACTAAATGTACATCCCACTTCTTCCACACGTTCATGCATAAATTGCATACACATGTGCATGTGTTTTGCAGGTGCCTATACCTTAGAATCATAGAATCATAGAATCTCAGGGTTGGAAGGGACCTCAGGAGGTCATCTAGTCCAACCCCCTGCTCAAAGCAGGACCAAACCCAACTAAATCATCCCAGCCAGGGCTTTGTCAAGCCTGACCTTAAAAACCTCTAAGGAAGAAGATTCCACCACCTCCCTAGGTAACCCATTCCAGTTCTTCACCACCCTACTAGTGAAAAAGTTTTTCCTAATATCCAACCTAAACCTCCCCCTCTGCAACTTGAGACCATTACTCCTTGTTCTGTCATCTTCTACCACTGAGAACAGTCTAGATCCATCCTCTTTGGAACCCCCTTTCAGGTAGTTGAAAGCAGCTATCAAATCCCCCCTCATTCTTCTCTTCTGCAGGCTAAACAATCCCAGTTCCCTCAGCCTCTCCTCATAAGTCATGTGTTCCAGCCCCCTAATCATTTTTGTTGCCCTCCGCTGGACTCTCTCCAATTTATCCACCTCCTTCTTGTAGTGTGGGGCCCAAAACTGGACACAGTACTCCGGATGAGGCCTCACCAGTGCTGAATAGAGGGGAATGATCACATCCCTTGATCTGCTGGAAATGCCCCTACTTATACAACCCAAAATGCCATTAGCCTTCTTGGCAACAAGGGCACACTGTTGACTCATATTCAGCTTTTCGTCCACCGTAACCCCTAGGTCCTTTTCTGCAGAACTGCTGCCCAGCCATTCGGTCCCTAATCTGTAGCAGTGCATGGGATTCTTCCGTCCTTCACGCACACATTTGAACCTTTGTGAGTTTACAATGGTTAGAAATTTTAAAGTGTGCATGCAAATGTTTGCACGGTAAAATACATTAGTGAGTACAGATGGCAGCTGAGAAGGGAGTCGGCCAAAAACATGGTCCTAAAAAGCATATAAAACTGGGCACTCTTTTGCATGTTCAGTAAATTTGCCCTTCCTATAAAAGGGATGTATTGCCTTGTAGTCTGTTTACCATATAGAACAATGATGGGCAACCCGCGGGCCGCACACAGCCCGTCAGGGTAATCTGCTGGCTGGCTGCCAGACAATTTGTTTACATTTGCACAGCCCCCCACAGCTCCAGTGGCCGCGGTTCGCCATTCCTGTCCTATGGAAGCTGCGGGAAGCGGCCACTTCTGTATTTATGTATTTATATTCATGTCTCTGTCTAGATAACAGGGTTACAGATGCCATATATATAACTGCAAGTGTATTCACTAAACAAACCTAATTCAAATCTTTTTTCCCCTTACATTTTAATATTGCATCTTCTGGGTAATCTTTGGCACCACTGAAAAGAACAAATGTGCTATGAATTATGGCTGCTTACCTGTTCTGTGACTGCTAAAAATCAGCTATCAGGATTAATATTCAGTAAGGACCTCGCTTTCTAGATTTCTAAATGTCTCCTTAGCTTGACTACATTTTTCGTGGTATTATTCATAGCTTTTTACTTGCAATGGAGTGCCCTTGAAAAATCTACAATATTTTTCTCCCTGCTTCAAAATCAAAAGTCAGTCTCATCAAAGATAAAGCTGAACTGATTAGTCCTGGGCCAGAGTATCTGAAAATGACTTATTTTGCATCGTTTTCACTAGGAGTTCAATTTTTACAGCACAACATACTCAACTGTATGTATGTGGTGCAACAAGGGCACTTAGTGGCCAGTTTGCTAATCACACATGCCTGTCTTTTGCTATGTGTAATTTCTAAGGATATGTCATGTTCTTTGGAACATTTTTCCACCCCAAAGTCATTACTCTAAGTCTTGAGAGATTTTATTCTTTCAATCAAGTAGCAGATGTTTCAGTTTAGAAATGCATACCAAGTAAGACAGATCTCCCCCTACTCTTCCTAGAGGTATAACACATTTCTTTTAATGCCTTCAGTACAAGTGAAATAATACTTTTTTTTCTGTATAATGGCTTTATTCAGTTATCAAACTGAATCACTGTTTTTCTATTTTTTTTATTATTTTTTGCATACCATAAGTGACAATGAGAAGTAAGACGGACATGTTTTCAGTGCTGATCCTGAAACTAGTGGGTGCAGGATTGGGACATTAATGAACCATGGCCATAGATTAGTAGGAGCAAGTATCTACAAGATGTTGAATATCTACTGGGAGAGGACCAAATAACCACAGGGTGTAACCCATGCAAATTGTGGTCACTTAGACTTCCCCAAAACCAGACCCTATATGAATTACCAGGCTCATGGCCTCTTCTGGACTTTTAAGTAACTACTTGAAAATTGAGTTTTACTTCACTTTATTTTTGTTGATTAATCACCTACCAAAACTTAGTAATAGTAGTAGTAGCTGTAGTTATTAAATCCTCTGACAGATTCTTCAAGGATCTCGACATTTCTTGGGAAAATAGAAGTATAATTGTTTTTAAAATGTATACCTTTATTTTAATTCAATTTAGATTTGAAGTAGTTAAACACACTCAAATGAAAGGTTTTTGATTAGTTTCATTCTAACTGATCCACGATTGAAAGCTGAACATTTCCTTTTCTACCCCCCACCCCCCTTTTAATAGAGATTCTTTTTCTGAAAATTATTATTTTAGCATAGAAACTTTTGGAGAGGCTTTGGAAACCAATTTCTCAGATCATTCAGCTAAAATATATTAGAAATTGATAAACTGTGATATTTGAAACACTTTGGATTTTTTTTATTCTGGATCACTGGACTGTCTAGTTCAAATTCAGCAGAATGAGCCTGATTATGTTGATTCTGAATTTAAATCTATGTATGCATCTCAAGTAAATGTAAAAAAACCCAAACCTTTTGGAGTGTCTCTTGAGATGCATTAGAAAAGGGATCATGAGTAAAAAGTTGAAACTGTGTTTTAAATAGCTATAACATGTAACTTACATTATGGTGCTACAGGTCATTTAGTAAAATTATTTTTCTCAGGATATTAGATGTCACTTATATATATTACAAATCTCACTGACTTCTGGGGAAACTGTGCACATGTATCCAGCGGCAGACTTTGTTCCAATGTATATTCACTTAAGTCCCAATAACGTTTAGGGCCCCGTTTGGAGACATGCTAACCTCTGCCTAGTCACACTGATAACAATGGGAGTCGAGGGTATTCAGCACTTGCAGGAATGGGTTCTTACCAGGGGTTACAAATGTTATGCCTACCTAAGCCTCTTTACATGTCGTTGATCATGTTGTATAAAATGTATAAACCCTTGTGTAATTTCTATATGAATAGCATGCTGTTATTTTTTTTTTAAAGTTTGTTTACTGATGGTAATCCTTCTGTGATCTTACCCAGCTGTGTTACATCAACAGTGTATGGGGGAATATTAGGGAGAACGAAGAGTTGTCTCTAAAATTTATTTATTTTATTTTATTTAGATTTTCACACACACCTTTCTGAGACATTGAAAGACAGACAGACAGGCTGGCAGCAGCTGGCTGAAACAAAGAACTCTCTAATACGTAAGGTTTTTGTCTTGCTTAACCCGTATTCCCTGTAAACGTAGAATCTGGCTAGTTTGCTTCTGCAGTGATTAGTCAAACTGTTTTTATATTATGCTTATCACATATTTTATTTGTGGGATTATTCTGTGTTTTCTACTGTGTAGTAAATAAACCTGGCTTTTATTCGGATAACTACAGTCTTTTCACTGACTCTTAAGCTGGGATATTTGTTATTGTACTCCTAAGAGAGGAGTGGGTGGTGAAGGAACTGCAATTCCCCTGAGCCAGCCAGAGAGTTGGCACAGGCCAGCCATGGGCACAAGGATTGCTGGACAATGTGAGGGATGCCAGGTCTGGTATTGCACAGACCTAAGGAAAGACACCATAATATCTGTACCCATAGTTTATTTACAAAGGTGGCTGCATATATTTTTGCTCACTAGTGGAAGTTTGCATGTTCTGTAGATACTGCTTCAGAGATTTTGCAGTCTGCCTTTTTTAATGAGAGATTTTGAGATACCTGTGTTCATCTTTTGCCTCGACTGAATTTTTTTATCTAAACCAGTTTCAAATCCAGACAGTAGCTCTTAGTGCAACATTAAGCTTTTTATCATAGATATCCCATATAACACAATCAGAATTTTTGTAAAGAATTACCTCAGTGACAGATGAGTTTTGTTAAAGTATATAACTGTATTATTCCCCTTGACCCCCACAGCAAGATAGATAAAATCACTTGGCAAAAGGGAGGAGTGTGAAAAAATAATTTGGCATTATTTTTTATTAACAGAAAACTTTAATAGTTGATTAAACATATGAAGTTCTTAGATCCAAGTGCTTCTTGGTGTGATTTTCTATCTAAATAAAGATTCAATAAACCCCTTTCCCCTGATATCTCTTAAATACTAAGTGTTGTTTTCATTCATTGGATATGTCCAGTTGCATTAACCTTAGATCTTAGTCAATATGTTCCATTGTGCCCTTACTAATTTCCCAGGAGCCATTTCTGATAAAGCCTTATGCCCTCAAGGCTGCAATTTCTGTTTTATGTTTGACTGTCTGTTCAGATGAAAGATGCTTCCTATTACACTATTCTGCTTTCCTTGTCTTACAGCCATCATCATCTTTGTGACGTGTGTTCAGTTAGGCCCTTATTCAGCAAAGCATTTAAGCATGTTCTCAAGGGCTTTGCTGAATCAGAGCCCTAAAAGGAAATAATATCCTAAATTCTGATCTTTAAACATTTGATAGGATTGTTTTTCTTCTTTTTGTTTTTCTGATGTACTCTCTTCCTTAACATTCATTTGATTACTCCTGGAGTCTTGCAAATAATCTTAGATATGATTAGGCTGTGCTATGCAAGCATATCTAGAAATAATAATAGACTGATCAAGAATTCCAGGATAGGGTCCTATTTTGTTTTGCCTGTCTAGGGCCAGATCATGTCAAATGCTGAATACCAATGACTCCTACAAATTGCTGAGTGACTTCAACCTTCTTTATAGTCAGTGGGAGTTGAGGGTGCTCCAAAAGTCTTGGAATACTTACAGCATCTCATATGATCAGGCCCTTAAAAATCAGTCCAGGTTTACAGTGAGAGAGAATTTGTTTGCCACAGGAATTACATTCCCATGATAGAGGTCTATAATACAGAAATCAGGCCCAGTGTGTAGCTAGTAGCTACTTAAAAAAAGATAAATTGTATAAAGATTAGAAATGATCTGTTATATCTCTCTGCATTTCTGAAGTGCCCATGACCATAGTATCTTGGCTAGTGATCTAGCTACCAGTGAAATCAAGGTAGTTACACTAGCGATGAGTTTGGCTGAAATAGTATATCACTGAATTGCAATACTAATAATAGCAATATTTCAGTGCGTTCTCCAGAATCCATTGATGCCTATCTTAGGGGCTCTCTGCAAGGCCGTTCTCCCTGGGTCACTTCATCTATGAACACTATTGTCTTCCTATCCTTTCTTTTTTTAATTATATTGTGTTTGGTTGCCCATTTTGTTTAGCTTTCCTTAAGAGCCTGACCCCATGTCCCACTGGAAATATTTGGATTTATATATTGTTTTATATTGTGCAGCATCCCATGCATTCAATGATGTAGAAAAGAATGAAATAGAATCTAGTGGTAAATATTAATATTAAATATATATTCTGTTTTACAACAGTTTTAATTCTTATTTATGGTCTGCTGTAAATGGGGAAAAATATAAAAATGTAAACAGATTGCAAAGAAGTGGAAAGAAAGTAATCCATCTCTTGGGGACTTTTCCGCATATGGAATCATTTCTACATAAAGGGTTTGGCATAGCTTCTGGAAGAATGTATTGCGTATTGTGTACTGTAATTGTTACAAGAAAAGAGTGAGCTTATACATACAGATGTTGTCGCTGGTAACCATGCTAGCTTAATCTATTATGTTTATTATTCAGAGACGGAATTAGGACCAAGACTCAGCTTCATCTGTACTCTTTTAAAAACAAAATGCCATGGGGTCTTTAACGTCCATCTGATACTACCAAAAACTGACAGATGGCACCAACCTTGGTTTAAAGTGTCATCTGGATGAGGATACATCCAAATAGTTCTGTAACACTATTAGTGCACATGGTGTGTTAGCTTTGCAGAAGCCTTTGAGTAAAGTCCTCAGCTTTTCATTTGAGAGGTGCCCAGTTCACACCAGTGCTTGCTAAGTATGTGAATTGTTTTCAGTATACTGACTGAATGTGAGATACTCTGATACATTCAGTATATGCCAAGGAGCAAGATGTCATCACTGCTCGCCAAAACATTCAGCAAGAGATAATCAGAGGAAGGGCAGCTAACTGCTGAGCCTAGGTACTGTAGTGATGGGCACTTTGGAAATGTAGTTAGAGAGATACCATTCAGATCTGCTTTACAGATGAGAGTACAGTAGCATGGTCAGTCACTGGACTAAACAGCCATGTTCATACGGAACTTTATTTTATAAGATTCTGAGCACCCTACGTTATCAGGGTGCTCCATGGTCCATGTTCAGAATCTGGCTGGACTGAGCCCATGAAAATATCCTCAAGTCTTTCACATTTTCTGCCTATCAAACAGCAGATTACTGTAGTTTTAAAACTAACTAGGGTGACCAGATGTCCCAATTTTATAGGTACAGTCCCGATATTCAGGACTTTGTCTTATAATGGCGCCTGTTACCTGCCACTTCCTGTCTCAATTTTTCACACTTGCTATCTGGTCACCCTAAAAATAACTCACTGAGGCATCCTTCTTGAGGATCATACTGGTGGCAATGTGTGTGCTCTGGCTCCACATGCCTGGCCACCAGTGTGTGGAACTTGCTGCCTGTGGATGATCTGTCTCAAGCCAGCAATGTCCTACTCTCACTTCCCTCTCAGCACAGGATCTTGCTGACTTTGGGCTGATCCACACTGAAGAGTTACATCGGCATAGTGACGTGTCTCAGGGAGGTGAAAAATCCATCCCCCTGAGCAACGTAGTTAAGCCGACCTAATCACTGACATAGACAGTGCGAGGTCGACAGGAGAATTATTGCATCAGCCTAGCTACTACCTCCTTGGGAGGTGGATTAACAACAGAAATGGGAGAACTCATGGTACGTGTCTGCACCAAAGCACTATAGCTGTGCAGCTGTGGCATTTCTAATGTATACATTGCCTCAGTCAAAAGAAAAAATTGCACCAGATCTTTTCAACCTTTACCCACCTTTCCCTCTTGCCACTCTCTCAGCCCTCATCACTGATTAAGAAGTTTCTCATCTGTTCTCCACTGTTTTCCACCATCCCATCCTACTCCCGAGCTCTCTCTGCCCTTAGCCTCAATGCCTTTCTCCCTCCTCAAGCTTCTCCTCCTCCTCCTCACAACACAGGCTTGCTTTAGCCTTTTGCATCCAAAACAAACACAAAAAGCACCTTTGACCACAGGTCTCTATTTACAAGTGCATTTCTCTTCCATTCATCTCTAAGTTTTTTGAACATGCTGTCTTCAACCACTGTCTGGAGTTCCTCTCCTTCAATTGCACCTAGATTGTTTCCAGTGTGATTTCTGTCTCTTGCACTCCTTTGCAGTGGCTCACACCAAAATTTCTAATGACCTCTTCCTGGCCAAAGTTTAGAAGTATTCCCAACTTGTTGGCTGCCATTGACCTTGCTTTTCTCACAATCTTATGCTCCCTTTGCTTTTGTGACTCCTATCTTCTCCTGATTCTTCTCCAACTTCTTTAATCACTCCTACAATGCGTTGTTTGGAGGATCCTTCCCCCGACCTTCCTGCTTTCTATGGGTGTCCCTCACAGTTCATGCTTGGCCCCCTCCTCTTCTCCTTTACACCTGACACTCTGTCTGGGTGATCTCGTTCATAAATACAAATTCAGCTATCATTTTCATGTGGTTAACTCATAGATCCACCTCCGGTCCTTTCTCCTTCTGTCCAAATTAAAATCTCAGTCTGTCTTTCTGATATCACCTTGTGGCCAAAAGAGAACTCTTAATCTTCCCCCAAACTCTTCCACACTCCCTTTGCTAGGTTACTGTAGTTACTGTTTTTCATGCTGACCAGTATAATCTCACTTTTTCCTTGTGCTATCCTGTCTACCTTCAGCAAGCATCTACTGCGCTTGTGCAAATTGTGCGCTATTATGCAATCTTAAATTACATGAGCTCATACTATTTTTTCCACAGGACTCCCCTTGCCTCCTGCAGTGTACAGGATGGACCTGGTCTCTGAATGAATCAGGGTTATGTAGTGAATGAGATTGTTGTATGTGAGACCCCTGCCTCATTTATTGCAGAAATTAGAAGGTGTGTGGTGAATGAGGTGGGAAGAGAAAGGCTGGTCCTATGATTAAGGCATAGGAGAACTGGAGTCTATGACTGCATCTTCCACAGAGGGTATGTCTATACTGCAATTAACAACCCAGCTCGTGACAGCTGACTTTGGCTCACAGGGCTCGGATTAAGGAGCTGTTTAATTGCAGTGTAGACATTCGGGCTTGGGCTGCAGCCTGGGCTCTAGGACTCTGTGAGGTGGGAGGGTCCCAGAGCTCATGCTGCAGCCTGAGCGCGAATGTCTATACCTCCACTAAACAGACCCTGAGCCTGAGCCCTGTGACCCTGAGTCAGCTGGTGGAAGCCAGACATGAGATTTAAATTGCAGTATAGACATAGTCTGAGTTCCTGTGCGAAGCTAGGCAAATCCCTTAAATCAGACATTTCAGAGGTGGTCACTAATTGTTTCTTCATTTTCTGGATGCCTGACTTGAGTCCTAGTGTCTGATTTGCACTCATAGCTGAAAACGAAGTCAACAAGAGCTGTGCTTTGAACATACAAAGTGCTGTATAATGCTAAGTATTCTGGAAAATCGGGTCCTAGATGTCTCAAAATTAGTCTCACTAATCCTAATATAGTGGATGCATTTGAGGGATAATAATACCCTCTCACCACACAGGGATGTTGTGAAAATAAATTTGTGAACATTTCTGAATCACTCAGAGGCCAAAGTGAAAAACGCACAAGAATAGTAATTCTGTCTTCAGAGCAGGGCTTGAATAGTGTGCAGTAAATAAGGTCTGAGGCCATGCATTTTTCAATGAGAAGAAAACAAAATATTGAATAGTTGGTCATTTAACTGAGCATCATCCTATATTGTGTACTGAAGATGGCCGGGGGTCCATTGGACAAAATAGTATGTGATCATGTAATTAAAGACTGTGGCAAAATAGATATGTACCCGGGGGCACATTAAGATTGCACAGGAAACCTTAATTAAAGCATATCCTAACTTTCAAGCGCTTAACTATGCAACATTAATATTCTTTTGACATGATTTGTATGTGTGTGATACACACTCATTGTATACACTGCAAATATATAACTCAAGACAATGGAATAGACTCCAGATATGATGTTCTGTAGCATCCTTCTGGTGCTGATAGTTTTTTTAATAGTGATGGTAAAAAGTGTGTGTGTGTGTGTGTGTGTGTGTATGTGTGTGTGTATGTGTGTATAACTCCCCCAACAAGGTTTCTTCAATAAATATCTGTAGACTCAGTTGTAGTTTCTGATTTACAAATTAAAAATTATTTACTTATACTAGTTTCAGTGTAATTACTTTTTGAGTTGTTAATAAATAGGTCCCAGGATATTCTTCCCTTTTTCTGGGTGGAGGGAGGAGGGAGAATAAAAGGTTGAATTTTTGATGCTATTTTTGTATTATTATTATTTTAGAGAGGGATGTAAACTAAAAAATGGGAGTACTGTATTTGGGATCTGGGGAGTCGGTATGGGTCTCTAATTTCTGTAGCATGATATTTAAAATAACAAACTCATTTCCAGTAATCTTCAGACACAAATATATTCCATTATTGTTGTTGGAAATTATAGTTACGTACACTGGACACAATGCATCCCTGTTGAGACCCATTGAAGTCTCTCTTCCATTGAAGTCAATGGAGTGACACCAGGGATTAATTTGATCCTCTCTATTTTACTGTGGATTTGAAATATTTCACTTGCATTGTCCTAGCAGAAGTTTAAAAAAATAGAAACTCTTATAAAGTAGATGAGCAAAAATGTATTTATGTCCTGGGGTTTTAGCATTGATTTCTATAGCAGCCAGCTTCAGATGTAACAATTACTTTTCTCAGAACATGCTGTTTTGCCCAGAAATCATCCTCTAGAACATGTAAACTGCATAGCAAAATTTAGATACTTAAAAAATAATAATTGTGAGAATGGAAGAAATTCTGAAAAAAATATGCTTACAGATTGGGTACTAGAAACAAACAAATTCATGATAGTATCTAGTAGGTTAATCCCCAGGGCAGAGTTAATCTTTATTATGGAATTTGTATCTTGAAAACACCATATTCAAGCTAACAAATTTGCAAACTTTGTTTGAGAAACAAAACAGATTGTGTGTTGCAAGACAGAGTTTCTGGCAAAATACTCTATCGTGTCAGATTTATACAAACCTATCTCCTGTGTATTGCACCATGTCCTAGAAAACTGGAAACCATGAAAAGAAGTGCTCATATTTTAAGGAACTCAGTGACAGCTGATAAAAAAAAAAAACATTTTCTGTGGCACTTTTTACATAAAGCTTCCACCTTAAGGAAACTGATTTGATGGAATAGGTGGTAATTTTTAACACAAGCAGTGACAAAATAAACACCATCTGTTAGTGTTGACTTATTCCACAGTATTCTCATGCTGGGTGACTTTATTTCACTTTTTTTCAGCAATAGTTAATGACACATCTGGTATGCAGTGAAGGTGCATTTGGGGTGATTAAATGTGGACATACGTTTAGACAGAGTGCTCACGGAACAATTTTTCAAGACATTAAGGGACAATACTAAGCAACCAAAAGAGAGAGTGTTTTTAAAATGTCCCCGTGTTAAATTTCCTTCTTATTATATAGCATGCAATATGCAAACAAAGAATAGATTAAATGTTCACAGTTGATCGGGTCCTCCCCTCCTCCCCTTTCTCTGTGTCTTTGTATGCCACATTTGATGATACAATCTTATCTTTGATCTTCGGAGTCAATTCTCTGTGCTTGTCATTCATATGGTAAACAATAGGATTTTTCAGGGTGTATCAAGATGGCCTGTCTTTGCAGTTACAATAACATCTTTTCTGTAGTATAAAGGAAATAGTGAGCTAAACTGTGTGAAGAATTCTATGTATATAAACATATTCTTGGAGAAACTGAATTAAATGTACAGCTCCCAGGCAGAAAATATTACCCTTTGCTTCTAGTTAAGGTTAAGGTGTTAAGGTGCAGGGACTTAGCAAGACCACAGTGCCTGGATGTCCTACTGGGGAGGAAAGGCATACATCAGAAAGAGTTACTGATAAGGCAGCAAGCCACAAACCAGAGAGAAGGACAGAGATTACAGATTTATTGAAAGATCTGTCTTGCTGAAACTGTCTTAATGTTTTAAAATAATAGGATGCACATTAATGACTACATTATAGTAGAATATCTGTTGTTGTAATATCCAGAAAATAGCAAATGAATTAATCATGATTAATAATAATGAATACCAAATACATTCACAATGTCTAATCTCTTACTCTAAATAATTATTTTGAACCTTAAAGATTTATTAAAAACAAACTAACTTTTTCCATATGTGTTTCACCAGCGAGTTGCTAGGGGCTCATGTGAGCTCCTCATTAACAGAACCCACCTTTTGAGCTCTGTGAGAGGGAATCTTACCTTCTGTTTGGGGTGGAGTAAATCTCTAGTCCTTTTATTTCTGAAGTTCACCTAGTAAACTGTGTACCAGAATTGGAAGAAATATGCATCTAGGCTCCACTTCTGCATCAGAATCTACTGGGGGGGAGGGTCCTACAGATTTCTTCCTCCCCCCCAAATAAAATACACTCTCACACCCTACCTTTCCATGTATAATTAGTCAGTTGCTTTGGGGTGTATCCCAAGTATCATCTCAATGAACATTCCCCAAATCCGTAGGCCAGCTTTGTGCAGTAGTATGACGGTCATGGTCAGAAATCAGGTTTCATATGGCAAATTATTACTTTACAAAATGCTGAGCTTAACTCTGCTTGTTAATATTTCCAGTGTTCTCTGAGTGCACCCACTATTCCTATGACAATAGTAGCTAATGTAATAGGGACTCTGTTCTTGCTTCACACACCATTGTCTCTAGCTGGATATAGAAAATGCATCACATAGTCTTATAACCTCACCTTATCTGTACCATGGATTGCTCTAGCAGTGTACCAGAAGGTGAGATGGCAGAGTCAAGCTACTGCTGAACTTCATCCTGCTACTTCCCACTAGTGTCTACCTGCCTGCTAAGAATCTGAAGAGCTGATACTGGGAGGGAGCCTTGACCCAACACACTCTCCAGCCTAGGAGATGAATTCCTCTATTCTGGAGTCCCTGTAATTGGAGGCTTTTAAAAATTGATTATACAGATTAAGGATGGTCTAAGTATACATAATCCTGCCTGCATGCAGTGAGGTCCCAACCAGCTCTATATTTCTATGCTTCTCCAAGTCAGCTATCTGCCCACCTCAAAAGCAAATAAGATCCATTACCTAGCTGACCACCAAGCCCAGCAGACCAACCTCAACACAGCCAAAGACCACAGGATGACTTTCCTGACACCACTATGGCTAGCAAAGGTGATAGGACTGACCATCCATCCACCTGTTGCTGCTGTGGGGAATGGCTGCTTGTTAAGGAAGCCAACTAGAGTAGCATCACTATGATACTGAGGTGAGCAAAGGGCATACTGGACCAGAGTATAAGGGATGGGAACTGATTATGGTTTGGGAGCAGTGAATAGTGAAAAAATAGTATTCTACCTAGAGAATGTAGTATGGCACTTAGGTGGAGAAAATTTGAGGGAGCTCCATTTTAAAATGATCTGTTTCTTTGGCTGGAGTAGAGGGTGGGCTTCAAGTTTCTTCTAATTGTCCTTCTTTACTTTGTGCCTGGAAATCATTGAGATGGGTGATATGCTTTGGCTGGCTAGGTGAATGGATTCTACCACCTCAAAATCTTGTGGCAGAATTGGGGCCTTGCATTGCAAGAACCTCTGGCCACAGGCCATGGTGGGGTTTTTTGTTTGTTTGTTTGTTTTCCCTTTGTTTTTATGGAGCCCTTATGAGCACTCAGTAAATTAATACTGAGTCAATAATAATAAGTCAATGATAATGGTGTTCTAAGAAGGCAGGGGTTGCAGAACAGAAGGTTCTTGCATCAAAAGTGGCGCAATTGTGTGGAAAAACACAGTGTGTTGGTGTTAAATAAGATTACATCTATTAGGGACAATCGAAAGGAGACAAAGTCCATTTATTATGGAGGGCATTTTTTTCATAGTAAGTTGGTGTTTAAAGCAGGTGATTTGATTATCAGTTTTATACCTAGCCTATTATATAACTTGTTTCCCCAAATGTTGTGGGTAAACAAAGTTTAATTCATGATGTCATATCCTTAACTAAATAAGACCTGGTAGTAGAGTTTGATGAAAAGTGGGGACAGTTTCCCTTGTCGTTTTCTGTTAACATTTTTTTTTTGTAATTAAAAATTTTGACTATCTTCACTTGATGTTGAATATCTCTTATGAAAGGGTTAGTTGTTTTTCATTGATTGTGTACAGAAACAGTTGTAAACCAGATGAAATTCTGGGATTTATACTAAGGGGAATATTCCCCTTTTGATTTGCACCCAAAACTCCCATTATGACTAGTGCATATCAGTCCCTTGATGATTCTTCAAAGTGCTGAGCTACTAGGAGAACTGAGGGAACTTCACAAGATCAGGCCTTTATGGAGTTTCTAGAAATAGTTATGCATGAGATTGATTTTCAATAGAAGATTTTTAGGGTTTACTCAGAGAGAAGAAGTAAATGAGTTGATGGACTTTAGACCAGCTGTGGGCAAACTATGGCCCGCGGGCCAGTCCTGCCCGGCCCCTGAGCTCCCGACCGGGGAGGCTAGTCCCCGGCCCCTCCCCCGCAGCCACGCTGCCGCGCAGTCCGCAGTCTGGCCCGCCACTCCCACTGGGCAGCGTGGGCAGTGCAGCTGGCTCTGGCCTCGGGTATCGCGGCTGTGAGCTCCTGCTGCTGGTAAGGGGACGGGGAGTGGGGGGATTGGGTAAGGGAGTGGGGGGTCCTGGGGGACAGTCAGGGAAGAGGGGGCGGTTGGATGGGGCGGAGGTTCTGGGGGGGGCGGTCAGGGGATGGGGAACAGGGAGGGTTGGGAGTGGGAGTCCCAGGTGGCCTGTTAGGGGGCGGGGATATGGATAGGGGTCGGGAGGGCAGTCAGGGGACAGGGAGCAGGGGGAGTTGGATAAGGGGGTGGGATCCCAGGGGGCAGTAGGGGTGGTCAGGGGACGATGAGCAGAGGGCGGAGTGGGAGTCTCGGGGGGGGATGTCTGGGGGCAGGGGTGTGGATAGGGCTCAGGGCAGTCAGGGGACAGGGAGCAGGGGGGTTGAATGGGTGCAGGGGTCCCGGGAGGGGGTGGTCAGGGGACAAGGAGCAGGGAAGGTTGGATGGGTTGGGGGTTCTCAGGGGGCAGGAAGTGGGAGAGGGCAGATTGGGGGGCGAGGGCCAGGCTGTTTGGGGAGGCACAGCCTTCCCTACCCGGCCCTTCATACAGTTGTGCAACCCCGATGTGCCCCTAGGGCCCCAAAGTTTGCCCACCCCTGCTTTAGACTGTACAAGCAGGGAATGATCAAGAATGACTGTGAATAGCTCTGATGATTTTGTGTTCCTGGGATCAGGCAACGTTGTAAGCTTCCTCTACGTTGAACTTCACAATATTAAGCCCAAGCAGTATAATCACTGATTATCTTACAGAACCTCTTATTGACCTCAGGGTCAAACTACTTTCCAGTGACTCTCTCTGCCCTTTGAGTGAGCTCAACTCTCATCCCATCTGCAAATCTGAGTCGGTCAAGATAGGCCCAGGATCAAATGTTGTCTATGACAACTGGAGGCTGGAGACTATCTAGTATGTTTTTACACTGGAAGGCTCTTTAAGGGAATATGTTGAAAGATGCTGCTTTCACTGCTGCAGAACAGAAGTGAGTTATAGTCTTTCTTCCAGGCCTTTAGATAGCTGATGGCTAGTATGATGGCTAGCATTGCATAGACAAAAAGACCATTCCCTTTCAACTTCAGTATCTTTGTGCAGGAGTCACTCACAATCCCGGTTCTTACCCTGGGGAGGCAGCTATTGGTTCCATTGCTGCAGTCCCTCAGAGATGGAGATGCCGGGCTATGTAACATCCAGTGTCGCTGTCCTTCAGTGAAGAGTGAACACCATGCTTGTGAGAAAGTGTTGCAATCCCCACTGAGGCGCATTCTCCCCCATGGAGACTCTGGCAGTTAGCCAAAATACCTCCTGAGAGTCTGTACCCTTTCCCGCATCCCTTGAATGCAGTTTATGACTTAATAGCGGCAATGTAGCCAATAATGCACATTGGAGTTAACAGGAAACTGTTTAGAGGATGTAAAGTGAATGGAGGCATCCAGTAATGCTTCTCTGTATGTTTAAATTTAGACTCCAGAGGCACAGAGAATTAATGTTGATACCAGTTTTTCATAGTCATCTAGGGGAATAACATGAATATGGACATCTTTTGTGCATTCCCAAACCTTCGCTTTAAAAAAAAAAAAAGTGAGTTGCTAATGAGGGTTGGAGATATACCCAAATATCTTTGTAGCTGGGCAGAGTTTAATAAATCCAAATAATATGGTATCAATATTTGTGTTTTGGTTTCCATGGCTTTTGGACTTTTAAGATCAAAATTAAAGCCAGAACTGATTTTCTCAGGGTATTTTTACTGTCCTGTGACTGAAAATAATCTGAACTCATGTTAATTAAGTCTCACAAATGACTTCCTGAGCCATTAAAAAAATCATGGAAAACATAAACACCAATGCAAATAAATAAAAATGCAAGCCATCACTCACACCTCTAGTTGTTGGATAAAATTGTTAACAGCTGTTTTTGTATTTATCCAAAATGATTCTCTTCCCTAATTTTGGTCAGGAGTATCAACTGTTTCATGTGAAACAATATAAATAGAAAACCAGATAGAAAGAAGGCTATATGTGAGAAACCTGTACTTTAGAAAAAATTAAAAAGCCAAAGTATGTGTAAGCAAACATTTTCTTATGTTTGCTTACCTATACTTTGGCTTTTTGTTTTTTTTCTAAAGTACAGGTATCCACTAACAATCCATTAAATTGAATGGAGTGATTCATTTCTACCAAGGTGCAAGGGGAAGGTAAAGGGAAACAAGGTATATAAGATTCCATAGTAATAAGTGTGGTGTAACGGCTTAGACTAACAGATATGAAGTTTACTACCTAAGCCATTACACCACACTTACTACTATGGAATCTTAAATACCTTGTTTCCCTTTACCTCCCCTTCCACCTTTGTAGAAATGAATCACTCCATTCAATTTAATGGATTGTTAGTGGATGAAGTGTAAGCTAAACTCTACGTCCAAGTGCTGATGAGGAGACAAATATCTTTCCATTTGAAGTTGCAGAGGTTAGTGATATTTCTGATGGATATATGGCCTAAAACAAAGCCTGTTAAAATCAAATGAAGTATCAATAGATACTGGGTCAAGCTCCTAATTTGTAGGAGCAATACTGGTAGAATCTTTTAAAAAGAAAACCACAGTACCTTTAGTTTTGTTTGGGTATTTAATATCTTTATCCAGTTTGGTTATTAATAATGTAAATATACTGATTAAAGTTGGAGAAAAGCACAAGTCTGCTTACAGAATATATTGTTGGTTTCACTGAGTGCTATTATCATGTCTTAATTACTCAGGTAGGAAAAACATCCCAATAGATCAGACAGACTAGGCTCACCAGACTTCTATCTTCACAGACCAGAACACATTTTAAACAACAATTGGTATGAAGATGAACCTCAATTGTAGGTTTATGTATAATGTATATATTAGATATTAATCGATTTTGAGTTCATCCCATGTCCTTTAGCAATTATATGCTGCTTTGCATAAGTTTAATAGTTATATTGGATACCTTTTTTGCTTGGCCTAACCTGTATAAACATTGAATTTATGAATTATCAAAACCACTCTGAAATATAGCCTCATGTATTATGTGTATTATCATTTTATGTTAATTTGAAACACTTTTCAACTTTCTCTGCATGAAATTAGGATAGAGGATCATTTATTTATTCATATCCATTATGTACCTTCTGAAACTTGAATAAGAGGATAGAAAAGAGGGAACTAAGATTTTTGTCATGGTGTGCCTTCTATTTGCTGTGGTGGGGTGATTATCTCCCCTAACTGGGATTTGATCATATCCACTGGGGGAGGGGAGAATAAAAGAACAGTTTGTCAAATCATCCTAGTACCAGGATTTTTTCTTTGTAGATATTTGCTGACTTTCCAGAATACATTTGTTCTGAGAGATTTCTCTTTTGCTTTGACAATAAGTTGGAAATGCATTATAAATAATATGCTCAGCAACAAACGTGACCAAAGTTTTGTAGCAAGATCTCTTGATTTTGTATAACATATCCAAGCCAAATGAAGCAACATTAATTACATTTTTAATTAAAAAAAAAATATGAAAAACAAATAAAAGAAATAAAATTGCTGAACTACTTCCATTACATTATTCCTTTTGGCAGTAAGTTCTTTTCAAATGTCAGTTGTGGAGTATTTCTTCCTTAATTTCTTTCTTCTGCTCCTATATTTAAGATTTTTGCATTGATAATGAATAACTGCTTTACAGAAGTTGTCAGGGGAAGGCTGGAGATTTTGCCAGCTGGGTAGGTGGCAGATATGGATTTTTGGTTCCTGAAGAATCAGAGGCAGTTTGGATTTTTGGCAGTGACAAGGCAATTGAGGCTTTCAGGATGCCCCTTTTCATTTCCCCCTTCTGAGCAGGGACAGCGATGAATTGACATTTTTGCAGAAGTCTTTATTCTTTTGCCCTGCCCCAGCGTTCACACTAATAATCGCCCCCATTCCCTAACACAATATCCACTGCTGCATTCAGGAGCAACAGTCAAGCTCATGAGCTACATGTATCTCCTAAAATCATCTTTAGTGAAATAGTTGATAACATTTCAATTACATTGTCATAGTTACATTTCATCGCTAATACCTCACTAAGATGAATGGGTTCAGCTGACTCCTCAGCTATTGTTTCTGTTGGTTTGCAAACTCAGGCAAGCAGCACTGCATCATCTTGCATTTGGTTCCCTTTTATTGAAAACCAAAGCTTAGCTTCTGCAGTCAAATTCTGAAGGAGAGGGAAGCCGCTGCCTCTGATTCCACAGCACTGGAATCGCAGTCAGGGGCGGCTCGAGACATTTTGCCGCCCCAAGCACGGCGGCACGCCGCGGGGGGCGCTCCGCCGGTCGTCAGTCCCGCGGCTCCGGTGGACTTCCCGCAGGTGTGCCTGCGGAGGATCCGCTGGTCCCACGGCTCCACCAAAGCCGTGGAACCAGCGGACCCTCCGCAGGCACGCCTGCAGGAGGTCCACCGGAGCCCTGCCTGCCGCCCTCTCGGCAACCGGCAGAGCGCCCCCTGTGGCATGCCGCCCCAAGCACGCGCTTGGCATGCTGGGGCCTGGAGCCGCCCCTGATCGCAGTAAACATGGCCCTGAGTGATACAAAAGTTGAATGTTTACTGAAGCATCGTTTGCTGGTGCTGGCTGGCAGTAGAGAGCTTCCTGAAGCATATTGGGGCAAATCACTGTATATGTGTTTCCACTCTCTGACAAATGCCCCTTTTTAAAGTATAACTGAAAAGATGGTAGTTCATTATAGGTCTTGTGTGGCCTTATCTCCCTACCCAGGAGATACTCAGCACCTTACAGGATTAAACTCTGGATTTGGGTTCTGAAATTTTGCTTGTACTGGGACATCATGTGAAAATAAAAGTATCAGATCTTGCTGGGGAACAGAAATGGATACTGGTCCTTGAGGCCAGAATTGGATAACTGGAATGGGATGTGAGGACTGACCAGAACTGCCTCCCAGTTGGCTTGATAGCACTGACCAAACAGTGGAGTGTCCTCATTACAAAGTGCCTTTCTTGGGCATCAGGACTGGGATGTTGACAACAGTGAAAGTCCTCCTCCCTTTCAATAACAGACAGGACCTATTGCCTTTAGGCGTTGCCTTGTTAAATTTAAGCCAATAGAACTCCAACCTTTTTGGCATACTTCTGTTGGAAATTATGGTTGTCTCATTGGCTCTTGCTCTTAGGAATGGATATGTTTGCTTCTTTATTTCCTTTCACGTGTTTGGGTTATAAGCAGCTAGCGACAATGTAGGCTTTTTGAGAATTATGCATTAATGCCTGATGAAAATACTTTTTTCTTAACCTAAAAATGTTCAACTTTTGTTTCTGACGTAGTGTTTGATGAGTAGATTTGCATTCGAGGCATATTTTTCAGCATGACTTAAATTGAGAGTTTATGCAGTCTCCTAAATTACAGATAAAAGCTAAGAGTAGAACCATCATGATTGTGTAGTAAGGGCTAGGTGATAAATTTCTGCTAGCAGAGAGGCAGAATTTTTCTTTCTATTTGTTTATAGCCAAGAAATGGCATCTTAAACACAAGGACAATGGGCTTCAGTTGGATTCAGCTGAGTCTAAGAAAGATAGATGGGACTGACATGTATTGATTTTTTTTAGTCCGTTTTGTGATACACTTTATTGACATTGCTGTTGAGATGGTTCGAAGTTGGTAAAACTCAATGTCAGGAAACTGTATGCTGTTTCAAACATACACAATGCACAAAGGGGAAAGATAACTGGTCAAAGATTATTTCTCTCTATAAATCAGGGATATGTAAAGTAGTGAAAAATGTAACATCCCTTAAAATGAAATATTAAAGGATATTTGCTCATTCTGCATTTTTGCGTGTGTGTGTATGATTTTAAATGTGTGGTCCAATAACAGACTAGTGGGAATCAGATTGTCTCAATTCTGAATATTACCTAATGGCAAAGAGAAGCAAAGAGAAGCGTGTATTTGTTCAGGTGTATGCAATAAATACGTGGAGCTCAGCACTAACATCTTCGGCATAAAAAAAAAGAAAGAAAAATATAAACAATTGAGGAAGATTGGTTGAGAAGAATATATATTCTTTTGTTATACTGTATATATACAAATTATATTAATTCCACCTTTCATTGTGGCTGTTTTACACCATTAAAAGGGTTTTATATACAACTAGATGCTAAACTATGAAAAGTCTTATTCACACTTAAGTGTTTTGAACTGACTGACCAATTAAGGAATGTGAAATAATTCTCCCACAGAAGGCAGTATTGAGTATTCTTTGTCTGATTGATTGGGGAGATCATTATTTTGTATTTTGGATGGGTAAATTTG
This sequence comes from Mauremys mutica, assembly GCF_020497125.1. Taxonomy (NCBI): domain Eukaryota; kingdom Metazoa; phylum Chordata; order Testudines; family Geoemydidae; genus Mauremys; species Mauremys mutica. The sequence goes on along the minus strand of NC_059079.1, from coordinate 83,041,456 downwards.
CACTTCTGTGGAGCTTTTTGCAGGGATCAGTTGTCTGGATCAGGTGTATCTGGGGCTTAAATGGGTTTTGGATTGGTCCCGTAATATATTTCCTGTGATTGCTGGGATATAGGCTTTGCTGTAACTCAACCCTTCCTGCCATGAACATTCTTCTATGATTTAGCTTTTCTACTAAAATAACTGGTAATAATATAAACTGCCATGTGAGTTATGGAGGCTTCCAAAAAACTATTCACAGATATTTTCAGAAAACACTTGAGATATTTTTATTTTGTTTGTTTTGTTTTTGGTTAGCTAATCCCTGCATTTAGAACTTGTTACAAAGATTTAGGTAGCATATTTATTTTAATAGCTTCTACCAAAGGTGAAAAAAGCTCACTCTTTCCCCCCGTCAAAATAAGATTAAAAGATCTTGTTTTAAAATACTCTCCTGTCTTTAAATGTTAAACAAATTAAGTGGGCATGATACTTATGAGCTGGTGTTTTTTTCATTTCATCATGGAAAATTCTAAATGTAATGCATGTGCTTAATGTTAAGTCAATATAGTAAATTAGTAAATAGTGCATTTTGCATAAAACAGCACAGAAGCAGTTACAGTTTGTATATGCAGTATGAATCCAGGCTTCGGTAAATTAGAACACATTTTTCAGTGTTCTTCCTGGTAGTAGTTCAGCATGAATAAAACTATTTACTTGCCATAAATGACACTATATTTCTTTCAACAAACATCTCTGCAAGTTCATGTGTGTTTCCTTTATTAAATGATAACATCATTTCTAGCTTCAGATTTTAGTGTGTTCCTGCTGGAGGCATCTGATTGTAGAGATCAAGTTTGAGCCTCTGCTAAAGCAGAGCATTTCTCTTCCTTAGTAGATTCTTGCATTCACAGGGAAAAAACAGTGACTTTTTAAATTATTATTTTAATGGAAATTTTAAAATCAAACCTCAGTGTTTCCATTCTTCAGACACAGTGCCAGTTTGATGTATTTTCAGCAGATTACACTAACCTAACAGAAAGTTATACCCTGTTATTTTCTCATTTGAGATTGTCTCTTTCCCTCTTTAAAAATGCTGTAGTGTATTTTTTTTAATGTTTGTGAAAGTTGCTGAATTGACAACTCTAGAAACTCTAGAAAATGAAGCCCTGTATTAAGTCACTGCACAGATGCACCATGGGCACCAGTGCAAGCTTCCAAGCTCTTTCCTGCCAATGTGCTTCAGCATTGTGGGGCAGTTATTTGGAGGAGCTACTTTAATGTGTGAGTTGATTACTCAGTCTCCATGTCCATTCATTTTTGTGGTCTGTGCTGTGACTGTCAATAAAGGTGCTGATTAGTACCCATTATGGTGGTGGTTTTGCATTGTGGACACTTGACTCCACTTATTAGCAAATAAACATCAATTTATTTCACACAGCCACCACAGAGCTGTCAGATGGTTACAACTTTTAGTCACCATCAACCAGATGGATTGGAAGTGGTGAGCTAGATGTGAAAGTCCTTGGCATATCTTGACCAGCCCTTCAGGCCACTAAGCCCTGTTATTTTTAAGAGTTATTATTCATAATCTATGTATGTCAGGATAAATAAATGAATCTCAGTTTAAAGAACATTGTGAAGGTCACCTTATAACTCTCCTCTACATATTCACACATGCACGTACACACAGTTATGTTCACAAAATTTAATGCGTGGACAAATTGGAATTTATAATTAATCAAAAGTATTTCCACACCAACTGTTTACAGGACTGAACAGAAACCACATTCTTTTTCCTAGCTACTAATATGGAGAGATTAAGTAATGAAGGTAAATTAACCAAATCACTTCACTGTGTAAGAATCCATGACCCTTTTTTCCTCACATTATAATTATTGCTACGTTATAGAATAGGGATCCATTATGGTGAGGCTGAACCTTGCAAAACCATATAGAAGACAACATTTTGTCCATGGTAAGGTGGTCATTCATTAGGTAATATAAACATGCACCTCATGGCACATTATACCTTCAGCGCATCAAAAAAGATCATAGAATTTAAAGACATTGTCCCATGCCATTGCTGCCTTCTCTGTGGAGGAAGAGTGGGAATAGGCTTTCTTAATTGAATTCCTTAGGTTGTTCTTAATTTGGACCACCCTCTTTATATCACCCTCTGCTGCACTTTCAGGGCTGTTTGAGCCCATCCCCTGAGCTGATTGTTCCACTGGTCGTGTTTCTGCTTCACAGGCCATTGTCACGGCTGGGCAGCTCTGTGTAGGGAATAAAAGCCTTTGAAATTGATGCATCTGTTCTACACAGTCCATCAGCACTAACATGCTGCTGCCCCACCTCCTATACGCTCACCAGTTTAAAACTGTGTTAAAATGATGAGATCTGGGTTAGAAAAAAAAATCTCCCAAATCACCTCTTACTAGGAACATAGGATTTGCAATGCTGTAAGAGATCACTGGTCCACCTAGTCCCAACATATTCAGCTGCTGAGTTGCATAGATTTTAAAATACCCAGGATACTCAAATACAATTTCCAGACCTCCGTTTCAATGTTCTTCTAATTATGGTTCCTCCTCCTGAAGGCAGCATTTCTGAGAGTCGCTTTATATCACAATTGAATTTCCATTCAGTAGTTCCATCTTGAGCTGCACAGTTGATCAGTCCTGATATCCACTTCAGTATTTGTCTTTTCTGCTAAACTATAGCCTGAATTTGCAACACTTAGGTAAGTAATCCTTTCTTGGGTAAGTTGTCCCTTTGACATCCAGTTGATCTACTTGTTGGAGTAAAGATTTCTGTAGTCTTCCTCCTAATTATTAAAAGATTTTCAAAGGAGTCTAATAGAATTAGTCACTCAATTTCCAATGACTCTTTTAGATTCCGTTGAAAATTCTAGCCTAATCTCTAATCTTTCATTTTCTGCTATACAATTGGTTCTTGGTAGTTACTGGAATGTATTCGTTTTGTTTTTGTTTTTCTTTCACCTCAAATATTATTATGTAGTCTCAACTTTTCATTTACAATAAATTAATGTCAGTTGGGATTGGGATTAGTGTTCATTCTAGTCATATACTTTTATTGCTACCTGTGTACATAATTTTAAGATTATAGCCTTTTGTTAGTTAGATGAGTGGAATGCAGAATCGGTTCAACCTTTGTATTATTTTTTTTAAATAAATATAGTGGAATGGTTTCCAGTGAAACTGCCCACAAATAAATAATTGATAAGGCTTTTCTCTTTGCAAGTCCTGTGGACATGAGTGATTATTAAGTGGCCTTTTTCAGGAGCAATGTAAACACAGGATTCTGAGGGAAGCTATTATTTTATATTTAATCTATAGGTCTGAAAAAGATGTTCCATTTGTTTTCCAATTTTTAAATCCTTTGAGATTAGCTGTTTTCTTGAGTGAACCTCTATAAATCTGTCATCATTACGTTGTGAGAACATTCAGGAGTGCCCTATTCAGTATACAGAGGATCTCCCGAGAGGATAATACCGATCAGACCAACTTGCTTCTTCTCTTGACTTAACAACCTCCCTGTGTCTGCAATAAAATTTTCTTGCCTAGATTTAAATTCCATGCATTATCGCAGGGGTCGGCAACCTTTCAGAAGTGGTGTGCCGAGTCTTCATTTATTCACTTTAATTTAAGGTTTCGCATGCCAGTAATACATTTTAATGTTTTTTAGAAGGTCTCTCTCTATAAGTCTATGTATTATATAACTAAACTAGTGTTGTATTGTAAAATAAACAAGGTTTTCAAAATGTTTAAGAATCTTAATTTAAAATTAAATTAAAATGTTGGTCTTACGCTGCTGGCCTGCTCAGCTTGCTGCTGGACTGGGGTTCTGTTCACCTAGGCCAGCAGCGGGCTGAGCGGGGCCTGCAGCCGGGACCCCGGCTGGCAAGGGTCCAGCAGCCAGAACCCCAGACGGACAGTAGGCTGAGCGGCTCAGCCCACTGCCGCTCAGGGGTTCCATCCGCTGGCTCCTGCCAGCCGGAATCCTTGCTGCCGGACCCGCTCAGCCCGCTGCCGGTCTGGGGTCCCGGCCCTGCCCACATACAGTGGGTACCTACCTTCTCCTTGGTTCTGGCCCATTCTCTTCCTCTCTATGCACTGAGCTGAGGATCAGAGTGCACTGAGCACAGGGCCGGGGGTGAAGGGTCTGGCCAGGAGGGAGGGGGCTGAGGGTTGGGGCAGGAGGTTTAGGTGTGGGGCACTTACCTGGTCAGCTCCCATTTGGTGCGAGGGGTGCAGGTGGGAATGTGGGTGTGTGGGTGTGTGTGCAGGAGCTCCTGTTTGGTGCTCAGCGTGGGGGTGGGGGTGCAAGAGTCAGGATGAGGGGGTGCATAGGGTGTGGGGGGACTGGGTATGGGAGGGGTGCAAGAGTCAGGGCAGAGGGCTGGGGGCATGTGTGGGGATGCCAGAGTCAGGGCTGGGTGAGTATGAGGAGGGTACAGGGCTCAGGGCAGATGGCTGGGGTGTGTGTGGGGGGGTCAGGGCAGGGGGCTGGAGGGGATATGCCCCTATTCCACCCACCCTTCCACAAGGCCCTGCCCCCAATTCTTCTCTGCAGACCCCGGGACTCCAGTGCCCCATCCAACCCCCCCACCCTGCTCCCTGACTGCCCCCTCCAGAGACCCCCCTCCCCTAACCACCCCGCCCGGGATCCCACCCCCTATCCAACCCACCCTACTCCCTGTCCCCTGACTGCCCCCCGCTTATCCAGCCCCCCATGCCTCCTTACCATGAAGCTCCTAGCAGTATGTTCTGCTCTGCACGGTGGCAGGGCTCCAGGGGAGGGGGGAGAGTGTCTGCCTCCCCGCAGAGCCAAACACTGCCCCGCGGGAGCACGGAGCCCCAGCCCCCAGAGCGCTGCACGCAGTGGCATGCCTCCAGGGGAGGGGGAAGGAGAGGGAAGGGCCAGCGGCTTGCTGCGCTCGGCCGGGCGCTCCGACCTGGGAGCGCAGACTCTGTGGCTTGCTGCACCGGGAGAGTGGGGCCATTTGCCCACCCCTGCATTAGGGTGTGCCTCGGCACACCCCATGTGCATGTCTATGCTCTGCCCCCTGCCCCCGTGGAGAGAGGGGGCGGAGGGCGGAGAAGGCCGGGCCAGGCTGGGCAGTATTTTTAAAGGCATGCTGCTCCGGCAGGCAGCAGCGTGCCATTAAAAATCGGCTCGTGTGCCGTCTTTTGCACGCGTGCCATAGGTTGCCAATCCCTGCATTATTGGTTAGAAGCAGACTAGAAATGTGTTAAACCACCCTGAAATGATATGTATAGCTGAGTTTATGTGGTTTGTACACAATCAGAAACACCATAAATGTTAGTTTTCTTTCTCCTACAGTTCACATAACTTTTATTTGAATCATTCAAACATCCAGCTCTGCAGCTGTTCCAGTTAGCTCTTAATATGTGCCACTTTTTCACAGATAATTTATTTCTTTGTGTGTTCTTAAATTATACATTGGTAACTTAATAAAAATGAGGGCTTGGATGAAACAACATTTCCTTGATGCCCTAGATCTTTGTTATAGCATGTGTGCACCTGCTTATTGACGGTAGCACAAATCCTATAAACTTTTCTCCTTATACAGGCAAAATTTCTGTTCATTTCACGATTTGGCCTTGTGGAACTACATGATAGGCAAATCTCCCAAATGACTAATTTATTTCACGGAGTATCAGACTATTGGACACTCCCCCGACGTTATCCAAAATGCTTTGGTCTGTAAAATTGAACTGGAAATCTAGAACAAAGTATTGCAAGATTTCTTGAGCTTTCTACTCTTATTTATTGTCACGCTTTGTCTACACACAAAAGTTACAATAGTTTAATAAAAATATTTTTAAGTGGATTTAATTAAACTAGTATAAACCTGAGTTTTAGCTAAATCAGAGAAAGTTTTATGTATAAGTCAAGGTCTCAGTCTCTAACAACCAGTGAATATCGTACACCTTTTGGCAGTTCTGCTGCCAAGTAGAACAAGGAAATGCAGAACTACGTAGTTAACTATATTTTTCTGAACCTCACAATGGCTGAAATTGGTGAAGATTTATCTAAACCAGTTTTCCCCATCTGTATACTTTTTAATATTTTTCCCATTGCCTCAATTAGATTTTCTGATTTTGAGGGATAATTTTAAAATAACTTGGCAGGTATAATATGCAATTCTGTGTATGTTTGTTTATGTACAGTGAGGCACATAATATGCATTGAGGTGGGTGACTTGTTTTTGTGTGTGTATGTATGTATATATATATATATATTATCTAGAGAGAGAGATCTATAAATACACACACATTCAATGTACATATGAATATGTATGTATATACAGTAAGTGAAATCTTGTCATTGAAGTCAATGGCAAAACTCCCATTGCTCCAGTGGGGTGGTTGACACGTTTTCACCTAATGTAAACATGAGGTAGAGGATAGCATGTACAGTATATTGCATGAATAATTGAATGCAAAGCAATAAAGGTTGAACACGAGGCAATAATTCAGACAGAGGTATTGACCTGACAACAGAGATTTCAAGCCCAGCAAAAAGCCTCTGAAAAGAGTTGCCCAGTTTATTAGTGTTTAATATATACAAAATTATTTCTGTAAGCCTTCCGCTCCCTAGGTTCTTTAAATCTAAAACCCATTATAAAGTGGAAGGAGAATAACCAATATACATTTATGCAGCTGAAGGATTAAAGGTCATGTGATGACAGAAGAGACAGCTTACTGAAAAGCAAAATTTATTAGGAAATAATAATTTGTATTAAATACAATAAATCCTTGCTTAATAGCTTCTCAGTCACTTAATTTTCTGAGATATCGTATATAGCCAATCTACTTAATGTAATGTATAGGATTTTAATAGCCTTACGTTTGATATTAGTGTCCATCAATCACCTTTTAACAACTCTATCTACTACAGTCTGCTGTTACATTCTCAGGAATGCTACATTGTAGTAGCTATGTAATATGTAATTCATCTCCAACTTTTACTCTGAAAAAGGCTATTTTTACCTGATTTCAAGGTACCATTAGGAGCTAATTAATGGACCACCTCTGCCACCCTTAGTTCCATTGAATAGTACATACTCTGCAAGTGGTGCCTGTGGTCTCTGTTGAAATTAGTGAAACTACTTACTATAAGAGTGGCAGAATGACGTTCTCTGTATATCCAAACAGATGTCTGACTCCATAATAATAATGTCATTTTTGTAAACATGGTATATATGCTGCATTCTTATGATCACCAGTATAATAAAATGCAGTGTATACCTGTTGGTATAAGGTGAGCTTCAAAGAAAACCCATACGATACATTTTAAATAGGTTCCATATTGTACACTTCATAAAACTGAATTAACCCTTTATATAACTACCTCATATATTCACTGTCACCTGCAGAAGTGTAAAATGACATTACTATATTTACCTAGTCAAAAGCACATACAAGATGCTCAATGACATATTTCTTTCCCAGGCACCACACATTGAACATCTATTATGTATGTTTGTATGATAGTGAAATGAAACTGTATTCCATTTTGAAGGAGGTTTGCTGAGAGAGATCTAATGCCATAAGCCTCATTTGGAAAGCACATGTTGCTGAGATTCAGGAAGGCATCTATCCCATTTCACCTTGCATCTTTATATTCCCATGTGTCATTTTACAGCCCATGTGCCTCTTTTAGTGAAGCTCAGCTGTGTAATTTCTACCTTCCTCCAGGCAGTGATTCTTACAAGCAGACAATTACTGGTGTCAGCAAACATGTGGCTATGGTTCACTGCATGATTAGCTCTTAATATTTCGTTAAAGGAATAATTTGAAACCTTCAGTATGATTGGAGATAAATCACTTTTCAAGGGTATCACACCAGATTGTCCGAGATTAAAAAGATGGCAGAAATATGTCCTTTTTAACTGTTAATTTTTAATAGAAAAAACATGCTTAAAATTTACTAGTCGTTTTATTAGGATATGAAACCAAATTCTGCTGTTACTTTGGTATAAATCCAGAGGAACTTCACAGACTTTAGTATACCTCATGCTGTAAGGGTTGCACAGATGTAATGGATGATGGAATTTGACCCAAGTGATCTATGAATGGCCTTGACTTTACACTTTTGTGCTCTGATCCTGCTAATGCTTATACATGTAACTTTAAACACATAACCCCTTAAGCTGTAACTTTTCATGCTTAATTGTCACCAGAATCAGGGCCTTAGACTGATGGATTGTCATTTGATTTTTGCATTTTAGACTACACTCTTGCAAAACGCACTTATGAATAGCTTTACATTGTGCATAGTTGCATTCAATTAATAGGATTACTTGTGTACATAAGTAGTTGCAAGAATAGGACCTTAGTTTCAGACAGAATTTCTAAACTTTCGGTGTTGAGCTTGAAAATCAAACTTTGGTTCTATAAAGTTTTCTTTTCTAATGTGCGTTAGAGCAATGAGATAATTTTCTTGCAGTGATGCTTCAGCCAACTGAAATAAGCATATTTGAAACTCAAGAAATAGCATTAGATTTCTTTCCCCCTTCAAGGAGCTTAACTGAGAGATCATTGTGATGTTAAATACATGTGAGATTTTATTTTTTTACAACTAATTTAAAACAGGTGCATTAATCATTACTGTATTGCCAAGCGTTTTAATTATTAAGGGTTTTTTAATAATAGTTTTAGAGACCCAGACTTTGATTTCCTCTTGCTTCTTTCCTCCTTTGCTGTGGTAAAGCATGTTCAATATTATCCTTACAGTGGTGTTGACCTTTTGTACTTCTAGAAGACAGACTTAATAAGATATGTAAATAACAAAGAGGATATAATACTTGTCAGGCAACTGATGACCAAATATAAAATACACTAAATCAGAAAGTGGAGGGAATATCCAAAATAGAGAATTTTACAAAACTTGATGTCAGCATTCTACACTCTATATTATTCAGACTTCTAGCCATCCACAGGCTAATCAAGATGTAGAAATGATGGATTTTCTTTTATTTTAGTTCAATAATTCAACTTCATATAATTGCTTGGAGTTTGGTTTTGTTACAACTTTACCAAAATTGGTAGCATCCCTTGGTCTATCCAGGTATAGGAGGTTAGATCCCTACTCTGTAATTCTTTAATGTCTTTCTTTGACTTTCTGCTTGACATGAGTAAGAGCTATTTGACGCTTGAAAGCTTGTCCTCGCCACTAACAGAAGTTGGTCCAATAAAATATATCACCTCACCACCTTGTCTTTTTATTTTTATATCATTGCTATTTTTATTCTAGTATGCACATTGTTACAGATTTCCCCATTGTACCTTCTTTGCTTGAGTGTATATCTGAAATTATAGCTCTGTATTTTCTTTTCAACATTTGGACTGTTTTCTGTTGATATGTGATGGAATTATTGTAATTATTAAAAGAATAAATCTTCCAAGACCAATAACAGTAATACTAGTTTGAGTGCCATATTTCTAATTTAATTCAGTTCATTTTAATTTAGCAATATAGCCCTATATTATATATAGGGTGCACCTATAGTGTGCACTCGATGCAAGGACTACCATCCTGAGGTACTGCATGTGATCAACAATATAATATGTAGATTCTCCCATTCTCTAGGTTTATGTCAGGTTGTTTTATACTTTTCATAATAAAGTAATATTCTTGATAAGATAAACAAGATGATATTAAGTAAAACTGATATGAATATCTAATGTGTATGTTCTATATTCCTTATATATAGTTAGAATTCAGCTGGAAGTTTTAAAAGCATTAATTTCCCTTGGCAGATGTGAATTGAAATAGTAAATTATGAAAAATCTGCAACACAGTTACATGAGGCAGACTAGAGAGAGGTTGACAAATAGATTTATCTTGTATTTTTACCCAAGCCACCCAATCTATCCATCTAGCTAAAACCTGCAGTCAATGGAAGTTTTGCTTGAGTAAAGACAGAAAGATTTGGCTCTGGGTTATGTCTTCCAGCACACAGAGGCCCTGATTCAGGAAAATACTTAGTCATGTAGCAGATGTTAAGCTTAAATACCCCTTCCTGACTAAGGATGCTTTCCTGTCTCAGGGCCAGAGAGTGTAAAGATATGCTGTGTCTCAAAAGGTAGAGATAATATCAGTTGAACCTCAGTCATTGGGGCATGTTTTTATTTTGTATGTCTGCTATTTAAGAATTCCTGTGTGTTTACATTAATAATTAACAAGGACAGTTATCTTTATCTTTTCAAGTGAAGTGCTGCACTCATAATATAATAATGTGGCAGTAGTTATTAATTACATAGATATTTGTAAAAGAAAGCAAGTTAATACATTCCTTTTACTACCAAGGCCAGCCTTATCTGTGAATTTTGAGGTAAGCAGTCCTGTGGAGTTCTTGTAATGGGTTTGGCAATGGCTTGCTAATGGTCAAAATGGCTTAACCATGTTTAAATTAGAATCAATTGAATTTATTTATTTGAATTAGCTATTGTTAGTAGTTATCTGCATGAAAAAATCTTTGATAGGTTAATACATGTGTTTTATTGGAAAACAAACAAAAAACACCCAGCAGTACAAATATGAGCCCTCTGTCTTTTGGTAAACATTAAAATTTAAAAATGAAGCGTCTAACCTTTTAAAATTACAGCTTGAAGTGTCAGTAATGAATCCATTAATTTCTGAAAATAGCTATTTAAATATTCTATTCCATCAGCATTCACTTTTACTTTGCTGTGTCCAATCCTAAATCAAAGACTGTGTTAGTTCTACTGTTTCTAGCCAATCTATCTTGCTTTGACTTATACCCTCAGGCTTATAGAAAAAGCCCATCTGTATCATATGGCCCATTCACCTATACTGTGTCCTTGTGGCCCACTGAAAATCATTATCACCAGCTTCATTTCACATTCAGTCTTTGGGTGAAAGTCTGACTTCACAAATATCCCAGTGAGTTCTATGGGGCAAGGATTTCATCTTTTGTGCCTGGGTTTGCTCTCTGTTACTCTCCGGAGTAAAGTATGAGCAACTCCTTTCAAGTCAACAGTTTACCCAGGTATACAATTAGTGTGAGTAAAATCAGAATCATAGCAAAGGAAAAATACTACATTGTATGTATAGCCAAAACCAGACACTTGTGCCATATGCCACATTGGCAGCTAATGCAGGGAGAGAAAAAAATGATAGTACCTTATTCACTGAAGTAGTTTTACAAAACTTTGTGGTATCAATTTTGTATTGATTTGGGGTACATAACTGAAAGTTAAGCTCCTTTGTTCATTAAAACAGCACTATCAGATAGAGAGTTTCTATTGAATTATACAACCACTAATGACTTTCAGAACCTTTGGAATTATTGAAATTTGCAAATTAGCATATAAGGGAACAACCAGTAAAAACAAAGTCTAATGCATGGCAAAAGGTCCTTTTGTTCATTTGGCTTGTTAACAATAATTTAGTTTTAATTATGTGTGAAAATATTGCATAATACTTTAGAACCTGTTCTGTAGCATGTTATTGAAGTGTTGTTTATGAAAAATATGATTGCTACCTACAGCATTTGCTATTAATTTTTTGCGTAGAAGCAGAGTGAAATCAAGAATATATTGTGTGCAGATTTCAGAGTTTGCAATTTAGTGAAGCGCAAATCAGCAAGGTTCTATGGTACAGGAATTGATGTACTGGAATATGTGAACTGTACAGGTAGAATCCTGGCACACCTATATACATGGAGCTCCCATGGAAGTCAGTGAGTGTTTCATGCTCAGAGCTTGCAGAGCTTAGAATCTGAGTCAGATTCTGCCTGGTCCTTGTGTGGTAGCTCAGTATAAGGGAGAGTAAAGATAGAGTAACCATACATCCGTTTTTAGCCAGGACTGCCCCCTTTTTAAGCCCTGTCTCAGACATCCTGACTTATTTGGCAAAAATGGGCAATTGTCCCTTTTGCCAAAAATGTAGGGGGTGTGGAGGAATGTTCCAGGGGGTGGGGGCAAGTGATGATGAGACGCACCGGGCAGTGGGGCTCAGCCTGTCAGTCTCAGGAGGTGTGGTGCTTGGGCAGTCAGCCCCAGCCCCAGGCAGAGTGGAGTGAGTGGTGAGGTCAGGTGTCTCAGGCCAGCCTCATAGGGGATGGAGGCCCTCGGGCCAGCCCCATGATGTGTGCTGTTTTACTTTGGAAAATATGGTCACCCTATGTAAAGACTAGACAGAATTGCATGAGAACCAGGCAGGGTTGCACCCCCTGTACTCTAGGGAGCACAAGTATTTCTCCCTTCCTACTTGCCTGAGTGTGGCCAGAGCCCTAGTGAACATAGGCCCAGGGATCCATCCCCTTGCATACAGCAAGCAGAGCTGTTTGTCTGTATTGGGGAGGTAAGCTGCCCAGTACAAAAGGATGCTGTAGCAGGGGTCCTCAAACTGGGGGTCGGGACCCTTCAGGGGGTCACAAGGTTATTACCTGGGGGGTCGTGAGCTGTCAACCTCCATCCCAAACCTCACTTGCCTCCAGCATTTATAATGGTGTTAAATATGTTAAAAAGTGTGTTTAATGTATTAGGGGGGTAGCACTCAAAGGCCTGCTGTGTGAAAGGGGTCGCCAGTAAAAAAGTTTGAGACCCACTGTGCTATAGGCATGCACTGCCTCACATTCTGGAGATCCAGAAGTTGTCTTATGCCCCCTTGTGCTCTCGCTGCACCAGTGCAGCTTCACACTTCCCCTTACTATGTGCCACATTCTAGCCCTTAATGGTAGTTTACCAGGATGGGTAAACTTGCCACATTATTAAAAGATAGACAAGCAAAATGGCCTTTGAAGTCTAATGTAATTGAGACAGCCTGAATACTGCAAATGCCAATTAAAGAGAGATCATTTAGAATAATAGTACTTAAACTATCATTTGACTAAATTACATAGCTATGTAAAAAGGTAGGGAGAGAAAATCAAGCTGCGCAAGGCCAGAATTTAACCAAGGGTGGAACCAATTTTGTTTCAAAATATCAGAGGTAGAGAAAAATTGATGTGCTGCTCTTCTGTTTGAAGCCTATGGAACTGAAATTGCTGAGAGGCATCTCTTCAGTTTCTGCAGTCTTTTGGTCTCCTAAAATATGGTTTTGTTGTTGGAAGGATAGGATACACAGCACAGTTAAATTAATGGTCATATACTGAGTCAACTACAATGGTCAGTAAAATAATAAGAGAAAAAGAAGAGGGACAATAGGCAGCAGGTTTAAAACAAATAAAAGGAAGTTCTTCTTCACGCAGCGCACAGTCAACTTGTGGAACTCCTTACCTGAGGAGGTTGTGAAGGCTAGGACTATAACAGTGTTTAAAAGAGAACTGGATGGTGGTTAAGTGCATAAATGGCTATTAGCCAGGATGGGTAAAGAATGGTGTCCCTAGCCTCTGTTCGTCAGAGGATGGAGATGGATGGCAGGAGAGAGATCATTTGATCATTGCCGGTTAGGTTCACTTCCTCTGGGGCACCTGGCATTGGCCACTGTCGATAGACAGATACTGGGCTAGATGGACCTTTGGTCTGACCCGGTACGGCCGTTCTTATGTTCTTATGACAAATATATGGTTGTCAGCTCAAGGATACTGTAACAAGAAGCCTGGGCTTGGAGCATGAAATACCTATGAAAAGTCATTCACTACAGGTTTCCTATAAAGTTGAATCCGTTTTGGTGGGCAGCCTAAATAATTTATGTTCATTAAAAGAACCGCATTCATATCTACTTTCTGAGCAGTTTTGCACAGGATCTGTAACAGATTACATTTTATTATTAAAGATTTGTAACTAGTGTGATTGTCTTGGGTGGTGCATTGCATAGTTAGTAAAGGTGTGGTGCCTGCCTCAAAACACATACAATCTGAGTGGATCACCAGAAGAGAGAACTTTTGCGGGAGATAACAGGCAAGGGGACTAGAGAGAGGGATAGGCAAACAGGGTTGTCACAGTACACAGGGGCTTATTTTTTATATAATTACATTTGTAAATTATTTTTATTGTTTAAAGAGAATTAATTAGATGGTAGTTGTTTGAGCAGTTATGGGGAAAGTTGGGTTTTGAGCAGGGATATGAAGAGTGGGAGGGAGTTTGTGTGTCATGCAGGATCAGAGAGGACTTTCCAGATGGTAGGTGTCAGCTTAGGAGACGGGAACAAGGGATATGGCGAGTGATGCAGAAGTGTTAGAATACAGGGACTGAAGAGGTGAATGGTGGGAGACCAGGAATCAGATGTAGGCAGGGCAGAGCTGTGCAGAGCCTTGGATGCAAGGGCAAGGAGCTTGAAAGTGACCCAGAAGGAGATGGGCTTGTAAGGGAAGTTGAAGGCCGTAGTGATGAACGAGTCTAACCGACCTTGTAGCAGTTGTTAAAACAAAAGCTTCTGAAGCTTTGATGATTTATTGTGGCAAGTCTAGCTTGTTAGCTCCTCCAGTGATATAAAGGAAGTGGGAGCAACCTCCCTGGGAGAGAGAAGTACGGAGCTGGGATATGGGAGCTCATGGGGGGCAACTCTAGAGATGGCCAGCTCATGGGAGGAATTTTTTGATGTGCTGTTCTTTTTGAATTGCCAGTAAAGCCAATTAGACTGGAATTTGTGAGGGTCAGGATGGCATCCTGTGTATTTATGCAGCACTTAGCACAACGGGGACCTGAGGTTGATTCAGAACTGTGGGTTCTACCATAATATAAAAACAGCAATAATAATAATAAAAACTAGGAAAGGGGTGAGTTTGGATACTGACACAGGGTGTGTATGATCTGTTGCAAACAGGATGGGGACTCAGCCTTTTCATAGCAAGGAAGATGAGTTTGTCAGTTACATTTTAAAAAGATTGGAGGGAAGTTAGGTGGCTAGAGAGAAGGATGTTACAATAGTCTGGGCTGGAGATAATTGAGGGATGGACCAAAGGGTTTGGCACTAAGGATGGAAAAGATGGGAAGGATTTTGGATCGGCTACAAAGGAAGAAAGAACAGGATTTAGCCACAGCTTGAATATGATCAGTAAAGGAGAGAGGAGTCAAAGATGGTACTTGACTTATTTATAGCATTAACATTAGTTCCATTCTAATTGCAGAATCCTATAGTAATATACTCTTGAAATATCTTGTATTGTCTGAATAGAGGGAGGGATAGCTCAGTGGTTTGAGCATTGGCCTGCGAAACCCAGGGTTGTGAGTTCAGTCCTTGAGGGGGCCACTTAGGAATCTGGGGCAAAAATCAGTACTTGGTCCTGCTAGTGAAAGCAGAGGGCTGGATTCAAGGTCCCTTCTGGTTTTAGGAGACAGGATATCTCCATTCTTTCTGAATAGTTCTTTGTTGAAAAGGGGGAAGTTTTTGATATCCTGCATGATTTGGCATACTTGGCAGACTAAATAGGCCTGAAGAAAACCTTTAATGGCAATTAATATCAAGGATACTATTATGAGTGAATTTCTGGCTTTTCATATTATGACATATAGATACTGAATCATTGGACTTGAAAACTGAAAAAGAACATTGACATTTCGTGTCATTTGAGATGTGTAATTGTAGAGTTCCACAATTATATGAATTTGATAATAAACGCCTTTAGTCCCTTTTCTTGTGAAGATCAATGCATTTGCGGGAGTATTGGGGAAAGGAATCCTTTTCACAAAGTTTCTTGTTGGCGATGTATAAACAAAAGAAAAGAGATTTTCCTGATCTGCTTCTGTGTTTGAGGCTAGGGAACAAAATTCACTGTATTGAACTCTGTTATAACTCCTGTTAGAGACTGTTCAGTATAAATGCCTATTACACAAGGACACTTATTGGTACCATGAAAATGTGGTAAACTTTATCAGCCTAATACCCAAAAAAGTGCAAGCTCTTTGTCACAAGAATTAATTGAAGCAGAAGTGTTAAACTTTTTTTTTTAAGCTAATACACATGCCTTTACCCAGTCTATGTTCAAAATTGACTTGCTCTTGGTAGGCGCAGACACCTGCAAAAAAAGTATAACAGTTGCATGCACCCTAAAATGTGCATATACAAAATAATTAACATTTGCACCCACAAAACCCATTGGCTTCCAAGTATTTTGCCATTGTGAATGTTAATGCTTGTGTATGCAGGTGTGTGTTAGGCTATTAAAGGGCTCATGGGGGAGTGATAAATGATGAAGAGGAGAGGTCACTAATTCAAAGCAATCTGGATTACATGGTAAACTGCACGCAAGCAAACAATATGCACTTTAATATGGCTAAATGTATACATCCAGGAACAAAGAATGTAGGCTGTACTTACTGGATAAGGGATTTTATCCTGGGAAGCAGTGACTCTGAAAAAGAATTGGGGGTCGTGGTTGGATAATCAGAGGAGTGTGAGTTCCCAGTGTGACGCTGGGGCCAAAAGAGCTAATATAATCCTGGGGTGTATAAACAGGAGTATCTCAAATTGTAGTAGAGAGGTTTTTAACCTCTATATTTGGCACTAGAAATATACTGTATCTAGTTCTGGCGCCTGCAATTCAAGAAGGATGTTGATAAATGGACGAGGGTTCAGAGGACAGCCCTGAGAATGATTAAAGAATTAGAAAATATGCCTTATAATGAGAGACTCAAAGAGCTGAATCTGTTTAACTTTGTGTGTAGCTAAGGGGTGACTTGATTACAGGCTATAAGTGTCTACATAGGGAACAAATATTTAATAATGGGCTCTTCAATCTAGCAGCAAAAGGTATAACTTTGTCCAATGGCTGGAAGTTGAAACTAGACAAAGTGTGACAGGAAATAAGGCATACATTTTTAATGATGAGAGTAATAAACCATTGGAACAATTTCCCCAGGATTTCAGTGCTATGGGTTGTAGATCCCTGATGATGCGTTGTAAGGGTTTTAGCTGGGGACTGTATGTGATGGCCAGTGGAGTCCTGTTGGTTTCTTTCTTGGGTTTGTCTTCCAGTAGGAGGCTTCTGGGTACACGTCTGGCTCTGTGTCTAGGTGTCTAGAAAATCTCCACCAAGCATTCTCAAGACTACAGTACCCACACGAGGAAATAAGGAAACAGATCAACAGAACCAGACGTGTACCCAGAAGCCTCCTACTGGAAGACAAACCCAAGAAAGAAACCAACAGGACTCCACTGGCCATCACATACAGTCCCCAGCTAAAACCCCTACAACGCATCATCAGGGATCTACAACCCATCCTGGACAATGATCCCACACTTTCACAGGCCTTGGGTGGCAGACCAGTCCTCGCCCACAGACAACCTGCCAACCTGAAGCATATTCTCACCAGCAACTGCACACTGCACCATAGTAACTCTAGCTCAGGAACCAATCCATGCAACAAACCTCGATGCCAACTCTGCCCACATATCTACACCAGCAACACCATCACAGGACCAAACCAGATCAGCCACAACATCACCGGTTCATTCACCTGCACTTCCACCAATGTAATATATGCCATCATATGCCAGCAATGCCCCTCTGCTATGTACATCGGCCAAACTGGACAGTCTCTAAGGAAAAGGATAAATGGACACAAATCAGACATTAGGAATGGCAATATACAAAAACCTGTAGGAGAACACTTCAACCTCCCTGGCCACACAATAGCAGATCTTAAGGTGGCCATCCTACAGCAAAAAAACTTTAGGACCAGACTTCAAAGAGAAACTGCTGAGCTCCAGTTCATCTGCAAATTTGACACCATCAGCTCAGGACTAAACAAAGACTGTGAATGGCTTGCCAATTACAGAACCAGTTTCTCCTCCCTTGGTTTTCACACTTCAACTGCTAGAACAGGGCCTCATCCTCCCTGATTGATCTAACCTCGTTATCTCTAGCTTACTTCTTGCTTGCTTATATATACCTGCCCCAGGAAATTTCCACCACTTGCATCCGAAGAAGTGGGTATTCACCCACGAAAGCTCATGCTGCAAAACGTCTGTTAGTCTATAAGGTGCCACAGGATTCTTTGCTGCTTTTACAAAACTAGGGTGAAAACTAATCAAAGGCTAACAAAACTATATCAATTTTAAAGCAGTTCATATATTACTCCCACAGAACAACTCTGGTTTTTACTTCTGCAGTACATTCACTGCTCTTGTTGTTGCTTTTTGCTCAATGTGGAAGCAAAGTATATTTAACAGTAAGTTTTTAGTGGCTGGACTTGTCTTGAGGACAACATCTGCCTTTCCTGTGTATGCTTCCCAACATAGCTTATATGTAGCTTTTTTGTTATTCCAGGAGCTTCTGAAGCGTATAATATTTAGTTCCCATGAGTCTGAACTATCTGCCTCAGCTCATGTTTTAGCAAGTTGTTTTGTCCTGCAGCTGGGTCAGGATTTATCTGTCTTTGACAGAATGGGCAAACTGTCCACAGATTTTACATGCCACTGCTTGTATATTTAAGAAACTCGGCTGTCACTCAGAAATGTATTGATGAGCAAGCTTAAGCATCCCACAAGGGTCTAAATAACATCCTTGATTGTCTTGTGCTATAATTACACCATTATTTGATACAATTATTCTCTGACTTAGGGGCTAGGGAGTAAACCCCTTGCTAAAGATGGTGTGAGGGATCGAGCATAGTGTGTTTTTTACTCAAAATGCTTAATGCACAGGACTGAATGTTTTTACAGTTGATATTAGGAGTGTTCATTCTTCTTTAGTTATTTTTTTTTCAAATTTCTCATTCCTATTTACTGCCTACAAAGAGGTAATTGCTTCCCCAGTATTTTAAGTGTGGAGGGGTCCCCTTTGCATGGAACTGCCTTATCCTACATTGAGGGAGCAGTTCAGATACTTCTGTAGGACCACCCCCACTTGCCACAGCCCCGTTTTGAGGTTGGAGATCCAAAGATGCCATCACAGACTGGAAGAAAAAGCTGGCAGAAAGCAGATGCAATCTGATCCTGTATTAACTGTTCTGTGATCCCCTTCATGCCAGGAAGCATGGGGGTAGGTCCCAAAGGCAGGAGTGACTAAAGGAAGTCCTGGTTATATATCTCCAATGGAGCCACACTATCATGGAGTCTCAGGGAAGGCAGAGGACCCTACAGTGGTTCTCAAACTTTTGTATTGGTGACCTCTTTCACACAGCAAGCCTATGAGTGTGACAGCGCCTTATAAATTAAAAACATTTTTTAAATATTTAACACTATTATAAATACTGGAGGTGAAGCTGGGTTTGGGGTGGAGGCTGACGGCTCATGACACCCCATGTAATAAGCTTGCGATCCCCAGTTTGAGAACCCCTGCAATCTGTGTAAAGGAACAGAACCTCTGTACAGATTGTCCTGAACTTCTGTGAAACCCTTGGAATCTGTAGGCTCCTTGAGGAAAAGCCACAGCCCATTCAGCAGCATTCAGGTTGGGTAGACCCTGTTTCTAGCATCTGAAGCTTTTTCCCATAGGAGAGGGTGATATGTTGCAGGACAATTTTTTTTTCTTTCACTGGGATAAGTGCCAATTTTGTGGATCACTTGCATGCCTAGCAGATTGGCTTTAGAAACTAACATTAGCTTTACATTTTAGCCAGCACTCTTTTGAGTGGTTTCTGAGCATTATTAAGGTAGACATAATTTCTCAGAGATATGCTTAAAAGGATGGAAAAAACTCAGAGTCAAGCTTTATTAGCTCTCGAAGCCAAAACTTGACAGTTGGAGACCTCTTTGAAAGAGAAGTTTTAGAACATTTTTTAAGGCATGGAAACTGTAAACATTAATGTTTTAAACAAAAAAGTAAGTGTCTCATTAAAATGTGCATATCATGCTGTATGCTGTTTATGCCCTAAAATGAGAAGACGTCATACTTGCTTAATCAAAAATAGCAATTTCCTAATTTCATCCCTGCAGTTCTGGACTGGGAAGATGATTTATTCTGTAGATACTAAGTTTTTACTCTTATCAGAAGTTTGATGCTAGTCAGCATCTTGATAACCTCCAACAGTGTGATTTATTTTTAACAGAATACTAAGATCCCAATTGTGCCTCAGGTCCTATGTTGAATGAGCTGTTGGCCAGTCGAGATTTTTTTTGATGTCATAACTAATAA
The DNA here is from genome assembly GCF_020497125.1 of Mauremys mutica. NCBI lineage: Eukaryota > Metazoa > Chordata > Testudines > Geoemydidae > Mauremys > Mauremys mutica. The sequence continues at coordinate 83,021,439 of NC_059079.1, read as the reverse complement.
AGCTAAGGCAGAGCCTATTGGCCGGACAGAATTTTTTCACATTTGTACAGACATATGGCTCCTTTGATGCTATCTGTCTGTCTTTCTTTCTAGCTGCAAAAGAACTCTGTGTAGCTCAAAAGCTTTTCTCTTTTGCCAACAGAAGTTGGTCCAATAAGTTATTCTCACCCACCTTGTCTCTGTAATATCTGTCTAATCCACAGCATATTTTATAGCTTGTATACACTTCTGATGTTATCACTGCTGATCTGAAAAAGAACAGCGATCTTTTTTTGCATGATGGACACTATATAAACCCACCCTTAAATTGGAATTACTGGTTAAAACCTTGTAGTTAATTAGGAAAAGTTCTGCTTACCTTTGTTTTTAGTGATCAAATTGTTGATTTGATCCAATGTGCGAACTTTCTTCATGGGCATTAAATCATTAATGGTCATAATTATTGAGCATTGTGCGCCAGATTTAAGACATTATATATTCTTGATGCTGAGAGGATTTTAGCAGAATTAAAGGAGGTTGCTGTTTAAGGTTTTAGTTGGATCTGGCCTCAGATGAACTTTTTCCAAATGAATGCAGGTTTCATGCAGTAGATGCAAGTTTTATCATATTTCCCTCAAGGTTATGGATGACTTTAACTAAAAAGCTGTAGACCCCAGTTTTCGTGGGTCACAAAACAAGTACCCACTCCCCCTTATATTTTGCTCTGGCCATTAATATGATCTTGATACATTTACTTTGCCGTGCAATGTAGGTAATAGAGGATGGAGTAATGCATGGGTCCATACATTTTCCTGTTGTCTAGGAAATGGCACATATTGTAATCAGTAATGTGATAAATTACTTTGCCCGTATTATTTTGCTTCGTTAACTTTTTTTCAGACAGAAAAACATTTCTGTCCTGAAAAAAATATATCATTATCTCTTGTGAGTGTTACCCATTATTCAAACTTCTACATCATTCTGGATAAATGCAAGATTTGCATTTAGATTCCAGTAAATACTTCTAAGAACAGGTATCAAAGGCAAACAAAATATCTCAGAATATACAGCAGCTCCCAGGAGCACTTAAAAATATAGAAGAGACAGCTCTTTATTTTTAAATTTCAATTTTCCAGGTGTCTTTATGCTAGAATGTCAACAATTTCTTTAATACCTATTTCACATTATTTTTCATTTGATGTGTCTATTTCTGCTACTGCTTTATGTCTTGACTGGGAGAGTCAGGAAGACTAGAGGATTTCTCATTAATGACATGTGGTGACACTTTACTTTATTGTTCACTGATGACTTTCTGACAGAGATAGATGACATGCTTGGAGTTTCCAAGAAAATGTGATTCCACCATTGAATGGGGGAGCTTTGAAACAATGTTTGTGATTTACAAACATGTTATGGATGTGCCAAATCTGGCAAACAGTGACATTTACTGTAAAATGTGGAGCATCGGCAATGGAGTCACTTGATTGTTATTATGCTGAAATCTGTTTTCTCAAGGTTACAGTTGAGCATATATTTTAGAGCCCAAAAAATATTAGTGCATGTTGTATAAGTTTTATTAACAATACAGAGTTAAGGAATACTCACTGTTTGTATGTTTGATAGATTGACACAATATTAAATGCAAAAAATTAGTAAACGTTTTGGTTAGTTTCACCTACAGCATTTCAAGTTTTTAAACAAAGCGGGGAATAATTTTATTGCATTGGGTTATGTGGACCTAGCATGACTGTGTAAATGAAAAGATAAATAATGAAAATGTAGAGGAAGAGCCAGGTAGAATATCATAACAGATTCACAGAGCTTCTAGGCAAAAAGCTAGGAAATTTTAATTGTGAATAACATTTGTAAAACAGAGTCAAGTAAAAATAAAAAATGACATTCTTCCTGTTCCCACCTCTTTCCTGTTCCCATGGCATAGAAGGAACTTCCTTCATGCTGGGCCAAAGTACTCAGCAACAACTGTCATTGGTGTGTGCTTCGGAAAACATGTTTCCTCAGATCATAATATTCTTGTCACAAGCATAGACCCTCAGGACAATGAGCTCTCTGTTGCCTGTGGAACTTTAAATCCAGTTCAGGAATCCCAAATATAGTTCTCTGGCTGCCACTTAACCATTGAATTGCTGCTGGATATTCCAAGTATTTCCAGTAGGGCAGAAGACACCCACAGTGCTGCAGAATGTACCACGGATATGCTTACATTCCAACATCAGACAGAATTGAGCTTTAGGAAGGTGAATCAAAAAAATCTCATCTAAACCAAGAATACTAACGTTACACAATTTACCAGAAAAGAAAATTTGCTTTAAACTCAAACTTTAGCTTGCAGGAGACTGTTCTGAGTGTTCATAGATTCATAGACTGTAAGGCCAGAAGGAACCATTCTGATCAACTAGTTTGTCCTCTTACATAACACAAACCATAGGATTTCACCCAGTAATTCCTTCATCAAGTCCATATTTTGTGCTTGAGTATGGGCACATTTTTTTAGAAAGACATCTAGTATTTTAAGATTCTTACTGAACCTGTAAAATGGCCATTTCTCTTCTATTTATTTTATCATTTTTACTACTATGTCTGTTTACTTTTATAAATCAAATTGCTTTTAAAAGCTCTGTCTAATCTGGGCTCTGTAACCCCTGTCCTGGAAGATGTATGTATAGGCTTAATTTTGAGCACATGAATAATCCCCAATGGCTTCTATGAGACTATTCACATACTTAAAGATAAGCACTGTGTAAGTGCTAGCAGGATTGAGACCAAGATGTAGCTATATATTCCAAAGATTGTACTATTGTAAATTGTCTCTCAAGAAGTCCTGGATGTCACTTCAGACTTCCTGCTGAGAGCCATAAATTGTATTTCCTAACTGCACACCTTCAAGAGTGGTGGTAGTCAATGGTCATAATTTTATCTGGCATTAAGGAGCCATAGTGGCGGGGGATGGGGGGGGAAGGGGGAGGGGAGGCGGTTCAGGATCTCACCTAAGGAAACTAATTATAACCTCTCCATCATTTCATCATAATGTTCTGCGTCAGCCCTGCAGGGGAACTTGAGATTAAAATCATATAACTTATTCTACAATAAACAAACTAGAGATTAAAATAATACAAATTATTCTACAATAAATAAACCATAAATATAAAAACTAGAGCTGTGCCACCCTAAGTGTCTCTGACTCAATTGGCTGCCCCTCCTTCACACTGCATGCATTCAGTGGATCTGCAGCGTACACATTTTGGAAAGTCAGCAACAGCAATCTTTCCACAAACCTAGAGGATAAAACAGAGGTATCGCAGCAGCTAAAGCCCCTCTTCCTTGAGTTTCAATCTGAGGTGGACAACATGCTGTGCTACTAGATTTCACATAAAACTGTCTTTCTCTCCAGTTAACAAGTTTCCTCATCTTTTTGAGTTCTAGTTCCATAGCTAAGATGTTAGTAAGTGAATGTAACAAAAGTGTTTAGTTTATATTTTTAACTTTGTATTTTTCAGTCCACCAACAACGTATAACTAACAACATTTTATGACTGTGTATATCCTGTTTTCATCAGATGCTGAAAAAATGCTGTCATTTGGTGTTGTGGAGTTTTAATATCAGTGTTAGGGTATGTCTACACTACAAAATTAGGTGAAGTTTATAGAAGTTGGTTTTTTAGAAATCATTTTTATACAGTCGATTGTGTGTGTCCCCACACAAAATGCTCTAAGTGCATTAACTCAGCGGACTGCGTCCACAGTACTGAGGCTAGAGTTGACTTCCGGAGCGTTGCACTGTGGGTAGCTATCCCACAGTTTCCGCAGTCTCTGCCGCCCATTGGAATTCTGGGTTGAGATCCCAATGCCTGATGGGGCAAAAACAGTGTTGCAGGTGGTTCTGGGTACATGTCATCAGGCCCCCCTCTCCCTCCCTCCCTCTGTGAAAGCAATGGCAGACAATTGTTTCGCACCTTTTTTCCTGGGTTACCTGTGCAGACACCATACCACGGCAAGCATGGAGCCCGCTCAGCTCACCGTCACCGTACGTCTCCTGGGTGCTGGCAGACGTGGGACTGCATTGCTACACAGCAGCAGTTCATTGCCTTTTGGCAGCAGACAGTGCATTACGACTGGTAGCTATTGTCGTCGAACTCCTGGGTGCTCTTTTAGCCGACCTCGGTGAGGTTGGTCAAGGGCACCTGGGCAGACATGGGAGTGACTCAGCCAGGTCATTCCCCAGTTGTACTGCACCATCTTCTGGCAAACACACAGGAGATGATGATGGCTAGCAGTCGTACCGCACCATCTTCTGGCGAGCACCCAGGAGATGACAATGGCTAGCAGTCGTACTGCAGCATCTTCTGCCGAGCACCCAGGGGATGACGATGGCTAGCAATCATAATGCAGCATCTTCTGCCGAGCACCCAGGAGATGACGATGGCTAGCAATCGTAATACAGCATCTTCTGCCGAGCACTCAGGAGATGACGATGGCTAGCAGTTGTACTGCACCGTCTGCTGCCAGCCTAAGATGTATAAGATAGATGGAGTGGATCAAAACAAGAAATAGACCAGATTTGTTTTGTATTCATTTGCTCCCCCTCCCTCCATGAAATCAATGGCCTGCTAAACCCAGGGTTTTGAGTTCAATCCTTGAGGGGCCCATTCTGTGTGACAGTTGTTTGTGTTTCTCCTTGATGCAAAACCACTCCCTTTGTTGATTTTAATTCCCTGTAAGCCATGTCGTCAGTCGCCCCTCCCTCTGTCAGAGCAACGGCAGACAATTGTTTCGCACCTTTTTTCAGCACAGATGCCATAGCACTGGGAACATAGAACCTGCTCAGATCACCGCGGCAATTATGAGCACTGTAAACACCACATGCATTATCCTGCAGTATATGCAGAAACAGAATCTGCAAAAGTGAAACCAGGCGAGGAGGCGACGGTAGTGTGGTGATCAGAGTGATGAGGACATAGACATGGACATAGACTTCTCACAAAGTACGGGCCCCGGCAATGTGCACATCATGGTGTTAATGGGGCAGGTTCATGCCATGAAACGCTGATTCTGGGCCCGTAAACAAGCACAGACTGGTGGGACCACATAGTGTTGCAGGTCTGGGACAATTCCCAGTGGCTGCGAAACTTTCACATGTGTAAGGGCACTTTCATGGAACTTTGTGACTTGCTTTCCCTTGCCCTGGAGTGCCAGAATACCAAGATGAGAGCAGCCCTCACAGCTGAGAAGCGAGTGGTGATAGCCTCGTGGAAGCTTGCAACACCAGACAGCTACCGGTCAGTTGGGCATCAATTTGGAGTGGGCAAATCTACTGTGGGGGCTGCTGTGATCCAAGCAGCCAACGCAATCAAAGAGCTGCTGATATTAAGGGTAGTGACTCTGGGAAATGTGCAGGCCATAGTGGATGGCTTTGCTGCAATGGGATTCCCTAACTGTGGTGAGGCAATAGATGGAACCCATATCCCTATCTTGGCACCGGAGCACCAAGCCAGCGAGTACATAAACCGCAAGGGGTACTTTTCAATGGTGCTGTAAGTACTGGTGAATCACAAGGGACGTTTCACCAACATCAACGTGGGATGGCTGGGAAAGGTACATGAGGCTTGCATCTTCAGGAACTCTGGTCTGTTTCAAAAGCTGCAGGAAGGGACTTACTTCCCAGACCAAAAAAATAACCATTGGGGATGTTGAAATGCCTATAGTTATCCTTGGGGATCCAACCTACCCCTTAATGCCATGGCTCCTGAAGCCATATGCAGTCAGCCTGGACAGTAGCCAGGAGCTGTTCAACTATAGGCTAAGCAAGTGCAGAATGGTGGTAGAATGTGCATTTGGATGTTTAAAAGTGCGCTGGCTCAGTTTACTGACTCGGATAGACCTCAGAGAAACCAATATTCCTATTGTTATCACTGCTTACTGTGCTGTCCACAATATCTGTGAGAGTAAGAGGGAGACGTTTATGGCAGGGTGGGAGGTTGAGGCAAATCGCCTGGCCACTGATTACGCACAGCCAGACACCAGGGCGGTTAGAAGAGTACAGGAGGGTGCGCAGCGCATCAGAGAAGATTTGAAAACTAGTTTCATGACTGGCCAGGCTACGGTGTAAAACTTTTGTTTGTTTCTCCTTGATGAACCCCCCTCCCCCCCGTTCACTCTACTTCCCTGTAAGCTAACCACCCTCCCCCCCCCCCCGCCCTTCGATCACCACTTGCAGAGGCAATAAAGCCATTGTTGCTTCACATTCATGCATTCTTTATTCATCACACAAATAGAGGGATAACTGTGAAGATAGCCCAGGAGGGGTGGGAGAGCAGGGAAGCACAGGGTGGGGTGGGGGAGGAGGGAAGGACAAGGCCACACTGCACTTTAAAACTTAAAAACTTATTGAATGCCAGCCTTCTGTTACTTGGCCAGTCCTCTCGGGTGGAGTGGCTGGGTGGGCATCTGAGTGAGGAGGCTATGGAACTTGGGGAGGAGGGCAGTTGGTTACACAGGGGCTATAGCGGTGGTCTGTGCTCCTGCTGCCTTTCCTGCAGCTCAGCCATACACTGGAGCATATGAGTTTGATGCTCCAGCAGCATTGACTCCTGCCTTCTGTCAGCAAGCTGACACCACCTATCACCTTCAGCCCTTACTCTTCAGCACGTACTCTCTTCAGCCCGCCACTTCTCCTCGCATTCATATTGTGCTTTCCTGCACTCTGACACTGTCTGCCTCCACGCATTCTGCTGTGCTCTGTCAGTGTGGGAGGACAGCATGAGCTCAGAGAACATTTCATCCCAAATGCATTTTTTTTCGCCTTCTAATCTTCGCTAGCCTCTGGGAAGGAGAAACATATGCAGCTGGTGGAGGAAAAAAAGGGAAAATGGTAGTTAAAAAGACACATTTTATAGAATGATGGGTACACTCTTTCACGGTAAACCTTGCTGTTAACATTACATAGCACATGTGCTTTCATTACATTGTCGCATTTTGATGGCTTCACCCCTCCCCCCACTGCGTGGCTAACAGCTGGGAACATTTCTGTTCAGCCACAGGCAAACAGCCTAGCAGGAACAGGCACCTCTGAATGTCCGCTTAATAAAACCACCCTGTTTCAACCAGGTGACCATGAATGATATCACTCTCCTGAGGATAACACAGAGAGATAAAGAACGGATGTTGTTTGAATGTCAGCAAACACCGGGACCATACGCTGCAATGCTTTGTTCTGCAATGATTCCCGACTACATGCTACTGGCCTGGCATGGTAAAGTGTCCTACCATGGAGGATGGAATAAGGGTGCTCTCCCCAGAAACCTTTTGCAAAGGCTTTGGGAGTACATCCAGGAAAGCTTTATGGAGATGTCCCTGGAGGATTTCCGCTCCATCCCCAGACACATTAACAGACTTTTCCAGTAGCTGTACTGGCCGCGAATGCCAGGGTAAATTAATCATTAAACACGCTTGCTTTTAAACCATGTCTAATATTTACAAAGGTACACTCACCAGAGGTCCCTTCTCTGCCTACAGGGTCCAGGAGCCCACCTTGGGTGGGTTCGGGGGTTATTGACTCCAGGTCCAGGGTGAGAAACAGATCCTGGCTGTTGGGGAAACAAGTTTCTCCGCTTCCTTGCTGTGAGCTATCTTCAACCTCCTCCTCATCATCTTCCTCGTCCCCAAAACCTGCTTCCATGTTGCATCCTACTCCATTGATGGAGTCAAAGCACAGGGTTGAGGTAGTGGTGGCTGCACCCCCTAGCATGGCATGCAGCTCACCATAGAAGTGGCATGTTTGGGGCTGTGACCCGGAGCAGCCGTTTGCCTCTCTGGTTTTTTGGTAGGCTTGCCTGAGCTCTTTAATTTTCAAATGGCACTGCCGCCAGTCCCTGTTATAGCCTCTGTCCTTCATGCCCTTGGAGACTTTTTCAAATGTTTTTGCATTTCATTTACTGGAAAGGAGTTCAGCTAGCATGGATTCATCTCCCCATACAGCAATCAGATCCTGTACCTCCCGTTAGGTCCATGCTGGAGCTCTTATGCGATTCTGGAACTCCATGGTCACCTGTGCTGATCAGCTCGCAACGCTGGCCAAACAGGAAATGAAATTCAAAAGTTCGCGGGACTTTTCCTGTCTACCTGGCCAGTGCATCTGAGTTGAGAGCGCTGTCCAGAGCGGTCACAATGGAGCACTCTGGGATAGCTCCCAGAGGCCAATACCGTCAAATTGCGTCCACACTACCCCAAATTTGACCCGGCAAGGCCGATTTCAGTGCTAATCCCCTCGTCGGAGGTGGAGTAAAGAAATCGATTTTAAGAGTCCTTTAAGTCGAAAAAAAGGGCTTCGTCGTGTGGACGGGTGCAAGGTTAAATCGAGGTAACGCTGCTAAATTTGACCTAAAATTGTAGTGTAGACCAGGCCTAAGTTTCTTTTACAGACGCTACTGAAATAGAATGTACTATCACAATGAATAAAAGCAGAAAGGTTTAGATTTTTTTGATTAGTGATATGTCAGTAGTGGAATGTGCATGTTTGTCAGTTGCGTACACAAACCAAAAGAATACTTGACTCTCTGTTTTACAAATGTTCTTCACAATTTAATTTCCTAGCTTTTTGCCTAGAAGCTCTGTGAATTGGTTATGATATTCCACATGTCTTTTCCTTTACATTTTCATTATTGTATCTTTTCATTTACACAGTCATGCTAGGTGAACAAAACCCAGTGCAATAAATCAAGATATGATGGCAATTACTTATTTACCTTTTCAGCTTGGATAGTGGACTTCAGCATAACAGTGGAGGATCTAAGGGTCTGCCATAACTCATTTATTGGGAAAAGAAAAATTGATTACAGGGGTTTAATGAGAGACCTAACCAAAACTAGATACATCCAACCAAGCTGCTCTGTGAAAGGCAGAATCTGAGCCATATTGTTAGCAATAAAAAGGCAGCCATTAATTATTGTTAAGCATCTTCTCTTACTCAGTGGGCGATCTTCTAGAAAGTAGAGAATGAAAGTATCTTGCCAGCCCCCTAATGTATTAGTAGGTAACTGGAGAAAAGTGCTTTGAAAAGCAGGAATGGCTGCCCTAGGTCAGGGGAGGTATGCCTGGGCATACAAGCTGACCCACATGCATGGACTTGATAAATAGGGTTTGAGGGCAGCTAAGAGGAGTTGGTATTTGGACAGCAAGGAAGGCTGCCAATCTGACCAGAGGGCATTGCTTTCGCTTAAGTTGAGAATGCCTAATTTAGTTTCATTTATGGTAAAGCATAGATACATTAAATACATTAAGCAACCTGTGTCTTTTGTTTTAATTTCATTCTTTCTATTTTTACTAAATTTTGTTTTATTAAGATTATGGCTGTCTTGGTAATTTCACACAGACATCCCCAAAGGGAAGAGAGCTCTCTATAAGTTCTAACAAGAGGTGCTGAAGGATAAGGAGCTCGTGAAATCTAAAATCCTATTCAGTCTCAGCCAAGGGGCCTGGACAGAGGTGTTCTCTCCCAGTGAGTTGTGTTGTCATCAGGCTGCAGAAGGGAAATGCCTGAAGAAGAGATAAGCGTTGTAGGGAGTATAGGTTACAAGATATGGAAGATAAAATGGTACATAAAAGATCAGGACATTGCTAAATTTTGAGTGAGTTTTCTACACTTATAGCAAAACTGCATTGGGTCTAAATTATTGGGTCAGTTAGGTATCCATAATTATAAACCAAAATAGTCAGGTTCTATCATGCATCCTCCCATGTAAAACCACAGGAATAGATCTGTGTGGGCTTCTATGTCCTGACACGTATATTGCTGAAGAGAGTCAGTAACATTTAATTGAAAAATACTCTTGGCAACATTTTCTGGTCTGCCAAGGTTGCTTTGCTCTTCTCTGGGGATAGAAAACAACCTTAACCCCCTTACCAAGCCAGTTTATATTTTTACTGGAGGATTTCTCATAGACAGACAAAACTCTAGTGACGAAGTGGCCAACATACCATCTCCTAGGCCACTCCCACTTCTGAACCCTGGCATACAGTTGGTTGTCATAGGGAAAGGGGATTCGCTGAGTATGCCTACAACATGGTGATTTCTGGCTGCCAAAACAATCTCTTGGAACTCTAGGAATCTAGGCATAATGTAGATCAGCCATGTGGCTACCCTACTTTATGCTGAGGAGTGGTCTGTGGCTGGCTGGCCTCCAGTCAGGGACACAAATTAGTTTTAAATGTGCCTTTGCCTCTCCTGATTTTTGTGGCACCAAAAGTGTTATGCTTTACTACATTTTGGAGAGCAAACCAAGAGAGTCAATAATAGGGGACCTGTTCTCTGCCTAATTACACCTGTGCAAAGTGTTAGCAGATGTTACACCCACTTTGCATAGATGTCAATGACTGTCCAAGGTTCAAGACACAGGGAAAACAGCCCTTTGAAGTACTAAAGCTGAAACCTATGACTCCTCTTATTGTAACCTGCCATTGAAGGGTGTTCAAATCAATCCATAATAAAATGAATACCACAAAATCTTGGCACAAAGTTGAGGATAATGTGCCAACAAAGTTCAGTGATTTTTATCATTGTCTTAATATTAATTAAGTGTGTAATTGCGGCAGTTTCTGCATTCTGCCTATTGATTCTTTGGTATCATATTATTAGATATACTCTTGGTGTTTAAGAAACCTATTTTGTCAATTAAGACGTGATTTTGTTCTAAAGCTTTTCATCGGTTCACAGACAGAAAGCACACAATTCATTTACCACCAAAAAGAACAGAGTGAATGTGTTTTCTTCCTTCAAATAATGATCATGAGTTGACTTAATGGGAAACAGTAACAACAAAAGTTTAAAAGTCCTATAATTGTTGCCTAATGGTACCTCAATGGCAGTTCCAATACACCAGTTAACGTATGATGTTTCGTCACAGGATGCCTGATCAAAACAGCTTTAAAAAAACCTTAATCTCTTATAATTTGATGAAGACAAAATGAGGACTGGAGAAATGAGGGGAAAAGCGATACAGGCATATTGAACTGACTGGTAGATTGGGTTCATGGGGCAGGAGGAAAAGCACTGTTCAGAAATAAAACATGTTGGATTCAGAACATTGTATCTAATGCAATAGTTAAAGCAGCTATTCAAAAGAACACAAAGCCGAAAGAGGGAAAAATGAAAGAAGCTTTTTCAGAGTGTTTGAAAATCTTCCCATTAACTGAACACAATATGCAACAGCAAACATATGGATCAGTCTCATTAAGAAGAAAGAAAATTGTTTGAAATAAACCTCAAAGAGGAAGAAAAGAGGTTGCTTTTTACTTTGGAAATGACTACACTCTTGTTGTCAAGACAAAAGAGTAATGGAGTTAAATTAGAGCAACTATCAGCTTGATAGGTTTAAGCAGAGATAGAGCTACTGTACAACAGCCAAACTCTCTCTGGTGTGAAAAAAGAAATTAGCAGGTCTGTTAAGTAGCCTGGATTTCAATAATGATCTGTTATCCCTGTTTTTCAATGATAGGAAGCACTTTCCAATTTCCAAGCACTTTTTCAGAGAAAAGTTGGGGTGATGCTGGTTTTGCAGGTACAGAACATAGTACAGAATTCTGAAAACAAGTTGTCCAAATAAGCTATAGTTTTCTTTTTATTCAAAACATTAATGCCCTCAAAAATTGTAAATACATTTGTTACCTATCCCCTTGTCCATCCTTTGGTACTGATTCATCGGGATATTTAAGCACATGAGTAGGCAGTGGGACTACTTGAATGCTTATTATTGGGCATATGGTTAAGTACCTTGATATGGCAAGGCCTTTGGCATGATCTTATTTTAAAAAAACGTTAGATGTTAGAAATGGGGGAAAAATTAATCCAGCTTATCCTCCTTCACCAGTTGTTCTTTAAAATACATTTCTTAGTGCTTTGGGCCTTGGTCCAACAAAGCACTTAAAGCTGTGCTTAACTTTAAGCACACGAGCAGTCCCATTGAAGCTCAGGAAAGAATCGTACTGAATTTCTCCTCTTAAAAAACAAAACAAAACTCTGACAGCTAGAGTCTATATAACAAAGAGTGACTTACTGGATTTATTCACCAGCAACCTGAGACAGACCTTGAAAGTGGCAATCATTCATATAAAATACAGTCTGCATTTTGGGATGGAAAAATGTAATAATTTTAAGCAGATGGGCAATTTTCCCCCTCTGCTTCCTTTTTGAAGAAGTCAGCAGACATTTTTATATTTAGGGTAGATTGTGATATTTTATATGGTTTGCTCTGACTATTAATAGCACTGAATACCCTAGGTGTTCATTTTCAGGAAGCCCTAGAGGTAAAGGGCTTGTGGCACTCAGGTGCACTTTTTATCTCCCTTCTTGTGACACTGTGTAGGAAATGCAAGTGCTTATCTCCCTCTCTCTCTTTAAATAGCCTCTCTGACATTAGGCAGGAAACAGTCAACAGCCTTTTTACAAATTGACATCTGAATTTCTCCTGATGCTAATGCTGTACTAATTGGTTACCTGGATGCTAGTCAGTAATTAAAATAGGAAAGGGAGCTGATAAAATGAAAATAATATAACAAAAAGGGTTCTATTTCATTTAGTATGGAAAATTAACTGCTACAGAGCTGCTTCTTGCCCCAGCTACATTCATCTAAATCAGGGGTCGGCAACCTGCGGCTCCCGGCTCGCCAGGGTAAGCACCCTGGCGGGCCGGCCCCGTTTGTTTATCTGCCGCGTCCGCAAGTTCGGCCGATCGCGGCTCCCACTGGCCGCGGTTCGCTGTCCCAGGCCAATGCGGGAGGCAGGAAGCGGCGCGAGCCGAGGGATGTTCTGGCCGCGGCTTCCTGCCTCCCGCATTGGCCTGGGACCGCGAACCGCGGCCAGTGGGAGCCGCGATCGGCCGAACTTGCCGACGCGGCAGATAAACAAACCGGGCCGGCCCGCCAGGGTGCTTACCCTGGCGAGCCGGGAGCCGCAGGTTGCCGACCCCTGATCTAAATGCTCCTATCTTGTCCTTGTATGGCTTCAGTATGCAGGGCCCAGGGAATTCCACAACAGTGGAGACAAGGAATGTGCCATTTATGCCAAAGGTCAGACCCTTCCTTTTCCCCCAGCTGCAGGAGTCCCTGGTTGTGGGGCAACTTTTGCTTATTCATTTTGCACTAGGCTACTGTTTTTTGTTCTCTGGCTGCCTGTCCCTTCCCCAGGAGGGTGAGTTGTACTGTGTTCTGTGGGTGTGCCCCATAGCAAGATCGTTTGGATGGCTGAGCCATAAGAAAAAGCTCCCCAAGCAGGTAAACTCTGTATTGCACAGTGAGCCCTGAATCCTACAGTTTGACATACCCCACTCTATGAGGGTAAAAAGTGATCAGTCTGGATTTACTGAAAACTGTCTCTTCACCCTCCATAGCACTTGGGAACTGTCTGGTACTCTTACATGAGTGTGTTCTTGTCTGCCCTCATATCTTTCAACAGTATTTACTGAAGTCAGTTGATGAACTTTTCTCCCTCGCATTTTTTTCACAATTGTATTCTAATTTGTCTTAATTTCTGTTGTCACATAGGAGGTACCAAATTTATGAATAGATTTTAATATGATCTCCCATTGCACCATGCTTATTCTAATTTAATTAGATATTTAAGAGTTTAAAGCATTAAAAATGGCACCAGGGTTCTTGCCTTGACAACTTTATCACAAAACTAAGGACGTCCCTAGAAAAATCCTTCAAGGCTTTCAAATTTGTTGTTTTGCCTCCTTAGTTAATTCTACATTGTTATAAGATGTGGATATGTTCTTAGAAAAAATACTGTTTGGTTAGAGATCATATTATTATTTTTTTCAGAAACGGAGACAAAAATAAACTGCCAACAAGCAAAAAGTCATGTTTAATCATCAGAAGTTTCTGGCCAAGATTTTCAAAAATTGCTAGTGTTTTTGGGTGCCTCCATTGTTAACCTGCTGAGCATCCATCCACTCTTGGAAAATCAAGACCCTTTAAGGTATCCCAAGTGGGGCAGCGAAAAAGAAGGCAGACAAAATCACAAGTCATTTTTGAAACTCGGGGTGTCTTTTAAATGGCTATGATGCCATAGTTGTGAAGTGATACCTTTCAAAAGTGCTGGAAAACTGGTCACAATCTTTGCAACATTGCACCAGCGGGTACCATAGTAACAATGTTGTACTCCAGTAGTACTGGAATATGCAAATTTGGTAAAATTGACTGTCTGCGCTTTAATTGATTTTTTTCCAGTAGGACTCAACCATCAGTGTGCTATCCCCTACCTGATTTGAAATCAAACACTAAGAATTTGGAAGGATAAAGTCCATGTTTTCAAAGCACCAGAGGTTAATAGAAACATTCAGCATGCAAGTGAAGCTAATCAAGATAAATGTTGTCAGAAACTAACCTACATTTCATGTGTACTTTGTTTATCTTACTTTTCATCTGATCTATCCTCATAACAGGTAGGTGAAAGTAAAATGCTTCTGCTTCAGGTACAAGGCATGAGACATTAATTTTGATATTAGGGGGTGTCTGCCTATAAGGAAAGGAAAGGAGAGAGTGTTGCTCTTAAGATTCAATGGCCTGCATAGTCCTGGCTCTTGTGCAGGTGCCCAAGTAAAAGTGGCAGGGTGGGGGAGAGAAGGGTGTTAGGAGACGCCACTTGCCCTGCACAAATGCCAGGGACAATCACAGTCACTCTGGGACAGAGGGCCTGATGTCTGTCAATTATTGTATTTTGTGGGAAGGAAAAAATGCTAAGTGTTTTTTTTAAAAAAACCAGTAAATCCATAATCTCTCTGTGACCAGCTAAAGTAGAAGCAAGATACATCCACCATGAGGGCATAATCTTAACACCTATAGCCAAGAGCAATTGATAGGAAATCAAAGGTTAATCACATTGACTTGTCTGGGGAGGCGGAAATCAAAATGAGATGTGAAATGCTGCACTTGGAGATAGAAAAGTAGGGAAAGGAACCTCTTAGGGAAGACTTAACTCAGGTGATTGGCACCTGGGTTAAAACGCCAAAGTTAGCTTAGTCCAGGTGTGATCGGCCACGTAGCAAAGTTGTATCTACATTGTTCTTTCTTAACTAATGCTAAACTCATCTGTATATGTTGCAAGGGCTTCTGGGTTCACATCCCATAGTTCTTAGTGTTGCAATAAGATGAATTGCTCTATGGTTCTTTCCCAGTGAAATGTGGGAGAACTTGCCTATCTTTCTGGGAACACTTTAGGAATTGTAGGGAGGCATTTTAGGACTATCAGCACTTGAGTGTTTTAACCTAAGTCCTCACTGCAAAGTGAGTGTTACTTGACTGAGTGAAAGCTGCACCTGAGCTCTAACTTATAGCTCCATTTGGGCCAGGTAGCCCTGGTTTTAAAGCACCACCAAACTTGAGTGAGAAGGATTTGGGGGTGGATGGAAGGGGCTGGGGCAACACCTGAGTAAGAACTAGCGCTAACTCTGCATACCCTAACCCCCACCCTTCTGAGGCAATGGTGGTTGCCTGGGAAAAAAATACTGTGACATTTGCATCACAGCGGACTCCCAGTCAAACACTCCTTTGTGGAAATTTTAATGTAACCTCACCCTGATATATCAATGATCACTAACACTTAGGACATTAGTAGGTCACGTAAGAGATATATGGAGAGAGGCTGACTAGGGAATGGTCAGAGAGGGACTTAATTTCCAGAGGGAGAAAAAATTCTCAAAGTATTGGAGACTCGGCAAACACTAGTTAGAGATGTTATGAAAAGAAACATTTGATAATAGCAAAAAGTAATAGAATTTTTTTTTATAAAATACATCAGAAGCAGAAAGCCTGCTAAACAACCAGTGGAGCCACTGAACAATTGAGATGCTAAAGGAGCACTCAAAGATGATAAGGCCATTGTGGATAAACTAAATGAATTCTTTGAATTGGTCTTCACTGTTGAGGATGTGAGGGAGATTCCCAAATCTGAGCCATTCTTTTCAGGTGACAGATCTGAGGAACTGTCCCAAATTGAGGTGTCATTAGAGGAGGTTTTGGAACAAATTGATAAACCAAACAGTAATAAGTCTCCAGGACCTGATGGTATTCATCCAAGAGTTCTGAAGGAACTCAAATGTGAAACTGCAGGACTACTAACTGTCATCTGTAACCTATCATTTAAATCAGCTTCTGTACCAAATGACTTGAGGATAGCTAATGTGACGCCAATTTTTAAAAAGGACTCTAGAGGTGACCCTGGCAACTACAGGCCAGTAAGCCTCACTTCAATACTGGGCAAATTGGTTGAAACTATTCATAGATTCATAGATTGTAGGGATGGAAGGGACCTCAAGAGGTCATCAAGTCCAGTCCCCGCCCTCATGGCAGGACCAAATACTGTCTAGACCATCCCTATCATAAATAACAAAACTGTCAGACACATAGATGAACATAATTTGTTGGGAAATAGTCAAAATGTTTTTTGTAATTGCCTGACAAATCTACTAGAATTCTTTGAGGGGGTCAACAAGCATGCAGACAAAGGAGATCCAGTGGATATAGTGTATTTAGATTTTCAGAAAGCCTTTGACAAGGTCCCTCACCAAAGGGTCTTAAGCAAAATAAGCAGTCACAGGATAAGAAAGAAGGTTCTCTCATGGATTGGTAACTGGTTAAAAGATAGGAAACAAAGGGTAGGAATAAATGGTCCATTTTCAGAATGGAGAGAGGTAAATAGTGGTGTCCCCCATGGATCTGTACTGGGCCCAGTCCTAGTTAACATATTCATAAATGATTTGAAAAAGGGGTAAACAGTGAGGTGGCAAAATATGCAGATGATACAAAACTACTCAAGATAGTTAAGTCTCAGGCAGACTGCAAAGGGCTGCAAAAGGATCTCACAAAACTAGGTGACTGGGCAACAAAATGGCAGATGAAATTTAATGTTGATAAATGCAAAGTAATGCATCTTGGAAAACATAATCTTAACTATACATATACAATGATGGGGTCTAAATTAGCTGTTACGAGTCAAGAAAGAGATCTTGGAGTCATTGTGGGTAGTTCTCTGAAATCATCCACTCAATGTGCAGCGGCAGTCAAAAAAGCAAACAGAATGTTGGGAATCATTAAGAAAGGGATAGATAATAAGACAGAAAATATCATATTGCCTTTGTATAAATCCATGGTACACTCACATCTTGAATACTGTATGCAGATGTGGTCGCCCCATCTCAAAAAAGATATGTTGGAGTTGGAAAAGGTTCAGAAAAGGTCAACAGAAATGATTAGGGGTATGGAACGGCTTCCGTATGAGGAGAGATTAATAAGATTGGGACTTTTCAGCTTGGAAAAGAGGCAACTAAGGAGGGATATGATCAAGGTCTATAAGATCATGAGTGGTATAGAGAAAGGAAATAAGGAAGTGTTATTTACTCCTTCTCATAATACAAAAACAAGGGGCCACCAAATGAAATTAATAGGTAGCAGGTTTAAAACAAACACAAGAAAGTATTTTTTTCACACAACGCACTGTCAACCTCTGGAAATCCTTGCCAGAGGGTGTTGTGAAGGCCAATACTATAACAGGGTTCAAAAGGGAGCTAGATAGATTCATGGAAGATAGGTCCATCAATGGCTATTAGCCAGGATAGGCAGGAATGGTGTCCATAGCCTCTGTTTGCCAGAAGCTGGAATTGGGTGACAGGGTATGGATCACTTGGTGATAACCTGTCTGTTCATTCCCTTTGGGGCACCTGCCATTGACCACTGTCAGAGAACAGGATATTGGGCTTGATGGACCTTTGGTCTGACACAGTATGGCCATTCTTATATGCAGGGCATGTTTGAAGAGGTTCAGTGGACAGTGCATGCTCTCCCCATGTATCCTTGAAATTGTACCCCAAAGGGGATTGGGACAAACTTGGGCCATGCCTTCAGCCTACCCCACCTATTGAGTGAACTAGGCATGTGCATAGGACAGTCAAAAACCCAAGATAATGGTAATTTCAGGATGTCCAAAAATATTGAGTTAAGGGAGCAGCCTCATTACTGTCATCCAACTTTATGCCTCTGGAAACTTTTTTTGTACTGTGCTCACTAACAAAGCAACCGTTTTAACATTTAGCAAGAGGTCATATGAGGCATTCCCTTTTAAAGAGTTACTTTAAATTGGTGATATTTGACATTTATGATTTTTGTGAAAGAAGAAGTCATTTTATCCAGTGATACAATTCTTTGGGAAGATTTAGAGCCCCTAGGAATATTTTTCTTAATGAGAGGTCATTGTAATGTATTGGACAGTATATAGCAGCTTTTAGGAATGTGATCAGTAAAACCAGACAAAAAAGCATCAGCATAGAGCTTGTGTTATGAATAACATAGCATTTTGCATATGCCACAGCATACTGTAAGATCTGAACTGGTAATTCACGTCCAAATACATCACATACTGCTTCCTATCATATGTGATGTACAAGCAACCCTTCTAAAACTGAAGAGAAGGATCTCTGATGCTTCTAGATTAAACCATCTCTATCAATCAGAATGATGATGATTGGAAAGGAGAGCAAATGTTTTAGGGGGAGTTCTTTTTTAAGAGGAAAGAAAGAAAGAAAGACACCAATGAAGATGATCAAGAATGCTTGAAAACTATCCTAGTGTTCCTCTTCAACAATATGCTCCTTATTATCAGATTTTAGCAGATTTCTTTAAAACTGCACTCACAAAATTTGAGTGCATTTGTTTTGCTTATTCAGACAGATGACTTTTCCAATGCTGTAGATGCAGTTTGAGCAGGCCTGCTGAAAATTTGCCATAACATGTCAGTCTTCTTAGTCATATATTTTACATTTTTTTAAAAAATTCAACCCTAGGGTATGAGTGAGGGAGTGACGGAGTGTGGAAATATATTGTTAGGACTCAGCCAAGCAGGTGCTCCCCTCTCTATATGAGCAGCCTCAAGGGCTGTATGCCAAGGAAAATCATGGCTATTCTAAGAAACATAGTTTCTATAGTGACCCTGTGTAGGCAGAACTCAAAGGCATATAATCTGTCCTATATTTTACCTGGAAGACGCAGATGTTCAGTGACTGAGTTGGAAGTGCCTCTCTCTTTTGGAACTCTACCTCTCTATGTAGTGCAATATATTACCAAGGAGCATTTGATTATTCATTGGAAAAATCTCTCAAAAAGAACTTGTAGTAATTTATTTTTATGAATCACATTCCTAATTCATAATTTTTAATTAACATGAGTGACCTATTATTCTCATTGTGGATACCATTAATATTGAGATGTACTGTATAGTTAATGAGAAATTTGATCTTTCAAATTCCTATTTGAAATATCTATAAATTAGATCTGTAAATCAATAAATATACATATGGGCAGTAAATTATGTCTTACTGAGGGGCATAGCATAGAACTTTACCCTTCAGTGGGCCATTTTCAATACAATCTCTTTCCCACTTTTCCACCATGGCAGACCACATGCTCCTCATAATGTAGCTTTTCTGAGCTTGAATGGCTTTCCATTCTATCACTTTTTCAGAAATCTCATTCTAAGCAACAGTGTCTGGTCCCCACAAAGCAACTCCACACGAAGAATTAACTCTAGAACAACAGAATAAAGTAGAGTTTGCAACAGATACTCCCCACCCGTCCCAAAAAGAACCTAACTAACTATAGTACTTCATTTCTTCAATGACTGTACACGGTTCACACTCTAAGAAAAAAGCTTGTAAGACACCATGTAACAGTGTCATCTAGTGACTGCTGCTATAACAATCCCCAGGGTGCTAACCTGTTTGGATGGTCAATCTCAATAGCAATCCCATTTTCCCTAATATAATTCAGGTGAATGATACCCATCTCTTCCCCTTTCTGGCTATAAATGGACTCTAGACTCATCTGTCTTGGGCAGCTTTTGCTTCCATAACCCTTCCTGATCCTCACTGACTTGTAGCTCCAACCCAGCCTCTAGTTGCTAACCTGCTGGGCACCTGAACCACCTATAACCCCCTTCCCATACGTCAAACCCTCCCACACCCTTTGTGACCTCTGATCTGAACAGATTTCCCAGTTGCCAAAATTATTCTCTCCCTTCTTTCCCTTATGAAAATAATATGAAAGGTTTATCCAGTTTTCACTTCAAAGATCTGATCACCATAGGCCTTAGGAGTCATGGTAAGTTCTGGCTGGTGACGTCCCTTGTATAACTGAAAAGAAGGAGTGAAAGAAAATAACACTTTAATGCTTGGAAGTTTTGGTGAATTTCCTCAACTCACCAAGTGTGAGACAGACTAGGAATGAAGAAATATAGAGGGTTAAAATTTGATCAAGACAGACCAAGCTAAACATGTCCATCATACTCTGTTCTTTCAGCATTTAACAATTCTGTTGTGAAAAATATTTGAACATTTTGTAGCATCCGTCAACTGAAACATACCAGTTGATTCCAAAATGAGTCCTCAGAAACCACTTACATCTACTTAAATCAAAACACAGGTGATTTCATAGGTAAAATAACTTTTTAAATTAAGCATTATAAAATGGAGATTTGAAAGCAGCAATAAAACACACACACACTTAAAGATATATATACCTTTTTTTAAGCACTTGTCAAAAAATGTTAACCTGGTGAGATGTGGAAATGTCAGACACATTACATGTGCAGGACGTGCAGTTGGCATTTTGCTGTCAGCAGGGGAGTTCTTCTACAACTAATTCCTCAGGAACCACATGCTGAGTCTATCTGCAGGAAGGGAAAAGGGGGTGGGGGAATGGAAGCAGATATTGTTTATATGATGGGAGGAGGGTTTCTTCCCTGCTGCAGAAGACCTCAGTTGTGTCTGGCAAAGTGCCAATGATTTTCTAGAGTTAGAGATTGAGAGAGAGTGAATAAAATGCATGCTTTACTCCAGGAGTGAGACAGACTATATTGCTTATTAGCATTGCAGGCACAATTGAGTGAATTCTGCTCTCCTTCATGTAAAGAGGAGTTACAATTTTTTCTCCTCCTGCAAGTTTTAAAATTTTCTGTCTGTTGTTTTATAATGGCTGGTGTATTTGGATTTGGTGAGATTCTATTTTATTAGATTTTCTTTTCAAATATGGAAAAAGGAAAAAAAACACCCTTGGTAGCCTGCTTTAACTTGTGATTGCTTTCTCTTCTTTTGGTAAGGCTTTTTGCCAGATTCTGACAAATGAAGATTACATTGTTTGGTATAATGTTTGATTTTAAAAGGATCTTCTAACCTCTGGAATGTACAGTGTCCATCAGTTCTACTCATGCTCAGCATAATTATTAATTCTAGTCATGGATATGTAACTTAGTTGGTTGACATGCAGCTGTGAAAAACAGTTCTGAGAAATGGAAGCAAAATAATACTATAAACCATAAATAACTTTTCCCCCTAGATAATTTCATGTAAAATCAATTCACTGACAAATGTGCAAACTCCATCTGTTATGTAGATATTATTTAAAGTTAGTCCATCCACCTCTATTTGTCTCATTGTTTCTGCTGAGACCACCTTGTGGTGGATATGAATACACCATTAATGAGAATGAGTTATGTGTTTTACCCTCTCTTAGGAGCTAATATTAAAGCATTTTAAGAAAAAAATGATATTGGAGTTGCGGGGGCTGGCAAGTGATTAATTCCATGAACCCGACTTTCTTTACAGTGCTGCTCTCTTATTATTCTTACTTTGTGATAGGATAAAATGCATTCTGCAGTGCAAGGCATTCAACAGTTCCATATTACGTTACAGTAATTCAGAATGGTCTGGTCCAATCCACTCCTTACTCCCCCATTTCTAAACTTTGGGGGGAATACACTGTTCTGCTTCTCCTTTTCTATTCAATGAGGCAACCAGGTTGGTATAAGTCAGGTGGTCTGGTGCATGCACTTTAAAGTATGCCCCCAGTTCTACCCTTTTGAACTCTCCCATGCTCCAGGCAGGGTTGTACAGACCCTCCAGAATAAGAGTGGAAAAACCACACTATTTTTCCCAATTTTCTCTTGTGTCCATTCTTTAGTTATGCCCAGATAGAGCCAGGAGTTTGCCCTATTAATTGCAGTAGGAATTACATGCAGCTTGTTGTTCTAACTCCATTCACGATGAAACAGAAATGGTAAAACATACATGACCTTTTAGTTCCTCCAAAAGGTAAGTATTTAGAATGTTTCCCTCTCATTGCTCCTTTATAAAAAGGTCACAAACTGGTTTCACAGTCCTTTGCAACAGAATCTCTATCCATAATCATATTTTTTCTAAATAGCAAAGAAATGTGGGGTTTCTTTGTTTTTGTTTTTCAGTAACTAAAGCCCTGATCTTGCAAACCAAGATGTAAAATCAAGCTTGGGCTTTACTCATCTAAAATCACTGTCTTAAATTAGGCTTATTATGTTGCTCTTTTGACCAGGAGATCAACAGTCGACGTTCAGTTGCTGGTTAGTCATGGTTTTCCACTTAAGAGCATGGACTTTCATGAAGGTTGTCATCTTACCTCCCCTCTTACAGTGTCTTAGAGCTTGAACTCCAGTCCGAGCCCAAAATGTTTACACTGCAATTTTATAGCCGTGCAGCCTGAGCCCCAGGAGCTTGAGTCAGCTGACCTGGGCAGACTGCAGCCATGATGCGGGTCTTTTGTTGCAGTATAAATATACCCAAAAAAACAACAAGGAGTCTGGTGGCACCTTAAAGACTAACAGATTTATTTGGCCATAAACTTTCATGGGTAAAAAGCCCACTTTTGCCTGCATCTGAATTTTTCACTCCATGCACCTGAAGAAGTGGATTTTTAACCAAGAAAGCTTATGCCAAAATAAATCTGTTAGTCTTTAAGGTGCCACCGGACTCCTTGTTGTTTTTGTGGATACAGACTAACACGGTTACCCCCTGATATAGATATACCCTCATGCAATTTTGAAAATATTACCTTAAGCTTATCAAACATAGACTATTCCCTGGACCAAGTGATACTGCATCACATAACATTTTACATATATAAAGCCAATCCGTTTTAGGTTGTGTGGTGCAATGCACATGGGACCTGGCTCTGCCGCTGACCTGCTGTGAACCTTGCAAGTCATCTCACCTTTCTGTCGCCCCCATTTCTCTATCCGTAAAATGAAGATAATGCTATTGCTCCTTCAAGTCTTTGTCTGTAGGGATCACACTTGTGCACATACAACTCATGAGAAGTGTGAAATTGGAATCTTGACCAGCAGCATCCATTGTGGCCACAAGTACTAGCACATGTCCTCATGCTCCCTACCATACATAGGACACACAGGACAGAGCAGCCCCGACCACCTCGCAGTTCCCTCTTGCCACCTATGGCAGCAAGATGGAACTCAGTGTCATAGCACCAGTCATAGGATCAAACTGTGAAGTTGGTGATTTTTAGTCTAGTTACTTTAGCACAGGACAGCCTTGTGTCCTGTTGGTACACCCTCTTAAATAACCATTGCTTCAGGCTACTACTTGGCATGGTGGTGAGGTACTTTCCCACCTAATGACCAAACCTAAACCCTCTGGCTTTAAGCCAGGCATGTCATCTGACAATAATTCTACTAACTGATGGGCATGTCAGTGCCTTTTCTGTATAGGCAAAGCCACATTCCTGGCCATTGTTAGTCCTTCTCCACCAGAGGTACTTGGTTAAAGTTTTACCTACTGGAACAATCCATGAGGGTAGGGTGAAATTCAGAAAGACATTCCTCTGACTCCAGAAAGTGATTCTCCTCCCAGAGATTCCACTCCTTCAGTGTCCCAGTGAGCAGGGGACTCTATTCCAAAGGCTTCCATCACCAGTACTCAGAAAAGGTCTGCTGTCCCTTCAGCTGATGTCTTGATCCTCAAAATCAAGTTTGGCACCACCTAGGTGGATGACGCTGAACCTGGCAACACCTCCACAATGTTAAGGCAGGGCAGATCTGAGCTCTGCTCGAAGGGTGATTTACAGAACCAATCCTTTTAATTGGAATAGGAGGGGTAAGTACCCTGGCCCTTCCTTTACCAGGAACAAACAATTATCTGACCCATTACCTAAGCAAACAGTATTCAGCCAGCCATGAGTGGTCACTGAAGGGTGCTGTTCTCAAGACTATATCCCACAAATGGGCTCCCCTGTGATGCATATATTTGCCACCAGCAAATGCCTTCTCTTCTTCCCCAGAGCAGGGTACCAGCCTGGGGTCCTTCCAGGATGCTTTCATCATCCGCTGGTCTCATGATCTGCATATCTACTGCATCTGTAAACACAGCTACTGATCCCTCTCCCCAGTCTCCAGGCTTGCTCTCCCAGAATTGAAGGCAAATTCTCCACCCAAGCCTCTTATTGCTACATCTGAATCCTTGGATGTTGGCTGAATGAGCACAACACAAAGGGGATTGTTTCAAAGAAGCCCAAGAGATTCATGATGCAGAGCAAGAAACCCTCTACAAAATCAGTCTCCAGATCAAAGTGAAAGAGATTTTCCGTCTGGGGTTCACCACAGGTTCTGGACTGATTGCAGGCTTCAGTTCCCAGGATTCTGCATTACATCTTGCAGCTCAAATTATCGGGCCTCACCATCAGTTTTATCACGGTTCATCTAGCAGTCATTTCAGTGTGCCTCTGTCCTGTGCAAACAAGTACAGTGTTCTCTCATCACACTCTCAAAATTGCTAAAAGGACTGGTTCATGCCGATCTCCCCATTTGGGAGCTTCCCCTGTCCTGGGACCTTAATGTCATTCTTGTGGTCCTTATTGAACACTTGCCCTCCTTCTGCTGTGCTCTCTTCACTACCTCACACTAAGCACTTCATTCCTGGCAGCTTTCAACTCAGCAAGAGAGTTAGGAAGATTCAAGCACTAATGACAGACTTGCCCTTACACTGTCTTTCGCAGGGTAGGTTGGTGCTGAGACCCCACCCTGAGCTCCTCACCAACATGGTGTCTGATTTTCATGTAAACCAAAGCATCACCCTTCCCATTTTCATCCCCAAACCTGAAACTCAGGAAAAACCTAGCTTCATACTTCACATGTTTCCAGAGCTGTTCTTTATTATTTAGATAGGACAATGTCATTCAGGAAAGCATCCTGCTTATTTGTGGCATTAGGGAGGTCTGTGAACGTACAGGTCATCTCTTCCTAGAGATTATTCAAGTAGATCACTCAGTACATTATAATTGGCTACCAGCTTGCAGAGGTGCCTCTTTCTTTCAGAATTAGGGCCCACTGAAGTAGATCCAGGCAACATCTTCAACAATGCTAGGAAATATTCCTTTATCAGAAATCTGCAGAACCGCCACTTGGAGCTCAGACTATACCTTTACCAAATGGATTTGACAACTAGATCAGATACCAAATTTAGCAGAGCAGTTCTACAATACTTATTTAGCTAGCTATAGCTCAGATTCCTTAGACCCTTCTCATTGATTTGTGAAGTGTTAAGGAGTCAACATAGGTAGCTTCCACATGACCAAAATTGAAAGAAAGAAAGAAAGAGACTACTAACCTTACAGTAACTCTAGTTCTTTGAGATTTTTTTTCTGTGGATTCCTACAACCAGCTCGCCTCCCCACCTTTGTTTCACAGTCCATCCCTGCTGGGATTCTGATCTTGCAAGGGAACTGAGAGGTGTCTAAGGCTACTTTGCCCAGTGGCTGGGAGGGAGAGGAAGTATGAGGGGACACAGAGTGTAGGTGTGGCCCCAAATGACAGTGCTCAACAAAGATTCTGATCTTTTGCACAAGGAGGCAAATGTGCACCACAACTGAGATGCTACAAGTCAGAAGCCCTATAAAATAGCTAAGGATTATTAGTATTATTGAGTGAGTGATTCTGGCAGATCTCACATAGAGACAAACAGAAATGAGATTATGAGGACAGACATTCACACAGGATTGGTCAAGTCTTTGCAGCTTGTGATCCTGTATTGTGATCAGTGCTGGCAGACTGCTGTGTCCAGGCAGATCCCCACTGAGGGTGGACTGCAGCACCTGTGCAGATCCCAGTGCAGGATTGTAGCCTAAATTCGGTCTCAGAAGAGTTTATTGTGATTTCCGTTTCACTGAGGAAGATGTTAATTGAATCGCTGATTGGTATGCATGGAACAGGAAAATGTCTAGATGGCCTTTCCTCAGTACTGGTTTGATTACTATTTTGTTAAGATATGCATCAGCAGTTTACCACTTGAACCTCCTAGGTAATGAAATAATATATAGTTTTTTTATAAACATTTATGGTGTCTGCGTAAAACGATATCTCTTCAGACTTGTGAAGCAAAAAATCAAGTTGCAATGGGCTAAATCGATTAAGGGAATGGCATACTGTGACATTTCACTTTGTCAGGGAAAAGTGGCATTTTTCCTTTCCTTATAAAAGGTAATGAATATGTCTGGTGAGCATTTCTCCATTTCAATATTCTATAACATATGTCAGTTTGTAATATTAGCTACATAAGAGCCAGATTTCCTACCAACAGAAATTCAGTAGTTATCAGTAGGCCTTTTCACTGAAGTTCAAAGGTAGAAGAAAGATGTGGGAGTACTCTAGATTTATTCAGATTTAAAAAATGGAAAATGTTAACTACCAATAAATTGTTCTTAATGAATCTGGCCAATTTTGTCATGTGATATTTAAATATTTTACTTTTTCTGTAAGATTTAAAATGTCATGTTAGTGAGGGGGGAAGGGATAGCTCAGTGGTTTGAGCATTGGCCTGCTAAACCCAGGGTTGTGAGTTCAATCCTTGAGGAGGCTACTTAGGGATCTGGGGCAAAAATTGGTCCTGCTAATGAAGGTACGGGGCTGGACTCAATGACCTTTCAAGGTCCCTTCCAGTTCTAGGAGATTGGTATATCTCCAATTATTTTTTTTTATTCTTGTTTTGTTTATTACTTATTTTATTATGTGATAAAGTGATGTTACCTGACATAGTACATTGTATTGTATTATGCAGTGATTTTTTTTTAATGTGGATAGATGCCATGTTGATTGAATAAAATACTTATGTTGACCAATTAGTAGATGTCATCGTGCCTCAGTGGATGTCAGCTGAGAGTGCCAAATTCAGGACAAACTGTTCCATGTCTTCTTTGATGTGACAACCAACAAGAATACCACTTATTACTAACTACTGGGATTGGATTTTGTGAATGTAGCAACTTGTGCTAGAAACTTAATTGAGACCACCAACATACTTCTCAGTGGCATCTGATCAACAATCAGATGTTAACTATTTTTGTCTTGCCGTGTTTTATATAGCTAACAATTCTGAGTATAAATCCTTGTTTCCATTATATCTGAATTTTAGAGCTC
The DNA here is from genome assembly GCF_020497125.1 of Mauremys mutica. Lineage (NCBI taxonomy): Eukaryota > Metazoa > Chordata > Testudines > Geoemydidae > Mauremys > Mauremys mutica. The sequence goes on along the minus strand of NC_059079.1, from coordinate 82,994,172 downwards.
AGAAAATCATATCCAAGAGGGTGTGGGGTGATAGATATATTAACTGGAATTTATTTCTAAGATCAGTATTAAGCAGTAGCATTTGTTTACTTTTTGTTTTTTTGGGTTTTTTTTAAAGAAGTGAAATCACCTTTATGTAATTTTATTTTGTGTTCTATTTTTCATCAATAAACTCCGAGCACTACAGTAACCAGTGTGCATATTGGGGGGGGGGGGAATTAACAGCTGTAGTGCCTCAACATGCTTGGGGCTAACCTGAGGATCTTATTGTTTTTCAGAACTGTGTTTTGATTCCCACTGTGACATTGCACTCTATATGATTTTATGAAATTATGCTGATGAGTGTGAATATAATGTAACTAAAATATGCTTCATGCAAAAGGTCTCTTGTAAGGTATCATTACAAAGCTTCAGAGGGGTAGCCGTGTTAGTCTGGATCTGTAAAAGCAGCAAAGAGTCCTATGGCACCTTATAGACTAACAGAAGTTTTGGAGCATGAGCTTTCGTGGGTGAATACCCACTTCGTCGGATGCAACAAAGCTTACAAAGCTTATAATCTACTGAGTGTGGCCATCCTATTTATATAAATGTATCACTCTTGTATCTGAAACTAGAAATATGAAATATAACTCTGAGGGCCTATTGTAATTATTCAAAGTGTGGGCCATTAATGGTGGTTTGGAATCTTAATGGCTCCCATTAACCAGGACAATTGACTGTAAATGGCTCTGTTTTACTTGTAAGTCTTCCTGCATACGTGTATGCTGGCAAGTGGGTAATGAAGTCTTACCGTGACATGTGATCATGTCACCTGAACTGGAATCCATCTTTAACCTGGTGCTTTTCCATTAAAAAGATGGGGTGGGAACCCAGAGGGACAAAGGATTCCCTCCTTATGCAAAAGATATATAAGATATATAAGTGACAGAATAAACAAGCCAGCCATCATGAGAAATCCCCTAGCTACTACCCGAGCTGGAACAAGGGCTGTACCAGGGGAAAGGATTGTGCCCAGACTTGGAAGGCGTCCAGTCTGTGAAAGAAATTTATTGAAACATCTCTGAGGGTGAGATTTTATCTGTATTCAGTTTTATTACTGTACCAGGCTTAGATTTGTGTGTTTTATTTTATTTTACTTGGTAATTCACTTTGTTCTGTCTGTTACTACTTGTAACCACTTACATCCTACTTTCTGTCTTTTTAATAAAATCACTTTTTACTTATTAATTAACCCAGAGTAAGTATTAATACCTCTGCAAGGGGTACAGCTGTGCAGTGTTATAGAGGGCCAACAATTTATGAGTGGATTTATTTCGGGTTTAGACCCCATTGGGAGTTGGACATCTGAGTGTTAAAGACAGGAACACTTCTGTAAGCTGCTTTCAGTTAAGTCTCCAGCTTTGGGGCATGTGGTTCAGACCCTGGGTCGTGCTGATGCAGACTGGCATGTCTGGCTCAACAAGACAGAGTGCTGGAGTCCCAAGCTGGCAGGGAAAGCAGGGGCAGAAGTACTCTTGGCAAAGCAGGTGGCAGTTCCCAGGGTGGTTTCTGTGATTCAATCCGTCACATCCACATTGCCTGTTGGGTTGGGAAATAAAGTCACAGTGACCATCTAATTTCTGAATTCAAAAGAAAAAAAAAACTTTATTCTTTGGCATCCTAGAGGGAGGTAGAAAAACTATTGGACTTAAGCCTCTGTGGCCAATTGCAAGAAGCTCACTAGGTCCCTTTATTTTTTTTCTTCTTTTCATGTTGAACATGTCCACTGTAGAAAGCTTACTAGTTGTTGTTATCACACAAGGATGCTCAGAGGTTTTGTTGGGTAGGAAAGACAGAATAAAGAATAGAGAATAAGTGGGAATGTATGTTATTAATAAATACACAGTGACCACTTTGTGGCTGGATTTTATTGCACTGAAGGGCAGTGTCATGTTTTTAACAGCTGACATTCCACTGGTATGCAGGGAAGAGGTGGAGGATGCCATCTTGTGGACAGGGTGGTACATTTTGCCCCAGACACCCAGTGTAGTAGGTAACAACAAAGAAAACACATGCACAGATGTATTCGGTATTGATCTCCATTCATCGGTAATATTCTGACATGCTGGGCACAGTTCTTTTGTTGTGGTGCTTTTCCTAGATGTGCTGTTGCAAGTTATTCAGTCTATTATAAGGTAGCATCTGCATTCAGTTTTCACTTTGACCCAGTTTTAAAGCATCCAACTAAAGACACTTCATTACGTTTACATTGAGGTTGCAAGGCAATCAAAATTCCACTACAGTTTTAGCCAAAATATTTACTACTCCTAATTCAAACCATTTTAAAGCCACTGCCATTCTGTTTAAAGAACTACTGCCACGCCCAGGCAAACTTTATAAAGTCAGATATTTCATCAACACTCAATTGAACTGTCATGCAAGTTTTCCTTTATTTCTTTTCCATTGTAGCTAATTATCAAGGTGTTTTGCTTGTAAAGAGAAGTTGTCTCCTTTCTTCTCAGTCTCCTGCCTAGTCTTTTCAGTAACACTACAGTCCAGAGTTTGTGGTATCACTTAATGAATCAGGCCTGGAGCAGAGGGCTTATTAGAAATAATAAGGATGCCCCCATTACCCTCTACGACTCCCATACATACACACATACAAAACCAGTCAAATGTAGCCAGAGGTGGAGAGTGGCAATTAACACAGCATGTTGCACAATGGAGAGAGGGAAAATATTACTAGGGACATTGACGAAAACCCCTTCTCAAATCAAGAAGTGTCATGGGTCATTTAATGTCTGCACAATGCCTCATCTGAAACACCTTCATGGAGCTCACCTGCTTCAGAAGGATGAAGGGCTGAGTCAACCTTATTGGGGTTTTAGAAGCATTCTAATTATTTTAATCCTGATTTTCGGACCTCAATCCACTCCACTAATGACACTGGATTGGAGTGAATTCACTGAATCAGTGTGGTAGGAAGAGAAGCTTTATTAGCAAAGAGAGAACATCCATGTTTATACTCATACTCTGGTGGTCAGTTAATAATAATATAATATATGGAGATATGCCTATCTCATAGAACTGGAAGAGACCCCAAAAGGTCATCGAGTCCAGCCCCCTGCCTTCACTAGCAGGACCAAGTACTGATTTTGCCACAGATCCCTAAGTGGCCCCCTCAAGGATTGAATTTACAACCCTGGGTTTAGCAGGCCAATGCTCAAACCACTGAGAAATCCCTCCCCATAATTATAATTGGAAGGTGAAAAAAGTAACCATTTTTGAGGTTTGGGGTTAAGATACTTGTTTGTAACATTTGCCCTCTGTGGCACTTGAACCATGATCACTTACTTCTTGATTCTTCTGTGTTCAGTTGCCTTCAGCTGTTGATAACAGAGTTGCATCTGGGCCAGCAAGCCCCACTACATTGACAATATTACTGCTTCTTTGTTTCCTCATTAGCTTTGTGCTTCTGAAACCACAAATTGCACCACTGAACCCACCAGATGATCAGTAAATGTCAAGTAGCTCCAAGTGCTGTTGCCAGCACAGCTACTGAAATGCTGCAATCTGAATGTGATTTTTTTTAATTGGGTGTTGAGGTTGGACTATATGGGGGAAAGTTCATGAGCTATGACTTGAACATCAGAATCAGAACAAGAATTTCAGCCCTCACTTTTGCATGTACAAAATATTTCATGTATGTAATTGTACTTTACCTTGGTTAGATACAAATATCTGCATTTGCTAGCACTTACATGAGCTCTTTCACACTTGCAAGTCCATTGCGGCCAGCTGGTGATTGGGAAGGAAGCTGCCTGAAAATCTAGCCTAAATGAAGAATGGGTGGTGAAGTGACAATATATCACTTTTAAAAGCTTGATTTCTGTTACGTGGCAGACAGACAGGGACAAGAAGAGGAGTGTGGTATTTGCTGTCCTTAATATAGCCCATCCCATGAATTAATGATAAATGACTTCTGGTTTTCCTGGACTCATTTCAGGACCTACTATTTTTTTCCCTTGCTGCCCTAATATTACCTCTCTTTTAATTTTTTTTCTATTTACTTTAATTAAGCTTTCCCCAGGCTCACAAACTTGTTGATCTTGGAAAGTTTTAATTTAAAGAGAGGAGGTTTTTCCGCAGTTCTCACACCTCTGCTTTGTACACTATCTGATGAGTAACTGGCAAACAACATATTGTTAATCCCAGTTTTCTTACTAAAAAGGTGGTCCAATCAATTGAGGCCAGATACAGTCAGAATGCAGCTCCCACAATATTCCACTGTGCTTCTTGCAACTCTGATTTATCAGAATAGGTACACTTTGTCATGGACTGTCAGAAAGAGAGAGAATACAATTCTAAAATCAGGAATGCTCATGTGTAAAATTATTTTGGAATATTTTCTAATCACAGAGGCATATTCCACGTGATTACTTATGCATTAACGTTGCCAGTTTTCAGTAGCATTGATATGTATGTTGTATACTTTTAAGTAGTAAGCTGCTTGGAATGCTTTTCTTGGCTATGTATTTTCAGCTGCACAAGAAACAATGTTTCCAAATGTACTACATTTGCCTGATTATTTACAGCTAAATGGAGTAATTTTGTAGTTGTAAAAGGACATTTGGAAACTGGGGGCCTGTGAGGATTGAGTTTTACTAGTTTTAGCCATATTCAGTCTATTACCCACACACTGGGATAAAAATTGCCAAAATGCATATTTATGATCTCCAGATAAATGTTTGTTCTCTGTGTGTCAATGGGGAGCTCAGCCAAGCCTACTGTGTGTGGCACTTTTTTTTCTATAACTGATAGATATGCACATGCAAATAGGTATGCAGATGAACTCTTCAGTGAATGTTTCCAGTGAGGTCTATCTGGTGCAGACATAGAATGATAGCACTTTGGGAGATAACTTAATCCAAAGCCTGAGGTGAACATCTTGGCACTTTCATACTAAGTCATGCTGGATGCTCAACATCTAAAGAAGATGAAAGGAGTTGGTTTTATATTTGCACTTTCAGCAGCACAGCCTCTGCATATAACTTAGTGAGCAGTTGGAATGTTTCTTCAGTCCTACGGGGAAGTTATTGAAATGGATCCATTGTGGCTTGGATGCAACTGTGTTTTTTAGTAACCGCCCTGTCATAGAGCATCTGCCCCACACTGGCATGTAAGGGGTTAATAGAGCCTATAGGAGAGAGGCTGCAAGGAGCATCCAATCTGGGCCCAGCAGGCCCATATAAGAAGAGCATTGGGCAGAACAGTGTCAGTGGCTTCTAGGAGGTCGAGGAGAGAAGACTGCATCTTTAGTAGGCCGCAACGCTGTAGCACCTTGGACAGAGCAGTGCACACAGGGACCAGAGGATGGGCTGCTGGGACTGAGTAGGGTGCTGTGGCTCAAGGAAATGATGCAGTAGTTGAGGGAAAGGAACACTGTAAGTAACTGTTATTCAGAGGATCCTTGGGCTGGGACCTGGAGTAGTGGGTGGGTCTGGGTCCCCCCCTCACTTGCCACTGGGGAAGAGGCTAGACAGTTGGACTGCAATACTAAGCCCCAGAAGAGGGAAGTACATATGGTGACATGGTTGGATGGCTGTGTCATGAAGACGGTGACATGGGTCAGAGATGGTGGGCAAGGCACCACAAGGAGAATGTACCAACCTGTGGGGATAATCCACAAGACAGCCAGCAGGAGGCGCTAGCCCACGTGTTGAGTGAGCCCAGTCACAAGCCCAAAATGGAAAGTGTCATTTCGAGGAAAAAACATAGTATCTTAAAATAGGCAAATAACTTGCTGACTTTCACTGTCAGTAGGAATATTTCTGAGAGAAAACTCACATTTTGTAAATGATTGGAACTTGTTTCATTGCATAAAAATCTGTGAATATGCAGTACAGGTGTATTATCTAGATGACTCTGAGGCTTCCGTCTTTTTCTTTATATCAATAAACATTATAGGCCTAAAAGAGAGAGGGAATTTCAGGTGTAATGCTTCCAATGTCAAAAATTATAAATTACACCCTAAAATCATTTAAAAAAAATTCTGTGATATGTTTTTGTCTGCCCTTTTTGCTTTTGAGTCTTGAGAGTACACTTGGGTTACGTTTTTCAGGCTTATCCCTGCAATCGTGAGGACTTAAGTAATCAGTTGTGTCCCCAAGAACTAGGGCTTTAAGATATCTAATACTGTATTGTGAGACTCTCGATAAAATCACCATTGCTGGCTACACTGATATTACAAAGGTCTCATAAATGACCTTGTGTACTGTGGGCCAAATTCCACAATAACATAAATCGGACTGTATACATTGAGTATAAATTAGGATATGTCTACAGGGTAGAAAAGGTGTATTTTAAACTCAGGTCAACTAACCCGGATTAGCTCATTTGGATTAAAATAGCAATGAAGACACAGCAATTCAGCTTTTAAGTAAGGTCAGCAGCTCAAGTAACAGCCTGGAGAGGAGCCTGGGGTTGAACTCGAGCTGCAAACCTGAGATAAAAGCCAGGTATCCCTCTACCTTTACCGTGGTACGTAGTTTTCACTGAGCATTTCATGTCTCCTACATATGTGCACATGCACACACTCCTTTATTTTTAAAGATTGTATAAGTCATGAAACGAGTGATGGCTGGTTATTTAGATACACATACGATGGGCACAGTTAAAAAGATATTTTGCCGTTTTCCTTTAGGTAAGATTTTTTTCTACTTCTAATGGTCAATCCCTCTAAAATCATATCTACCACTAAGTGTTTTTTAGTCTGCTTCCACCATCTTTATGTTTGTGACTGTGCCTGAATGCCCAAATCTGAATTTTTTTCAAGTGCAAAAACCTGTCTATTACAAATCCGTTGTCACTGGGCCAGGTTTACTAACATTACCAATGCAATGCAAACTTTTTTTACTGAAAGTCCAATCTTATATATTAATAGAAAATACACTATAGCAGAGAAGGCTCATACTTAATGGATATTATGGAGAGTAGTTTATACACATACAGCACTGGATACTTAAATTCAAATACAGTAAGTTAGCAGTTTAAAAATGCATGCATGTGGGTGTATGTATGTATATACACATGCACGTCTAAGCAGCCAACTTACTGGATTTACATCTGTGTGTATAATAGTAATATACAATATAATTTAATATTTCAAAAGTTGACATTGCGTTTGGTCACATTCTATCCTCAATTTCAAAGGTGAAAATTAAGTCACAAGAGTTGCTTCAATGTAACTGAGATCAGAATCTGGCCCATGTTACCTAACCTTAGAAAGTTCTGGGTGGCAAAAGAGTTTTAGGAGTGTACTATTTTTGAAAGCAGTGAAAGTGTGCATGGATGTATAGAGGCCCAGATGATTGAAGCCCAGTATTTGTTATACACTCAGCTAATTGAGAGAAATACTTACTTCCATGGTCCTGCAATGGCATCTTCATGCATATGCCGTACCCAATATGGAGTTCCACAGAAATCATCATAACTCTGCTCAAGGATAAGGACCTTCTGTAGCCCTTAGCAAGACTTAGGCATTAAGTAGCTAGCCATGCAATTTGTTGACTCTTTTAGAGTCAATGTACACGTGATTGCTAGCAGAGTTGGATTTGGGGCTCAAAAATGAATTGATATGGAGGGCAAGGATGGGGGAAATGAAAAACAAACAATCCCACTTGTCCTCCAGGTATTGAACAACTGTATTCTCTCTTGGCTTTGGAATATGATCACTGTAGTAGCCCTGACATTTGAAATTGTAATTTATTTAAATGAGAGAGTTTATTTTTGTGCATATTTGAACTGAGGGGAAGGAACTGCACCAGATTTTCATATAGCCAGAAAGGCTCAGGTCACAGAGTAGATCATTTTTGCCCATATCTACCCCTACAGCTCTATTAATACGTTAGTTTGCCACTTTCGTAAAATCAAGCCCTAAGCACGTACAAGTATGTGGAGGGGCACGTGTGTGTGCTTGCATATCTATATGTCATTCCAAGTCTCTATTTCAGTCATATTTTGTTCTAGAATTACACAAAATATAAATCGCATTTTATGTACAGTTTTATATATAACTCAAAAGTTCCCTAACCAATTTAAGCCATAATTTAAAAAAATAAATAAAAGATAATGATCATATCATTTTGTCTGGGAACATGTATGCCAGCTGTCAACCTGCTGCCAATTAAAGTGTCCCCAGAACCATGAAAACCCTCAATACCAGGGTTTATATCAGAAACACTGACAGCACCGCAAGCAGCTGCTCTGAAGCTTTTTGGAATTGTAAAGTTATATGACTGTGTGCCAAGTTCTGAAAGTCCAAAGAAGCAGTTTAAAAATGAAATTGTATTATATTCAAAAATTGTTTCAGTATGTTTAAAAGTTGAAAATAATCCTCTCTAGTTCAATAAAAAAAGAAATATCGCTGCTTTATAAACCCACTTCAGTCATTCTCTCTTTTTTTTAACTTTCCCTTTGAAGCTAAACACTTGATGGATTAGCCCAGTGCTAAAGAAAATGCCCTCTTTTATGTGTGAAAGCTTGGTAATTGCTGCAGAAAGATGCTTAGTGGCTCATAATATACATATAATCAGATTAGTTTTGAATCCTACCTCAGATGAGAATGTAGGAGTAATCCAATTCGTGGCTGTTTACCTTGGCTTTTTCTGATGATTTTACCCTTTCTGCTTGCCTCAAAGGGTGCCAGGAGCAAGGCCACATCAGCATCTTAGTAAACAGGGCAGGTAATTGTTTAGTAGTGAAGTAAAGGAGTAGGTTTAAGCCTCTAAGGAGGACTTTTTTGAAACTATTAAGACTAATCATGTTGTTTTCTGGATATGCCACTTACAACTGTAAGGCCTGGTTATGCAGTTAAACTCTCAAGTCAGATACAACTGCATAGTGACAAATCCTTTCCCAGAGCTTTGAGCACATAGCTGTCTCTGATCCTTTAATTGATTCCACCATGTAGGACTTTTAACACCTCTCTTCAAGGGGGCAAATATCATGCAGTTAAGTTGTGCAAAATTGGAATAAATTAAACTCAGATTAAACTGGCAAAGTTTCAAAACACTCTGTATGTTATCTGGAAGCTTTGGGAAAGACCAAACACATGGGCCCTTGAGGTCTTTGATTAAAGCCCTTTTCTTCTTCTTTGACCTTTAATAGAACTTACTCCTTTATGGTAATAGCTAATTATGAGATGGGAGGCAGCTGAAATGTCAGTCAAAAAGTTTAAAAAGTGTACTACTATATTCTCCACCTAGTTCAAATGAACCAGAAATTCCTTTATATTCAAGGCAGTTGAACATTCTTTCCCTTCTAGTCACTCATTCTCTCCTCTTGTCCATGCAAGACTTTTTTCAGGAAATCTCTCATTACTGCACAACTGCCATTGAAGCTTTACCTTTTATAGTAAGAGAGAGGGTTAGTATATTCAGATTGCTTGTGTTTTTACCATTGTATCACCTAACCTTGTTCAGAGTGGGTCTAAGGCAGGGGCGGGCAAACTTTTTGGCCTGAGGGCTGCATTGGGTTTCGTAAATTGTATAGAGGGCCGGTTAAGGGAGGGAGTCGTGGCCTGGCTCCCAACTCCTATCTCCCCCCTGGGACTCCTGCCCCATCCAACCACCCCTTCTTCCTGTCCCTTGACTGCCCCTGGAACCCCTGCCCCTGACTGCCCCCTTCCACCCCATCCAACCCCCTCTCCTTCCTGACTGCCACCCCAGGACCCTGCCCCCATTCAACCCCCTATTTCCCCCCCCCAACCACCCCGACCCTTATTCACATCCCCTCCCTCGACCACCACCCCAAACTCCCCTGCCCTCTATCCAACCCCCCCTGCTCCCTGTCCCCTTACCGCGCTGCCTGGAGCACCGGTGTCTGGTGGCACTATAGCCACGCTGCCCGGCTGGAGCCAGGCCACGCCACCACCGCCACCACGCAGCACAGAGACTGAGTCAGGCTAGGCTCTGCAGCTGCGCTGCCCCAGGAGCTCACAGCTCCACCGCCCAGAGCATTTTGCCGGCGACGGAGCGAGCGAGCTAGATGAGGCTGCGGGGGGGGGGGGGCGGGCGGGAGGGACAGCAGGGGTGGGGCCGGGGGCTAGTCTCCCGGGCCAGAAGCTCGGGGGCTGAGCAGGATGGTCCCGCGGGCTGGATGTGGCCCATGGCCGCAGGTTGCCCACCCCTAGTCTAAGGGGTAGGCAGAAATTGGCCCTTAACATTTTAGCTTATTGTTTTAATTCAGATTCAAGATTACACCCAAAGGCATTCCAATTTTTAAGTATGCTTATTAACATGGATTTCTTTTAAAATTCATTGTCTTTATTGTCAGGAAAATTTACTGCACAACTGCCAACTAGTTTTATTAACTAGTATCTAGTTTTATTAACTATGTATCAGCACTCAAGTTTATAACAAATGGATATTCCCTCTGAGTATCCCAAGGGTTATAATTCAAATCGTAGTTGCTCCTCTTGTTTAGTGGTGATGCTTGGAAGTTGAACGTCCTTCAGTTACCTGCCGTCGTTGGCATTTCTTTGGATAAAACACTTACTAAGAATCAGACCAACTGTCTGCAGTTCCTAATACATAAAAGTGGACTTTAATAATGGCCTTGATATAGATTGCCACTGTATTAGACCAATACAGATATGCACAATGGCATGGCTTGCAATGGATGGCCTATTAACAAGATAAATGAACAGAAGCATTTTCCTTGTTCCATATGTTACACCTCTTTTTAAAGTGCTGACAGGTCTTTTATTTTGAAATTATATTTAACTGTAAACTGTAAAGGATTGTAATATTTCCCTCCCAAAGATAAGAACTAAATTATTTTTAACTGTTGCCAGGTATTTGAAAGTACAGAAACTGTAGTACAAACCCTGGAATTAAAAAGACTTGGTAAAAATGTGCTGCTGTTATTTTAATGTTCATCAGGAGATGACTATAAGGATAAAGGGTTCATCATTTCAATATATACACTATGGTGGCAAATACAAGTCAAAAGATACTTAAAATGATCTTCACAATGCATTGTGATTTTAATTTTTTGTGTATTCTGTGACTGAGAATTCTGCTGTTGAAATGTGGTTAGCCTTTTTTTGACAATTTTTAACCATCTTAAATTAAATTTTTAAAAGTGTAGAAATTGATGTTCTGCCTACTTGGAATATATCTTAAAGATACTAGTACTTCAAAGAAAAATACTGAAAGTAAATCAGATGCAAACATTTTCTGTATCCAACGTGGCAAAATTTGTTCAAGGTTTCCTGGGGTAATGCTAAATTAGAATGGTGTTTTGGTGTCAGTCCAGTAGAAGTGCTGTTAATCTCGTTTCTTTTGTCAGAGTGGAAATGAGGATGTGAGGGCATCTTCTCACACCCAGGAAGACACAGTACATGGTATCAACTCAGTACATGTTTGGTTAGGATACTTAATGCAGAATCCCTCCTCCCTACAGTCAGGAAGACTTGTGTCGGTTTTTAGTCTGCTGGAATTTACTATGTCTGACAGATTTTTTTTAAGTAGTCAAATATCTTTTTCTTTTCTTACTGCAGGGTAAATTAGGTCTCAGAAACAGTGATGTGTATTATAGTCTATACCAGCTCCAGAAGCTGAAAGCATTTTTTTTAATGAAGCCAGAGAGATGGAGTGATCTGCTTGATAATAAAGCTTAGCTTTAATGCCAGCTCCATGCTGTTACAGCATATTACTAAACAGCAAGAAATGTGGCACAGATGTTGTGGCAGCCATATTTTACACCCTCCAAAAGGTCATGTCGCTTGTTATTACATTCAGAATCAATATTAAGTGAGTGTTCCAAATTTCAACTGTCAGTTGAATTTATTGCTGCAAACTGAGGCTGAAGGGTTTTCGACTGTGATTCAAGGAAGCTAACAAATTACTAATATAGGGGCATGCTTAGTAGAAAGAGGTGACCCACATATCAGAAGAAAAGGGCAATTTCAAATATCTGAAAGAAAATGTTGTAATGGTCACTAATAGGAAAGATTCACAAATAGACCAAATAGTTCTTAAATGGAAGCAAGATTTTCCTTTAAAAAAAAAGGCCAGTATCTATGAAGTTTTCAGCTTCTGTCTTTTTTGAACAAATAGTCCAATCTCCATTTGACACATGCAGAAATTGTTTTCAAATTCAGATTTTTAGCCTATGTATGAAAGTCCTGCTTTCTGGTAATAGATTTCTATAACTAGAGTGGTAACACAAGAGAGTTTGATGATTCCAAGAAAGGAAATACTCAAACTCACCAGTTGTGTTGGGGTGGTGTTATGATTAATGTTCTGAACGTTGTGTTAGCTTTGTATTGATTTTTGTAACTTTCAAGAGCAAAGATAAATTACAATATGAAAATAGCCAGTTTCCTTTTAAACTGAAACAATGTGTGCTGAAAACGAATGCCATTGTATGCAGAATCACCTGGATCGGTTTTCTCCAAATCATATTGTTTATCTCAGTGTTTTAGCCTTCACTACAACTATAGTATGTGTCACAATTAAAACCTTTCCAGTTTTGCCCGAGATAACCTGATCTCCGTACTTTTGGTATTCCCTAGCTATTTAAGAATGTCATTTTTTTAACAATTCAGAAAAAAAAAGTAAAAGAGGGAGTTTGGTTGGAGATATTTGTTGTTGTTTTTTGCTTTTGGTGGGTACCAAGGTAACTTAATTTAGGCAACTGACATGTTTTTCAGTGTAGCCAATGTACTTCATATTTTGTCCTTCCTTGCCCCACTACCTTGCTCTTTCCCCCTCACTTTTGTGACTATTTGCTTTTGCTAACGGCTCCTTCTTAATAATTAAAATGCCTTGTTAGCAACTAGATTCTTAAAATTGTATTTTTAAAAGAAATGCTGGGCTTTGGGGGGTGGGCGGGGCTGATAAGTGTTCAACTCTTTTAAGGGCTGTCATAAAGAGGACAGTGATCAGTTGTTCTCCATGTCCACTGAAGTAGGACAAGAAGTAATGGACTTAATCTGCAGCAAGGGAGATTTAGGTTAGATATTAAGAAAAACTTTCTAACTCTAAGGGTAGCTAGGCTCTGGAATAGTCTTCCAAGGGAGGTTTTTAAAAACAGGTTGGATGAACGACTGTCAGGGATGGTCTAGGTTTACTTGGTCCTGCCTCAGCACAAGGGGCTGGATTTCATGACCTCTCGAGGTTCCTTCCAGCCCTACATTTCTGTGGTTCTATGATTCCCTCCTGTAGTTGTGAAGGAAATCCATCCTCCTTCAGATGAGTGGAGAGAGATTATTTCAGCCAAGCTGCTAATTTATATAATTTCTTCATGTTGTTTAAGTCCCAACATTCTTCATCCTGTTTTACATAAGTGCCACATACCACAATTTATGACACTTGAAGCTAAAGATGTAATAACAAAACTAAAGTACTAGGGAGCAGTAAAATAGCTTTTTTGGGTGCTTTTTGGGTGTTTTTTTTATCTTTTCACCAAGGAATTAGTAACTTTCAGTTTCCCATATCTCAGTTTAGAGCAGAGATCTCAAACTCAAATCACCACGAGGGCCACATGAGGACTAGTACATTGTCCCGAGGGCCACATCACTGACACCTTTTCATATAAAGGAACAACCACCACCCCCTGCTGCCCCCAGCCCTACCCCCACTCCACCCCTTCCATGAGGCCCTACCCCTGTCACGCCTCTTCCAACCCCTTCCCCAAAGTCCTCACCCCAACTCCGCCCCCTCCCTGCTACTATTCCAACTCCTTCCCCAAATCCTCACCCCTGCCCCACGTCTTCTCTGCCTCCTCCAGCTAAGCGCTAAGTGCCACCAAACAGCTGTTTGGCGGCAGGAAGTGCCTGGAGGTAGGCAGAGGAGCGGGGACGTGGTGTGCTGGGCGGGGAGGGAGGACGGAGGGTACTCAGTGTCCTGGCCGCTCATAGTCTTTTCTTTGTTTCCGTTGTTCTGTAAACTCTGTAGCTGTTTCAGTTTTCAGTGTTCCTCTAAGATTACAAATCAACAAGAGATCAAACACTTTTATACAACTTCAGTCCTGGGGGAAGGGGCATTTTCAGGGACAGCGTAAAAATGAGCATACCTTGAAATTATATGTTTTGCACTAAAAATACAAAAATAAAGAAATGCAAATATCATAACAGAAAAGAACATGACAATGTTATCCTTCAACGGATCAGTGCTCTGTGTTGGAAAATCTTAACTGGGCACTTCAGTTTATGGGATTAGACTTCATGATAAATTGACCATGAGTTCCACTTAACTTAAATCTAGCCAAGTAAATCTATAGGGGAAATTTTCATTTTGATGAAACAGAATGAGCAAGTACTGATCATATACATCTCTCCTTCATCTGCTATACAGCACTATGAGCTGATGTCAGTGTAAGCAGCATTTGTCAAGTCTCCAGAGCTCCAGGAGTAGCAAGATGAATATGTTGTCCTCCCCTCCCCCCTTCTGCTGCACCAGTTATGTTTTATGGTTCTGCCTTTGGTTGCATGGCAGCCAGAAGTTGGCACATTAAAATTTAGAGATGGAAAAAGCCTATCCTTTTCTCTGCCAATGTTGGACTGAGATAGTTCAGGCAGACTTCAATCCATCAACCTCAAGGAAGTGGGGCCAGCATTCTTCTCTGACCACTCTGTCCCCAAAGTCAATGGGGCTTCTAATCTGAGGAAGGAGAGCAGGATTTGGACCGGAAAGATGAAGTGGTGGTAGTAAAAATAATATCTAATGTAGAAATGGTATCTTTGGAACAAATTCTGCTCTTAAGTATACCTCCTTGAATTCAGTGGAGTGTGTATGATAGGGCAGAAGTTGTCAGATTGTCTTTTGGAAAGATTAGTAGTAACTGTTTATAAATCAATTCACATGTCAGAATCTGATAAATTCAGTTTAAAAGACCATTAAATTAAAAAAATCAAACCTCTCTAATCCCAATAAAGCAATCAAATTTGGAGTAAACACTAGAAATATTTCTATCATTTGTGTGTGTGTACTGCAAAAAAATTGATATACAGTAAACCTATCCATGTCTGGAGACTGCTACAGCGTCTTTTTGTACAGGAAGGCTCAGTGGGGTGAATTACACTCTTTAAACAGAAATTCTTTTGCTTGATGTGAAACCTTAAGTACTATTGATAATAAAAACAGAGAAAAAAAATCTTCTGTAGAAATACAGGAAAGTGAGCACAATAGGCCATATATGGCTCCAAAGGAGTATTTGCGCAACTTTTAACCATGTATTATTTACCTGATTGACCATAATGGATCCTTAGGACCCATAAAAGTTGTTGTGTAAATCTTTTTTTCTTTTTTTCAAAAGGGCTAATTTTTCACTCAGCTAAACATAATGGTTCCTCAAAGCCTTTACAGTCTGGGTTTGTGTAATGGTTTCTGTTTTCTATAAAGCAGATTTTTATGTGATGCTGAGGGGGTGTTGCTCTCATGTAGAGCAGTGGTTCTCGTACTATAAGAACTAGCATGCCACATTGAAAACTCAGAACTATTTGGCCTATCACCTATGTAATTTTAATCAATGCAATTGTGATGCATTCTTATTCTGAGACTATACTTTTTTTTACCAACCTGCGTACTGTCTGACTGCAGTTAATTAGTATCGCTAGTACATGTAACACAATTTGAGAACCACTATTGTTGATATATCTCTCTGTCTTAGGTACTTATATGTGTTGGTATCCTGGTCTTGCTGTCCATCCATGTAAGGATATTCATATAGGTATCTTCACTGTGAAAGACTTATGAAAATAAATTGCTATTTGTGTGCAGTTAACCCGTTCTTAATCATTTGTACTAATTTCCTGCTTTGAGAGACTCAGGACCAGATTTTCACAACCACGTTGCACCATTCAGGTGGTACACAAAGGTATTAATCCATCTGCAAATGTCCAAACATGAATTCCCTTGGCATAGGGAAACTCCCTGCTGCTGCATTTGTGCCTCTGCCTGGACCTTGTGCCTCTGCCCAGCCTATCCTGGTATAAGGGGGCATGTCGGAGGCAAGAGAAGGGGGGTGGTGGAGCTCCGCTCTGCTACTCTATTGCCCAGTGATGGAGAAAGGATCCTATGTCAGTGGCACAATTTATATCTACCTACCAGCAACTCTGAGTTGTGTTGGGGTTGGGGGCTGCTCCTCAGAATTAGGGAACCAGAACTGGGTTCTAGATTCTACATCATTCTTTCCTAAGTGGAGCAGAGCATGGGTGCAGGAGACAATCTGGCCATTTTTCTATCCCTATGAACTATACCTGATTTTTTATTTCAAAACAGAATTAAGTAAAAAGATGGTTTGGGTTGGTTTTAAATGCTCTTAAACTGAGATTCTGTATGCCAATTTCCTGCCCACAGAAAATGTTCTGAAAATGATTTATTCAGTGATTATTCTTATCTCTTGTGCAAACGAGTTTCCAAATCTAAGCTGGGCTCTTTTGCAAGTTCTGTCTCAAGAGGCCATAAGACATCTTCTTTTGTCAACAATTTCACTGTTCTGGTAGATTATGATAGTTTTGCAGGGAGAGGTGACCTGTCATGTACCTGGGGCCAATCCCATAGACAATTTTGAATGATCAGGGCTGAGACATTGAACTGGAATTGTATTCATTGTGGAGCCAAGACAGAGAGCACAGCCAAGGGGAGATGTGCTCACAGCAACCTGCGTTGCTAAGCTGCTTTTGTAACATTTACAGCTCTTTCCAGAGCATGTAGCTTTATTCATAGATCAGTTATCTTCCTGTTTTTTCCTCTCATTTTTTTTTCTGAATTAAAAAAATATTTATGGGCTTTTGTCTAAGTTTTCCCCCTTTTAATCACTTTCTGGCCCAGAAAAAAACAACAACCTCTTTTTGCTGTACTGTGTCATGCCCCAAGTTGATGCTCACCTTTGTTTTAGAACAGGTGATTGTAGACACCCGCCCAGACTCAGTCAGTAGCTGCCTGCACGTGGTGGCAGTATAGCTGAGTTGCAAGGAGGTTCAGCCCTCAGCCTATCCAGAGGCAGAGCGAGACTGCAGGTGGCTCTGTGCCCACATGCCTAGGAAAGGCCAATCGGAGTTAGTGCCTAGAGAGGGCATTCCACTAGGAGGGTTTGTTGGGAGCAGGAAAGAAGGAATGGGAGGTAGTAAGTGTGGAGAGCATTTCTTTGAAAGTTATAAATGCTCAGCCAGCCTGTTGCTAATTTCATTAGGTCAGATGTTCTTTGGCTCCTTCAGATGGCCAAGCTCTTGATTTGTATATAAAAATCTGGGAGCAAAACAAAAATCTGTTTTGTAAAGCCAATTAATAATTTGAGGCAGGCCAGTACTGCCCCAGCTTGTGGGGATATATGGTCACTCTAGGCAGGTTTTGTTTAGCAAACTATTTCCATGTTTCTACTTTGTCCCTCTCAAAAGCTCCCCTATCCAATGTATTTCAGTAGACTTTGAAGATGTGTCCCTGTGGTTTTTTTTCTCTCCAAATGTCCCTAATTAGAGCATTCAAGTGTTGACAGGCCTGCCTGTCCTGTAGATAAACAGAGGAATCCAGAGCTGTCCATTTGGCACTTTCCCCAGCACTAAATTCAAATATTCATTTGAAAGGAAAAAATATTGTAGTGTTAAAGTCTCGAATACACTGAGTTTGCAATGGAAGTGTTGACAGACACACACTTCTGTTCCTAAATGTTAGTTAAGGCATATGTATCTATTTAATTTTTATTCACATATGTAATTGTCCTTTTTGTGAAAGTATGGTTGGTGCTAGAAGGGTTCTCCTAGTAACACACATCAATAGCAAACCTCTTTGGAAGACAGATTCACACTAATATACTCTGATGAGCATATGGTTACCTAGGGAGAAACAAAGGGGGTAGCTATCCAATAGAAAAGTATAACTACATTGGCCAATCCGCTGCCCCTGCTAGCAGTTATGCTGTTATATTCAATATGGTCACTGACCAGTGGATGCAGTTAGACAGGGAAATCTGGCAGTGTGACAGTACAAAGAATTTTCTAAGATGGGGGACATGGAGAAAACTGCTAGTCTCCTGGACTCCTGGAGGGGTGGGGAAAAAAAAGACATAGCATATGCCTGCCTACACCCAAGAAGGAGTTTATTTCCCCAAGTAATGTTACTATGCAAGTACAGTCCAAAGTTCTTTCCACCCCCCAGATTACATTATATTTAGGGACTTGTAGATGCACTTACAATATTTTCCAAGTTAGAAGTAATGTGAGCATCCACTTACTCATTATACAATAGCTATAAGCAAGCAGATAGGCCATAAATCTTAACAGCCCTGAAATCATTGGGAGTATCTTGGTGCTGTTGCAGAGAGGCAGGGGC
Organism: Mauremys mutica; assembly: GCF_020497125.1. Taxonomy (NCBI): domain Eukaryota; kingdom Metazoa; phylum Chordata; order Testudines; family Geoemydidae; genus Mauremys; species Mauremys mutica. The sequence continues at coordinate 82,975,855 of NC_059079.1, read as the reverse complement.
CTTTTTCAATACATATGCATCATTGTAGCTGAAATATTTGTATTTGAGATTATCCAGTATATTTCAGATTCAACATCAGAAGATTCTGTTTTCTTTGAAGATGGTAATTAACTCTTATGTTACCTCAAAATTATTGCCTCTTGGCCTCATTCTATTGAATTAGGACTGATGCCACATATCAAATCTGACTGCTTCTTAAAGGAGGATGGGGGGAAATTGTGACAAGCTGAGAGCAGGGATGATAAAACATAGCCATCATCCCAGTTGGGTAAAAAGTGACTGTATCCAGTGTGACTTATTTTATTACTTTAAATGAGTTGAGAGCTCTTTAATGGTGCCATTCTTTCTTAATGATTTAGGTTAGTAGTGTCACTGATGTGCAGTAGGCCTTCAACTGCTGACAAAGCTAAAAAAAAGGGAAGGAAAAAGATGTTCTATTGAGAAATGAGGCAAGGGAAAAAAGGAACCAAGCAAAACAAAATTCTCTCATATTCACCTTTAACTGTCTGTAGAGTTATGCTGGCTCTCCTAATTACACTGACTGTCAGGACACACTCATCTCCCTTATCAGCGAGTACCATTTTATCTATTTAACTGTACAGTCAACTGTACTGTCACATCTAAATTATTCCTTGTATTACTTTTAAAAGTTGGGGGGGTCCAAAACTCTCTTTCCAGAATGAACGTCTCCAATGCCCTGCTCAGCAGAGCATTTAAGCATGTTTAAATCCGTCTCTGTTGAGCAAATCATTTAAGCACATTAAATCGATGATATTTGAGCACATTTCCCAAAGTTACATACATCCTTAAGTACTTTGCTGAATTGGGCCTAAAAGTTCATTTGTTTGTTCATTATTTATTTAATGAACCAAAACGGTTCTTCAGGTGCTACAGTATTCAATCGTGATATTTTTAAGCTGCTTTCTGATCAAATTTGAACCAAAACTACTTTTTGGTCTGTTCTCTATGCAAAAATGTGAAATCTCTAAAAGTTTAGGAGTTTCTACTTTGGGTCTAAAGAAGGTGAACTAAGATAAAGACCTGATAGCCCACTAATGATTATTTTAATAATTAAAACCTTGTTTTAAAGAGACTTGCTTCTCATGTACTGGAAAGGATGGTTTGGTGCACTGGTTATGGCACTAACCTAAGACTTGGAAGATTCAATTCCCTGCTCCAGCACTGGCTCCTTGTGTGACCTTGGACAAATCACTTAGTCTCTGTGTGCCTCGGTTTCCCAACTGCAAAATGAGGATAATAACACTACCCTAGCTCACAGTGGTGTTGTGAGGATACATACGTTAAAGATTTTGAGGCACTCAGTTACTATGAAAATGGGGGCCATATAAGTACCTAAAATAAATAGATTAAAAGCTTGGCAGTTTTGCATTTGATAAATAGAATGGTTATTTCTGTATTTGCTGTATTGTCTAAATTTCCCTTTGTTTACCATAGGCAACACTTAAAACTACTGGGAACACAATGGCAAAGAATACTGAGATCAAGTTATTTAGCTGTTAAGGCAGATTCTCAAATGTGATCATGTACTACTCAGTCCTCCAAAATGACTAGTAATTTAAGGAAAATGTCATTATATGATTTCACATCACTCAGTTGTTCCGTACCTATCAGATGTTGTTCCGTACCTATTAACTTTGTCTGTATAACCAGCTTTGTTATGGTTGTTTGTTTGCCAGTTTATCTTGCGTTCTCTGTCAAATTAGATTTTTCATAACTAGCATTATTCTCTCACACCCAGAGCCTTTTGCACATACTCCCAATAGTTAACAAGCAGATATTTCAGCCATTATGTGCTCATTAGGGCAGAAGTTAGCACTGAAATTTTAAACTCAGGTAATCTGGTATTTAATTTCAGTTGGATTCCAATTCAGTTTGTCATTGGTACAGTACCACTAGCTGCACAGTAGGTTTTGCTCAAGGCTACTGTCTGTTGTTTGTTTTTCAAGGTTGCTAGTACATAGACATAAGTGTTTTCTCCTTTCAAGTTGCTGTCTTTCTATAATTATTATATTACCTCCAATTTAAAACATCCATATCCTAAACTCCCTAACTAATGAGATCCCTTATAACCAGTTTACATGTAATGGATACCTGAAACTGAGAGATTAAGTGTTCTGAATGTGAAAAAACACTTTGTAGAAAAGAGCCACTCATCACTTTGTTGCCTCTTGAATGTGTAAGGTAGATATTAATGGATCTTAGTCAACCTTTGTTTTAGACCCAGACAATTAGTTTGTTGTGAGTAGATAAAATAAAATAACACTGCTCTACAGCCAAAATGCTTCTGAAATAAATGTAGTCTAACTTTACTAATTCTGGGTCACTGAGAACGAAAATGGTGCTTAAAATTGTTGATTGGCTCTAGTTTTCAAGATATGCTATTGGGTCAGTATATACGACCCTTGACTTGGGAATAGCGGAGGATAAGTGAGTTATAAAGGGAAGGGATCTCAATTTAAACCAGAAATAACTAAAATACATCTTTGACTGGATCTATGAATAAATCTATGACTGTGTTTGGACAGTACTTGCTTTTTAGGCAAAACAATGAATGATGCAATCTGAAGCTGGTATTGCGTCATACATGATATGAATTGCATCATGTTATTCCTAGAAGTCATGGATGATGCAATCATAACGAAGCTTACATCACTCTGCTGAACAAATTGCCCTATATCAGCTCTAGAAATCATACAGTGTCGTGCTCTTATTTGTCAGTGTTTGATTTTGCAAAGGGACACATTTCTATTTAGCCAAAGTGAGCAGAGATGCCTCGTACTTGTGTGAACAGTGCAGATAACTTCTGCTATGTTTGTGGTGAAGTGACTTTTGCATCACAAAAGCGCAGTATAACCACTATGGTTAAGAAAGCCTATCACCTTTATTTTGGCTGCAAAATTGGAGATCAGGACAAGAGGTGGGCCCCACACATATGCTGCAACACTTGTGCAACAAATCTTTGCCAGTGGTTGAACAGGAAAAGGAAATCTATGCCTTTTGCAATGCCAATGATTTGGAGAGAGCCAACAGATCATACCAGCAATTGTTACTTCTGCATGGTACCTCCAGTTGGGAAAGGTGTGTCAAAGAAGAAAAAGTGGACTGTGCATTATCCAAACATTCCATCAGCTATACGCCCAGTACCACACGGAGAAGGACTGCCGGTTCCTGATGCACCAGAATCATTGTCACTTGAGTCAGACGAGGAAGAGGAAGAGGATGAAACTTCTGGTCCTGAACCATCAATGTCACAGGACCCACATTTTCTCCCATCCTCCTCCTCTGAACCACACCTCATAACACAAGGTGAACTGAATGACCTTGTCAGGGATTTGGAACTACCCAAGAGTAAGGCAGAGCTGTTGGGCTCCAGACTACAGCAGTGGAATCTCCTGGCAGGTGATGTTAGGGTTTCCATGTTCCGTGACCGTCAAAAGGATCTTGTCCCATTCTTCTTCATGGAAGGTGATCTTGTAGCCTGCAACAACATCGATGGTGTGATGGCAGCCCTCAACATCATTCACGATCCAGATGAGTGGAGACTGTTCATTGATTCATCGAAGACGAGTCTTAAAGCTGTTTTACTGCATAATGGCAATGTTTTGCCATCAATTCCAGTTGGTCATGCAGTCCATATGAAGGAAACCTATGACAACATGAAACAACTTTTGAAGTGCATAAACTATGACCAAGATCAGTGGCAGCTTTGTGGCGATTTGAAGGTTGTTGCTCTCTTGCTCGGTCTGCAGACTGGATACACAAAGTACTGCTGTTTTCTCTGTGAATGGGATAGTTGTGCAAGAGATTCCCACTACATCAAGAAAGATTGGCCACTCCGACAGTCATTGGAGCCTGGGAAGAAAAGTGTTCAGCATCCACCACTTGTTGAATCAAGGAAGATTTTGTTACCACCCTTACACATCAAGCTGGGTCTGATGAAGAACTTTGTCAAGGCCATTGACAAAACACAAGCAGCTTTCAAGTACCTCAGTGGAAAATTTCCAAGGTTAAGTGAAGCTAAGATAAAGGAAGGTGTCTTTGTTGGTCCTCAGATTCGTGAACTTCTTCGAGATGATGCATTTGACCATGCACTGCGTGGCAAGGAAAAGACGGCATGAAAAGCCTTCCAGTTAGTGGCAATAAATTTTCTCGGAAACAACAAGGCAGACTACTACAGGTTTTTGGTGGAAAACCTCCTCAAGGCATACAAAAGCCTTGGCTGCAACATGTCACTAAAGATACATTTTTTGCACTCTCATCTAGATTTTTTTCCACCGAACTGCGGAGCAGTGAGCGACGAGCACGGCGAGCGATTTCATCAGGACATTGCAACAATGGAGAAACGCTATCAGGGCAAATGGAGCCCATCAATGCTTGCAGACTATTGCTGGACAGTGACAAGAGATGCTCCATTTAATGAATACAAGAGACAAGCCAAGAAGCGCCGAGTAGACACTGAATAGGACTAAACTATGTACATAATAGTTTTTTGCCTTTTGTTTCATAATAAATTTTAGTTAGATAACCCTTTTGCTGATTTTTAAAGTGTTACATAAACAGGACAGGTGAAATATTATCATGTAAAGCAACCATAAACACATGAAAAGACCTAGGTTTACAATTTATGATTAAAACTCTACTATCTACGGGTACGTCCATACTACCCGCCCGGATCGGCGGGTAGCAATCGACTTCTCGGAGTTCGATATATCGCATCTCATCTAGACGCGATATATCAAACTCCGAACGCGCTCCCGTCGACTCTGGAACTCCACCACCGCGAACGGCGGTGGCGGAGTCGACGGGGGAGCCGCGGACGTCGATCCCGCGCCGTGAGGACGGGTAAGTAGTTCGAACTAAGGTAGTTCGACGTCAGCTACGCTATTCGCGTAGCTGAAGTTGCGTACCTTAGTTCGACACCCCCCCCAGTGTAGACCAGGCCTATACAATATACATAGACATAAAATGTAAAAACTTAAATATCTTAGCCAATCAGTTGTTTTAATTGTCATATTTGAATTCAGCACATCAAAATACATAATAAATAGCACATTTTATCTCTGAAGCAGACGACTTCTCAAAAATTGTAGACCAGTGTAATCTGAGTCAAGTGCAGATCACAATATTATTGGTTTATTGGGGGAGAAATGACCTTATTAGGAAGTTAATATTCATTTTTATACAAGCATGGGAAATGTTACAGGGATTCTAAACAAACACTAAATCAATCTATTGCAATTAATAGATTATAGTAGTCCCTTCTGGTTTTACAGTCATCTAGTCTGAGTCCTGCAAACCGTGCCACAAAAACTCCCTCAGTAAATTCTGCTTCAGACACTTAGTATGATGGTTATTACATAGATACCAGTTACCTATTGCAGACATATTTGTGGAGATGTTATAACTTCAGGACTAATGCTAGCATGTCATAGCCAGGATTGGGCCTGATATATATTTGGAACAAAATATTGTGGTTTCCAGAATTCAAACCGCAGGAGACTGCAATCATGCCATGGCACTGTAGGGAAAAAAAAATATTTGCAGCAGCCTGAGGTATGGGGAGACAGATGGACAAAGTGGGTTAGAAGGGTATTGAAACTGAATATGGTCTGTGGTGCCAAAGTAAATATGGATCAAGTGGCCAGAAAAACTATAGATCCCAATGTACAGAAGCAGATCCTTTACTCCATATCATTAATTGCGGTGCCAGACTTTGGGAGGACTGTGTTTGGCCACAATTGGGTTTTGGGTAAAGGGAACGCTCTGTACCATGGGCTGTATGGTTTTACAGTGCTGCAGATTTTGTTTTTCACCACCATATGCCTGCTTTTAGTCCAGCAGTATGATTAACTATTACAGTCCATGGTGGTTGGTTTTCTATAATTATTTTTTTAATTATAAACTGCTTGGTTTTTTTGGTTATTTTTGTGATGTGCTACATTTGAGTAACCTTTATGTAACCTATCTTATGGCAGCATATGGAAACACACTATTGTCAGCATTGAGCATACAACCAAGGATCTTTAACACCTACAGTAGAACCTCAGAGTTACGAACACCTCGGGACTGGAGGTTGTTCGTAACTCTGAAATGTTCGTAATTGAACAAAACATGATCACTGTGCTTTCAAAAGTTTACAACTGAACATTGACTTAGTAGAGCTTTGAAACCTTACTATGAAGAAGTAAAATGCTGCTTTTCATTAATTTTTTTAGTAGTTTATGTTGAACACATTACTACAGTCGAACCCATTTATCTCGACCTCGGTTAACTTGCCAACCCTATTAAGTCGACGTTTTAGTAGTGGAACCGCCAAACTCCCTCTTTGTCTTACCGGTTTCTCATCGGTTATGTCGATTCTTTAATCTCGCCGAACCCTAATATCTGGAGCACAGAAGAGCTTTTGCCACTAACCGAGGTCGAGATAAATGGGTTCGACTGTAACTCCGGCGGCGGCCCTGCCCGGCTCCTGCCGCATCCCTCCCCGGCCACGCGACTCCTGCCCTAGCCCCGGCTCCCCAGCCCCGCGGTTCCCCGCATACCCGCCTGCCCGGCCCCGCTTCCCCGGTCCCCGCTTCGCCGCCCGCCCGTCCGCCTGGCCCCGCTTCGCCGGTCCCCGCTTCGCCGTCCGCCCGGCCCCACTTCGCTGGTCCCCGCTTCGCCGCCCGCCCGCCCGGCCCCGCATACCCGGTCCCCGCCCGCCCGCCCGGCCCCGCATACCCGGTCCCCGCTTCGCCGCCCGCCCGTCCGCCCGGCCCCGCTTCGCCGGTCCCCGCTTCGCCGCCCGCCCGTCCGCCCGGCCCCGCTTCGCCGCCCGCCCGCACGGCCCCGCATACCCGGTCCCCGCCCGCCCGCCCGCCCGGCCCCGCATACCCGGTCCCCGCTTCGCCGCCTGCCCGTCCGCCCGTCCCCGCTTCGCTGGTCCCCGCTTCGCCGCCCGCCCGCCCGGCCCGCATACCCGGTCCCCGCCTGCCCGCTCGGCCCCGCATACCCAGTCCCCGCTTCGCCGCCCGCCCGTCCGCCCGGCCCCGCTTCGCCGGTCCCCGCTTCGCCTGCCGCCCGCCCGCCCGGCCCGCTTACCCGGTCCCCGCCCCGCCCGCCCGCCCGGCCCTGCATACCCGGTCCCCGCTTCGCCGCCCGCCCGTCCGCCCGGCCCCGCTTCGCCGGTCCCCGCTTCGCCGCCCGGCCCCGCATACTCCGGCCCGCTTCGCCGGTCCCCGCTTCGCCGCCCCCCGCCCGCCCGGCCCCGCTTCGCCGGTCCCCGCTTCGCCGCCCGCCCCCCGCCCGGCCCCGCTTCGCCGGTCCCCGCTTCGCCGCCGCCCGTCCGCCGGCCCCGCTTCGCCGGTCCCTGCTTCGCCTGCCGCCCGCCCAGCCCCGCTTACCCGGTCCCCGCTTCGCCTGCCGCCCGCCCGCCCCGCTTACCCGGTCCCCGCTTCGCCTGCCGCCCGGCCCCGCTTACCCGGTCCTGCTTCGCCTGCCGCCCGGCCCGCTTACCGGGTCCCGCTTCTTTGGCTGCCCGGCTCCGGGTCCCCGTCCACGGCCGCCCGGCCCCACTTCCCCATCCCGCTTCGCCGGATCCAGCCACGTGCAGGCACCGCGGCAGTAAGGGGGCAGGGAGGGGGTGTTGGAGAGAGGGCAGGGGAGTTCAGGGGTGGGGGGGTGGATAGGGGTTTATCTCGATCATCGGTTATCTGGACTATTTTTGGCAAACCCCTAGGCCGGCGACATAACAGGGTTCAACTGTATACTGTATTAGCTTTATTTATTTATTTATTTGGTCTCTGCTGCTGCCTGATTGTGTACTTCCGGCTCCAAATGAGTTGTGTGGTTGACTGGTCAGTTCGTAACTCTGTTGTTTATAACTCTGAGGTTCTACTGTATCATTTTGCTCTCCTGATAGGGATCTGCACTTTTTGTGCAGAAGGTCTCCAGGTTCAATCCCTTAAGAGTAGCATCTGTATACATACATATATATAGCTATGGATTTGCTAAAACAACACAGCTCTTGTTGGTTTGACCTGATGGGAGGCTCCACTTATCTCACTTGGAAGTGCTGCTGCCTGCAGCTCACATGAGTCTCAGTTTGATTCAGTGATGTGCTTTATACACCCACTGTGCATCTTCACCAGCCAAAGATATAGAAGAAAGAGTGGGGAAGGACAAACTCTGTCCTGAGTATTTGATGACTGACTTGCATTTAAGAATACAATAGGTGTATTGCTATATATTCAACTGGGTTCATGTTTGAAAGCCACTGTTTTGCATTATACAGGTTTTCACTATGGGAAGGATTTCAACCCATCCTTAAATGATAGAATCGTAGGACTGGAAGGGACCTCAAGAGGTCTTTTAGTCCAGTCCCCTGCACTCAAGGCAGGATTAAGTATTATTTAGACCACCCTTGACAGGCATTTGTCTAACCTGCTCTTAAAAAACTCCAGTGACTGAGATTGTACAACCTCCCTAGACAGTTTATTTCCGTTTAGTGTGAATAAGTGTAGTTGCTTTGTAGTGCAATTAATGATGTTCAGTCTGGGCCAGATCCTGAATAAGGAACCATACTTGATTGAAAGGACTTCACAGTGAGGAAAATACACTAAAGTCTGGGTAGAGGCAGGGTTGAGGGAATTGATTCTCAGTCCCAACATGTGCTTCAAGGCCTTCTAATTCATTCGTCTACAGCCTATCCACTGCCAGCTGCTGTAGGATCTGGGGAGTGAGAGTAAAGGATAAAGCTCGCTGGTCCCCCAAACAGGCTTGATTCCCAGGGATATGCAATGTGTACAAACCTACTGGCCACAGACTGTTCGTATCTACTTGGCATCTACTTAGCAGTGTGGGGACGCACTGTTCTCTCTGCTCACTTTGCCATGTGCAAGAGGGTGTGGATTTTCTGCTACCTGGTCAACTGCTGCAGTGGCAGTGCAGCATTTCCACTGCCTTATCTGAGTGATCAGTCCTGGTTTAACTTTGACTCATCGTACCAGAGTGTGCTCATACTATGAGATAAACTCTCTGTCTGCATTCTCTTATTCTGTCAGTAATCTAGATGCAAAGGAGAGCATTTCCATTGCAAACTGTTAACTGTGGAATGTTACAGAAAATTATTATTTGTATTTATTTTTAGCAGTGAATTAATTCAGTTACGTAGCAAACCCTTGACGTAATGAAAATGTTTCCTTCTTGCTTTGGTCAGTTCAGAATTGCACTGACATTGGAGGAGAAACCTTCCTTATAGCTAGAGGTGATTAAACCCATTTGCCTTTATGGAAATCTCTAATGGAATGCTTTTCTGCTGCATCTCTGGATTGGTCAGGCATGCTCTTCGAGATTTTCTACAAAGATGATGAAGCATTAGTGTTAGTTTGAATAAGTGTAGGTGCTTTGTAATGCAATTAATTATGTTTGAACAAGACTCCTGTCAACTTTTATTCTCCAACAATGAGTCTGACAGTTTTTTTGCCATGGAATACCTAATACTAGCTTTCAAATGACTTATAAATGAAAGACTTGCAACTTTGTAAGCTTGAGGAAAAATTAAGGGATGCTTGAAATTGAAGGAAATGATGAACACTCATGAATAATGTTTGATAAGTTATTACAGCTCAGTACAAGGTGTCTTGGAATCATCTGAAGTGTATGGATTCTTTTGTGCCCCTGTGTGATAATTTTCCCTCCTAGTGATGTGATTTTTCACCACTATAAAGTTGGAAGCTGGAGAGTATTAATGGCAGACTCCTACTCTGCTTGTTAAAACATGTATTATCTCACCCCTCTGCTGAGATAATATAAAAGATACCAAATTCCAGAGCTACCTTAAGAACTTGATTTCCACAGCTTGCAAAGACCGAAGTGATCCCTAGATATGACTTGTTCGGTTGCAGTGTGTAAATTGAAGGTGTGCTGCTCTTGTGACACCCCTTACTTGCTGATCCAATAAAGTGTGTTTGATGGCAGCTGTGGAGATCAGCATCCACCCAGGCATTTGCCGAGGGAAATATGCTATTAGAGTATAGACATTTGTGGGGAGAAGGAGGAAGCTGAAAAAAGGATGTCAGTGAATGTAGCCCAGAAAGAGGGAGATGAGTCATAGTCCCACTCAGATTCCTGAGACACAGCAGCTGAAGAATAGAAATTAGCATGACTATTTCATTTCTTTACATCTTTAAACTATTACTCCTAAAAGGTGACAAGACCGAAATAGCTGCCAGCTTCAAATACCATTTCTTATCAATTCCTTCACCTTAAAAGGAACTGAGTGCCAAGCTTCAGTCATACCAGCCCTCTTGTTTTCACCTCTTTTCCCTTGAGTTGTATTATTTTATTTATTCATTATGTATACAGTTCATAGGAATGCATACTGCTTTGTAGACAAGTAAATCAATGGCCAGTCCCAGTACTGAGGCTCTTGCAAACTAAGCCACAACAAAGAAAGTGATAAGAGACAAAGGGTAGGGGAAGGGTGAGGGTTATACCAATGGAAGACCATGAGCTTCTAACATGTGCATATTGTATGTATCTATTTTTAATCTAATGAAGAAATATTTGGGGATAGTGTTTGGAAATAAGGTGTGATGGAGCTTGACAATGGAGGCAAAGCACAGGAAGTATGGGATGTGAAGGAGAATGATGTTGCATGACTCAGGTAGGGACAGATTATCCCTGGCTCTTGTGTGTAGGAGGGAGAATGCAGGAAATTTCCCCTTCTGTGTAGTTGCAGTTTTTGTGCAAAGAACGCAGAGGTCGCTACTTCAGGAGGATTACTGGCACGTGAAACCTTAAATTAGAATGAATAAATGAAGATTTGGCACACCACTTTGGAAAAGTTGCCAACCCCTGAACTAGACTATAATCAAGGAGGGTCCTCCAAGCCTAGGGAGTGGCATGAGAAAAATTATGGTGATGTTTGTGGGAGTAGGAGATCAGAGAAGCAGGGAGGCAAACTGAACTGTCAATGCATGCAGCATAAGTGGTGCAGTAGCATTTGGAAAGCATACTCGTGTTTGCAAATGCTTGAGGTCCATAGAAGGAATTAGTGCTCCATTCTAGGCATGTGTTAGTGCATCTATTGAGTGTAGTAGCTGCTTTACCAATTATTGTCCCAAACTGACAGTTCGTAAGGAGGAACAATTTCTGTTGAATTTATTGGGACTGCAAATTCTTGAGTCTGTAAGATTGGGGCCCTATGTGGCTTTACTCATGCATATCTGAGATCAGAGGAGAACTCATGTTAGTGACCTTTTTATTTTGTTGGCTATTTGGAAAGTTCAGTCCAAACATTGTTAATGGGATAAATGTATTTTCAGATATTGTGTTTTCATTTTATGAAAGATCATTTCCACTGATTGCTTTCATAGTCTCAGAAAATGTTCCTCTTTTATTACCAGTCATCCTAAATGTGTCAGTTTCAGTTTCAGAAGTGGAGAAATGGAAAGAGGAAAATGTTAAGAATGTCTTTGGAAATATGAGTAGAATTTATTTCTCTACAGTGATCAATAACAGAATTAATCATTCTTAATCAAAGAATGATAATATCAAGAGTTCCCTGCCATGTTCCAAAAATATTCCACAGAAATATTAAAATTGTTGATAGTCACTGCTCTTTATTCTAATATTGAGCTTGTGGAGCTCGAAACATACCAAAGATGTTGCAATGGTTCATGTTTCAGGGCTTAGTGAGAAGAGCCAGATGTATAACTTTTCATTTACCAATAACAATAAGTTCCAGTAGAATTTCCTCAGTACTGAACTGAAAATCCACCCCAAACATTTCAGACATAGTTCCAGCCCCAATTTGACAAATACTGTCAGAAATAAATACTGTTTTCAGTGGAGTCAGACAGCGAAATAAAACTTTGGGTGTTCTTATTTTTGCTTTTGGTAATGGAACGCTCACAATTTTTAGAGCATGTTGTTTGTTGTAACTCTACAAGTCTGATAGTTGTCTTTTAGAAGTCTAGAAATAAACAACCGGTGGTGGTTTTCTTCCTTTGGCAAATAATGCCTACGCATAGTTCCACTGGCTTCAGAAGGATCAACATGCAAGGTCTGAGTCTTTTCTTACTAATCAGCATTCTCATGAATGACACCAGCACAATTTAACACTTCCACATGTGTCACCTTATCTTGCCATCTTATTTGAAAAAATTTACTCAAGCATCGGATATGAAAACGGTTTAGTATTTTGGTATGTTTGGCATAAGTCATCCATGTTTCTGAGCCGTATAGGAGAGTGGATAAAATGTTATGCCTCATAAATGCGGATTTTCACTTTAGTCGACAATTTGTTATTGTTGCAGGCTCTGTCTTGCAAAAATCTAAAGCATTTAGAACTTATTTAACAAGTCTGCAGATGACGCATGAGGAAAAATAGAACTCACTACACTCTGTCATGGCTACATTGGCTTTGCAGGGCTAACAGGAGAGGAGGAAATAGTAAAAACTTTTTTTGTGGGGATCAGTAAAGTAAGTAGCTGCAACTGAGCCTCCCACAAGGAGCAGGTCTTTTGAGTAAAGGAATGTTTTACATGCTAATTTCTCACCATAACTATACTTCGGTATGTAAATAGGTAAATCTGTTTAGTTCCTTCTTTGTTATTCTTCTTAAGTATGGCTCTGTAGAATGTAGACTTTGAATATCTGTGATGAAAATAGGACTTGTCAAACAGCTAATAGCGTAAAGGTTGAACTTTGCTGGTTAACACCATCTAATCCAAATGAAAACATGTTTCTCAGCTTTTCTTTGCATAATAGGAGAGGTGGGGAGACTTCTACTCTGTGTGTGTGTGTGTGTGTGTGTGTGTGTGTGTGTGTGTGTGTTTGACACTAATGGCACTTGAACATTATGACAGCTTCTACAGTATACACTGAAATCATTGCCTTAAAAGGGACTTTCTTATTGGGGAATACTTTCCCATATAAATCCATTTACCTTTCACGTTTCTAATAATTTTCCTTGCCTTTTATGCTAATTGTTGAATAGACTTATTATTCAAGACAGGATATTCTCTGTCACAGCTCATCTACTTCTACTTAAAATAGAAAGATGTGCTGTTATATTTCTAAAAAGCTGCTGCAACAAAGCTGCATCACAGAAATAAATCCAACTTCTCAAAATCAGGTTCACTGTGTCTGAGCTGTACTGTCTTCTAGATTATGCTTGGTACTGGGACCATGTCTTTCTCTGTTTTTACAGCATGGGCCACAATAGTGCTTAATATAGAATAATCCTGCATGCAAGTCTACTGCCGAATTTGAGACATCATGGGAAAAAGACTCTGTTTGCACTGCATAATCAAGCCAGAGATTATAGCTGTGGGGAAACCGAGGTTATAGGCATCTTATAAATACCTACGGTAGATGGACAAAGAGAGAGCTGCAGTAATACAATGGAAAAACACATTTCTTTTGGGATTAATGTTATTTCCCATATTTTGTCTAATGAAAAAGTGCTTTCCTTTTAAAGCAAATAAAATTATATGTCAGAAGACGATGATAGGGGGAAAAAAGGTGGGTCTGATGCCTGATTAGAGCAGAAGACTAGGAAGTCAGGACTTGTCAGGTCCTGTTGTTCGTTGTGCTACTGAGTTGCTGTGGGACTTTGGGCAAATCCCTTAACCTCTCTGTTTTCCCAGCTACAAAATTAAGATAATAAAACATATCTATCCCAAAAATCAAAAAGATACCAGCATTTGAAAATATTTAATAAGGGGCACTTTGGAAGGAGAAATGCAATGGAGTAGATGAACGTTTTACCTGAACAGAAGAAAAATATTTGTCCCCCTTTAAAAAGAGTGGAGAAGGAGCAGTTATTCTTCCTAGAGACAGCTGGCAAATTGGGAGACCTAATCAATATTGTTAAGCACTTTGAATTCCTCAAATAGTAATTCTAAATTAGAATATTTTTAAAAAATTGTGTTAATAAACCCTCATACACATTTTATTCATGTATATGTTTTAAATATATATGTAATATGGGTCAAATTCTGGATTTACTCCATTGTTTTCAAAAGCATAACCCCAAGGATAGTTTGTATCCACAAAAACAACGAGGAGTCCGATGACACCTTAAAGACTAACAGATTTATTTGGGCATAAATTTTTGTAGGCATGGAGAAGTGGGTTTTTTACCCACGAAAGCTTATGCCCAAATAAATCTGTTAGTCTTCCCATGGATAAATATGGCCTGCCCGTGTAGCAACCTAGTATAATATAAACTGTGTGTGAGTATTGAATAGGTATAATATAAAGTATTGTGTGTTTGTGTGCAGTATTTATTTTTAATTTGTTAAAATACCTAAAAAAAACATTTAATCCAGTACTAGTGAGCACACTTTAGTTTCTATCCAAAGATCAGGATCTTCAGCTCTGAATACTGGAATTGCAAACTAAATATAGTTAGCCAGATAACAACGATGCTTCAGACAAAATAGATACTTTCTAGTTGGGTTACTAAAGCATTCATTAGCTTCCACCTGCTTGCTTCAAATCACAAATCTTATAATGTAAGACTTCAAAATTGGTAGGTGTTTTTAGGTCAAGGAGAATCTGGTTCTTTTCCCTGTGCTGTACTTCTGTGTGACAGTTTGGTGACAAGACGAAGGATACCAGGGGGAAAAAAAGGATGATAATGCAATGTGACAGCAAGTGAGGATGATATGTACCAAAAAGAACAACAGAAAGGTTTTTAGGATAACGCACTGTCTGGAAAAGAACTGCTGACTTTTTTTTTACAAAAAAGATCTATTCTACTGAAAGTTATTGTACTAGGGTAGGCATGCCGCAGCAAAAACAAAGAGGGAAAAAGGGGGCAGTAATGTGTCCCACAAGACATCTTACAGCAGTTTCTTAAAGGATTGTCTTTAACTACTTCCTTAGAGGTTCTCCCTTTCCCTATGTTCCTTACAATTTTGTGTCCCAGGCAACAGATATTCTATCGTGTTCTTGCCCAGTGTTTGGTAGTATTCCTGTTGCTGTGCCTTAGGCTAGCAGGCTACAATGTCTTTGCTGTGTGACCCTTTCTGTGTGACCCTGCTGTGTGCAGTCCTTTCCTTTGGATAGCTGCCTCAGTCCAGTCCCTTCTACTTCAGGCTGTGTTTTGAAAGCACTATGCTTTCAGAATTCTTTTCTAATTTGAACCTTGTTGGCCCATAGGACTCGCCCACACAACAGTCCAGTCAATACGCCTCTCAGTTTTCCCTCCCCCTTTTTGTTTTTCTTAGTTATGCCATGGTTTGCTTTGTACGTTGCATGTACGATGTTTGTTTTTTTATTACTGCTGTCTGACTGAGCAGAACCATGGTGTCCTTGGCAGAGAGCGAGTGCTATGTAAATAGTATATGTATCTGTGTATAACCCAATTCAAAATTTTCAGCTGCTTCACTTTGATTCCACCTAGTGTGACCGAATGCCCGCATCTGTTCACACCTTACACACTATTGTAATAATTTTGTCTAAGGCATGTCTTGTAAGTTATTCATTGAAAACTCATAATTTGCTGGTCAGTATCGTCCTGATAAAATGTGCGCACCAAATGACATATAATGTTTAAGATTTCTCTGTGTGGTGTTATTAATACATGTTTCAAACACCACAGCGCTGCACAAATAGGTCTGTCCTAAACAAAGGAATGTGTGATCTGGTTAATTTGCATTTAAGCAGCAAACAGGGTCATCAAGTAGGAAAGGAAACAAACAGAGTGAGATCAGTAATCCACTGAAAGCATGTAGTGAGAAATTTTGTTTGAATCTAATATAGTTTGTTAGGCATTAGTAAGTGTTTTCTTTATTTTTCTTGTAACCATTTCTGACTTTTATGCCTTATTACTTGTACTCACTTAAAACTATCTCCTTGTAGCTAATAAACTTGTTTTATTGTTTTATCTAATCCAGCATATTTAAATTGAAGTGTTTGGGTAACTCCTTTAGGGTGATAAGTTGTGTGCATACTGTTCTCTGAAAGGAATAACTGACTTTTATTGTCCAGGAGAGGGCTGGGCAGCACAGGATATACATTTCTGGGGGGAAATCTAAGACAAGGGACATGTTGGGGTTACCCTGCAGTATAACCAAGGCTGGTGAGAGCCAGAGTAAAACCCAAGTGTGGCTGGAGTTACGCACTGATGTTCAGGGTGTGGCTTCCATACTGGAAGGCTTTGTGAGTGGCCCCTGTGGGAGCTGCTTCAGCAAGGCATTGTTAAGCACCCAATGTTGCAGGGCATGAGTGACACCACTGTTTATTAGTCTGGATTGTACCCTGATATGTCACACCTGGCCAACTAGATTCTGTAACAGGGCAATGAGTCTGTTAGTCTACTGGTTTCTGATCTTCCAATAGAAATCAAAGGAGTCTGATATGAGCCCTCTAAGACCACTTAAAGAGTTCTAAGGGATGAATTATACCTTTCCTGAAAGTGAGGGATTAATATCAGTGACTAGAGCCATGTTATGTTGTATGATTGGGTTGTACAAAATTTGCGCATACGTCTCAATCCACATCTGCAGCAATCTCTGCTGATCCAGTTCCAAGATTTTCCTTAGCAGGAACTGCTGCAATAAGAGCAAAGAGTGGAAGAGTTTGTAATGCGAGCAAAGAGTTGTCAGAGGCATGATTTCATCAGCGACTTAAAAATGATTTTTGTTTGTTTTTCTTTATCCCATTTCTTTCTGGAGATATAGTGTAACATCTCCAGTAGGAAATGGGATAAAGAAAAACAAACTATATATAGATATATATATAAAATAAAATATGGGCGCTATTACATTTTGTCAATAAATATCCTGATAGTTTATTTATGACCATTGTAAAAAGTATCAAAACAAAATGCATTCTGGCCTTGTGTTATTCATGAACTCCCTCTTTTTAACATGAAGGTGGATAATTCACTATTGCATATTGCATGCACTTGACCCAAAAAGGAGATCCTTTTTTTCCTTATCCATATTTTACTTTTGAATTGCCAGACAATTCATCATTCATATATTACCATGCAAACGTGTGACCTACAAATCTTCCTTTCTGAATTATGCACTCCTGATGCTTTCTGACTCATGAAAAAGAAAGTAGTTTAGTGGGGAAATGGTAAAGTATTCATGCAGTTCTTGGGGTTTTTTCACTGAGGAGGCAAAAAAGAAGGAAATCAATGTATGAATAAAGTTCTCTCATGCTGGTGCAGTAGCAGTGTACTACCTGAGGGGGCAGAATTATGAATCAGCCAAGCGATTAAGTTTAAGGAAATAGTATAGCCTGAGTACCGGTATATTGCAAAGTTAATACACTTGGCCTCCTGGAACAAGTGCTGCTTCTGCTCTCAGACAATTATACCAACTAGTTATGCCTCAAGAAATAAGCTGACCATGAAAGGGTCAGAAAGATATTTTTCATTGTTTACAGAATTGCACAGCTGGCTTGATGTCTTTTTTTTGTGTGCCTTCAACGAAGGGCAAAAATTGGTCACTGATTACTCTGCTAGTAAGCTTGGAAGGATGATATTTTTATTGATAAATGTCTGTACATTTCGATTTCACTCAACACACAAACTGATGGAAAAAATATTTCCATCTATCATAATTATAATTTACATATAAGCAAAGTAAAAATAAACTTTGGTGTTATCTGCTGAAATTGTAAAAAAATAAAAATTGAATTCTCCCAAGCCTATCTATTGGTCACTGTTAGAATTAGGTAGATGTACTTCCCACCAGATGAGTTTTATAGGGAGAGGAAGACTACCAGAATGTATAGGATTTCACAGAAACATCACAAATTATGACAGTCCTTGGCAATAGATGTTCCTCTGAAACACATGTATATGGCCAGCATCTTTAAAAATCTCCTTGCATGTACAGTGTGCTGCCATATATATGTGCTGTGGTTGATTTTATAAAATATGCTGCAGTGCATGTGGTGTGTTTGGAGGCCAGGATTGGACAGTAAGGAGTAATTTGATCCCTCTTCGTCCTAGTTAGGTGCAGTTCTGCTGCCCAAGTAGAGAGGATTGATGCAGGGGAGTTATAGAATGGATATGTCCCCAAACTTTTTACCTCACCCCCACGCCCCATCTGTGCCCCAGCCTCCTGGAGCTGGGGCCACAGTTCTGGGAGGAGGGGGACACAGACAGGAGTAAGGGGGGCTGGGGCCATAGCTGGGGGCAGAGGTGGGAGTGGAGTCTCGGCTGGCAGCCGTCAGCCAGTGTCTTGGACATGGGACCAGCGGCTGCGACCAGGAGTGGAGCCACAGACATGGGACCAGGATGCTGGGCAGGGACAAGGACCAGAGCTGGGTGGCATTCCCTCGCCGCCTCCTGTGGTGGCTGGCCTGGACCCTGGCTGTGCCCCCCCACATGTTCCTCCAGGTCCCCTATGGGGGCACGCCCCACAGATTGGGGACCTCTGCCCTAGGGGCATGGAGAGCTGTCTACTTTGTGGTATTATGCAGAGTGGGAGGAGGAAGGGCTGGAGAATCTGTTGCTGACTTCATCCTCCTGTCTTCCCTACCCTTCCCTTGGTGGGGCAAATGGCCTTTCAGGGCTCCTCCCACCATGTGTCTTCCTCTTCCTCTCCCATGTTGGCATGCCTATGCAGGACTAGATGGTGGGGAAAAGATATGCCGACTGAAGTAAATCTGATTACCATAATTTTGTTTTGTTTTGTTTAAAACATTTCACTGGGCCAATCCATTCACAAATATCAACTTTTGTGTTAAGTGTGTGTGTTTGTGTGTTTGTTTAAACACAGCCCTCACATATTAACAATATCAATAGTGAAAATATCCCTGCTTTTACTCTTTTGGCTTTCTTCTGGGGAAAACAAAAAATACAGAGGGTGAAATTTCACTGATGGAACTACATAGAGGGCATCATTTATCAAAAGGGAGAGGAAAAGCTTCAGATTCGTTAATTTTGTGCACAATTTAGATGAAAAATGTGAAAAGTGATAATGAATTAGAATAACAAATAGCATTCAGCATTAAAAAGTGACTAATCATCGTCTGGGCAGCAAGTAAAACAGAATTATGTTGCAACTTGATTTCACTGAATATTTTAGAATAGTTCATCTTTCTTGTTTCAACTGGAAGAATGTTTGGTGGATGATGTCAAAGTCTCTGGACTTGGTGTGAAACAGATAGATATACTGAAGCAGTGTTTTTTGTTTTTATAACCTAAGTGTTGGGATGTTAGGGATGAGTGTGCAGATTCTGCTGTTTGTGTTTCTGCCTCAAATATTTGTAGTTTTTTGGGGTATTTGTTGTGGTTCTGATTTTCAGAAGTGCTGAAAGCCCATAACTATGATAGAAGTCAGTGGGGCATACTGTATAGGTTTTCAGAATTTCTGAAAATCGGGATCCTAGTCTTCTCATGGTTTGTCAAAGTTGGATATTGGAAGTACTATGAGAAGACTAGATCTCATGTTATATCAGTCCTACTAATGGCTGCCTAATGTAAAAAGAATCCCATGAAAAACACCACTATTCAGAGATTCAAATTTATACTGACTTACTCAAATACAGAGGGACACTATTTATTTGTGCTCTTGAAGAACCCACATGCTCAGATGGAAGTTCTAGTGTCTTGACTTAAAGGGAATTGTTCCTCGATAGTTTAATATGTCTGAGGAGAAAAGTGCCTGGATTCTTTTTCTGTTGAAAGTTGGCTTTACTAAAATACCCCAGTAGTGTGAAATTCCACAATTAGAAAATGAAAGCTTGATTGTGTTATTGTAAGCAATTGGCCTCTTGGAAGCTGTCCATGTAGAAGATGACTATGATTTTCTATTGAATATAGTTGTCATTGAAGACAAAATATATAAAAAAAACCCCACAAACCTCCCCACAAAAACAAAAAAGTACATGCTTGTTCAAGGCATTAGCAGCCTATTAAGTCTCTTTGTTGTCTTCAGGGGAAAAAATGCTACTTTTAAAATTAGGCATAGTTTATGTTCTGGATCTTAGCAAATTGCATACTGGAGGGAAATTTTGAGATGAGAATTATAACTTCAGTCAAGACATTGACCTATATTTAGACTTGGAAGGATTAGATTTTTTATCAGTAAATATTGGTAAACATTAATTCCACTATACACACACAAACTGACAAAAATATTTCCATCAATAATACTTGAAATTTACAGATAAGCAAAGTAGGAAAAATGCTTCTTGAGAACTTATTAGAGTTTGATTTAAGGATTTTTACTTTGTATATTTTGATATGATAATATTAACAGTTATAAAGCTTTAACCTTTTGAATCTCAACAATTACTGTCATTAAATAATTGTCTGCCCCCCATTGACTGACCCTTCCCATAATTTCCCACAACTGTAAAATGGATTTAAAAAAATTTAAAAGGTTAAGACCGAAATTTTTGTGCAACTGTGACAATTTAAATGGATAAAATTGAAAAAAAAATCTTTAAAATAAACACTGATATTCATCAAAATTATGAAAAATAAAAATTGAATGCGGCCAAGCCTACTTCTGTTAGTCTGCAGAATGGGGTCACTGTATCTAAGCTCTGCCATACTTTCTAAAAGACTATGCAGATCCCCGTGTGGAAGGGCCAGAAAACTCAGAGTTGAAACTCCTAGAGTTTCCTTCAGATCATTTGGTCAGGGAGACAGGATTTGTTCCCCACAGAACAGGCAGTTGGCAAAATCGAGAGACTTTCCTGTTGATTTTAAAGTATTTTTCCATCTGATATTCCCCAAGCCACTGCACCTCACACCCAACTCACTCAGTGTCAGCATAGCTTCCTCTTAAGTCATGAAGCCATGACCATCTGATCACTGCTCATCCAAAAACCCTATCTCTTATGAGGAATTTCATTTTGCGGAGTGAGAAAAGCAGAAGATAATGTTTAGAGGGTCACAATTAGCTTCCACAAGGTTTGAAGGGAAATAGTGTAATGCAGAGCCCACACTATGTCTTCTACCAGTGTATAGAATCTTGACCTCCTCAAGGATGATAGCTTTCTGTAGGATTAGGGACTGTGCCATAGAATTATGGCCCATAGCTGGTTTAATCTTTCACTTTTATCTCTCTTGAAATAATATGTATGCACCTTAACATTAAGGTCATAAAACTCCACCAAGGATAGGACAAGAAGTAATCAGCTTAGTTTGCAGCAAGGGAGATTTAGATTAGATATTAGGGAAAACTTTCTAGCTATAGGGATAGTTAAGCACTAGAAACAGTTACTTAGAGAGGCTGAGGATCCCTGTTGTTGGAGGGTTTTAAGAACAGGTTAGACAAACACTTGTCAGGCATAGTAGGGTATACTTGGTCCAGCTCTTCATTTTTGTGATTCTATATTTAACACTATTCCCCCAAGATTACTAGCCACGATTATCAGCAAACTCAAGATGTTTGAAAAGTTTCAATTAGTAGCACAAGCACAGGCTCCAAACCTTTTGAGATTTGGTCATCATTAATAACAACTAGAGACAGGTATGAACTGAAATGTCAGATCTAGAGAAACCTGAACCTGGTGTGATTTTTGGCTGCTGATTATCTCTCTAATAACCCAAACCAAAATCCACAAACTTGATTCCCTGAACTTTGGATAAGTACCAGTCCAAATCTGAACTTTACAGCTTAAGCTTTTCTATACTAATAGCCATTTGCAAGCTTAAAAATTAGCTAGGCTTCCTTACTGCATTACTTCCTTCTACGGCTTGTGCACACTAGTTTATTATTGTAGAATTCCACATGAGTGCTTGGCTGTTGACATTGATTTATTTAAAACAAAAATGCACTGAAGCATTTGTTCGAAAAATGAAAACACAGAGAGAATTATATGGACTTCAGAGACTTAAAGAGCAAAAGGGTATGGTCATACTTTTGGTTTACTAACCTGCGTAATGTACCCTAACTATTTAAACCAGTGGGAACATCTACAAAGGAAGAGAATCATGATGATGCCTATGTCCTTAGGAACCTTGAATTAATAAGACAATATTAAGTATTCTGGTAAAGAAGTATCCACTTTGACTACATCTGGCTGGACTAGAGGTCTATATAAACCAGGGGTTCTCAAACTGGGGGTTGGGACCCTCAGGGGGTCATAGAATCATAGAATGATAGAATCTCAGGGTTGGAAGGGACCTCAGGAGGTCATCTAGTCCAACCCCCTGCTCAAAGCAGGACCAAACCCAACTAAATCATCCCAGCCAGGGCTTTGTCAAGCCTGACCTTAAAAACCTCTAAGGAAGGAGATTCCACCACCTCCCTAGGTAACCCATTCCAGTTCTTCACCAACCTATTAGTGAAAAAGTTTTTCCTAATGTCCAACCTAAACCTCCCCCTCTGCAACTTGAGACCATTACTCCTTGTTCTGTCATCTTCTACCACTGAGAACAGTCTAGAAATCCACCCCTTCCATGAGGCCCCGCCCCTGCCCTGTCTCTTCTCCACCTCCTCCCGCGCAGTTTTAATAAATATATACACTCAGTAATGCACCTCACAAGCCTGCCTTGCCAGTACTGGCGGAGGGCAGGCACTAGGACCCTGCACCCTAATCCTCAGCCCCAGCCAGAGCCCTCATCCCCCCACACCCTAATCCTCTGCCCCAGCCCTGAGCGCCCCCACATCATGAACCCCTCATCCCCCCGCACCCTAATCCTCTGCCCCAGCCCTGAGCGCTTCCCTTCCCCCCCCAGCCCGGCCCCGGCGGGTCCCGCTTCCCTCCCCCACCCCCCGCGCAGCGCCGCGTGGTGCGGGGGCGGGGCGGTGAGCTCCACGCCGAGCGCAGCGCTCAGCCCAGAGCTCCCAGCCCCGCCCCCTCCCCACGCGGCTCGGATCGGGGCGGGGCTCAGGCGCTCGGACGGAGACTCGGCGCTCTATGCG
This sequence comes from Mauremys mutica, assembly GCF_020497125.1. NCBI lineage: Eukaryota > Metazoa > Chordata > Testudines > Geoemydidae > Mauremys > Mauremys mutica. The sequence goes on along the minus strand of NC_059079.1, from coordinate 82,952,996 downwards.
CCGAGGCTCCAGGAGAGGGGCGGAGGCGGGAGCCTCCGCTTTTCTCTTGGGGGCCCCTGCGGAGCTCCCCTGGGGAGCTCCGCGGGCCGCAGGGAAGAGCTCCGCGGGCCGCATGTTTGAGACCCCTGGTCTAGATCCATCCTCTTTGGAACCCCCTTTCAGGTAGTTGAAAGCAGCTATCAAATCCCCCCTCATTCTTCTCTTCTGCAGGCTAAACAATCTCAGTTCCCTCAGCCTCTCCTCATAAGTCAAGGTCGTGAGGTTATTACATGAGGGGTCATGAGCTGTCAGCCTCCACCCCAAACCCTGCTTTGCCTTCAGCATTTATAATGGTGTTAAATATATTAAAACGTGTTTTTAATGTATAAGGGGGGTCAGAGGCTTGCTATGTGAAAGGGGTCACCAGTACAAAAGTGTGAGAACCCCTGCTATAAACTGATTTAACATTCCTAAAAGCCTATTTCAGAATGTTCTGGGTCAGACATAAAACACAGCATGGATTCTATGGTGGTGGATTCTTTCTGAAAGCCTGTTGAGGAACTAAAAGGGGGCTTTCTTAATCATCATAATGTATTACTTTCCATCTTTAATATTTGGAAAGGCCAGAGTGTTTTTGAGAGTTGCTTTTTCATATAAAAACAAACTGGGTCTTAACAATTCCGTATAGAAAAGTCCCATAGAATTTAATAGGGATTAAACCAATAGGGCTTATATAGAAATGTAGTATTGTTTTATGGAAGTCATTACAAAAGCCTATGTTATTAATAGAGAATGATGCAGTTTCTAATGGATTTCTGCACAGTACTATAGCAGGGATATTTTTATCTATTAAATATTATAGAATAGTTCAAACATTCTGTAGAAAGGGTCATAATTTTCCTTTAAATGTTATAGGACTTCCCCATAATGGATGCTTTACTGCTACATCACCTTCAACATGCCGCAACTCTATCAAAGCTGGGTTCACTTAGTACCTTGCAGGAGATGGCTCAGCATTTCACATGATCGGTCCCTATGCCATATTTTGGGCTTATATGATGCAGCCTATTTCATCAGATATTTGATCTGATGCAATGTGTCTGGGTCTGTATATTATACATGAACATATCACAGAGGGAATGCAACACAACTTAAAAGGCTGGCTACTTTTAAATGAGATTTTATCTAAATAGTTTGCTTCTAAAAATAATTGCTGCTCCTCTGCATCTGTGTCTTCGAAAAATCTTTACTGGAGAACTGTGTGTCATTCACTCCTGAAATTTTATCACTAATTTTTAAAGGAAACAGTACCCAAATTGGGCTGCATCAGTAGAGAATTAGGCCCCAGGCCTTGCGGTAGCCAAAGTTTGATGACATTACACATCCCCTCTGAATTTTGATTAGCCCATTAGAATGCTTTCCTTGTCAGACCCAACTTTCCTGCCTTATATTCCTCCACTAAACATTTTTCACTGCAGAACAATACTCAAAAATGGGGGGAAAGTAAGAATTCACAAAATTTGGCAGATGTTTTGAGAGGGACATGGAACTATCAATTAGGATAAGCAGGTGACTGATTGGCAGGCACTTGATGGGTTAGTAATTATACCACAGGGAGGGGCACTACATTCCCCTCCCCCCCGAGCCCGGCTTTCACATACCTGGCATTGAATTGCTTCCAGTGTAGGTTTACAGGGCTTTGACCATGAATCAAACATGGACTTAATTCAACTGTGAAACCTCTCACCCCCATACCCATGAAGGGGGGGTGGAGTGACAGAGGCCACAAGACTGGGTGGAGGGAACCTCAGCCTGAAAGGCTTTAAACTCCCTCCTCCCATGAGCTCAACTGCACAATCCCAGGTCTTGTTTAACTGTGGGAGCTGGCCCTTTTAGTCTTTACTTGATGCTGGCCACTGGTGGCACTAGCCGTTAGCATGGACACATCCCAAACACCCACCAGGCCTGGCACCCATCTCCTGCCTGACCCAATCCCTAATATCACAAAACCAAATGTCAGCCCCAGCATCAGACAGATATACTCTGTCCTCCCTAAAAAGCTCAGGGCCATTGTATCAGATATAGCTATGTGTTATCACTGCTGGCTTCCCCCTGCACTCCCAGAACTCAAAAAATATTATCCTGGCTTACCACATGGTTCACATTTTTTCTTGTCATTTCAATGCGGGCTGGCTCTATGGCCTCCTGCCAAACTCGTCTGATAAGCATTTCCATCTAAACCAATTGAGTGTAAGGCCATAATTGCATAAACCCACTATATCTTAATCCTTAAATTTAATCCAATACAATCTGTAAAATCATTTTTGCCGAGGTGAATAATCAGGACATCAGGTAGCTGTAGCTTAGCCATCAAAGGGTATCCCGGCTGCCATACCATCAAAGGCAGATGGTTTCAGCCTTACGTGCTGACCTGGCCAATGTCCAACCACAATTGCTTAATTAACCCATCATCCCCTCTGAATTCTATCCCTTGTGCAGGCCCTGAGATCACTTTAAGTGATCTTCGGTGGGTGCATGTTGTTCATCAATGAATGCAGACAAGGCATGAGCTGATCCTGTGGCATGCCTCTGTTGCTGAAACACTGAATATGTATCGCTTCAGCCTTGAAGCCCACGTGCAATCCACCTGCCAACTTGGCTGCCTTCTTGAGGGCCCCAATGTACTGTAGAGCATAGGCGCTGACTCCCTGGGTGCTCTGGGGCTGGAGTACCCACAGGGAAAAATTAGTGGGTGCTCTGCACTCACCGGCAGCTAACCCCGCTGCCCCGTCCCACCTCACCTCACTTCCGCTGCCTCCTCCCCCCCGAGCGTGCCACGTCCCTGCTCCTCCTCCTAGCTCCCAGCACTTGCCACTGTCAAACAGGTGTAGCAAGCTCCCGGAGGGAGGAGTGGGAACATGGTGCACTCGGGGGAGGAGGTGGGGCCAGGGTGGGGATTTGGAGAAGGGATTGGAATGGGGGCGGGAGGGGCGTAGTTGGGGCGGGGACTTTGGGGAAGCGGTTGGAATGGGGGGCAGGAGGGGGCGGGGCAGGGGTGGAGTCGGGATGGGGCCAGGGACAGAGTGGGGGTTGAGCACCCACCAGCGCCAGTAGAAGTTGGCGCCAATGCTGTAGAGTGCCCTCAAATCCAAATATCAGCTATGCTTTGGATATCCCCTGAAATCAGAAACATACAGGGTTAGTTACACTTATTGCCAGTCCAAGCAACCTTTCCCCTGGGATGGACGTGTCCTGTAGTAGTTCAATTTCTAGTGCCCTCTAGCTTTGAACATTCTGAGAGTCAAAATCTTCTGATGCTGCCATTGTGGCCACCCCAATCCTGAAACACTGTGTAATAGAGTTAGCCAAATTGGTACTGCAGTAGGCCAAAGCATTTTTCATTACTACAGTGAACTGGTGTTTTATCAGGAATCTGCCATCCAGTGTATAAACAATGTGCCCATCTCTTGGTTATCTGTGACTAGGAAAGCTCTGACTGCCCTTAAGGGAGAGAGGTGTTCATTCATACATTCCTGTAGCACCATGGAGACCCCATTCCCATTCTGGTCTGTTTTAGAGCACCTTAAGTGCAGTGACACTGCTCTGGATAATATCCATAGGTCCGATAAGTCAAATGCTCACCTGGACCTTGCTGCAACTGCCTGATGCACCAGTTCACTTAACCTGAAAATGCCAAAGGCGGCCACAATGAATGTTGCTTTAGATAAAATTACCTCCCCATCCCACAACTGTGTCTCCTGGATAGAGCATAGACTCACAGACTTTAAGATCAGAAAGGACCATTGTGATTCATCTAGTCTGACCTCCTGCACATTGCAGGCCAGAGAACCTCACCCACTCCTAAAATAAACCGCTAACCTCTGGCTGAGTTACTGAAGTCCTCAAATCACGGTTTCAAGACTTCAAGTTATAGCGAATTCACCATTTACACTAGTTTAAACCTGCAAGTGTCCCGTGCCCCATGCTGCAGAGGAAGGCAAAAAAACAAACAAACAAAAAAACAACCCAAAGACCAATCTCATCTCGGGGAAAATTCCTTCCCAATTCCAAATATGATGATCAGTTAGACCCTGTGCATGCAGACAAGATCTGCCAGGCAGATACCTGACGAAGAATTCTCTGTAGTAATCAGAGCCCTCCCCATGTCTCCAGCAGTCGGGGATTTTTGCTACTGGCAGTCGCCGATGCGCCACATGCCACCGTAGGCAGTCCCATCATACCATCCCCTGCATAAACTTGTCAAGCTCAGTCTTGAAGCCAGTTAGGTTTTTTGACCCTACTGCTCCCCTTGGAAGGCTGTTCCAGAATTGCACTCCTCTTTTGGTTAGAAACCTTCAATTTAATAATCCAGTAAGAACTTCTGTCATTATGGGGTGCTTGTTATCCCTGCCTGTTGCCTTTGGACCATCCGTCCAAGAGCTTCAGTACTATGAATCCTCTACATGGGTCTGGGAAGCCTGCTAGGTTGCACCAAAAGGACAGGCTAGCGAGTAGACCCAATACAGTGGAGGGAGCCAACACATGGTGCACCAGTGACACTGCTTACCTGGTGCCTAAGGCTGGGCCACAGCTGTTGGAACTGTTCCCAAGCTCTATATTCCGTGAATTACGTAAAGCTCTGAACATTCTTTGGCAACTGCGTTCTTGACTGGTTCTATGGCTGTCAGAAGCCAAAGCTCCACAGTTGTTGGGGCATCACCTGTGGATCTCTGTAGGGAAACAGGACAAGCTCCAGGAATCTGTTGTCCTGAAATCAAGACAGAGCGTCAGCAATGCCAGTGTCTACTCCTGAAAATGCACTACACTAAGAAGAATGTTAAACAAGAGGCAGTTCAATACAAAAGCCCTCACTAGCCTCATTACCCGAGCGGACTTAGTTAACTATCTATTTGCTATATGAACCATGGCCTGGTTGTCACACCAGAAATCTTTTTGTTTCTGAATTGTTCTTGCCAAATAGTAACTGCCACTGATATTAGGAAAAAATCAAGATAGGTAATGTCTTTTGCAATACCTTGAACCACACAGTCCTCTGGCCACCTCTGAGCATACCACTCCCCTTGATACTACACCCCCAAAACCTATTCCTCTTGAGGGGTTACATTACACTTGAAACTCTGTCCTTGGTATCCAGGCTAAATTCGCACTTCAAACCCTGTTAAACTGCTTAAGAAATTTCTCCCATATCTCTACATCTTCCTTCATTGTCCTGTCACTCTGACAAAATTGTGAGGTTTGTGCACCTTCAGTGTGGCAGCCACCGGACAGGCACACAGTACCTTTCCCAGGGTCACTACCTGACATGCAAAGTTTAAGTGCCCCATAATTCCCCGTAGCTGTTTCAGTGTACTGTTTTAGTATCTTTGATTGCTGTAGTAATTCCCTAACAGTATCTAATTTTCCTGTGAGTAGCTGAGAAACATCCTGAAATACATCCAGTTTGATTCCCAAGTACATTAGCCTATTTGCAGGCCTTCTATTTTTTCCAGTGGTGAGGGGGAAAATTGGGAGCCCTTGTGATAACCACTTTATTGCTAATTTGAGTGGGATGGACCTTTTAAGTGCATTTGAATCACACAGAGAGAGAGAGAGAGAGAAAATAAATAAATGGGAAGGTCTAACTGTGCACATGAGGTTGATAGGATGTTGGTGGATGCATTCCAGAGCTCAAATCTGATATAAACAATATCCTATACTTTGTGTAAGCATGCTGTGGCATGTTAATTTAGAAAAAGGCAAACTTCCAAGTGAAACTGAAACTACCTACGCAGGTTTTAAAACGTGTCTATCAAGTGGTTCCTTTAAAATTACATTGCAGGGCTTTCAACATATTCTGTTTTGTATATAAGGGAAAATAGGGAAATAGCTTAAACAGACCCACCTTGTTTGGCTAGTTCAGATTTCCAACAAGACTGTAGGAATGAAGTTCACGTAACCTGGATGGCTTTGGGGAGGAATGAGTTAATTTATTCCTGTGTGCGTGTCCCATAAGGAAGAGGACTGATCTGTCAAGGCCATAAAAGCCTGGGTAAGCATGTAGATGTTACTAACAAGATATGACTAGCCTCTTCGCAACAAAGATAAAAGCTTCTCTCTGGCCTTTTAGAGATTCCTGCCTTAATGGTGCTAGCAGAATGTGCTTTATTGTGCAGCAACCCCCCAAATTATATCCTCTAGGAGAAGCTTGTTTAAAGGATCATCTGAAATAGCCAGGAGGAGGGCCAGAAGTGACACAATGCACTTCTGGACAAGGTAGCAAATGGATCTATTTATATATAGTCTTAAAGTCATGCCACCCCAGTGATATAATTTAACTGTGAATGGCATGTGCAAGATCACAGATTACACATTTAATAAAGCACAGCTACAGAAAGATTCAAGGATTGTACAATTTTTTTTCTTTAAGAGTGGGCTCCAGGCGTTCCTTAAGAGACATAGCAATTATTATGCTTACACTCCAGTGATTTATAGAAGCACCTGGAGGAACACTTAATTCTTGTTTTGATTAAGTTTCATAAGGAATTTTGGGCCTAGAAAAGGAGATTAAAGTGGGATCTTTTAAATTTACTTTAATCTGCCTCTCAGACATGGAACGGCAACATGGTAAGTCTAAGCGAGTCATGTTAACTAAGTGTAGAAGGGGTGAAAATATATCTACTGTTGTACATTATTTAAAATGGTAATTAACAAATCAGCATTTTACTGATACTGTACTAACAAACTTTACAAAATAACAAGATCATCTATGTGCACTAAGAGCCTAATTCTTATCTCGCACCAGCTGTATAGTGATGTAACTCCACTGACTTCATTGGATGTACTCCTGATTTACAATGGTGTAAGTGCAATCAAAATTGAGCCTCATGAGTTCAAAGTGGAGATTTATGAGTTCAGGTTTGTTGGACAGAGATCAGAATTTGGGGCTTTATCGGTCTTCAGATCTGTGTTTTCTCAGTTACCAGATAATGTTCAATGACTATCTGCAGACATAAACTTAAAGTATATGCATCCTTTGTATGCATTTTTGAGAGAGAGAGAGACTTTATTATGTGAACTACAAGGGAAATCTGACATGCACGAGGTAACAGCAAGAATAGTAAAGAGAATATTTCAAGATGTTTTAATCAGCATGATCTGCATATTTATTGCATGTGCACTCTCTTTGTATCAGTTCTACAGCTAGAAAATATTACCACGTATTAAGAAGAAATTTTTTTTAAAATGTTGCTCCCGAAGATAATAAATGTCAAAATATTTCTGGAAGTATGTGGAGACTTTTATAAAATGATGCATCTGCTGAGTTATTTTGAGTCCACATTTCACATAACTCATCATCAACTGATTGTCGCATTTACACCATTTACTTTTTAAAAGACAATTAATTTTATCTAAGATATTTGTAATTGCTTGTGTTTAATAATACTTTATCTTCCTTGGTGAAATGCTTTGAGATCCTCAGCTTATAGGAGCTATAGAAGTGAAAAGTAGTGGTATTATATGTTTTAGCCTATAGGAAATAATTTCCCTCAGTTTGTTTATGTACAATATTCTGAAAGCACATGGCATCATTTTTATAGCAACAAAAGAGCATGATGCTCTGACTACCTGGAAATAAGTCGTCCTAACAAAAGTCGTGACCTGGAGAAATTTGAAGAGGTGATAGAAGGACGTAGTTGTTGGCTGGCAAAGTCACAGCTTCATGTTTAATTTAACAAAACATTAAACATTTCATGTTTAATTTAATGAAACAGTAGAAGATTAGGATTTATAACCTTAATGACATCATGTCAGTAATATAAACTATTAGCTGCATGCATGTGTACAAGATGTGGATATGTGGAAATTATCACCAAAAATGCTTTTATTTCTGTCATTGCAGAAAAAAACAGAGAGCAACTAAAGCAACAACAACAAGAACAACACATTAGGCATGCACTACTAGTCTAGCTAATTTTAGGGGTGCTATTAGCAGGCATTTAGGCAAATCTATTAACATTTAGCATCAACACAAATGCAATTGCATTCCTACTTTTCATGTTTCTGATAAAATAAGCATGGCTATTCAAGGGAAAAAAGGATGTTGGGACCATTTGTTAGGTGTTAAAATAGAAATAGAAAAAAAAGTTTAGAGCAACTCAAATCAAGAAAGAAGCTCTATTCCAAAATTTATTTTAATAAGATAGCTAAATCCTTTGAAGAATGTTATTGATCAAGTGAGATTCTGACAGTTTCAGTGTATAATCATATCTTATTTTAATCCTCAAATCATGTTGGGTTGATGGGTATTTCTTTGCCTTTGGCACAGTATGAAAAATGGTCTTTTTTTTAAATGCTGATAAATAAACATTTTAGGTTTTGTGTGTGCATTTGACACTTTCAGCACTAGCTTCCTTCTCTTCAAATTACAACTTTAAAATGTAATGAATAACATTAGCAAATAACTGAATCACCATAAGTTGTTTGTTTGGTTTTTTTTAAATGGCAATGCTTTTTATTTTTAGGAGGATCTTTATAAAATGATCACGTTATTTTTGAGAATACTGTGTTACTTCATGACTTGAAATAATAAATATTGTGAAATAATATTTGTAACAAAGAGTAGAATTCTGTTTTTCCTTTTTGCATGTACCATATAGGATTTTCCATAGCAGGGGAGACCAAAGGGCAAGCTATAATTAATTATCCTGTCACTGACAGGGTCAATTCCAAAATTCTCAGTCATAAAATATCCATAATGAACCCAGGTGGCGGTACTGTGTCATAAGTGGGAAAATTCTTCCTGGACAGTATTATGCTTTTTTGTGGTTTGATCCAAAACCTACTGGAATCAATGGAAAGACCCACATCAGCTGCAGAGTAGAAAAAAGGAATTATTTTTTTTAAGTGAAAAAATTATCTTATTTTCAAAAATTCAAAAAAAAAATTGACCAACACTACTTCATGAGCTTTGGCAAGACCCCTGAAGCAGGAGCCTGGATAGTCCTTTTAATGTTATCCTAGCTAATATAACTTCAGATGCTTCCCAATATTTTTTTAAATGACTAAGCAACATTTCTAATACACGTCCTTTGACGGTGAATTCCACAGATTAATATGTGCTTAAAAAGGTGTTTCCTTAGATTCATTTGAAATGCCCTTTATTTTCAGTAAGCACTCTTTCTTGCAGGGAAGAGCAAATGGGATGCCCATTTAACCTTCTATCTGTCAATCATTATTATACCTATCTCTTAAATCTTCTTACTCCCTTCTCCTCCCCGCCCCAACTAAATAACCCTAATCTTGTTAAACTCTCCTCATTTGGAAGCCCCTGTTTTCCCACTGTAACTAATAATGTTTATTGTCTTTTTTGAACCTATTTCAGCCGATCTATCCATTTCCTTCTGGAGTGTCACCTTTGAGGTGTCCAAAACAGAACACTGTATTTGTACTGATGACATACCACCAGCAGCATTAAAATATAATTTCATTGCTTAGATATCAATGTGACAGGCACCTCATAAATACCTATGATAGGTAAAATAGAGTGTAATATTTCCCATCACATTTAATAGGATATAATATACCATATATTATTCTTCATACTCGTATCATATATAGAGATTAAAATCATATTCATCAAATTTGATAGCCTAATATTGTCTTCATATTTTTATCACGCTGAACATTAAGCCAGAAAACCTCCATTTAGCTATCTACAATGAGAGGTTTTCTGAGAGTTCACAACTAATGCATAACTAATAAGGGTGCTTGACTGTTTTAAATATTTCTTCAAGGTACTTTACCTTTTTTGCATGTATATGATAGATTTCTATCTGCCACCATGCTGGCTGATTACTTTAGTTTTACTGCATCCTTTTGGAATTCCTCACAATCCCCTCTAGCGTGGGGGGAGAGGGAGGGAAATGTTCAGCATTTCTGCCTGCCTCATTAACCACCCTCTCTTTCTGTACTGAGTAGCACTGGTCCTAGGACTGATTGCTGGAAAACCAGCAAACCAGTGACCTCTTCCTATGTTGAGAGGGGGCCATTTTTTCCCACTGCTTATTTCTTATGTCTTAATCTGTGTTTAATTCATGAAGAAACTATAGGCTTGATTCTGCTCTGTTATCTTGGTGTAAATCAGGAATAACTCAATTTAAGTCAGTGGTGTTATATCAGCATAAATCCTAAATGAGTGAATTTAGAAACCCTTTATTGCTCACTCCATTTTTACCAAATTTCCTTAGTAGACATTTTTGTGGTAAACCTTTGGAAAGTCTAAATTTATTATTGTAGAAAGCCAGTACCTCAGAGAGATTGTTGTGGCTAGGGATGGGGACTTCCTGACATGGAGATAAGAAGCATCTCCATGCCAGAGATGTGTGCATCCCAGGAGAGAGGGAGGCAAGGATTTACTGCTGTGAGGACAGTTGTAGTCCTTCAAATAGTGGATCTCAAATTGATTGAGTCAGCCATGTGATGCAGTTGCAAAAAAGGCTGTTACCATTGTGCGTTAACAGGAGTGGCACATGTAAAACCCAGGAAATAATTGTCCTGCTCTACTTGGCACTCGGGAGGCCTTAGCTGGAGTACTGTGTCCACTTCTAGATGCCATGCTTTAAGAAAGATGTGGAGCAATTGGAGAGAGTACAAAGGCGAGCACCAAAAGTGATAAAAGGTTTAGAAAACCTGAGCAATGTGGAAAGGTTAAAATAATGGGCATGTTTAAACCTGAGAAGACTGAGGGTGGGGGCTGAAAACCGTCTTAATGTTACAAGGAGGACTGTGATCAGTTGTTCTCAATGACCACTGAAGGTAGAACAAGAAGTAATGGGCTTAATCTGCAGCAAGTGAGATTTAGGTTAGATAGTATGCAAAACTTGTAAATTATAAGGATAGTTAAACAGTGGAATAGGCTTCCAAGGGAGGTTGTGGACTCCCCTTCATTAGAAGTTTTAAACAATAGGTTAGACGAACACCTGTCAGGATGTTTTAGGTATACTTGGTCCTGCCTCAGCACAAGGAGCTGAAATAGGTGACCTCTTGAGGTCCCTTCCAGCCCTACAGTTCTATGATTGTATTAATTTGGTGGGAATTAGAGAAGCAAGGACGGTTTCTTTGAGCAGCTTGGAGGAAGAAGTGGAAAGAAAAAGATGGGCTGGTTGAAGGTGACGGAAAGTGAAAGAAATTGAAGGGGATTGACTTTCCTTTGCTTCCTTTCTCTCATCTGTGAATGCTATAGATATGTTACTTGTTTCTGTGTTTCTAAGCTTTAATCATGTTTTAAAACTTTCTCTTCAGTTATCAAGCTACTATACAGCTCACAGATCTAAGATTCCCATAATCATCCCCGACACAATTGTGGTTTACTGCAGTTTAAAATCTCAAGTTATTCCATCAGCTTGTTCATATGTATTTGTTTCTGATGGTGCTTTTTCTTTACAATACAAAAGAACAGCCTCTAGTAGGGGGAAGGCTAAAGGGGTTCTGTGGATTTGGCACTTAGAATAGCAACTTTACATTACACTAGTGCATGTTTTGTATTTAACATTTATAGATGTAAACAATTCCTTAAGACAGAGTATTTTGAAATATTTTCTTCTTTCACTTGCCTGCTGAGACTTGAGTTCAGGATTCTGAATTTCCCCTCTAGCAGCAACTGATGACTTAACTAGCGCTGTTAATTAGGGAGTGCACATTTTTCCTTTGCTTAAGCATTAGAGTTGTCATTGACTGTGGCAGGGGAAATACAGAAATCTGAAATCAGCCCTAGTAATTAAGTGAAGGAAGAAACAATCTTGAAGTATTTTACTTTCTAAGTTTAATCTTTATCTCTGCATCTATGTTTTGTTATGGTTTTTCGACGTTATGCAGTCTTATTTTTGTGTTAAAATTTTCTGCTCACCTTTAACAAATTGCATGCAGGAGTTTACATACCGAATGACAGATTGCAAATGAAATTGAAAGCTCTACTGCTTCATCGACATAATCCTTATTGTGGTGAACACTCTCAACTCCCATTGAAGTCAGCAGGACTTGGAAGTGCTCAGTACTTTGCAGAATTATGCGTTATGTGCTGAACGACCAAATTAGTTGTTATAATGGAAGTACTGAATGCATTATGACCTTGAAAATCACCATATATTCAGGGTCCAAAGACATTTTCCAGTCTAGAGCTGACTTGCTTTCAATACATTGTAATGCCTAGTATGGGCCACACTGGTAATGTCAGAGCTACCACAAAAGCTGGAAAACATGTCAGAGCATAGTGTTTAGACAATTGATAGGGTTTTTTTAAGTCCCTGAGGGAATACTTATTTTAAAAGCCTTTGAAAAATACCCTTTATAATATATAAAACTCTCGACACGTGTTCAGATTCCTTTATTTCACAGAGACATTACAGCCTATAGAATAGTTGCATGCAAATTAGCTGTAGAGGCAGGGCAGTATTTGGCTGAGTTACGTTTGAGGTCACAATGGCCCTGCTTACATTATTTGAGCTGTTGACCTGAGCCTGTATAATCATAAGAATTAGATACCATAATCATTAATAATTTAGCTTCATTACAATCTAATTTCTTCAAATAAAGCCTGCATGAGATTTCAGTTAATTTTAACAGTCTGAAAAGTGTGAAGTGTCTGCATAACTCTGTTTAGATCATTTGGGACCAAGAAAAAACTGATACTTTAAAGACCCAGTTTTTAATTAATTGTAGGTCATAAACCAATTAGCAGATGTACTTGTAAATTTTCAGAGAATGCATTCCATACTCAGTAAGTTTGGGGAGCTTGCACTGTATTCTTCATATGCCACAATTTAAGTGCAAAATCCAATTCAACCTTAACTAAGGAGTGGTGTCCAGTCCCTCCATAATAATACTTAATAATAAAAACATTTCTTCCCTGGCATGCTGATCAAGTCCATACTAGAGCCAAGTTTTATAGTTCCTGTAATGTAATCAGCATAGTACACACCAGCACATCACACGGAGTGGGGCAAGGACCCATGGTAGGCTTAGATATGTGTCCTGAAAGAGAAAAGGTAGATTTTTAGGTAGCAATATGTTGAAAGTGCCTCTTAGCTTGACTAATAGGGTCATTCAGCACACACTGCTGAAGTGGATGGAATTTTCATAATTTCATTTGCAATTCACCTTTCAAATGATGGGCAAAGCAATCAAATAGCAACATATTAACTTAAATTCACTCCAGACAGGTATTATTGTCATTGGTAGCAGATCATTTTGAGTGTTATAAACCTCTAAGTGTGATTGCACTGGTACTTAATGTACAGTTGAGTGGTTGATCAGTGACCTTTTAATTTGAGATGGGCCAAACAGTGTTGGAATACTTCAGTTGCTCCCAAACAGTACAATTGGGAGAATAGCAGCTACTGGAAACTTTCTGAACATGATTGTAGTGACCATATTTGTTACTCTCTGGTTGTACCACCTTCTAAAATGTTATTTCAAGGTCAGCAGCAGTCTTAGGAGTAAGTACATTAAGCAGATTTGTTGGGCTCTGTGTTTAAGGGTTGCTGCCAGGAGCGGAAATCCAGCTCAGAGGAGGTTATCTTATATGTACAGGTATGCACATGTTCACGTTCTTGCTGGGCAGACAGGGACTACGTATTTCAGATATGTGCCAGAATCCTAAGCAATTTGGCACCTGCTAGGAACCATAGGTGTGGCTTAGACAAAATATTCCAGGGTGCATCCATGAAGGATGCTATATGGGGTGCACAGAATCAACACAAATAAGGGACTTAACTGACTGGAAAAGACCAAAAGGAAAATAGATGGCTAGTGCAGGAACCGCTGTCCTTATTCATCTCTGGGGTTCCAGGGCAATTGCAACTCCTCCCTGGTGCCAGCTCTCACATCCTGATTTTGTTTTTGAGCTTAACAACTCTATTTGGCTTTGGATCAAGATTGTGAATTTTCCCCATATTAAAAAGATGCTGTGTTTTAAGGAATACTGTTGCATTTTCTCCAGATGCATTTTGGGTTTGCACAATATGAATCCCTTGTAAGAATAAAGCAAATCTAGAATTGACTCTCTTTGTACTTTCATAAATGTGTATTGCTTTCTTCTTAATCTGAAAACTGATTTGTGTTCTTTCCTCAGTCATGTACCCTTTAACATTAAGTATAACATCATGTTAATAATGAGGAACACTTTTCTGCTTACTGATCTCTGATCTAGCTGCTGTATTAAGCAGATGAAAGTGACAAAACATAAATATGCACAAATAACTTATATTAATACCAATTTTTCTGAGGCAGAGATTGTTATGGATAATATAAGCATTTGGAATTGTCTTAATAATCTCTGTAGAAAGAATCCAGCAGTTCTAGCAGTTGGTGATTAGTTTTAGTTTTTAGACTGCTCTCAGGGGGAATTGTTATTCTAACAAAATTTTAATCAACTGTTTCAGTGGCAATATTGAATTTAAAAAGTTAGTAGTTACTAGTTACAGCTTGACTTCGTTAGTATACAGGAAAATCAGTTATTCTGTGGTGATTAACATCTATTCAGAGCTCAGAATGCATTATGGGTTTGAAATTATCATAGGAATTAATGCAATCTTTTTAAAGGGCTTAAAATATGGTAATAGATACAGCATACTAGCACCTGCAGCTCAAGGTACCAAAGTTATTAAAGATGGATATAATTATATTTATTATTGCAGGGAACTAGATGAAGAAAAAAACCAAAATGTAATGAGCATGAATAAGATAGGGACTCTTTATTTAAAGCCTATTAGTTAAAGAAACCTTTTCTTATATATGAGAAATATACTGTAGTTCCTGATATATTTTAATGTTCCATATGGTCTGTTGCATACACAGCACCTCCAAAGACCCTGGATTCATATTTTGAATGACCATGCAGCTCTATTGAATAGTCTTTAAACAAAGAGGACCTAATACTGATCTTTCTTACACTGATGTAACTCAGCTGACTTCAGTGCTGCTACTCCTTATTTATACATGTGTAATTGAGAGCAGAGTGCAGGGGCTTTACTTTTTAGTTGTTAAGCATAGTCTTTGGTTAACTGCTCTGTTTTCTTGCATTTTTTAAAGGATTAGTCACCTGCAGATTAATTTGCTAATAATCCAAGATTTTGGAAGTATCAGAAGCGCTATTTACCAGTTGTTTGCTGTCCTATGACAACACATAGCAACTACTAGGGGTGCTGAACCCTGTTGTATGAAAAGAGATAAAAGACAAAAGAGGTAGGAGAGTTTAAATAGTTCTTGATATGTAAGATGTGGCCACAGAAAATAATACAAAAGCCTGTTTGAGTACTTTGCTGAATCAGGGCCTGTATGTACACATAATATGCTTTGGAGGTAGAATGGAGCTAATACCCACAAATCTTCTGTATGAACCAAAGGGAACATATTGGAGGAAGAGACCAATATGATGGAGGCTGATGACATCAGAAAGTGACAAGATGAAACGAACGTATGACTGACTTTTCTTAGATCTTTGCTGGATCAGGGCTATGGTACAGGACAGATAAGTAACTGATCTGCTGTAGGCACCAGTTCAGCCAGGTAATTAATCCCTGTCTAACTTTAAGATCCTGAGTAGATTCATTGACCTCAATATGGCTACTCACATACTTAATCGTTGGGCATGTGCATAAATACCTTGCTGAATAGGTAGCTGTACTGCTGGCAAAGAATCCAGTTTGGAGATGGCAGAAGGTAACAGAAAGTGCTTGTGTTATATTTGTACAGAAAAAGCTGAGTTTCAAATGATGGCCGAATGAAAGTTTGCCATCATTACAACATTAATGGTCACATTCTGCCCCCCGTTATGTGTGCACAGCACTCATGAAGTCAATGTGAGTTGTGTGGCCTTAATTTTCCATTTTTGTAAGCAAAACAGTGACTGTTGCCGATTGTGCAGGAAAATATGAAGTAACGTCAAAAATGATAGCTAGTTCACTCATTAATGAATTTTTTTGTCCACCCAGTATAGGAAATAAGAGCCTTGTTGACTAAAAGATCATCATTTGTCCATCCTTTTGCTTCAATTTTCTGAACAGTTCTTTCAGCACTAAATGCTTTTAAACATCTGTCAGTATCATATAATAGTCTTAATGGAATAGAAAAACAAGTTTTTACTGCATGGGAACAAGTTTAGCAGCTATACTAAGCAGTTAAAACTACTATTTAGTCCATATGTAGATTTCCTCATGCAGCTGTAAAAGTTGGGATTGCTTCAGCCTTAACCTCAAGAATAAGAATCATTTTAAATGAAAGGGAAAATGGAATAAGTGAAAGAGAGCAAGAGAAATGGAGTGGGGGTTGAGGAACAGCTAAGTATCCCACAGAAGAAGCAAGTCAATAAACAGTGTAATTACTAATTCATTCAGGAACAAAAATAATGGCTTTCTAAAGTGAAACGACCAAATCCAATAACTAACAGTTTGTCAGGGCAATAATAATGGTATTTGTATCTCTTTTAATTGGCTTTAACCTTCCCTTCATGTGTGAACTATTAAAAAATTAAAGAGGAAAGTATTTAGATAGACGGACTTACGTCAGTGCTTGGCTCACTCTCTTTTAATGAGGTCAAGGTAATAAAGAGTCTGAGCAGATCCAGCAGCCTGGTTGATGAATGGCTGTCTTCCACTGCAGATACAGAATATTGTACTTGACTTTTTGCTGCTGTTGATTGTGTATGAAGACATTGTGTATGAAAACTCTTGAGTCTTGTGTGTGCGTGCACACACAAACATGGATGGGTTCCAGTTTCAAGGCACATAAAGGTTTTAAGCCATTAAGGAAGATAACATCTCTTTAAGATGTAATTGGTAAAATCATGTGTGGAAAGTACAATACTGTATCTTACAGAGTGACTCAATCACACACAGCGGTGCTATGATCAAAATTTATCTGCTAATATGGCATTCGCCTATTGAAGTGCCAGACATCTTAGATAAAAAAAGTGGCAACTTTATTTAAATCATTAATGCCGAAGGTCAGGTGGAAGGCAGTCCTTGCCAATTTTTCTTTCCCAGGTGACTCAGTTCATTGGACACCTAACAAAGTGTCCTGACTCTCTGGCCTGGCTGAAAGCATTGTTATGCCCCCATCTCCTTTGGACACAATTTGTGGGGTCAATTAGGGTTTCCAACATTGCATTTAAAAAATAAGGGACCGTTTTCTTAGCACACCCACCCCACTCCTCCTGATATTAATTATTGTTGTTATTATTATTTTAATAGTAATAAATAAGCAGTGCTCACCTATATTCAGCAGAGATATTTCTTGCTGCTTTTTGTAGCACTCAGCAACTCCTGATCTTGTTGTACAGAGATGAAGAAATAAGGGACTGTTAGCAACCCTAGGGTCAATGCAGCTCACCCCAACTGCTAACGTAGGAGAGGCATGATCTCCCCGCTGAGCCAAGCCAGTCACCGCCTACCTTGCTTCTGCTTGGGCTAGTGATCACTCAGCAGAACATGGTCTGCCTCGTACATTATGTTGGCTCTAAAGTTGCTGCCTGTATCAGAATATTGTACTCTAATCATCCTCTGTAATAGGGTATGGAGGGGAAGATAAAGGAATATTAAGGCAAATAATGAGGGCAAATAACTAAAGCGTACAACCCTGTAGCCTTAAAATTCCACCTGTTCTGCAGGTGATTTGCACTGAATAGCACAGAATTCCTTTAATAAAGACAACCCTTTCTTTTGGGACAGGTGGAATTTCATAGCTTAAGGTCTGTAAATGAAAGTGAATCCTTATTAGCTCTTGATCCCATTTTAATTCTTAATTTTCCATGCTTCTTTAAGTCAATTTTCTTCCACTGAAAAATATCAGAAGTTAAAATCTGAAGCTGGACAAACAAGAGTCCCCAGGCTCACATCACATGTGCAATGCAATTTATACAGCAAGCTGCATTGTCTAAGAATAGAATTGTAAGGACATGCATGAATGCTGACTGTATTCCAGTGGGAAATGGAAGCTGCATAAGAAAAATCAACATTAAAGGGACTGAGAGATAGCATTCCCATGTAGTCACCTTCAACTTACTAAATATATCTTCACAATAAATTCCCTAGAGAAAATTCTTTAAAAAAATTAATGATGTAAGTCCTATTTCTGTGGGGGACCATTACATTGTTAGTACGTAAGTTTTATGAACAATTCACAATTAGGTATTTTTATGATACTTTTAAGATAGTGAATTATGATGACTGAAAATACCCTCCAGCTTAATTGAGAACCATTATGTCTAGTAATTGCCACTGATTTCTGCAAACAGTCATTTTTCTCTGGCCTATTAACATAATTTGAATTTTTAATTGCACTTCATAATTGTCTGTTGGAGTTAACAAACAAGCACATTTGCTGAAGTGTTTAAGAACAAAACCCCAAATGGACTGAATAGTGATGTAGTATTATTATTAACAGACCTTGTTAGAACACTTCACTATGTCAGTTTTTGATAGGGGCATGACTTTTAGCAATAAAAGAGCACTTCGGATTTTCCACTCATCACTTCACTAATTGTAGATAATGCTGCATCTTGTTGACGATTTCTGTGGCTATTTGCTATTTTCCTTTGTTTTCATTTAGTTCTTGGTATCTACTTTGAAATGATCTCCAATGCAGTTACAGAGAATCAGCATTCCAACTCTGTACATTTAAGGTGTTGTATCCCCAAAATATATACAGTTACCCTAAACAAAGAATTTTGACCCAAACTTAGATGGTCCCTGACTCAAGGAGATTACAATCTTTTTTTTGTGTTTTTCCAGCACCTAGCACAATTTGGCCTTGGTCCGTTAGGTGCATTAGAACTTTTAGGAGCTATGATAATGCAAATAATAACTTGTAATTATTATAATTTGTGCATTAAAGACCCTTTTACACTATGCTTTGGGGTTTCTACAGACTATACCAGAAAGTTCCCAGAGAGTTGTTTTAAAATTAGTTATTATTTTTCATTCTTTTCATTTCTCCCTCTGATACATGAATACTTGTCAACATGATACCACATTATCATACGGGTAAAAGGGGCCAAATTCCAATTAATATGTTATTGCAAAAGCCTGGGGCCTGAATGCCCACAAACCTCACGTCCACTAACAACCTTCCTCCACTACTTCCTGTCTTGTTAAAGCATCAGATGACCCTCACTTCACTGCAAACAGAGAAATGTTTTGCTTAGAATGTTTCATGTGCACGTTCCTTTATTTCTTAACAACATACTGAAAACATAAAAGAGGCTGGGGAGTACAAGGAAGTTGATTTCATGTGTTCTCATGGCAAGCTTCCTCACTGGGCAGCCAACAACAAGATCAATTCAAATTCCTCGAGTGAAATCCTGGCCTCATTGAAGCCAACGGAAAAACTCTCATTGACTTCAGTGGGATTAAGATTTCATCCCTAAAGTTTATATCTGTTTCTCTTATTAGACATCATCTTTGTGTACACTGATATGGTTTTATCACAATGATTATGTCTACAACAATTATTATTTTGATCTGTTCAGGAAATCCTAGCTTTACCAGATACAAACAATTTAAGATAGTAGCTCTAAAAGATTGATCCTGGATCCCCATTTCTACATGAGTAGTCATATATGTATTTATTTAATTACTTATATATTACACATAAATGTACCAGTCCTAAACTCTTGGCATATTTACTATCAATTAAAAATACAGTTGTATGAAAGGAAAAGAAAAAAGTTCGAGCCATTGGCTACTCATTATCCCCCAAAGCAGAAAACAATTAACCCAAGTCAACCCAACCCAATTTATTCGTGTGATAAACTTCCTCAAAATCAATGAAACTACTGGTGCATGTAAGGACTACTGAATTGTGTGAGGGTTTGCAGGTTCTGAAACACTAAACATTTAAGATAGGTGAAAGGGTCTTTTCCCTTGGCCAATTTTTAGTGTAAAAAATGTACATCATGGCTTTGTAAGTGTGTTTATTTAATAGCTGGGATGTAGTGAGGCGACAACAGCTTGAAAATCCAGTCCTGGTTTCTGAATCGAGAATGCTATCAAATTCTCCATAGTCTTCAAACTGAAAACTCAAAGCCCTATTTAAGTATCTTTAGAAAAATGTCATGGCAGTGATCTTTACAATATTAGCTATAGGCAAGACATGTTAGTGAAGGGAAAGGCATTTTTTTGGATTGGAAATGTCAGTACTGTTTATATAAATGCTTTTAAACAGGCTCATGCTTCATCATAACTTTTCAGAAGTTAGGCAGGGGATCATGCTACTGCTCTAAACTAATTCATACAGTGAAGTTGCTACTGCTTAATGCAATTTTGTGCCTGTAAGCAAGGCATATATTACACAAAGGGCAGCAGTTAGCAATCTTTTCTGACACGTTTATCCTTTCAGACTGAAACTCACTGTCTTATTACTGTTATTTTTCCCATCACATGATCACATACTGACTGCCATTTAAAACTTAAAGAAACCACAGTGACAGAGAAATTTCCTAGCCATTCCTGTCACCCTTCTGTATACAACTTGTTTTAAACTAGTTTCTAGTACTTTAGCATTTAGACTGAGGGCCTTCAAGTAATCTTCTCAATTAGTCTCTGGGGTTTAGAGAACAGGAAAGTGCAGTTCTCTTAACAGTGGCTGAAATTATAGGTTCAGGCTAAAATTAAGGTACAGGCTTTAACCAATGTGACAAATATATATATAGATATATAGAGAGAGACAAATTCTGGACCTTCTGGATTATTATAGGGCTGGTAAAATATGTAATGGACTTTTGGAAGACAATTGTGTGATTTCCATTTTTGTGAATTAAGGTAATAACTATTCTTTTCATCCATCTGGCAGGTGATGCATCAGTCTCTGTATGTTGGCCTCTCTATATATCTGTCCTCTCCATCTTTCCATCCTCATCTGCATTCGCATTAAACTCCAAAACACTCTGTTCAGTCTATGTAGAAACTTGCATGGGAAGTCATGAGCCAATTGTTTATTCATTCTCAGTGAAATTATTTGATAGTTGATTTATTGTTTTCATCTGTGAAATTCGACCTCATACATTTATAATTAAAAAGGGTGCATAGTAGTAAATTGGTGTATTTGTCATTAAAAATTTGTTAGCAATGAAAATGAAGCATTCACTATAAGAAAAAAAATAATTAGCTTACAAACAGCTGACACTTATTTGATTTGTTGTATTGGTATTTTAATTGTAGAAAACACTATTTAATCATATCAATATTTAGCAGAGACAAGTCACAGCTGCAGACTTAATATCTGGATCCAAACTTTCCAAAAGTCTGAGGGTATTAAGATTGAAGGTTTTGATTCAGCCTGTTATACATGTAGAGGCACACCACACAACTTTTGAATTTGAATGTTCCCAAAACTTACTGGCGGGTAAAATTTAGGTGTCTCACATATGTCAACCAAATGAGTGGAAAAGGTCTTATAATCTTAGTGTTCTTTTCTCCCCTTGTTGCATAAGTGTCACACAAAGCTGATTCTTCATGCTTTTTTTGTGGGAGAGAGCGGGAGCTTCATGAAGAATAGGCAAGAAAATAATCGTTACCTTAATTATTTGTTGTCTTTATGTAAGCTTAAGCTGGGTATCAGGAATTGTCATAACCAGTTTTATGATTTTTTAAATTATTATTATTTCAGTCAGCATAAGCTGTAGTGTAGACTTAGTATTAGTTTTCCAGACCTCAAGATGAGCTTTGTGTAAGCTCAAAAGCTTGTCTCTCTTACCAACAGAAGTTGGTCCAATAAAAGATATTACTTCACCCATCTGCTCCCCTTTTTCTAGATCATTTATGAACATGTTGAACAACATAGGTTCCAGTAGAGATCCTGGGGGGGGACCCTGCTATTTACCCCTTTCTATTGTGAAAACAGATTATTTATTCCTACCCTTTGTTTTCTATCTTTTAACCAGGTACTGATCCATGAGAGGACCTTCCCTCTTATCCCATGACTGCTTTCTTTGCTTAAGAGCCTTTGGTGAAGGACCTTGTCAAAGACTTTCTAAAAGTCCAAGTACACTGTATCAACTTAATCGTCCTTCTCCATATGCTTGTTGACTCCCTCAAAAAATTCTAATAGATTGGTGAGGCATGATTTCCCTTTACAAAAGCTGTGTTGACTCTTTCCCAACATATCATGTTTATCTATGAATGATAATTTTGATGAATATATATGTACTTTCCTTTCACATCACAGTTTGCACTTGTGTAGAAAAATTGAGTTTAACATATATAGATAAACAGAGATATTTGGTAATTATTGGGTGGAGTATGTAGCATGTGTTGCTTCAATACATACTACTCTTTATTGTGTACTGCAAAGGGAAATGATATTGTGTCAGCATCCTTTTCCAACTCAATATGAGTAGATGGTTTGTAAAATGTGTAGAAGGGTGTTGTAAGTTTTTGGGGGAGGGATTTTGGGATTAGGGTTTGTATTTTGTTTTTATTTTTTGGCTGGGGATCAGAGAGAGAGAGATGTTGGTACATCTATTTTTTCTCAAATATTTTTAGCTTAAATGGCTGATTTCATTCTACTTTTTTGTTTGACATATGAGCATATAACTCACTCCTGAAGCTGTGTATCACATCCAGATAAAATCCTCATGGAAACTTACATTTGAAATAGTTTACTTGGGTTATCAGGTACAGGCAGTTGGGCATGCTCAGTTTTCTTCTGCCCTATTTCAAATTAAGGATAAGAAATGATCTCATACTTTTAAGCACACTTTTTTCTGTTAGATATCTCTGTTGACTGAATTTTTGACAGTGAAAATGTGTACAGTTATATTCCATCCACTCTTACGCCCTGGTTTTCTTCCTGAAGTCTCTGGGTGGGTTTAGTTATGACTTATAACTTGAGCATAGTATTTTGGGAGAAACTGAAAAAGTAGTATAAATGTAAATGTAAAAAGATACAGCTCATTCTGTCTTTGAAATTGTTGGTGTGAAAAGAACTCAACAGTGTTTTATTTAAACAAGGTCTGCTTCAACCTTGATTGACTTGCAGTAAATTGCCTGGTACGAGAGGCAAAAGGAAGTGGATAGAAAAATGGCAATCAGCACCAAATGTTTCACATATTGATTGACAAGCACCAGAGATGTGTTAGAGTAAGATAAATTGGCCAACAGGGCCCATCTTGACAGCTCCTGAGATGGGAAAATTGTTCCTGTTAATTTGCCGCTGGGAACTTGTCATTTATTGGGATATACATTTGAGTTTCTTCTAATTGTATAAACAAAGTTTGGATTCCTATGTAGCATAGTTCAACCTCCATTTGGTAATTTTTTTTTGTCTGCACCTTTTCTGAGCTGTATTTGTAAATGGCTGTAAGATCAGGGAGAAGGGAGTCATTTAAAGAAGCAGTTTAGCCTGAAATGTAGTGCATTATTCTACTGTCATTATGCATTGAACCTTAGGACCGGTTTGACTTCAGTGGGTTTTGCCTGAGTGAGAAGTGCATAACAGGGCCCCAAATCAGGTTCGTAGGATAGTCGCATCCAGATTTATACTACTTCATCCTAGCAAATTTAATCATTACTATAATGAAAAGATTTCTTACCTTTTTAACATCTCATTTTGTACTTGCAAATGCCTTTTAATAAGGTTACAGGTTTTTTTAGTACTGCAGGGTAAAACTCCCTTTTCTATAAAGAAGTCTTTTCATCTCTTCAATTTCTTTTCATTAAAAGGACATTTTATCTTTTTAATTTCCTGTACTGCTCTCCCAATGTCCCCGTTAATTATAGTGGCACTCGCTAGTGCTGAGATAGTTAATGGTCTGACAGCCTTTACATTGGAATCTTCCATTTAGAAGGGTTTTACTTGCTCTATAAAAAATTCATGTAAAGTGAAACTTAACATAAATATTCTCAGCTCAGAAGTGAATGTTTGTTAATTTTCTTTTTCTTTTCCTTTTTTTAATCCAGCAGATGCTGGTGTTAATTTATAGCATGTCCAAAGAGAGTGGATGCTTTTCTTTGGTGTTTTGTTTTCTCTTTAATCCTCAAACTCTCAACTCAACATTGGCTTTAAAAAGAATGAAATTGTACAGACCATTATTCCACATTGGGGACTGTTCAGAATTTTATTTATTTTTCATTTACACTGGTCATTTGTGGCTAGACTCTGGTGTTGCCATAAACCCTGTGTATTGGGAAGTGCCTAGGTGTGCTGTCCCAGAAGCAGCACAGGGAAGGAACTGGGTGTTCAAGTCTCTCAGCAGACATAGTGCCAGATTTTTAAAGGTATTTAGGTGCCTAAAGATTCAGATAGATTCCTATTAGGATTTTCAGAAGCACCTAAGCACTTCAGATTAATTTCAATGGGAGGTAGGCACTTTGGCACTTTCGAAAATCCCACTAGACACCCATCTACTTACATACCCCAAAATTCCACTGAAGTCAATATGGACTGTATAAGGAATGCAAGATTTGGCCTTATGATTAAACAACAAATACGGGAATACAAAGAGTAATGAAAGTTTAGCTCCATGGTATTTAAATATTGTAGCAGTCCCTTCAAAGTGGGTGCTTTTAGCATGCAGTATTAAACAATGGTGTGAGCTGGAAAATGGGTTTTGTGTATTTCTTAATAATAAATATCCAGTAGCAGCCTTTATCTTGAACAATCCCGGTACTCTTAACAAATTGTCTGTATAATAATTTATCCCACCACTAAATTACAAGCATATCTAGGGTGTATTGCAATGGTTGTTTAGCCTTAAATACACAGCAGCACTCCATAGAAATTTAGGACAGGAAGCAAATGAGAATACTATCCTCAAACTGCAGAAGTAATTAACAAGTGATGAATTTAATAAGTCCACTCAGCCAGAATATCCTTTGACAGTATGTGATGCTATTTATTTGCTTTATATAGTGCTACAACATGAACTATATCTCTGGATTATAAAGCTAGTAATTGATCTGTTTAGACACTCCAGTCTTCTTGATTACCTAAAGCAACATATTTATCTGGATCCAGTGATCAAAATTATCCACAAGTGACTGTCTTTATCAAAAGGGCACAAAGAGTTAACACCAAGTCTGTACTACATTAGTTGGAAACTTCACATTAGTTCTGTCTGTGACTTGGACAGAGTTTATTAAATAATTTCAGCTCTGAGTTTTCTTGTGTTCGTTCAAGAAGGTGTGATCTTCTCCACCTACCACTGACTTTGGACTAATTGTTCTTCTACTCCCAGGAGATGGGTTTCTCTGTAATACAGGTACCAAAAGCAGTTAAGATCATAGTCAATAGAGGTTATCATTCCCCACCTTCAGCGATATGTTGATGTAAGTCAAAGCTTTCTGAGGATTGATTCTTTATCAATAACAGACATTTGTGTCAAACAGGGTTGGGGGATCAGGGGAGATTCTAATAGTAGAAACCAGCTTTGTTTCCGGTTGTAGTCTAAACTCAGCTTTGGCATGGGGTGAAGCTCAACTGGTGTGTTTGCATGCACATTTACAAGATACATGGTAACTATATATCTGAGGTCTGAATTTAACCTCTTCACTGGAAGATTTCTCTGGCATGAACATTCAAAGCATATTAGCTGATACAGGTTCACAAGCAGAGAAGTTAATTTTTTTTCTTCCCAGCTTTTAAATTACACCTTCATTTTGAAATCACACAAAGTTTGAAATTCAGTCCAGGTGAGGTCCCAAGCAAGTCTCCGGGGTGAATTTCTCCCAAATTATGTTCTGATTTTTAGGACTTTTGTTTTTATCCACAGCAATGGTAGAAGTAGCTCTGAGACAATGCCTTATATAGTTCGACTATAATGATATATGAATAGCTTGCTAAAGCCTTATTTTATGGTGATCATGTTAACGATAGCTTGCTTGATTAAACGTACAAGTGGAATTGTCCATTTCATCATATTCTGATGATTGGCTAAATCAGAAGTACAGTAAACATACAGCACAAAATTTGACTTTAGTGAATGATGAAAAAAATCACTGGAACAAATTATTGTTTTCCAGCTATGAAGATATCATTAAGCATATGCCAAGTAATCAGCTTGCAAGTGTAATAGGTTCATGAAGGAAAGGAGTTTTCTAATCTTATTCAGTGATGTTTTTCCCAAGACAGCAACAGCTTTTATAAAATGAGGGTTATATCTTCTCATTATAGAATCTAATCTCCCCAAAAGACATTCAACAGCTGCAAAACCCTAACATCTTTTAGTTGTAAATTGTTTTTATTATTTATCCTCATTTAACTAAAAAAGAAAGGGCTATCAGATGATTTAACAAGACAAGAATTTAGTGACTTTAGATTTTGACAGCAGCAGATAATTTCCTCACATACTGATCTTTTTTGGATCTGTTTTCAGTATGAATCTCCGGTTCTCTTTAATGTCCGAATTCTGCAAGTTTTACATAGGCCGTATGTGGATTGTGTATGAAATGGAGAATTTAACACTGGTTATTAAAATTAATCATCTCTCTTTAGCACACATGTGGATTGTGATAGCTGACTTCCCTGTGCATTTTGAAAAAAGTTGTCTGTGAGTGATCACTCTCCAGATAGTAGATACTTTTCCACATAGTACTTCACAGACATGTTATCTTCACAGGTAAGTATTTCTATATCTATTTTACAGAGCTTAATTCAGATTGCTCAAGGTCACAGAATGTGAAAGCACTAGAATCAGGACTTGAACTCAGGACTCAGGCTGAATCAAAGCAACTGAGCCACCTGTGTGCATTTTTTCACTCTCCCTCTGTCAAAGATCAAAGGTCTTAAATATATATATATTCCATTATATATTTTGAATGTTTCTGGTTTTTGAAAAGAAAACATGCTCAATATGGAAATATTTTACTATTTAATTTCTAATTCTCTCAGTCTTTTTACTTAGTTTTTCTTTGGTCCTTAAAAATAAATGACTTTTGTTTGGTGGTTGTTAGATAATTTAATGGTTCATTTAGAGAGAACTCTGTACGCAGTTTCTCCTTCACTGCAGGCAAAGTCTGCTTAGAATAATGAGCAATGCAAACCCAGTTACACTTCTTTTGTTATTTTCATGAATATTATCTTAACTTCTCTTTTACCTGTTCCTTGCAATTTGAAATTACAGATTCCTTTTTTAGTTTCAGGCCTGAGGTCCTGCAAACTTAGATATTAAATTAATCTTCGGCCTTAAGAGGAAGTAGCATGACTCCAGCAGAATTGCAAATGAGAATTATCTATTTTTATTAAGACCTCTACAAAAATCCACATCCTCAACACCACCATGTGCTGTACAGTTTATAAATTGGGCAAATGTCAGACCTACACTGATACGATAATTGTCTAGGACCCTGTTCAACTAAAGAAATGTATATGTATTATGCTGATAATGGGCAAATTTCAGAACCTAGCAAAAAACAGTTTGTTACATTAAATCATATCATGTCATTCTAAATTTGGAGAGAGATGAACATTTCCAGGAGCAGATGTAGAAACTGTGGATTTGATTTTTTTACTCAGTTTTGAGAAGTTTTTTATTACACAAATAATCCCATCAATTTCATTGGGACCACTGGAAGCATAAGCATTACTCAGTGTGACTGAGACTGGCTGAACTGGGCCTTGCATAAATGATGTGTTTGTGTAATTCCAGTTCAAAAAAGCAAAGGATGGTTACTCACAAAAAACACTTTTTCCCCCCTTTTTTTAAACACAGGACACAATTTGCCTGACTGGACCAGTCTAGCCTGTATTGTACTTACTTGTGCATGACTTTTGCGTTATCTTGACTCCATTCACACCATAGCAATAACTGGTGCTTATTTTGCATTACATACGCAGTCAGGTCAGTTTATTTTAGAGTTCAGTGGTTGGTTTATTAACAATGAGGGCCATTAAAGCCATAGTAATGACATATTTCTGCTGGTTCATTGCTATTGTAAGTCATTTTGAATATTTTCTGTTTTCTCTGATTCTTTATTTTTGGCCACCGATTTAAATATTAGGTTTTTGCTTCACCTCACACAATCACCTTCTCTGACTTCCTAGTGTGACACTGTGACCCAACTGCTGTTTCACCCCGCCTTGATGAGCCTTTAGGAATTGAAGACCCACATTTTTAAAGGGGTTCGGTCATTGCTCAGCTGAGTGGAGCGACGTCTCACTCTTAGGCAGCCTGCTACTTAGTGAAATTTTCAGTCCTTAGGTGGCGCCATGCTGCCTAGGTGCCTTATCAAAAACTGTCCGGGGACAGTTAAGCGTAAGAAAGGGATTTTCAGAAAGCGACCATCTGACTGGGGAACCACCTAAGTTAGCCAAGAGTGAAATGCAGAAGAGAGCCGCAAGGAAAGGAGAGATGTGCTTACACATTTAAGTGGCTGACCCAGTGCACCTGGCTGTTGTGCCAGAGGTAGGTGCCTCTCTCCACTCTCAGCTGTGAACCTTCTCCTGGAGTTAGGTACCTAAGCCAGATCAGCTGCTTAAGTAGTTTGTGCCCTGGCATCCAAAACTGTCTTTCTCTTTCTCCCTCTTGCTTATGCTCAAAACTTCTCTCACACCCATCCTACAGTCACCCGTGTTCCTAGTTGTGTTTGTGCAGATTCTTTGCTGCCCATCCACCCATTGATAGCCTGTATCTGGCCTTCCTGCTGTGGGTCTGATGAGTGTCAGGTCTTAGATGTGCTCAGGTCATGCCTCCAGAATTGGGCCTTGCTGGCAGTTTAGGAATTCCCCTGTCTAGCTTCATCTTGAGCCTGGGCTCTGAGCAGCTCATTAGCTGTGGGGTGTGACAGCAGTGCTTAGGCTGCTTTGAAAATGCTGACCACCAGAAACTTAGAGGTCTTAGGCACCTAGGGGGGTTAGGCAGTGCCTGAGCTGAAGATTGGAAAATGTCAGTGGTGTCTATGTGGTGGATTTAAGTGCTTATGTGTCAGTTTAGGCATCTAAACCCCTAGGCCTTAGGGTCATCAATAAATCTGGAGTCTGGAGAGGAATGGGTTCCACATCAGACTGTCTCCTCTTATGAAGACCTTATTTCTCCTTTCATGTGCAGTGGTCACACTAAAAATGTTCCTCCTAGTTTGACTGTTTTTGCCAGTGTGCTGCTTTAAAAGGTTGGAGATTTAGAAACATTTTAAGTAACTTTCCCCTGTCATACCTCTCAGCTGCCCCTTGCTTTAAACCCTGATTTACTCCTGTCTTTTCTCTCTTACATTCAAACTTGTTTGCATTATTAAAAGCTGCATTATGAAATTTAAATGATAGGAAGTGTCACTGATGCTAAAGAAATTGATCTCTCATCATTTAAAATGTTCTGTCCTACTTTTCTTGTGTACCTCATTTTGGACCCTTCTCTAGTCTTGGCAGGTTTTGAAGTATGTGACAAACAGGGCTTAATTGAGTTCTCTTTAGAGGTAAATTATTGCTGCTGCTGACAAACCAACATGATCATTATTGAGCAATGTCTCACCTTTCTCCTGGGAACTGAAAGGACATATTAGTCAGCTTCGGGAACAAATGAGAATGTCAGGATTCGAACCCAGGCACTCCCACCTGAGAGCCCTTACTCCTTGGTTCTCCAGGTTGGCCTCTTTTGAGTGCATCTAAACAGCAAATGCTGTTTCAGTTATAAAAACGGAGGCTGGTGTTACTAAACCAGAAAGCAGCCTTTTTATTTTCTGGTAACCATTCTAATTTCATCATCGATGGCTCAGAAAACGTATGTTCCTAGTGCCAATTTTGACAGTACATATTTAATTTATTGAATCTGACTTTTACTGAGAGTGCCCAGCTTGAAAGTCGCCAACCATAGACAAATCCTGCTTTTCACAAGTATTTGAAACACAACTTATTCTTGCAAAACAGCTACTCAGTGAAAGAATGGCTGAGAGTCTGCTGAATGTGCTGTACCTCAGGAAACTTTCACATTTATCTGCTGCCTGCATAATATATATTGCTGTGCACTGCGAAAACATGCATCTTATGTTATCTAATTGTTTCCTGACACATTTAGCAACATTTCACACTTTTTAAAGTGACATTAACATTGCTGACAGTGTAGGTGCTTCAATTAGGCTGGCTTTGAAGTGGAGCCAGAATGCAGTGCATGTCCCCTAACTGTGTTCATAGAAGAAGAAAAACATATGATTCACGAAAATGGGGACTTTGCCAATATTTTCATGTAGCTTCCTATTAATTGTGTCAACTCTATGTGTATTTGCCCAGGAAAGGGTAGGGTAAGCTTCCTTTGTTATTTAAATCACCTCTAGTTATAGGCCAACATTGTCCACCACAGATACCCTCTATACTACTACTTTGTGACCAGAGGCCTTCTTCCATACTACTACTAGATAAAGGTGGTAGTTGCTAGTAAGATATTGGCATTTGCTGTTTGAAAGTAATTTCTATTAAAATAGCATCGTATGTGGGTACAAAGTATAAGGAGTATCTATATTTCCACAGAAATGCATGTTATATTCAATGAATTAATGTCAACATTTGAATGTTCACCACTATATTCATCTGTCTTTATTATTATGGTTTCAGTTATAATGGAAATACCTCATCTTCTTTCCTCTCTGAAAATATTCTACTCTCCCCTTGAGTACCTTTCCAGCTCCCCGGCTGTCTGCATTTACCCTTGGGTTTCCCATTAGGTGTTATCTAATTGATCATTTAAGAAATACTGATGTGAAAAATTCCCATCCTATTGTCCATACTGTGCAGTGTGCAGTAAAGTGTGTGCAGTTTCATTTTGACCTACATATAGGAAAAGAAAATCATGTATATTTGTGTCCTGGTCCTCAGAAACAGACCATAGAACAAAGATAGCTGGATTCAGTAAAAGGCTTGCATTTGGTTGTATTTATGTATTATACAATCTCTAAATTATGTGGACCATCCATGTTTATCCTATATATGGAAAGATCGCATTTTAGATAAGTACAAATTAGGTATGTCACAACCTCTCGATTATGAAGATTACCAGTTTTATAAAGCTACTGAAAATCTCATTTTGTTTATAAATGCCCTCAGCTATGGTAAGCTAATTTCTTGATGTCTTTCTAAGTGTAATTTTTCAGAGAAGATATGCTGTTTAACTACAAGAAGTCGTTGTGTAATATGTTGAAGATACATGTACTGGTGCAGCAGAAACCTGTGGAGACAGCTCATTTGTTAACCCCATAAATGAGATTCTTCAAATGGGAAAAGGCCAAGAATGCAAAGTTACAAATAAAATAAGCTTCTCACTCTGTTGATCATTATTAAATCATAAAAGGTGATAGTCTTTCTAAAAGGATATTTCATACAAATTCCTAAATTATGATTCATTGTGGAATGAAAAAAATGTGGGCATGAGCCTCCTCCTGTTGAAGTTAATAGCAAAACTACAATTGACATCAGAGAGAGACGAATTGATCACTTGGCCATTTTTAGAGCACTGTACTCTCACTGACTCTGTCTCTCTCTTGTGTGTGATGAATAAACAGGTCTCTAAAAAGACCCAGGGTTCAAACTCTGTCTCTGTAGGAAATTTAATAATTTTACATGGTACAAAAATATGAATATATTTGGCCAATTTACTGTACAGATGAATGGGCCCATTACTTCTATTTTAAGAAAATGCTCTAACAAGTAAATTGTAATCATCATGGCCTTTGACTGCCTCACTTATATTCTGCCCACTAATCTATTTCCCCTGGTACGTACTCTAATTTTCCATCCCTGTGCTGCTTCATATCGCTGCCTTTTTTTAATTAAACAACCTGCTCCCAAATAAAATAAAATAAATCCTTCTCATCAATATGGAACTTTATGTCCAAAAATTTGGTATCACCCACTTTTTCTGAGCTACAAATGAGAACTAGATTATTTTTTTCTCTCTCCTTCAAATGTCTGGCTTTCTAGGAGAAGGGTTGTTTTTTTTTAAAAGTCCCAATATATTTGTTAAAAGCTCTCTAAAATATTAAATATTTTTCTGTAACATATGTTTCATATGCAAAATACATGATGGCGTGTTGTAATATAAAGATTTGATTGGCATTCGGTTGAGCTGACCGACATAAATTTGAGGCATTACCATCATGGAGTAAATTTGGTCAAGACAAATTCGTGCCAACAAAACATAAACACAAACACTTACACCACTCACACTCCCACAAAATAACCTTTGGTGTAATACAAGACTATATTCCCATATGGTACAGCATATGCAGATTTTAAAAATATGAAAAGTCTTCTCTCTTCCTTTCATCTCACATGTAGTGTTGAAACAGAGCCAGTATGTGTGAGAATTCGTTGCACACACTATATACAGTGTCACATTCCTGTCTGAGGTGTGTCAAATCTCAAACCAGCTGCTTGTTTCCCACGGAATGTTGCAGAGAAATAATTAGAAGCCAATTCTGCTCACTCATTTTCCTGGAAAGTTTAGGATATATGCTATATTTCATATTAATTCTGCACAAATTTGATGATAATAATAATAATAAAAGTTGAATCTTGTTATCAGTATTACAGTTATTTCCTGGATCAGGTTAGTGAAAAGGTCTAGGGCTAGCAAGTTGGTGACTGGTCATTGCTATAAAGTCTAGTTCATTTCAGGTTAACTTGTGTTTATATTTATGCCCATACTACATGCTAAAGGTGAAAGCAAATCCCATAATAGTTTTGTGTGTGTTATTTTTATGAAAGAAACACAGAAATGCATATAGAAACATAAGTGGCCTGTTAGAGCAATGCCACATTGCTTTTAGTCCATCTTCTGCAACTTCCAGAACTCTTTTTAGAGAGAAGCACAGTGTCTAATGGAGCTGGGCTAAGAACTCCCAAGTGCTAATTCTAGTTTAGACCTTGACTCAGTATTTGCCCTTGAGCATGTCACATATTTTTTCTTTATCTCAGTTTCCCCATCTATAAAAAAGGGTAATATTTACCTGTGTATCTCCCTGGACTGTTGTGAAGATCAATTAATTATCAAATGTTTGTAAAGTGTTACAAATGCAAAAAAAAGAAAAAAAGAAAAAGTTCTAAATATTGTTACAATTCATGTTTCCAGATCAGTGGGGATCGGTTGGAGTCAGCTGTTAATAACCACCATAACTCTTTCTTTGTACACTGACTTGATATTTCTTTCTGATACTCTTTTTGTTGACATGCAGTGCTTTGTTTTGTATTCACGCTTTTTTCCTTACACCTTTTAGGGTCTGTCTTGCCCAGTTAGACTGTAAACTCTTTGGGGCAGCAACATTTTCACTTTTTATATTTGTACAGTGCATAGCTCAGTGGTGCTCCAGTCTCAGTTGGGTCCTGGGGCACTATTATAATACAAATAATAATGCTATTATTTCATACCTTATGTAATGTAAGGTTGATCTCTGCATGCTTACATAATTTAAGCAGAAAAGTAGTTTGAAGCTGCGCTATCATTTCATATGCATAAAGTTCCTTCTGCAATTTGATGTGTACCACTGAGCTTCCCTATGTGTTACTGTACAATAAAGAAAGCTGGGGCTTCATAATGCAAAACAGGATGCATATAGTAAAAAAACAAAAACAAAAAAACACCAAAACCAGATGTTCAAATTGTACATTTTCTTCATTGCTGTATTTTTAGAAATGTTGAAAATGAGGGTGCACCATCTAACATAGTCGTCTTGTGTCTTTAATGTTTGTGGCTAACACATATGCAGCATATCTTCCTATGCCTCACTGACCTTGGCAGCATCGCAGAGGTTGCATTTCCACATGGATAAACTGCTCTTGAACAATTTCTCCAACTCACCAAACACAAACCATTTTTATTCCTTCCAAAATCAGGCATGCAGGTCTTCTTGTACTTCCCTCCCACCCCGCCCCCAAACAGACATAGTCATTATGGACAGTTAAAAGAATATTGTGTCACCCATCTGTCAGTGTTTGGAGGAACAGACTAAGGCAAGATCTTGGGCATATGGGTCCTGTTGTCAGAGAAGGGGGTGGTGCAGTGACTCAAAGACTGGGAGTGAGGCAATATTGCCCAATGCACCTGATTTCAGCCAGCTTTATGTTGGGGTGGGCTGAGCTGCCTCACTTCGGGGGAAAGATCAGGAGATGAAGAAAAGAGTGCACGGTGGGTGGGGAGGGAGATTCTGTACCTGGAAGATGGGACTAGGAAGAAGTGGGACTGAGAGGGTGTGAAATTGCGGTTGACCAAACCCACGTTCAGCCTTAGCTCACTCTTGCAAATGTGACTTGCCCATTATACATGTCTACAGTATTCCTGAGCAGAGATGCAGAAATGGCTCAGTCACTGCATTCACACAATGGAGTCTGGGTTGTGTCTTAAGGATTCCCTTATAATACTCCACTGTCTCAGAACTCCTAGTTATGGCCCATTTCTCACAGTAGTGTAATTTCATTGACGGGAATGAGGTAATTCACATTGATTATACTTATTACTGTCCCATGTCTTCATTAGTATTGATGGGCACCTGTAGCAAAAACATTCTAAGAGGGAGGTTCAGGCCACATATATTCTGTGCTACATTCATACATCTCTTGTCCCATGACTCCAGTGAGTTCCCATATTCAGGCCATTGGAGGCAATTGTCATTATTAGTGACAAAATTCTGCATGTGCTTTTTTACTTGTGCTGATGCCCACTGTGGTCACAAATGGATCGGGCTATGCCCATATTTGAAATCTGCATTCATTTCTACCTTTGGTGAAATGCTGTTGTAAGGTCAATTCATGGCTACATATGATTGCCACAACTGGATTTTTTCCTCTGTTACAGAATTTTGCAAGAAATCTGTACTTCTAATACATCATGTCCAGGATCCTGCAGAACAGACAAAAGCAAGAAAGTATAAGTGTCATCACTATGTTTTAGACATATTATATACAGTCTTGCTCCCAGTGAAGTCAGTGGCCAAGTTCCCATTGACTTAAGTGGTTTCAGGCCCATAATTTGTGTTTGCTTCCCATGCTTACCATCTGGCATGTTTCCTAGTTGCAGGAAAAATATGTGAGTAACCTAATAAAACATGGAAATTGCTTAGCAAATACAGTACAATTTACTATACAGGAAATATTGTTGTAGACAGAACATCCAAAGTAACTAAGCATCCTAATTACTTGTCAAATTGGGGGCTTCATAGAGTATACACATCAAAAAATGTAAACAAAGAAAACAATTACAAAGAATATTGTTCCAGTATCTCATGCTTAAATTGTGTTGGCATTTTGATTGTGCTGCAGTTGCATTGAACATTGCCCATAGTAGTGCCTCTGAAAATGTTACTTCTGGGAATATTACAGGGATAAGAAATAATTTTCTGTCTGAGACACAGGGATTATATACCAGAGGCCATTCTGGGGTCTAGCTGCCTCAATATAGAAGGACTATCATTCATCTTTTCTCTCTTCAGAGGTGCTATAGGAACTGTATTTTAGTGTGGGTCCGGTCCCAGTAAATATGCAGCTAGAAAGATGGCAGAAGAATGGTTTAATTTTGTATTGCTTTCTGCTTTTTTCTGCTGGTGGGAAGTGGGTCTGATCATTCTAAATGGCTGAACAGGAAGTTGCATGGTTTTGCAAAATGGAAAAGATAAAAGGTGTAACCAGCGATTATCTTTATGTATCCATTTTGGCCACTAAGGCCCAAGTCCTGCAAAGCACTTAAGCACATACTTAACTTTTAAGTGTGTGAGTAATCCCATTGGCCTGTTAACATGAATGGAAAGACTCCCATTAACTTTAATTGGTCTCTGGATCAAACCCTAAGCACTTTACTGGATTGGGCCCAAGTGAGCTGAGATACAGAACAGGAGAAACATAAGTACTCTGCTGAATTGAGGGGTAGACATATGCTTAATTTTAATCATATGCATAATCCCATTGTGAAAGCAACCTGAGGGAGAGCATTACTTTGATTTAAGAGCTGGTTCCTCACCTGAATTTTAATCTGGGAATATGCTTTCTATGGTTTTTTTTTCTGTAATAAATTATAAGTAACCAAGGGTTTGTTTTTGTATGAAAACTCTTTGGATCAAATGCTGAAATTGTTGTGACTGGGATATGCAGAAGCTCAGCACTCTCAGGATCTGGTCCTTTGGCTTTCTTATTTGTGGACATTTCTGTGGGATAAAAATGGAGCTAACTAGGCCTCCCTTCCCCCCCCCCCCTTTTCATTTAGCTGTATCTCATTCATCCAGCATCAGCTCATCTAATCAGTTACA
Source organism: Mauremys mutica (assembly GCF_020497125.1). Taxonomy (NCBI): domain Eukaryota; kingdom Metazoa; phylum Chordata; order Testudines; family Geoemydidae; genus Mauremys; species Mauremys mutica. Next base: position 82,916,814 of record NC_059079.1, on the reverse strand, counting down.
GGCTGATGCTGTGGAGACATTCCTGGAATGATTTCACAACATAGCTGATCATTCTGAATATGATACAAAGGGGCAAGTTGGTACCAGTGATCAATAGGTATTTTGATTCTGCCCCAACTGTAATCATATATACTAATGGCCAGTTTTATGTGACTTTTTTTTAATATTTTTTTTCATTACACTCATTGCTGACCTTTGATCCCTGTGTCCTCTTTACCAGGTCGTCCCATTCCACCTACATCCTCGTCTAGCCTTCTCCCATCTGCTCAGCTGCCCAGTTCCCATAATCCTCCACCAGTTAGCTGCCAGATGCCATTGCTAGACAGCAATACCTCCCATCAAATCATGGACACCAACCCTGATGAGGAATTCTCTCCCAATTCATATCTACTAAGAGCATGTTCAGGGCCACAACAGGCTTCCAGCAGCGGTAAGGAAATTGCAAGCATATGGAATGTGATTATAACCATTTTTTGTGTCATGTTTGCAAGTATATGTCTGTATCATACAAAATGATGACTCCTCAATATGAAAATGAAGAAAAAATAACAATCTTTTGTAATTTATTGCATTTAAGTTTTTTTGGGAAACACTGTGTATCATATTTATTTTTCCTTTATTTCACTGTAGAGTATTTCTTTTATGTTAAGAGTGATTTAGAGCATGTAAAAACTATTAGTGCATCCCTGTTGCTGAGAGAATGACTTACTCAACTGGGTGGTATGCCTTGAAGCAGTCTCTTGTAGAAAGGACGTGTCTATACGGTACTGTACACAATGGTAGTGGTTTGCATTTTTATAGATTAATGATGTATGTAAAACAAGTTGTGAGGCTGTATACCAGAAAGCATGTCCTGCACCGGTTATTGTGTCTGTGCTCTTGTTTCAATAATATATCTAATCCTAGCTTGTCAGTCTACATATAACTAAACTATTGATGTTTTCAGAAAACTAATTTATGTCTGGAAAACATTTTAGGCCCAGTTTTCAAAAGTGGGATCTGATTTTGTGTTGCCTCTGTTTGGTGCCTCAATATTTGGGTGCCCATCTTGGGCCAATAAGGCCCATTTTCAGAAATGCTGAGCCCCCATGACTCCATCTGAAGTCAGTAGAATCTGTGAATGCTCAGTGCTTTCTGAAAATGAGGCTCAAGATGTCTCAGGCTAAGGGACCCAAAATCACAGACTATTTTTGGAAATGTAAGGCTCACAAGTCTTCCCTTATTTTTTGCATTAGGTAATTTTGTCAAGGAAATGCATCCAGTTGATATGTACCATATTCAGATATGTGTGTGTGTAATTCCTATTAACTTAAGTGGGAATTATCAGAGGACAGAGTCTGACCCTTAGTCTCTTGCCTGGGAAAGTTTCAAATATTCTTTATAAAAACGCATTTGACCCTAATTCTGCTTAACGATGCTATTCTGAACTTCTGTTTTGGAAGGTTATTCACCTACTGTTGTAGTTAACGTACATTTAAAATCCTTAGCTAATAAAAGTGTTTTACTTACAGTTTTATAGCCTTGACATTTAACCACAATGAACACACAGAAAAGTGACAGAAAAAGTAGAAGATGCAATTACTGATCACTCACAACTTCTCCCCAGGTCCTCTGTTCTCTATAATGATTTAGGTCTGTGTGACACTACAGATCCTGTGTGGCACGGATCTTTTGGTATTTATGCACGTGCCTTGTACATTTTAATTATGAAGTTTGCTGACTAAGATATACTAGCGTTAAATCAGATTACAACACATTGGTGCACCCAGCAGAGTCATCTGCTGGACGTAGTCATACATGGGATCCCAAATGTTTGACTGGAGAATGGAGAAATGTGGCACTAAAAAGCATCTGCAGGTTTAACTGAATGACTTTTTATATTTCATTTTAAATGATAATTTATCATTGCAAGTCTTTTATGTCGTAGAGCCTCGGGGTGGCCCTGGCCATGTTTCATGTTGCTCTCAGGCTGTGGGCTGATACTATGTACCTTTATAGTATACTCAAAAATATTTTGAATTACTTTTTTAAAGGCTGGTATGACTCAGCATTTTGGCTTTGTGCCCCACCATAACCATTTTCAAGCATGCTCTATTTTCTCCTTTAATAACATATCAGGTTTCTCAAGAGGGGAGCTTATTATGTTTCATTTCTAATTTTGAAGGTACCACAAACAGGTGATTACCTATTACCTCATTCCGACCACAGATGTGTGTAGGATTCTTTGAACAGGACTTTGCAGGGGAGGTGGGGCTCTTCAGAACTTGCCAGCTACCTTAAATAACTAAATAAGTATTCCAGGTATTTCCTTTAGTGTACAAATGAATACTGAAGATACTAATATTTATCTTAAATAGGTAACGCTCACATGTTCTTAAGCATCAGCTTGTCTAAGTGCTAAGTGTTACAATAACAAAGCTGCTTTCTACCTGCAAGACTTTCAAAGTAGCGTGTGTCATCGATAGAGATGATCCTGAGCTGTAAAATTCAGACCTGAATCATAATTTGATTTTTGAATGCCTGTGAAATGGCATTTGAATGCCTTTGGATCCAAGGTTTCAGTTCAGCACATAATAGAGAGGGGAGATAGATTAAAAATTGGAAACTAGATCTGTGTTTGGATTCTAAACCCCTAGAAAGTTCAGAGTATTTTGGATCTAAGGCCCAACTCTGGTTATTAATGCATGACAAAGATTTTATCTTTAAAAGCTGTGATGCAAACACTTAAATAAACATAGAAGACCATGTTGAATTTTAAGAATTCTCATGTTGATCACGTTACTTAATAAGGGTGTTCCCGTTTGGCTGATGGTATACTTATATTTGCCTCAACCCCATGATTATAGGATAACTCCTAAATGGGTTTAAGATGTGTCTTCCTGGATGTGAGTTGATAGTCATCCATATGTACTGACCTGGGCCCTTCATGATAGCCTTTCTTGATATATTTGGAAAATGCATATGCTTAAAAAAAATTACCTAATCTAATCTTCCATCAAATGAGCAATCCATTGTTGATATTATGAAAGCCTTTAATCTACAATAAATCTTTATTAGAACTCATCAGAGCTTCTAGTTTGAGAGAAATGTGATTATAGCACTCTTAAAATGACATTACATCATTGGGGTGATTGGTTTATCATTTGGAGAAGCGACATCAATCATAACTAGCATAACCACACAGTAAATGAATTCAACCTTTCTACTGTGGAACAATGACACTATAATTGCTCAAAATCAGGCTTAAAATGAAATCAGAAAATGCACTTTCTTCAAATATGATGTTAACTTAATGGAATATATTATTAAAAATCATGTTTGAGGAAATTCTGTGTAATTAAAAATATGTGGAAATGTATTCCTTTTTTCTCTCATTAGAACCTGATTTCAGTTGCAGAACCATTTTATATGCAACAGAGATTATGCTGTTTTTAATTGAACGCCCATCATTTATGTTTTCTACTTTTATTTCTTAATATGCTATTCAGCAGAATTATATATTAAGGAGGACAAGAGGCTGTTGAAATATGGTGCACCTGCTAGTAATATTTTTGAAAAACTCACAAATATTATAGAGGAAAATGAAACCAAAAATGTGTAGCATTTTATACATGTAAAGATACCAGAGGGCACAATATTTCCATAGGAGGTCAATTTTGTCACTACACTATCTAGAATGGTTTCTTACAGTTAACATGGAAAACAGGCTCATTTTCTTTTGTTGTATAGACACAGGATGTGCTTTTTTGTGATTATATTTAGAAATGACCTTTATCTAAAGAAAATATTATTTGATGTGTGCAATCAAAAATGGACAACAGTGGTTATCTGTCCATAGGCTGTACATTTCATAGATAAACAGGATAGATTTTAAGTTACTGACACTCATTTTTTCTTGTCAAATTAAGATTTACTGCTATTTGAACATCAACCCTGGAAACAAGAGAAGTTTGTGTTTTCTGTTTTCAGTATAACTAACATACCCCTGGATACAATTTATTTTCTTCTGAAATGAGGACCATCTTGCATGATAAATTTTGTTTCATTGGATAGTTAATTAGAGCATTATTTAAGATCCAGCACTATACTTTCATTTTGAATCCTCTGAGTCCTATAGATAATATGAAAGCAAATGCAATGTTAATTTCTTTTTGTCTGCATAAAGTATTTTGAATTTGAGAATAGGGGAAGCTAGAAATTTTACCAAGCCCTGAGACTGAAATCTGTTCTTCATTTGCTCTGAGCTGTTTTTCCAGTGGTTTACAGGAATCTAAATGAAAGGAGAATTTGGCCCAATTTTTCAGTTTTTATGTATCTTTTGACACAGATGAACTAATATAAAGCATTTGGCCCAGTATAGCAGTATACATTCACAGAGCATTCTGGACATAGCCTAGAAGAAAGAAATTTGATTTTTCACAGGTGCCATTGTGTCTGGGGGGACGGCGACAGGTTGAATGGTTATGAAATGTGCAGTTGTTATTGGGTATGTTAATATAAATTATTTAACTCACTGGTTTTGACCTTGCTCTTAAAGGGTCTTGGTTCTGTGTTAAACTCAAAATAAAGAGTAACAAAAATCTAACATAACCCAAGTTTGATATGATGACATGTGGAATGTGAAACATAGACTCATAGAATATCAGGGTTGCAAGGGACCTCAGGAGGTCATCTAGTCCAACTCCCTGCTCAAAGCAGGACCAATCCCCAACTAAATCATCCCAGCCAGGGCTTTGTCAAGCCTGACCTTAAAAACCTCTAAGGAAGGAGATTCCACCACCTCCCTAGGTAATCCATTCCAGTGCTTCACCACCCGCCTAGTGAAAAAGTTCCAACCTAAACCTCCCCCATTGCAACATGCTATAATGCTGTGTGAATGCCTAGTTAAAAGGATCTACCTTCCTCAGCAAGGTACTAAGAGGTACTACCAAATACAGCAGGGCTTCATATTTAGAGATTTGGATTCAAATGCTCATAAACTGCCTTTTCCTGCAGTCTGTTCCAGTGGATAGAAAGCATTGCTCTGAAGGAATCTGGGATTTTTTATTATTACATCACCCCTGAAGGTCTAACTGCAGATTCTCTTCTAGGAGTGTCCAAAACAGTCTGCTTTCTGACCTTCTACAATTCAGAGTTACATAAACAGATGCCTCCAGTATCCAGTAGTATAATTTAAAACCCTATGGAAGAAGTCATCTTCAAAAAAAAAAAAAAAAAAGAAGAAGAATCCCACAGAAAAACAATCAAGTCTCCCGCAGACAGTGAAGTATCACCCCCCACTGAATGGAAAAGTAGTTTCTGTATCCACCGGCTTACATAGTAGAAAATAAAATAGCAACAAGAAAAATCCTGAATTCTTAGCTTACTTTTTTCCATGAAGGATTGACTTCATGTTATTTAGAAGACTAAATAAAAGGGTTTGGGTAACTCAGTAGGTAGCACCTTCATCTTTTTGCCAGAAGGATATCGGTTTAAACTGTAGATAAGAAATCTAGGCATGCATATCCATCCCAGCATGATTTCAGTGGCTGCCGGATTGCTAGAGGAACTATTCTTCTGTATTAAACTGGACTAAATACTGCTGGTATTAAAGATCCCCTGGCACTTTTTAAAATAGAATGTACTGGTCAATTTTTTAAAAGAAAAAATATATAATCTCCTTGGAAACAAACACTGATGCTTGAAAGTTATGGGCCCAATCCAGCATAAAATCCTTACTGTCAACCATCTGCACCACTCATGGAAAAGATGTAGATCTTGGACTGTGAGAGGCAAACATAAAGCATTTGGCACTAAGGCTGACCTTCCACAAAACCTACTTATTAATTTAGCTCTATAGTGGCATCTTTCAGTACCACACCCAGGCAGTGTCTATGCCTGCTTTCACCCCATGATTCTCTAATCTCATAGGACTCCTCATTGGTGACTAACCAAACTAGTGAAATATAGTTCCACTCTAATTCAAAGTAACTTTCTTGTGAGGCCTATGGAGAGAGACACAGAGCCTCAGACCATTTCAAGTAGAGTTTACCCTTCCTGAGAGCCCTCCTCCTGATCACTGTCATGTAGGGTTGCCAGGTGTCCAGTTTTTGACTGGAATGCCCGGTAGAAAAGGGACCCTGGTGGCTCCAGTCAGCACCGCTGACTGGGCCATTAAAAGTCCAGTCGGTGGCACAGTGGGGCTAAGGCAGACTCCCTGCAGCTCTCGGAAGCAGCGGCATGTTCCCGCTCTGGCTCCTAGATGTAGGGGCAACCAGGGGGCTCCACACGCTGCCCCCACCCCAAGTGCCAGCTCCACAGCTCCCATTGACCAGGAACTGTGGCCAACGGGAGCTGCGGGGCAGCGCACAGAGCTGCTTAGCCCACCTCTGTGTAGGAGCCAGAAGGGGGACATGCTGCTGCTTCCAGGAGCTGCCTGAGGTAAGCGCCACCTGGAGCCCTACACCCCATCCCCCTGCCCTAGCCCTGATCCCCCTCTTGCCCTCCAAACCCCTCAGTCCCAGCCTAGAACAGCCACCTACACCCCAAACCCCTCATCCCCAGCCCCATCCCAGAGCCCACACCCCCAGCTGGAGTCCTCCCCCTGCCCCTCCCCCCCCCACATCCCAACCCCCTGCCTCAGCCTGGAGCTCCCTTCCACACCCTGAACTCTTCATTTCTGGTCCCACCCCAGAGCCCGCATCCCCAGCTAGAGCCCTCACCCCTCCCTCACCCCAACCCCCTGAGCGAGCCTGCTGAGAATGAGCGAGGGTGGGGAGAGCGAGCAACAGAGGGAGGGAATGGAGTGAGTGGGGGCGGGGCCTTGGAGAAGGGGCGCGGTGGGCAGTGCCTTGGAGGAGAGGAGGGGCAGGGTGTGTGGCATGGGTGTTCAGTTTTGTGCAAGTAGAAAGTTGGCAACCCTACTGTCATGTTGCCTCTCCTCTCCACTGTTACTTTCCTTTTTCATTTTAATTTGGTCCTCTTGAGCTCCCTTCCTGGCCTCTGGAGTGGAGATGTCAGCCACGGAAGGATAGTTGTGGCTCTGAATCCCTTCATACTTGTGCATCTAATTGCAGGTGCATGGATTAAGATGTCAACGACTTTTATTCCTAGAATCTGAGTAGTGTGAAAGGCTTCATTTTAGGCATCACCAATACAGTGCCTAAGATAAGTCAGTGACCACCTTAGGCAGGTAAGGCTCCATGCAGGCAGGGGCACATTCTTTTTTTTTAAAAGAATCCTATTTGTAGTTTCCAATCTGCACATTTCTTGCACAGTCCCATATTATATATCAGTAAAAATACCTTGAGAAACAGCATTGTATGCTCTTGAGATTTCAAATTGAAATACCACAAGCAAGCATTTTCTCTCGGTATTTTACAGCAATGCAAGGGAGGGAATTGAAGACTGAACATTTCAATTTCTATATTCAAATTTAAAAATGCTCATTTCCTGTTAATTTGGGGTCCCAAAACTACAGGTTGTTTTTGTTTTGTTTCCCTTCCCACTGGTGTCTGCTGCATGCTGCCGCAGAAATAATAAAGAGCTAAATTAACTTGAAGAATTGTGCACTGAATGATCAATATGGAGAGAGTGAACCCAAAAAGCATTTTCTTCTCAGGAAATAGTTGACAATATATAGGGGAGGGTATCCAGCTTTCATGTTTTCTTTCTTTAGGGTAGATGAGATGGGTTAGAAACTTATTACATTTTGTCAGCTATATATGTTTAGAAAACGGTAGCTGATACCAAGGAAGGCTCAGGAGCTAATGACTTTCTGTGCATATTGTTTTGAGCTGGATTTATATATTTATCAGGTATATCTTCAAAAGGGAATTTTCTGTACTTTAGTTGTAATTCTTCACTCTTCCATCTCTTTAATTTGGGGGCACTGTCTAACTCTCCTGCTGCATCTCTTGAGCACCAACAAGGTTTTTTCCCCCATTTTAAAATGGCATAAGATTGGCATTAGAACTGGAGAAGCTGCAGAGGGCATGTTTCTGCATTGAAATTTAAAAGTTGTTTCCCCCCTTAAGAATTGGCTCCTTTATGCTGCAACTATTACTGATACTGTTGCTGCTGCTGCTAAACTGTGTAAAATCAGTTGAGGCTGCCAGCAGATCTCTGAATTTCAACCATTAGACTTGAGTTCAGATGTTAGGTATTGCAGAAACAATGTAGTTATTAATTTATGAACTTATAATCATAACAGCTAAACAAATGGTTGCACAAGTCACAAGCAGAAGGTGGTAAGGTAACAAAACCAGCTATATTACATTAAAAAAGAACCTAAAATTGACAATAGGTCCTGATGATGTTATTTTAATCAAACTATGCTCTTGAGAGTTATAGTGACTTTCAAAGTTTCTTGTTTGTGTTTTTAAATCTTTTTGTTTGTTTTTTCATACTCGTAAAACATTATGAATTGGCACCTTTGGAGAACTGCAGCCTCTCTTTAGCAATAGAAGTTCAGCAAAGACAGTGGCAGTGCCAGCTTTCCAAGCTTCACCCCTTCCATTATGTCTCACCCCTGTTGTTTGATGCCACTTCTAATAAATGAGAAAATAGTTCAGTCTCCATGGTCATTTAATCCTTGTCAGTTTTATGCTGGGGGTGCCAGTTAATGCCAATTGCAGTTCTGCCCCATTCAACTTGTTTGAGACCACTAATTTATTTACCTATTTAAGACTTCAGTTAAGTACCAGACAAGTGAGACAGTCCAGCAGTTGCATTGTGCAACTGTGTCAGGATATGAGTACTGTTAATAAATGGTTAATCAATTGTTATGCATAGTTATAGAGTTAAATAGGTTAATAGGCTTCTTGTAACCATCCATTATACCTTATTCTTATGTGCTTATAAACATCTGCATCACATAGTACTCATGTCTGTAATATGAATATAAACTCTATTAAACATTTGTTAACCCTTTAAAAACTATTTATATATGCACCCTTACCTAAGGTGTGATCATTGTGTGTGTATTATTTCTGGTGTTTACACTGAGGCACTTAGAGTAGGAGATTGTGAACACCCGTGATCCTGAAATGGTTAGGAAAGGATTATAAGTAAAATTAACGTTTTCTGCTAGTGTTCTGTTTTACTAGAAAACAATTATTATTTCTAAGAAGATATCTTGGAGTTGAACCAATTCTATCAGTGAATGCTCAACCATGGGAACCCAGCAATAAAATAAAGAGATGATCAGTCAGTTTTTGGTTACTGTTTGGAGCCAGTCTTTACATTAAATTTTAAAAGTAAGATGACAGGTTCTTTCTCTCTCTCTTGTTTTTAATATCTCAGCAAAAATATCACCACTCCTTTTACAATTAGACAATACATGCTCCTATTCCCACCCAATTGTAACAGAGAAAGCTGTGGATGTGAATGTTTGTATAAGTTGTGAATTATTGGCTTCAGCAAATACCTACTTTTCAAATATATCGACATGAAAGTGGAAGGAAAAATCCTATTTCTTTGTGCCAGCTCCCCAAATATTTCCACAATGCATTCTATGGCATTCACACTCAACTGAAATTGCATTTCAGTCTGTTCCATTTGACTGGATTCCATGTTTTCTTCCCATCTGTTGTAATGGTACACTTATTCACAGTTCCCTAGCTTATTTTTGTTTCAGTGGCCTTTTCTATGTACCTAGGACGCCTTGCCATTCAGCTCCCTCCCTTTCCCCTTCCATGCTAAGGATATTGTTTTACATGTTGCTCTCTCTCTCTCTCTCTCTCTGCTGCAGTAGTTGTCTTTCTGTTTGATGCATTTGTATGAGATGCCATGTTGCTATAACAGCACCAAATTAAAGACCAGGGATCTTTACTAGCTGAGCTCTTTTCCTATTTTTTAACCAGTTCTTCTTATGCTCAGCTCAGGTCTAGCAATTTGGTAAATCAATAAATACACAGAACCAAAAAGGGACAATGACTACTTAAAATATCATGATGACTTTCCAGTGAATTGTGATGGTAGTGGTTGTAACCTGTACTTACGTCTCTTCTATCCCAAAACTGATTAGGATTGAAAACTTGAGGGATCAGGTGGCAAAATAATTCATAAGTGAATAAGAAATTTGTATTATTTAGAGCAGGCTTTGAACTTGATGCCTCTATTTATCATCCGTAAATTGCCAGAAGAGATTCTGCCTCCCGAGGTGTGTGATCTCTCCTCTAGATATATTGCAGTAAAATCTGCTTGCTGTGAACTCTTACACAGTGAAACTTTGTTTGTAATATACGGAGGGAAAGTTCCCAGTTGTTTCAGCACACTGTTGGGTGCCAAGATTCGGGCTGGTTTTGGGCAGACATACCCCAAGAGAGCCCTCTGAGGCAGCAGGTTTGTCTGCACACTTCTTCTGGTGGCAGGCAGAGTACGTACAAAGCACAAAGCCTAGCAGGGATATAAAAGCGTAGATGGTGAGGCACTGCTTAGGCAAATAAAGACACACCTGAACCCAAGGGTATGAACCCTAATGGCTCTCCACATGCCCGAGTAGGGCCCTCCCGCTAAATTGCTATTTTTAGCAGTGTAGTGTCCCATTGCCGGAGTCTTTGCTTGCTGCAGGGAAAGGCTCTGGCAGCTCCTCCCTGCTACAGCCTGGAGATTTCACCCGCTGCAGGGAAAAACTCCGACAATGGAGAAAGGCTCTAGCAGGAGGGAGGCAGTGGGGAAAGGCTCCAGCAGTTCCACACTGCCAGAGCCTTTCCCTGCTGATAACCTCTTCCCTGCCCCTACCCCGCACCCATCAGAGCCTTTGATGCATGTGGCTATACACTGCAGTGTGGACTCAACCTGCTTTGTGCTGCGGTGGGTAGATGCACTTACCATACATGCTGCCACCAATGAATGGTATGCATTCATATGTAGACGTAGCCTTGGTCATGGAGACCCCATGTCAGGAACAGGTTGGGGTGTTCGCTGATTGAGCACCATGTGGTTTGGAGTACAAGCTGCTTCACAGTGCTCCCAGTCACCTATAGAGATGATAATCTTAGCCCCTGAAGAATAAGATTTCTCAACCCTTATCACTGACTTGACATGGGCATATTTTTCTGTTTAACATGAAACCTTCAGGGAGTGCATTTGGTCTGGAGAGGAGTAGTGGTTTTGTGGTTAAGTCATTGGCCTGGAGCTCAAAAGATCAGCATTCAATTCCTGGCTCTATCTCAATCTTCCTGTATGTAACCTTCTATCTTGGTCATGTATTCTCTCTCAGCCTCAGTTCCCCATATGCAAATCAGATATAATTAAACTTCCCTCCTTTTGTATTGTATTGTGAAGTGCCCAGATGCTATGGTGTTAGAGCCATATAAGTACCAGATTCCCATTCCCCTGTTCCTTTTCACAAAACCACACCTCAGTCATAGACAAATTTCTTACTGCAAAAGTGATATAAAACTGGAATTCCCAGCTGTCATTTAACATGTCTTCCTGGGACAGGTGGAAGTTTGGGCTGAGATAATGTAGTACACTGAATTAATTAACTTATCAATTAGTTCATGGTTTTGAGTGCTATATAAGTAGAGCTGGGTGAAAATTTTTAGGCAATAGTAAATTAGCATTTTTCAGAACACCGAAACTGTTCATGAATTGAGGTTGAATTTTGCAAAAAGTTTCAGCCAAAAATAAAAAATGCTTTCACAAAAGTCCAACAGTTCATTTTGGCCATTTCAAAATAAAATGTTTTGACTTTTCATTTTATAAAAGTGTTTTATCTTGAAATTTAGGTTTTTTTAAACAAAAAGGGGGAGCTAAAAACACCTGAAAATGACCCCCTTTCCCCTCCCCCAATGACCCCTTTCTCCCAAAAAAGTGTTTTTAATTTTTTTTTTTTACATTTTGGTGAGAAAACACAAAAATAAAATCAGTTTTGGTTTGAACCAAAACATTTCTTCCTGATTTTTTTTCCAGTTCAGGTCCCAATTATTCTCTCAGCTCTGTATATAAGTGCTGAATATTGTTTACTGTTATCACTTTTTAATTTATTATTGCTGAGGTCAGTGGGAGTTTTTGTGAGCTTACCCACAGGGTCAGGCCCATAGTTTGTATACATCAGGGTTGGCAACCTTTCAGAAGTGGTGTGCCGAATCTTCATTTATTCACTCTAATTTAAGGTTTCGCGTGCCAGTAATATGTTTTAATGTTTTTAGAAGGTCTCTTTCTATAAGTCTATAATATATAATCAAACTATTGTTGTCTGTAAAGTAAATAAGTTTTTTAAAATGTTTAAGAAGTTTCATTTAAAATTAAATTAAAATGCAAAGACCCCCAGACTGATGGCCAGGCCCGGGCAGTGTGAGTGCCACTGAAAATCAGCTCGCGTGCTGCCTTCAGCATGCATGCCATAGGTTGCCTACCCCTGGATACATTTAATGCTTTTGCATGGTTATTCTATATCCCCACAGAACAAAAATATTGAGAAAAGGGATTTCTCTTGCAGAACCAAATTGCTTATTTTGGATTGGCAGATGCACATCTGAAATAGGTGCTTATGAAAATGTAATAAATATAAAAACTGCCAAATGGCATAACACAGTTTAATTCGATATAGAACATATCGGAAATTCAGGGTCAGTGCAAATGTATACAAAAGTTGCATTTTAAGTCGGCAGAGAAAGTTGGATGCCCAATGGTCAGGCCACCCTATATTTAGTAAGATTATTATGTATTTATTGCATTTAGATTTTAAGTGTGTTCTCTCCACTTCCCTGAGTATGTACACAATTAATACAAATCACAAAAACCTCAATTTCAACTGCTCAGTAGATTTGATCCAATTGATTTAAAGGTGAAAGGCTCTATATTATATTCGAAATCCTGAGTCATCCAGAGGTTCACAAACATATAAGATTTATTCTCTATCTACATTTCCAACCACACACCATTTTTCTTTTCTTTTTTTTTTCTTTATTGTTGACAGACCTGGGAAGATTTCACTGTCTTCATTCTTGAATTCCTCTGAGATCATGCCAAAGAAATAAATGCATTAGAGAATCTTGTTCCACATTCCTGCTTTTTGGAAACAACTTCCATCAGGTTCCCATTGTCACAGAGCAACTGGTAGAGCTTAACACTCCTCTTCCATTTTCTATTTTGGGATTGCTAATTGATGAGACCTAGACCCCCAACTGTGTTGCCAGTGCTGCTGGGTAACATGGAAGCTAAACTACTCTGTCATGTTTAGTTAAGAGGACAGAAACATTCATTTTTAGCACTTGTACATATTTTTCAGTGAATTTAGTGCTCATGATCCTGGACTAACAGCTCTGGAGACTGAAGTGTTCTTTTTTTAATCTATGGAACAGGTTTAGGATGGGCAGATTCAAGCTTTCCAATTTACCCTGCCAGTGCACTTTAACTCTGATCTGGAGGGGCTGCGTTTAAGGATTAAGAATATCCCTGGTTCAGATTAGTTTCTTGGACAATTCTTTGGACTGTCTGGCCTCTGTTCAGCAAAAAATTAAGTAATGCTTAAATCCATCCTTGTTAAGCAAATCACTTGAGCACATGGTTAATTTTAAGTACATTCTTAAGTCCCACGGAAGCCAAAATTATGATCCCATTGAAGCTGTTGGGTCTTAAAAACATGCCTGAAGTTGAGCATGTGCACAAGAGCTTAGCTGAATTGATGACTTGAAGACTGCTCTGTGAAAATGGGTTTCAGATGTAATGGTATGTTTTTGGATATGGGCATGAGATTTGTACTGACACCACCAACTCATTTAAAGTAGCCCATCAAAGAGTCCTTGATGGCCTCTGCAGACTTGGACAACTCCATGTTTTGTCAAGTGTTTCTTTTCATTTTATCAACATAAACACTAATTGGAAATGTGGCTTTTTATGGGAGAAGTATCTGATGTTAATTATTTTTGCAGCTGTAGTCTGGGGATCTTTATATATAGACACTCTTTAGTTAATCCTCCTGTTAGGTTTTTCTGCTTAAGGATCAAACTAATTCCTGATTTACATTGACGAGTACATCACAGCACATACGTTTTCTTTTAATAAATGTCTGAGGACATGTGACCATTAACTTTCATCTTAAAAAGAAATTATGCGGTTTTATTGTTCCTCTTTTCCGTAGAGTCCTCCACTGGCTGTTTTAGGAGAGCATATCTAAATAGTTATCTCTGACACGTAGATTTTGGTGGGTGTGTGGAAGGATTACTGTATAGAAACTGGTTTGAGAGTGATAGCCGTGTTAGTCTGTATCAGCAAAAACAACGAGGAGTCCTTGTGGCATCTTTTGTTAGTCTCTAAGTTGTTTGTTTGTTTGTTTGTTTGTTTTAAAAGAAACTAACTCACCTCAGACTTCACAGCACTTTGTTTAAGCATAATGCTTATTAAAGATCAGAACAAAAAATATGAAGGCTTTTCTTTTTGTATTTTTATTAACTCTACACCCCAGTGCCATTAATCCTCTATTTGATCAATTATTTGGCTTCTGTTCAATTTATTTAACCTTTTTATAAAAATTATGTCTTTTCAGACCAATTTTAGCCTGAGATATAAAAGATATAAATGACTTTGTGGTTCTCAGAAGCAGGTATTTTCATACTTAAAATAAAATAAGGTTCCCATAGATCCCTTGCTTTTGTAATGGTACTTGTATCTCCAGCAGACATTTTATGTTCAATAAATTCAAAAGACCTTCTACTGTAAGTGAGATGATCTCATGAGGAAATACATACATTTTGCCATAAGCTTCTGTGTTTCAGCTTCAGAGCTATGACACTCAGATTAACTACAGCCCAGAATTTTTTTTAGTAGGTTGATAAAATGCTTCCCCCATTGCAAGAAGACAGCACATACACAATACTGAGTGTATTATAACACACACAAACCTAAGTAAAAGTAGTGCTTAGGACTATGATAGAAATAAAAGGTCTCCAAAACAATGACTATCCTCTTTGCTAAAATTCAGCCCTGATGTATGAGGGTGCATGCAAAGCTTTTGAATCCAAGACTAAATTTGCCCCTCTCTCTCCTTTCAGTAACTCTTTTGTGGTAGGGTATTGCATTTCATTCAGTATACTACAAAAGATATCAAGATATGTTAATTAAGGGCCCCTGTGATATACATGCAAAATTATAAATGCTGAATATTATATTTGTGGCTGGATCGGCACACAGTCTGAACATTGGCAGGGTGGGGGGTATTGTTAATGGTGCTGGTTTTGTGCAGATGTAAATCCAACTCCTAAAATTACTTCAGCACACACACACGGATTTGTGCCCTGTTTGGGTATAAAATAAAATAGATGAGTTATTGTCTTTCTGAGCTAGTTATTTGTCACTTGAGTGCACAAGACTGGTGAATATGCTGAAGTTAGTCCAAAAAAACAAATGTATAAGTACATACAATCCTAATGTAAAAAAGTACATTTTGTTCTGTATGTGATGAATCTTCTTTCATTATGTGGGCCAGCTGTTGAGAATGTGAGAATAATCTCACTGCTCCCAGCTCTTTTATGCCAGTGTGCCCAGAATTTTGGGCTATTAAACTTCCAAGATTTAATTTACATTTCTTAGTAATGTTTATTTGTTTCAGCTGGGGATGAAAGAATGCAAGAAATCTCTTGGCTCTAATTAGTACATTTCTGTAATTGGAAAACCGGAGTTTGGAGGCTGAATCAAAATTATGTTCCTGATTAGAGCTGGGTGAAATTTTTTGCCTGAAACTTTCTTTGGTGAAAAATGCAGATTTGGCACCACTGACACATTTCATTAATTTGTGTTGGCTATGCTGAATTGTTCATATTGGGTGGAAAAAACAAAAAAATCCAAAATTCCAAACAAGTCAAAGCATTTAATTTTTAAGTTTATGAAATATTTCGATTTTTTGGTTTGAAATGACTTTTTGGTTTGAAATATCGTTTAAGCATATTAACAAAAAAAAAGAAAATCTTTAAATCAAAATATAACATTTAATTTTAGGTAGAAAGAAACATTTTATTTGACTTATTTTTTAAAAACTTTTAAATTCTCTGAAAATTTTGAAAAAAAGGTTTTGGTTTGATACCAAACAGTTCGTTTTTTTTATTTGCCAATGAACCAAAAAGTCCATTGTTTACGATAATGAAGACAGAGAGTCTGATCTTCTACTTTCAAAATTAATAGAAAATTGTACCGCTGACCTCAATAGGAGTACGATTAAGACTGGAATTTGATAAAGATTAGCAGTTAAAATCCCATGTCACGGACCATGAAATCAGCCCTTCCCTGTGAAATCTGATCTCCCATCCTACTGGGAACTCCTAGCTGCTAGTCTGGACATGCTGGGGTGGGACAGGAGTTGTCCTTCCCCTGCGTGGCTACTCTTGGTGGGGAGATCAGATCCACCTCCAGATACACCCCCAATTCTGCGCTGCAGCAGGGCCCCAGGCTTCTATTTCCCCGCCCCCGTGCAGCTCCTGCCATGGCTCGGCACTCCCTCCCCCATCGGCTTCTGCCAGGCTGGGGGCTTCTGCTCCCAGTGGCTGCAGCCTGGGCTTGGGGCTTCCCCCTGCTCCAGCAAGGGGTTGGGACAGTCCAGGCTGGAGGCTTCCACCACAGCCGAGGCAGCCCGGGATCAGGACTTCTACCCCTACCCCCAAGCTCCTTCCACAGCTCCGGGCTTCCTCCCCCAGCGTCTTCAGTCGGGGCTGGGGGCTTCCGCTCCTGCCGTCCGAAGCCAAGGCAGCCTGGGCTCAGGGCTTCCGCCCCCAGCCAGGGCAGCCCAGGCTCGGGGCTTCCACCCTTCCCCCCCTGCTCCAGCTGGAGCTCGGGGGTTCTACCTGGACTTGCAGCTAGGAGTCCCCAGCTAGGGCACTCCAAGCAGCCTGGGCGAGATCCTACCCACTTCCACCTCCGGGAACCTCCTCTAACTACAGGAAGCTCGGAGGCTGCTCCCTAGGCAGTACAGAAGTGAGGGTGGCAATCTTGTCCCCCCGGTAACAACTTTGCCAACCCCCCCCCCACAATCCCATTTTTGGCTGGGACCCCACGGTTACAACACTGTGAAATTTGAAATTGACCAATTTTAAAACCCTCTGGCTGTGAAATTGACCAGAATGGACTGTGAATTTGCTAGGGCTCTACATAGAAGGATTCCCTTTATATTTTGGACCAAGATTTCAGAGCAGCCAGAGTAGAGGAAGCCCCCAAAGATGCCATGCTAAATTTTACCAAACTCTCCCATTCCCACCCCCATGCCACCAGAACCTCCTGCGGATCAGCGCCTCACTCTCCCTCCCTGTGCCTCTCTCTGTCCCACCATGATCAGCTGTTTTGCGGTGTGCAGGAGGCTGGGAAGGAGTTGGGGAAGAGAAAGCATGCAGCACCTTAGGGGAGGGGGTGGAACGGGGTGGAAGAGGCGGAGTGGGGGCGGGAAGAGGCAGGGCAGGGTGAGGCCTTGGGGGAAGAAGTCGTGTGGGGGCAGGGCCTGGGGCAGAGCTGGGGGTTAAGCACCCCCCAGCATATTGGAAATTCAGCACCTATGCAGCATACTAATGCTAGACTATTGTAATCATAATAATAATACTTTTAACCCAAGAATCTCAAAGCACTTTATGGACGTTGATTGTTTATGCCTCACACCACCCCTGGCCGTAATATGCATTGATATACTCATGTTACAAATCAGAAAATTGAGGTCATACTATAAAACAGTGGCAGAGCTGGGGATACAACTGCATCCTCAGCTCTGTCCCTTGCTCTAACCTACTGGACTGCACCCATTCTTAGATTCCTCCGGCACAAGAAATAACATTCCAAAGCAAAATGAGCCCTGTGGCCCATCTATGACCTTCTGCTTGCCTGAGCTTTTGTGCTGAGAGTTGCACTGAGATTTATTACATTATATCCAGTGGGTAAGGGGCCAGGGGTGTAAACATTCCATTTCCCTTCTGTAGTGCGTCACTCCATTGATTGAAATGGTCAGCCTTTGGAAAAAATAAGTGATCTGTGTAAAAAATTAGTTGTTTATCCCTTGCTTTTCCCCATTGATATAGATGCATTTTTGTCTAAAGCTCTTGGATATTACATAAATGTTACTGTTTCCCACTTCAAAGCAGTGTTAGAACAAATGTAATTAAAAGGGGAAAAGTTATTACATAACTGCCTACCACAGGGTTTCTGTCACCTTCCTCTGAAGCATGTAGTGCTGACCACTGTCAGAGACAGGATATTGGGCTAGATGAGCTACTGGTCTGGTCCACTATGGTAGTTCCAGTGTTCCTCTGGAAATTGACACTTTTGCTGTCCATACAAACATACACATGCATTTTTAAAGGGTTTAATATGCTCTTCATCCTTCCATTTGCCTTCTGAAACCTGCTGAAAGCATTAAGCATTTTTACTTGAAAGATATGATCACAATATGTGCATGTTGCTAAATAATCATAACATTAATCATTATACCAATTTGCACTAATGAGCATGCTTAGAAACTGAAACAAAGAAGCCTTACAGCAAAATGTTCCAAAGTGTAAACATGGAAAAACCTGTAACATTCGCTTATCTTCTCTAACAGGCTTCAAAAAATTAAAGACAAAGGTACATTTTATTGTGAACTTTCCCCAGCTGCTCTTTATTATTCTATGTTATTTGACTATGGGTAAGGGCTCTTTGTTGACTGTATCTAGTCAGCTTATTTTAGCTGGTTTGTTGCCTAATGTACTAAACTCCAGGTCAGTAGATATCTATTTCCATGCTTTCATTTTGTTCTTAAAATCTCATTTGTGTCATTAACTGAATCTGTCGTGCTGCTTTAGTACCTTTCTATAATCCAGAGTCTCTCCTTCTTTTGCAATTAAGTAATGCATCGCCAGAAAAAGACTAGGAAACCTGCTAGATGATTTAGTGTTCATTGCTAAAAGCAATTCTAATAGAAAGAGAGCAGTAGCATAGATGCTTTACATGTCATCCACACTTATGCTTAATTGTCATGTGATCTTGATATAAACCTGAGAATTCTGGTAGGAATGCCCATCTAAGGGGCAATTCCTCACCTGCTGTAAATTTCCATAGCTCTATTAAATCAATAAAGCTATGACGACTTTAGGATCTGCTCCAAAGACCTTAGAAACGAAGATGTTTGAAAGAGTGGATGAGAGTTCACGAAGAAAGAGAGAGAACAAGTGTTTGAGAAGGATTCCAGAGCCAAGGAAGTAACCAAAAGGGCTGGTGGAGAGTCCAAGAAAACCAAGAAATGGTTTGAATTACTGAAATTACAGTTCCAATACAGGGCACTTTTATATATGTCTTTTAAGAGATATCTTGGATCTCTAGAGCTCTTTTTCTACTTGGTAGAAATCTAAATGAATAAAAAAGCAGATGGGGATTCAAGACTATCATAGAGAAGGCTAGGAGATCCTGTGCTAGGGCCAGGAGTGCCGAGAAAGCAATGAGGAGAAGGTTCTGAATTCAGAATCAAACTTCAGCTTTCAGGTTTCATGTCTTTCATTTTTTGTTTCTCCCTGCTACAGCAGACCCTTTTTCATGAGATGACTGTGAGACTTGATATTGTTGAAACATGTCACCAATAAAAAAACATGTGATGTTAACAAGAACAAGCTATTAAAAGAAATGCAATGCTTCTGTTTAATATGATTTTAAAGGTAGGCTACTTTTTTGGTTAGTAGATGAACTTCAAAACAGTAAGAGGTGCTCATTCTGGTAGTGCATAAATAAACAAAATAGTAACTTTTTCTGCTGCTGTAGAGCAAAGCCAGTAAGTCATTTTATACCTGAGCTAGGTATTACTGTGCTTATCTATTCACCACAAGTTTGCATACTCTGAATACTGCATAGTTTATACTATCAGCAAACAAAATAGCATACTAAGCTATAGACCAAACACTGCATCCAGTTCCGACAAAAAAGATGATGTAAAGCAAATAAAAGTGCAAGTGAATGTGCTAAATTAACTTGAAATATTTCACTTAAAACCACAAAAGCAAAGGGATTCACAGTGAGGGCTTCCTTGTCTGTCCTGGACTATCCTTACTGTCCTTAATTACTACAGTGCCTAAGTGTGACACACTGATGGCATGTGTATATTTCACATCTTCTGTGATCTGTTACAGCATCTTCTGAGAGACTGCTGTACCACAACTCCTGCCTTCCAGTGGAAACTATAATCATCACAGAGAACAGTGTAATTAACATATGTCAGCACTGCATGCTAAATACTTCAGTATCTTA
This sequence comes from Mauremys mutica, assembly GCF_020497125.1. Lineage (NCBI taxonomy): Eukaryota > Metazoa > Chordata > Testudines > Geoemydidae > Mauremys > Mauremys mutica. The sequence goes on along the minus strand of NC_059079.1, from coordinate 82,896,642 downwards.
GAAAATTACACTGAGCAGTGTACATATGTTGTATGATAGATAGGTTATCCTTTCAACCTAGTACTGTTCTGACTTTGGGGATCTCCAGTAATTGTCATCCCTTCATTTTTTTAATGTGATAATTAAATTAATTGAATGTATTTTTTTATAAATCTCAGCTGTCATGTTAATGGGTAACACTTCAGAAAGAATCAACAATATTTTTCTCTTTAATATTCATTTTAAATGTTGTGCTACATACTGCACTCCCTAAGGACAGTTGTCTTCAAAACACTTTCATTGATGATAACTAAGTAATTTAAAGTAACTTAAGACATACTTAGGGTCCCTTTAAAAGTGCCTTTATTCCCAATTATTATGGCTCTTCATTTGTAGAATAGACTCCAAAATTCGTAACGGGTGTAAGTTAAAACCCATGTATCTTTTTTCTCAGAGTAAAATAATTGGGCCTGTGTTTTGAAACCACTAATTGCCTTATTAATAACCAAGTTGTTTAATTACTTCATGGTTATTATGGTGGCAGAGATAAATTATGGTACCTTCATATTTTATTAACAACAGTCTTCAGTGGTCCTGGACATATTCAGTCTGGATATAAAGGTTGAGAGAGCCCTGGAATGGGAGGAACACACACAGTGAAGTTGGCAAGATGTGTGCCTGTGCCAGACTCAGAGGGAAAACAAAATGTTTAACTTCTGTTGCTGGTGGACAAGGACTGAACCATCTTTTATTCCTTGCCATGCTGAGTATGGAGTTATTTATAGTGTCTTTTGAAAGAAAGTAGGTTCATGTTAAAGGTTAAATCCCCTGTTATTACTGTATTTCGGCTGAACCAAACAGTAATGCTGTGAACTACCACATAGGCAATCCTGGTTGATTCCCTGCTCAGGTCTATCACCACCTGAAGTAGCAGGAACTGTATGTATTATCGAAACAGAAAGCATTGTATGGCCTGGATGAATGTCCTTCTCTTTCTAATTCAGCAATTCACTGGCCAATTAAAGAGAAACACTGACAGGCTTAGAAGAGAGTTCAGTGGTCTTTGGCTGGAAGGATGGAGTTTTGTAATGTGATATGAAAAACGGAGTTCTTAGGAATGGAGATAGAGAATTATGTTTTAAAAAATATGCCCCTTGTAGTTTGTGGTTTCATTAGTATATTAAATTTTGTAAGGGAAAGTTCTTTTCCTAGTAGAATTCATGATAGCTGAATTGGAAAACAATTTAGGATGTATTCCACCAACTTAATGCAGGTACAGGAAGATAAGATTTATTATGTTGGTTTTGAATAGAAAATCATTTTTTATGAACGATGCTAAATACCTTTGGAGGGGAGGGGAGATATTTTTACCTAAAGGTAATAGAATTTAAAATTTTGTGTGGAAGATACCTCTAGAAAAATTAAATGTCATAGACTCATAGACTTTAAGGTCAGAAGGGACCATTATGATCATCTAATCTGACCTCCTGCACAATGCAGGCCACAGAATATCACCCATCCACTTAAATAACAAACCCCTAACCTATGTCTGAGTTACTGAAGTCCTTAAATTGTGGTTTGAAGACCTCAAGCTGCAGAGAATCCTCCAGCAAGTGACCTGTGCCCCATGCTGCAGAGGAAAGCGAAAAACCTCCAGGGCCTCTGCAAATCTGCCCTGGAGGAAAATTCCATGATTTTTTTAAAAAGTAAAACAATATCTTGGCAAGTGCTGGAAGAGAAGTAGATATGGAGACATTACTTTCATACATGTCAATTTTCAGAAATGCTCAACAATCATAATCAGGGTTAGATTTTCAAAGGAGCTCAGTTTACATCAAAGTAAATGCCAAGAATTTCAAATGAATTCAGCATGTTGGGTTTCTGGCACTTTTGAAATGGTCTTTGTTTAGGTGCCTAACTGGGTGCTTTTGAAAATCTGGCACCACAGTGCCCAGTCCTGTGAAGTGTATAGTGCTCTTATCGCATTGAAATCATGTCTGGGACAGTTTTAGAACAGTTCTACTGTCTCTGTCCTATATAGACTCATAGACTTTAAGGTCGGAAGGGACCATCATGATTACGTAGTTAGATCTCCTGCACATTGCAGGACATAAGATCTCGCCCATGCACTCCTGTAATAAATCCATAACCTCTGGCTGAGTTACTGAAGTCCTAAAATCATGATTTAAAGACTTCAAGTTACAGAGAATTCGCCATTTACACTAGTTTAAATCTGCAAGTGACCCATGTCTCATGTTGCAGAGAAAGACGAAAACCCCCCAGGGTCTCTGCCAATCTGACCTGGGGGGAAGTTTCTTCTGAACTTCAAATATGTCAATCAGTTAGACCCTAAGCTTTTAGGTTACTGTTACTATATACTGTTACTATATACTGTTCTCCTGTCTGTGATTGGGGAAATACTGGGTCAGAGAAACTTGTTCCCAGTGTTGTCAGAGAGGAATATGTGACTTGTGATATGTGTTCTACTTCTTCCACAATCAGGAAATGGAAGTAACCTCTTCCACTGCTTGGCAAGGACTTTCTCAAATTCATTAGGCTACCAATTGGGATGATGAAGTAAGGTTCAAAGAGTGGGATTTTGAAAAATGCTAATTTTTGGCTTAACTCTACTCCCATTGAAGTCGGTGAGAGTTTTACTGCTGATTACAATAGAAGCTTAGGAAGGCCAACACTCAGCTCTTTGGAAATCCCATCCCAAAATTCTAAACACATTGATATGTAATTATGGTTCTCACAATTGGTACAGGACTAACAAAATCCTTAGCCACTGCTATTATTTGGCCAGTCCCTCTATGCCAATGGCTCTCAACCTTTCCAGACTACTGTACCCCTTTCAGGAATCTGATTTGTCTTGTGTACCCCAAGTTTCATCTCACTTAAAAACTATTTGCTTACAAAATCACAGAAAAATACATAAGTGTCACAGTATACAATTACTAAAGAATTGCTTACTTTCTCATTTTTACCATATAATTATAAAATAAATCAATTGGAATATAAAGATTGCACTTATATTTCAGTGTATAGTATATAGAGCAGCATAAACAAGTCATTGTCTGTATAAAATTTTAGTTTGTACTGACTTCACTAGTGCTTTTTATGTAGTCTGTTGTAAAACTAGGCAACTATCTAGATTGATGTCACGAACCCTCGGCACGTGTGCCAAAGGCGGCACGTGAGCTGATTTTTAGTGGCACTCTGCTGCCAGCCGGGGTCCCGGCTGCCAGCCCCGCTCAGCCCGCTGCTGGCCTGGATGGACGGAACCCCAGGCCGGCAGCGGGTTGAGTGGGGCCGGTGGCCGGGACCCCGGATGGCAGGGACTGGCGGACAGAACCCCAGACCGGCAGCAGGCTGAGTAGCTCAGCCCGCTGCCAGTCTGGGGTTCTGTCTGCCACCCCCGCTGCCGGTCTAGGGTTCCGTCCACCAGCCCCTGCCAGCCAAGGTCCTGGCCGCCGGCCCTGCTCAGCCCGCTGCCATTTGGTGTTCCATCCGCCAGCCCCTGTAAATGTAAAATGTATTACTGGCACATGAAACCTTAAATTACAGTAAATAAATGAAGACTTGGCACATCACTTCTCAAAGGTTGCCGACCCCTGATCTAGATGAATTGATGTACTCGCTGGAAGACCTCTGCATACCCCTAGGGTTATATGTACCCCCAGTTGAGAACTACTGCTGTATGCTAGAGATTCCTCTCTGATTCCTTCAAAATGTGTGTTTTAGTTTTTTGCTGTGCACACTTCTGAATTATTGTCATTTCATTACCAGATTTATGAATGGCTTAAGTATAAATATAGTCTTTATAATCCAGGGATGAACTTCACGTTTTTAAAATTAGATATATTGGTCCTTTCCTAGGAAGCTTCTGCCAGTGTCATTTATTAGCTGGCTGAGCATATGAAACACTTACAAATACAGTATTAGGGTTGTTAAGCTTTCATTTTTCAACATTTGCATTTTATGACTGAAAAGGGAGACTGTACTGACTATCCCTTATAGATGAGAACCTGTAGAATGGAACTTCGTTGGGCAAGAAGGCTAACCTGTTTGAAGACCAAAAATCAGCTAATGTAATTTAGGGTAATCTGGAGCATTTGTAATGCATTTGTGTTCATTATGTAAATATTTTTATAGGAGCATTCCATGTGTAAAATCTTCATAAGCAGAAACTAAATTCAGTGAGGTTCTAATGGTGCGTTTATAAATTTAACACTAGTAGTGAGTGGATGTGTGCATGTGTTAGATGCACTATATTACTAAATACAGTGTGTATATATATATATATTATAGCGATACTATGTATATTGTTTGTATGAAAAGAAAAATAGAGATGGAAAATAATTAAGATAAGTTCTTAAAAATAGAAAAATTCTGGGTATCTGTAGTTGAGAAATTCTTTTGGACAAAAGCAAGGAAAAGGGCATTATCTGTAATTAGAAATAATAATGTGTAATTGGTTCATTTGCCATATTTCTACAGTTCTGATTTAGTTGAACAATGTGATCATTATGCCACCAGTTTTCAATAGAGGTGTCACAATGAAAAATAATTGCAATATTCCACAATATTAACTGCACCCTAATTGCAAAAGTTTTGAAATATAATTACCATGAAAGCTAATGCGACAGGGAACATTAAGCATAATTAGTGTATTAAAAAAAAGGAAAAACTGTTAGAAGCTTGTTATTGTCTCGTAAGGTAGCTTCAAATTAGCTGGATGTAGAGCACTTTCATCTAGCTTTTCTATAATTTTCATTATTAGCACAGACTGTAATAAATTTATTTGACATAGCCAACACCTGCCAGCCCTGCAGGAGAGAGCTTCTAATGTGCGCAGGTCCCAAGCTTTCCCATAGAATCTGTCAGAACTTGCAGGGAGGCAGCAGTGGGTAAGGTTATTTTTAAAAATAAACTGTTGCACAATACACTGCTCAGAGTTAATGCTTAATCTGTGTTGTAAGTAGTTCCATAGAAACCCAAAACACGTAAAAATCCTATTGTGAATTGCTCTGAACAATCAAATGAGTGAAGATTTGAGAAGACTCATAGGGCACAGGCATATATTCTCTTCAATTCTCCACTGTGTATCAAGAAAAAATAGCTACTGCACAAACCACGTAGTAGCCAGTACAGTAGCCGGTTTTCTGTGACGCATGGCAATTCACATACTAGTTCACCCCTTGTGTGAGTAGGTGCAAATGGTGTTGCACCCACTTTGCTAAGGTGCTTGTAGTCGCATGTATTAGAGACCAGGATCCAAGTCATTAATAGTTCTGAAAGTACTTATAAGGTCACGTTTTGGGTATGTATGATCACATAATCAAGTCTTTGGACTGATTATCTCTAGAAGAGCATCTTTTCAGTAGGGAGCAGCCATGTCTTTCAAATACTCTTCTCTGTGATCTTTGTATCCAGTTGATGACATCATTCAAACTGTGTTCTCTGGTAAATAATATTTGGAAAGGGGGCAGGGTTGTATGTGCAAAAACAGCTGAAGTAAATTCTTTGGCTCTATAAATTTGGAAAAACTCCATTTACTTAAATATTATAACAGGTAACATTTTCAGAATGTGACTGAGTCGAAGTCCAGTTCTCTAGTCATTTAGAACAAAAAAATACCCATAGTCTGCCTAGTTACAGTTACTCCAAATATGCACCGATGTTACTGAGAATAGAATTAGGTCAAGTTAGTAAGTTTCAATTTTTTTCTATTGAAAGCCCTGCCTTTCCCCTCTCCTTTTTAATATACATATAAACTTAATCTTTGAAGCTATCAGTCAAAGGTGTGTGTGTGGGAGGGGGTTGGCTTAGTCACTGAGATCTTAATTCTATTGAATGTACTTCAATTAGTAAAGAGAAAGGGGTCATACATTTAGTGATTAGACTTCATTTAAATCATGTTTATGACTCCACAATGAGACCTTTTTGTTAGAGTTTCTTTCTTCTTTTTTTAACACCAAAATTAAACCAGTTTTAATTGTCACCACAAGACAGGGCTGGCTTGTGCAAAGGTAATGAAACAAAAGTATAAATCCAAGGACATGTTAAAATATGGAAATTTAAGAGGCGTTTTTTGGAATAGCTCACCATGTGGACACTTTGTTCTGGAATAAAAGTAGCTCACAAATTATTTTGGAATAGAGTGTCCACGAGTTATTTCTCCATAGCAATGCCATTCAGTTTCCATGTGTAGAGAAGCTCTCAAGCTCAGATTTTTAAAAAGTGCGCTCTACTTTTGAGCAGGTAGCTCAGCTGATAGATGCCCAAGTTATGACACCTTCTGCCTGACTTTCAGAAGCACTGAGTTTATACAGGAAAACAGGGCCTTCATTTGGAGTTGTAAATGATCAGGACTTGTGAAAATCAAACCCAATCAACCCCAAAGTGACTCAGGCTGGGCACCCAAAAATGGAGCCTCTCAGCATCAGAGACCACACTTTAAAATGTGGAGTTTAACCTTATGTGGTTCAGTTTGCCCACTTAGAAAATAGGTATAAATAATATCAGTCTCACAGAGAGGTTATGAGCCTGCATTAATTAATGTGTGTAAAGGTATCTGGAAGTCCTCTGATAAAAATGATATACAAATACACAGCATTGTTTATTATTATTATTTATTTAAGCCACATGACTCCATTATAGTGGATTGGAGTCAAGTGCAGCTAAAGTGCACTGCAACAGTTTGAAAGTGTGCCTTTAGTTATTAATGTTGTTGAATTAAATATCCCAGTATTCAAGTCCAATCTAGGCCCAATCCAATCATAGAACCATTGAAATATAGGTCTGGAAGAGACCTCAAGAGGTCAGCTAGTCCTTTCCCCTTTCTTCCCCTTCCCCCATGGTGTGGCAGGATAAAGTATACCCAGATCATCCCTGACACGTGTTTGAATAACCTGTTCTTAAAAACCTCCCATGGGAAATTCTAGAATAGAGGAGTTCATCCCCCAGGGTGGTAAATGGGCAGGGTCCAGCTCTTGTCCAGTGAAGTCAGTGGGAGTTTTTCTGTTGATTTCAATTGGCTTTGGACTGGCCCTAATGGGCCCTAATTGAACTGCACATGTATAAAGCCTGTTCCAGTCATATATTAGAGTGTGTGCTTTATATGAAAAACAGAAGGTGATATGTAATTCCTGTAAGATTAAAGTATTCATCCTGCAAATATTATGCATTCTAACTCTTCATCATCTGGTATTCTAATATTAAGTAGACATTCATCTGCAGAATGAAACCTGCTTTAATCTTAAATGAATTATATGCTTAGGATATGAATTCATAATAGGTTATTGAGAAATGAGTAAAACTATAGAAGTATGCTTACATTTGTAGATGCTGGAACCCGTCATTATGCCTGGATTTTTGTTCAATCCCTGTTAAATGACTCAAGGACCATGCAATTTATGAGTACATATGCTTTAGTTATAGAAACTCAGAAATAAATATTTATGCATCAAAATCCTATTCGTAAGTGCTGGTATTGTAAAAGTCTTATAAATTTTTTTTATTTTTTTTCCTAAGATGTAGCAGTTTTTTAGATTAAGGACTCATGGAAATTATTTCTGGTGGTTAGACACATCTTTATTTTATATTCATGCTTTGCTTTAATTGAAGTATAATTATTCAGGAATTAATGCTTAATAGAGATGTGTCAAAATCAAATGGATGTTTATCTAAACTACACATATGTACCCTTAAAACTACCCACTGTTTGCAATATTCTAAGCCAGCTATGGAACCATCTTTATTCTGTTTTCCCTTACCCCCCTTAGGCTTGATCCTCATCCCATTGAAGTCAGTGGAAAGACTCCCATGCATGTCAGTGGGCTTTGGATCAAGCTCATAATCACCACATGAGATCATGAAAAACTGTCCTCAGTTGTCTCACTACCACTTCAAACATACTTTGCTGACTGACTGTTGTTTCGGCCATTTGACACTCCCTCACTAGTACCTTCCAGCCTGAAGATGAGTTCTGCTGCTTACTTGTGCTTTTGCTCTTTATGTCTAAACCAAATAATCTTTGTTAACCCTTTGTTGTGCTCTCCGGACCATATTATTAAATTATTTCACCTCTCTTGCTATATCCTGAACGAACAGGGGACTGGAGTTATTATTCCAGCTATGTTTTAACTTCTCTTTTTCTGAACTGCTTCTCTTCTTCCCTTTATGCCTCTTTCTTTCTGACAAACAATTCATCCCACTTGTTTTTTATAGTAGCACCAAGGCCTTAATCGGATCAGCGTCCTGCTGTGCTTCAACTAGGATCCCTGTCCTGAACAGTTTACAATCTAATCTTATTAAAATAATGGATCATTCTACTCTAATGTAATTGTTCTTTTTCCTTTGTAAATTGCTTTGAGATCCACAGATGGAAAGAGCTATGTAAGAGCAATGTATTATTATTAGGGCTGTCGATTAATTGCCGTTAACTGTTGCAATTAACTAAAAAAATAATTAATCATGCTTAATCGCAGTTTTAATCGCACTGTTAAACAGTAGAATAGCAATTGAAATGTATTAAATATTTTGGATGTTTTTCTACATTTTCATATATATTGTATTCTGTGTTGTAATTGAAATCAAAGTGTATATTTTTATTACAAATATTTGAACTGCAAAAATGATAAACAAAATAGTATTTTTCAGTTCACCTCATACAAGTACTGTAGTGCAATGTCTTTGTCATGAAAGTGCAACTTACAAATGTAGATTTTTTTTGGTTACATAACTGCACTCAAAAACAAAACTCAAAACTTCAGAGCCTACAAGTCCATTCAGTCCTACTTCTTGTTCAGCCAATCACTAAGACAAACAAGTTTGGTTACATTTATTGGAGATAATGCTGCCGTCTTCTTATTTACAATGTCACCAGCAAGTGAGAACAGGTATTTGCATGGCACGGTTGTAGTCAGCGTCACAAGGTATTTAGGTGCCAGATACGCTAAAGATTCATATGTCCCTTCATGTTTCAGCCACCATTTCAGAGGACATGCTTCCATGCTGATGACGCTCGTTAAAAAAATAATGCATTAATTAAATTTATTACTGAACTCCTTGGGTGAGAATTGTATGTCCCCAGCTTTGTTTTACTCATATTCTGCCATATATTTCATGTTATAACAGTCTCAGATGATGACCCAGCACATGTTCATTTTAAGAACACTTTCACTGCAGATTTGATAAAACGCAAAGAAGGTATCAATGTGAGATTTCTAAAGATAGCTCAGCATTCGACCCAACGTATAAGAATCTGAAATGGCTTCCAAAATTTGAGAGGGACAAGGTGTGGAGAATGCTTTCAAAAGTCTTAAAAGAGCAACACTCCGATGCGGAAACTATAGAACCCGAACAACGAAAAAAGAAAATCAACCTTCTGCTCGTGGCATCTGACTCAGATAATGAACATGAAAATTTGCACTGCTTTGGATTGTTATCAAGCAGAACCTGCCATCAGCATGAACGCATGTCCTCTGAAATGGTGGTTGAAGCATGAAGAGAGATATGAATCTTTAGCTCATCCGGCACATAAATATCTTGTGACACTGACTAGAACAGTGCCATGAGAATGCCTGTTCTCACTTTCAGGTGACATAGTAAACAAGAAGCAGACAGCATTAGCTCCTGCAAATGTAAACAAACTTGTTTGAGCGATTGGCTGAACAAGAAGTAGGACTGAGTGGACTTGCAGGGTCTAAAATTTTACAGTGTTTTATTTTTGAATGCAGTTTTTTGAACATAATTCTATATTTGTAAGTTCAACTTTCATGATAAAGAGATTGCACTACAGTTCTTGTATTATGTGACTTGAAAAATACTATTTTGGGGTTTTTTACAGTGCAAATACTTGTAATAAAAAATAAATATAAAGTGAGGATTGTACACTTTGTATTCTGTGTTGTAATTGAAATCTATTTATTTGAAAATGTAGAAATATCCAAAAATATTTAAATAAATGGTATTCTAGTATTGTTTAATTGTGCGATTAATCACAATTAATTTTGTTAGTCGCCTGATTATTGTTATTAAGAATACAAAAACCTGATGTTAACTTTAGTGCCTAATTCTTCTCTTATTTACATGGGACTACACTAGAACCTCAGAGTTATGCACAGCAGAGCTACAAACTGACCAGTTAACCGCACACCTCATTTGGTACCGGAAGTACACAATCAGGCAGCAGCAGAGACCCAAAAAAAGGCAAATACAGTATAGTACTCTGCTAAATGTAAACTACTAAAAAAAAAGGGAAAGCAGTATTTTTCTTCTGCATAGTAAAGTTTCAAAGTTGTATTAAGTCAATGTTCAGTTGTATACTTTTGATATCATGTCTCACAAATCTACTAGAATTCTTTGAGGGGGTCAACAAGCATGTGGACCAAGGGGATCCAGTGGATATAGTGTACTTAGATTTTCAGAAAACCTTTGACAAAGTCCCTCACCAAAGGCTCTTAGTAAGCTGCCACAGGATAAGAGGGAAGGTGCTCTCATGGATTGGTAACTGGTTAAAAGATGGGAAACAAATGGCAGGTATAAATGGTCAGTTTTCAGAATGGAGAGAGGTAAATAGTGGTGTCACCCAGGGGTCTGTTCTGGGACCAGTCCTATTCAACATATTCATAAATGATCTGGAAAAAGGGGTAAACAGTGAGGTGGCAAAATTTGCAGATGATACAAAATTACTAACGATAGTTAAGACCCAGGCAGACTGTGAAGGATCTCTCAAAACTGGGTGACTGGGCAACAAAATGGCAGATGAAATTTAAGATTGATAAATGCAAAGTAATGCACATTGGAAAGCATAATCCCAACTATATATATATATATATATATATATAAAATGATGGCGTCTAAATTAGCTGTTACCACTCAAGAAAGAGACCTTGGAGTCATTGTGGATCGTTCTCTGAAAACATCTATTCAATATGCAGAGACAGTCAAAAAGGTGAACAGAATGCTCAGAATAATTAGGAAAGGGATATATAATAGGACAGAAAATATCATGTTGCCTCTATAAAAATCTGTGGTCTGCCCACAGCTTGAATACTGTGCGCAGATGCGGTTGCCCCATCTCAAAAAAGATATATTGGAATTGGAAAAGGTTCAGAAAAGAGCAGCAAAAATTATTACGGATATGGAACGGCTTCCATATGAGGAGAGATTCAAGCCCTGAGGGCCAGCTTTTCAAGTGCACTCAGCACCCAGAATTGGGGCCAGTTTTTTGAAAGAGTTCACCTCCCATTTAGGTACCCAAATGAAGCAGCCAGATTTTCGAAAGCACTCAGCATCTAGCAGCTTCTATTAAGTACAACTTCCCCATGAGAACAGTCGTAGTATAACACCGACAGACCCTGGTCATCGTTGGCCGGGATCAAACTTGGGACCTCTGGAATTTAACGCATGAACCTCTAATGCATGAGCTAAAAGACACCTCTCTCCTAGCTAAGGCTTTATCAGGTGCACGAATCTCTAGCTGGTCTAGCTGCCACTAGAGGGAGACAGAGTGCCACACGGAGCAGCCCTGGGTTACAGTAGCATCTGGATGTTGAGCTCTTTGACATTCTTGATCTTAGTAATTTGGACCTTTGATGCAGAATGCTGTAGTTATTAAGACTCTCAGTAAAGTCTGATTACACATGCACATACACATTCATGCCAATTTGAACAAAAATCAGACATTAAAACAAAATCCCTTGCCTCCCATTACAACGGGTGCAAACATTTATCTTTAATAATATTCAACATGTCTAAAAGAGAGACCTGCAAATTTGTTCGTCCTTTCTGTGTGTGTAGCAAGCCTTTGTTTTTGTGTAGATTATGTTTTTAGAGGCGAATGGAAAAGGTGCCTTTCTTTTCTTCTGGAATTGCCTTTTGAAAATGAACATGTACTATACTACATGTACTATACTTACATCTTGTATTTGCAAAAGGATTTCTGTGGTGCAGAACATCAGTGCTTGCAAATGCAGCAGAGACACTTGCAGCACCATTATGATCCTTTCCATTCTGAATTGGTAGCAGTTTTTTGATAAAAGTAAAATGCCCAGATTTATATTTGGTCCTTGGTTGATTTTTTTTAACTTCACTTTATTTTGAAGTTGTTCAGTGAATTGGAACAAAAGGACACTGAAAAAAATTCAGATTAGATCGATGAGTCAGTCATCTAATTCCACTGTTCCACACAAAAGCTTTGCCACTGGGTCGCTGAAATCATCAATCCTTGGGAGCAAACACAGAGCTGTTCCTGTCACCAATCTCCTGATGAACTGTATGTTCCAACTCTTTGCAGCATACCAAAAAATATTCTTAAATTATTTCCAAGTGTTTTTTGATCTTTTCTCTCTTCCTACACCGTTCACATTTAAGGGGTATTATCACCTCATTGTAAAATACACATCTTGCTCATTTACCTTTGTTAATATGAGAATGTGTCGTTATATATCTACAGGAGAATTAGCTTATTCAAACTAATATATTTCATATGATGCCTACTGTTAGCCCCAATAAAATAAAATAGACATTAGCGAAGTTAAATAGCTTTTGTGGGTTGTACTCTAGGATGTGTATGAATAGACTGTTTCCCCATGTAATGAAGGTCAGTCACTTTCTCATTAATATTAGGCATTCATTTGTTGTTTGTGATTTACTGCTGTAAATAAGGATCCAGATCTTCCTTCTCACAGCTGTTTGTGTGAGAAGCAGACAGCAAAGTTTATAAAACACTTCACCTTGACAGATACCTAACAGTCACACAATTCCCACACATTATGCATTTATTAAGAGGGAATCTCAGCTGTTTAGTCATTGGCTATTTTTCATGAAAAAAATTGTAAGGAGGAAAACACAAACAAACACCTCAACATGTGAATGGTAATAGTGCTTAACACTCTGGCAAACTTTGGTTAAATAAGCAAACAATACATACGTGATGTCAAACAATCCAATGATAGCCGGAGCTTTAGAGCAGGGACTTTGGTTAATCAAGAGATTGCATAAGAGAGAACTGTTTAGTCTGAACACTGAACTATTTTGAGTACACTGAATTTACAATAACAAGAATTTTGCCTGTAAGCTTGACAACATGCTTAACCTCTTTCCACTCAAGTATTTTTATTTAATTTATAACCATTCTTTCCTGAAAATATAAAAGAAAAAGTAATGCAGGCAACCAACCAACCAAACTAACAAGAAGTCGTCTAAATCTGTGACATTATTGACAGTGGAATACATAAACCATTTTAATTCAGTAGGGATAAATGATCCTGCAGCATTTCAGGCTTTTGCTAGAGTTGCCAAGTTGCTGTGCCACTGCTTCTCTGTCACGGTAAAATTGAGATAGACTCCAAAACTACAAAAGAAGGCTCAAATCTGCTCCTGTCATGTGCAAAACAGATTATAGAAATTATGGAATCTGTTTTCCCATCAGTACATGTGCATAACTCCCATTAACATTAATATGACATAAAAATGATAGAAGTATATAACTCTCAAATACTTTTATTGCTTTATGATGTTGGGTAGCAGCCACCAACCCATTCTGAACAAATGCAGCTGCAGAGTTATGCTTTATTTTGTCATTTTGCCTTGCTGCAGAAAACCCATATATATTTGTTTATAACATTATTGTTGCAAAGGCAAGTTAGCAATTCAGAAGTTAGTAACTGCTAGAATTAAGGTTGCCTGTGCAACCTTTATTTCAGCTTCCTTCTGTGTGCATAATATATTACAATAAAGTTTGAATTATATGATCACATGCTATTATTTCCACAGGATCCTGTCTCATTCAGCACACAGTCTCCTTTCCTAGACAGTCCCCACTACCACCTCAGGTTCTCATCTAATCTTTCTCTCTCCCCTACCTTTCATCTCCAGGGTTCCCCCCTTTTCCCAAATTCCTCATCTCCATTGGCTCCATCCCAGTCCTGATTTCCCTTCTCAGGCTCTTCAGACAATCTCAGCGCCTCCTTCTCCCTTCACACTCACACCTCCCAGATACTTGTCCCAGTCTCTTTGTCCAGTCAGACTTGGATCTCTCCTGCATCACAGCTTCTCATCAGATCTTTTTCTCCTTCCTTGTCCCCACCCCCACTGATTCTTAGTCCCGATCTCTCCTACAGCTCCTGATCTGATCTCTCACCCCCATTTCCCTGACTTGGTCCAGGTCCTAGTCTCCATACCCAGCTAATCCCCGTCTTCCCACCAACTCCCAGACACAATTTTCCTCTTTCCACTACCAGCTTCCAGTCCCAATTTCAACACTCCCTTCCCTCCAGGCTTCTTGTTCACATCTACTCCTCTGTTATTCAGGCTTTTGTCCCCTCCACATCTGAAACAGGAAGCTTCCTGTTCCACACTTCCTAGGCCAACAGAGTAGTCACTGCTTTCAGTTCAAATACCTTGAACCTGACTCAGCAAGGTCCTCAGAAGTACAGAGCTGCAGTTACAGGGGAAGCCTGGCTCAGCCCAGGGCTGGAGCAATGTAGCTGCTAAAATTCTTTAAGTCTCATGTGAGTATGTGCAAACTGAGATTTTTCAGAGGCTTATAACTTAGCCAAATTTGAGTGGATTTTCACAGTAACAGCAGAAGGCACATTTGAGGCACAAAGGCTACCTGCATGCCAAATGTCAATTCCCTGCTGCTAAGCATGAGAGCGCTAGAGCTATTCAGAGAAAAGGTTGTCAGAATTTTTTAACACCAGCCTTGTTCTCAGCCTGAAGTAGACACCCTAGCATGGAAAATTTCAGACCAATTGGTTAAAGTTTGGTAAAGTTATAAGCAACTGAAAACAGGGTGTTATAATGGGAATTGTCAGGCCTTGCCTACAGTGCTAGTAGCCCTGCTGAGAGAGAGAGAGAGAGAGAGAGATTCAGAATCTGAGACTACATCCTGCAGAGCAGGATGTGATGCAGTGATATGTCATGTGGATACCATCTCCACATATGTGGGATGTGTGTGTGTGTATGCACACATTTTAAAATTTGACTACACTTGCATAGCTTATGTTACTAAAATATAATCGATTTGAATTAAACTATTTTGGGGGTGCATATCTGCATAAATGAACATATATGTTGGTGTTTACATGTATAAAAGACTTCAGAGTAATGATAGAACATCCCACAAATAGTTCAAAGTCATTAATCAATAAACAGAGATATCCATCAGTTTGTTGGTATTGCATAGATGTTTGCTACACACAATGGTAAAATGATTTAGAAACTGCTTACTAATGTGTAGCTCTTCTGAAGACAAAATAATATTGCTCTTATATGGGATACCTTGTATTAAGATAAATCCAACCTTTTCAAGTTATATTGTATGACGCTATCAATTCTGATAACTAAGAAATTATCTCAATTTTTGGCTCATTCTATACCACCAAGTGGAATTTATCACTAATAATACCAAAGATGCTTGTGATGGCATTTTACGGCCTCCAGATCTCCTTTCAACACTGGTAAGCTCTCCACCAGATCAGCTAGTTTACAGGCTGTTGGATCATGCTGCAGCTGAGGCTGCAGTTTGATTTTGTCTCCATAAAGTCAAGACTAGAATTGACACCAGAGTAATTAGAAATGAGTTTCCAGAACTTAACTCATCAAACAAACTGCTGTGGAGTATATATGGGCCTACTGGGGGAATGTAGTGGGAGGGGGGGCTGTCTGGAGGATAAAATTAGATTGACCTTGTAGCAATGCCCTTGCTCTTAGTCTTTCTACTGGATAAATAGCCAGCATTTGGCAGTGCTTCCCTGTCAGGAAGGATGCATCAGCCTCACAGTCTCTCTGTCCTATGGGCACTTATACCGAGACAGTAATGCCGAAGTGCCAGGGAGGCGGGGGAGAGGGGCCGGGAAGATGGGGAAACTGGGGGGCTGTTCAAAATCATAGCAAAATTGCCAGGAGTACAGACAAAGTTCTTCTCTATCTATCAAATCTAAACATCAAACCTTTTGGAGATTTTTCACTATTACTGGGTTAATTTGCAACCTAGTTTCCTGAGAAATCAGCCTTGTGATCTGGATTTCTCCATATGCATATTCATATGGGGGAGTGTGTATGTTTATTCATTTATTATGTTCTAGTACTTCAGTAATGTGTAATTTCTATTTCTTGCTTTTGTCTGGAGGCTTCTCAGATTACATTTAGATTGTATCCTTTATCATCCCAAATTGACATTTATGCTTTTACTTCTATTGTTTGCCTATCTTCTCTCTGGTATGGATCAACAATTTGTTTTAATCTATGTCACTTCTCTTATCTCCCTCGATACAGCGATGCAGTCATTTTGCAGTAGCGTACGCCTACAGAGGTGGTGTTAGCAACAGTGTGGTGGGTTTTTTTCGCCCCTATCTAAAATGCTGGTGAATTTTAATTGCTTTTCCAGTTAGTTTATAAGAATGCAGAGACGACTGAATGCACGAGACCAGTTTTGACAAAAGTAATGGAATGCTAGTGCCTATGAATAAATAAATCTGATTTACATAGAAGAATATTGTGGCAATGGATAGAATGCAAGCAAATTATGGTTTCAAGATGAGTTATTCCTTTTTCTTAGTGGGGGCTGGGAAAAGCTAAGGAGCACTGAAATATGATTCTGGTGTTGAAGAAACCCTACCTGTTTTTTGGTGCTTTGTTTCATAAATACATTTCTCTTGAGGGGCAGGGGGAACGGTCTTATTTTTCTAAAATTACATTGTCGTAAAAACATCAGTTTGTGAATGATTGATGTGGGATAAGCAGGAAATGGTTGAATTTCAAGTGTGCTGGTTATGGATTTTTTTGCTTTCTAGTAGTAGCTTTACTTTCTGTTCCTGGTTGGTAAACTCCTACCCTAAATGATGCTGTTTAAAAGCTACAAAACAAACCACTCTACTGCATAAGAAATTACTAACCTAATAAGCATTTACTGTGTGAGCTGACAGATTTATTTACAGCTCCAAAGGATTGGAGGACCCCCTGGGAAAAGTGTAACTCTCCTTTGGAAAGGAGGAGATGAGGAGTTAGAATGGCCTAGCACAGAACTCTCGTATAGTAGGAATTGCTCCACTAAACTTGTTAGTGCACCAAGTAGACATGCTGATAAAGACAAGCCATTAAAATATGTGTCAGGTCCAGTGAGTGATTCTGGCATATCTCTCACTCTCCTTCATATATACAGTAGACCTGTAAATGCTTCGTTCAAAGTAGAATGATGATCAGTTTTGCCCGGAATTTCATGTACCATAAGGTCACCATTTGTTACAAAATATGACCATATTATCTCTGGGCTTCTCAGGGATGAATACATGTTGTGTTGTAATTGAGAGTACTGTCTGGAGGGTGAATGGATTCCGTATAAATATACCTCTGATAATGAATGTTGGCTGATGTACAGGACAAGATTGCCACCAATTTGGTAAAAAGTTCAATGGCCAATAATACCAGAGGGGAAGAAAGCACATTTCTATGCTACAATATGACAGAAAAGTAGGAGAAATGTCATAATTAAGTGGAAGCACACATTGAAATTATGTATTGAGTTATTTAATGAGAGCAGCTTGCTACATAAATATGAAAAAGTATCAGGAGAAACAAACAGAACCATAATGTCTCTTACTCAAGCTTGGAAGCTCTCTCAAACTTCATAAAATCTCAAAGCTGCACAATACATTTGTGTATATTTCCTTCATCATCGCTGTTCTTTTCAGTGATGGTCTTCTCCCTTTATTCTTGGTGCAAAGTCTGTTTTTATTATTAGCATTACTTTAAGAAAATTCAATACAATTCTGAAGAGAAGGCAATGTTTAGAAGGAAGCATAAAAGGGAAATACTCTGTATGTGTGTGTGGGGACGGGGGTCCTTTTGTGCTGTGGAATTGAAAGCACTCAAGCAGTACGCCCACACACAGCCCAAAGGACACAGGGACCACAAATAAAGGAAGGGATATTTCTGGCTTGTGTAAGCTGAAAGATTCTGCTGCTGCTGCTTTTTTTTTTTTTTAACTGAGGCGGACAACATGCCTGTCTCTTAGAATCTCATCAAACCTGAATAAACAACCTTACAGCACTGTAGCTCTTTAATTTATGATCAAGTGGTGTCTTATTCTGTTTTTACCATGGAACATCTCCTTGACCAGCAACTTTGTATGCATTTTCACTAATGTATGATGTGATTAAGTTTTAATTGGTCAGAGTTAGAAAACTAGATGTGCCAGCTAATGATATCTAAAAGAGCAAATGCTTGATAATATATGGGTGACTTCAAATCGGAATTGTTTTTATTTTCACATCAGAAAATGCTCTGTTTGTGAAATATGCAGCTCAGAGCAATATGTTACAGTGCGGCCATTTCTATTTGCAGAATTGTGAAGTATTGTCCAGTAATATCATATTTTACATTTTACATCAGTTGCAGCTGGAAACTATTTGAGAGTAATATAAACATACAGCAGTGGTGGAATCGGTGGGGATGGTGGGAGCCAGCACACTTGTATCATTGTTTAGGAAGCTGTTCCAAGTGCTGAGGCTGGGCTGGACTCTTCCACTGCAGGGGCCAAAGGAGAGAGTGGGACCTGAAGGAGCTGGAGCAGTCACTGTCGTGCCCAGGATTAGGCAGGTAGAAACTGGGGTGATTGGACCAGGCCTGGGAGCAGCTGCCCCAGGCAACAAAGACATGAACTGTTGGGACCCCCTTTCCAGCCTGGAGCTGGGTGCCTTCATTCCCTATGCAGAGCAGCCACTCCGACTCCACCCTACTTCTCATGAAGAGCACCCCATCCCAACTTCCCTTGAGACCCCAATTTCCTCCCACTCCCCCGACTCTACTCACTCCCCATGCTTAGTACGGTGCTTCTTATATTTAGGTTTCACTGTGTACCTCCTCCCCCTATTGAAAGCGAGATTCTGCCACTTCTGTAAACACGTCCTTTTGTACAGTAAGACCCTGATCCTATCCCAATATCTGCAAATGGGCCTCACTAACAAGTGGTATAATCAGTGCACTGGAAAGGATTCTTGTAGATTTTGGCATCCTTCAAAGAAGTTTTGACCAAAAAACAAACAAGCAAACAAAAAGAGATGGTTTTAGCATACACCCTAGTTATCTATAGTCTTGATTCTCAAACTCAGATATACCTGCACCAAATTGATGAAGTTATACCGTGTGTACAGAGGCATTAACAATGTATATGAGCCTCATCAGATACATAGTCAAGAAGGAATTTGCATGCCCACTAATGCAAAGAGGCAAATGTGAAATCCTGCAGATTTATGATGCTGCCTTGGGGACTTTAATCCTGATCTTATAAGACCCTGAGCACCCTATATGCCAGCAAAAGTCAAAGGGAGCGGAGGGTACTCAGCATCTCATAGGGTTGTGAATAGGTCATAAAACAGTGACTGGATTGTATCTAGTTACATGGAGGCTCAGTAGGTTTTGGCTCTTGCTGTTTTTAAACCTGTAGCTTTCAGAGACACAGTACTAATCTAAGTCTTCACAAATCAAGTTATTAGTAAACATTTAAAATCTCCTTACTACATGTGCCATTCTCTGCATCCGATGAAGTGGGCTGTAGCCCACGAAAGCTTATGCTCAGATAAATTTGTTAGTCTCTAAGGTGCCACAAGTACTCCTGTTCTATTTAAAATAGTCTCTCTCTTTACTTTTTCAGACTTAGAGAATGCAGTGGAATAAAAATAGCTTATACACAGTATGAGGGGAGGTTGCAGCATTTTGTACCTTGCGACATGTATGCAAATGAAGTGAAAAGTATATCGCAGCCAACTTGTGACATGCCTTTCACTTCAAAGACATGCCTGTGCATTCCTGCTGCATTCCACAAAATGCTGCAACCATTCCTATGGCACCTAATCCCTTGGTAACAGTAAGAATGACTTGAGAGATCCTAGTACATAAGTTTCATTATATTTTCCTTTATTGAGATATAGTTGGTATGTTTTTTCCAGATTATCTTTCATAGATTTTACCCAGGATATTGCACAATGAGCAGTGGCTTTCTTTGAGCTGCCCAGAGTAATTCCCGGGTTTTTTTCCCCCTTCGGTGCATACAATTAATTTAGAACCAGCAATCTGTATGAGCATTCCATATTATTCTTCACAATGTGTACGACCTTGTATTTTTCAATACTGCAATGCTTCTGTTATAGTGCTGCCCATTCACCAACCGTTGTATTGTTCTTCTGAAGGTCCTCACCGTTTTTTCTATTCTTTACTAACCTATACAATTTTTTAATCATCTATACATTTGACAACCTTTCTGTTCACCCCAATCCGCAGAACTTCGAAAAACTTCTGAGCAATACAAACTTCAGCACTGAACCTCCATTGTTAACTTTTTGCCCTGGAAAAAATTGACTGTTTTCTATTTCATAGCCAATTTCTAATCAATAAGAGTATTTTACTTCTCATTCTTTCCCTACATTTTCCATTTATAGTCTTTTGTCAGGGACTTTGTCAAAGGCCTTTGGAAGTCCAAATATATTTATTTAGTTGGCTCTCCTTTATTTTGTTGACATACTGAAAGAATTCTAATTCTTTAGGGTAGAAAGATAAAATTTATTTTTGCAGTGACCAGGTTGGTTTGTCTCCTGTGACATATTTTTCATCTAGGTGTTTATAATTCTACTTTAATTATCATTTCAAGTTATATGTTGGTGCTGAAATGAAGCTCACTGGTCTGTAATTCCCAAGACAACCCTAGGATCTATTTTTGAAGATTGATACAACATTTACTACCCTTCAGTCCTCTGGTACGATAGCTGATTTTAATGAGAATTTACATATTTTTGATTGCAACTCTATCATCTTGTTCTTAAGTTACTTCAGAATTCTTGGATGTAAACTATCCAGTCCTGTTGACTTGTTCCCCTTTAATAATTTATTTTAATTTATGTCAAAAGGTTGTTCTTTTTTAAAAATTGCATTATTTCAATATCTGTCATTAGTTCATCTTTGTTACCTGCAAAGAATAGATTCTGGGAAGGCATCTCCTCAAACATTCTCTGTAGTGAAGTCTGCAAATTAGCTTGCCTGCAATGTCTTAATTGCTCCCTTTACTCCCTTACAGTCCGGCAGACCTGCTGATTCTCTTTCAGACTTCCTGCTACTGATATATTGAAATGACTTCTTGTTATTTGTTTTTATATCTTTGGATAATTGCTCTTCAAATTCCCTTTTCACCATCCTAATTTCCGTCTTCAATTTTACCTGTTGGAATTATCTCTTGAGCCTTGCCATTTAACCATAATTTCTTCTTTTTCCCTCGCCTTTCTGTTTCCTTTATAGTTTAGGGTCGTGTGATCCTTATGTCTCTGTGTTATGATATCTGAATCTTAATCCCTCCTGTGCCATCCAGTATCACTTAGGGCATGAACGACTCTGCCCTAAGAGTTTGGTTTGTTCTGGGCCACTTTTTACATGTCCTCTATGTTAAGTCCCATACATTTTCCCTCTCTGAGTACTATATATATAATTGGAGATATACCAATCTCTTAGAACTGGAAGGGACCTTGAAAGGTCATCTAGTCCAGCCCCCTGCCTTCACTAGCAGGACCAATTTTTGCCCCAGATCCCTAAGTGGCCTCCTCAAGGATTGAACTCACAACCCTGGGTTTAGCAGGCCAATGCTCAAACCACTGAGCTACTCCTCCCCCCCACAGAAGGATTCTTTTGCTTGGCCCCTTTTTTGTTTTTTTGCTCCAGCTACCCCGTGATATGCCTGCCCTGGCATATGCTCTGGCTTCATTCTTAATCTGCGTCCCAGATATTTCCATCTTCTTTTCTGGTTGACTCTTCAAAATGTTGCAGAGTGAATTCCTATGGAGGCTGTCAAATACTTTCTTAAAAATATATGAAATTCATGATGCGTGCTTTTTGCCATTTGATGCTTTCCTCTCATGCCATCTCTGAGGACTTTAATTTCTTCACATTTCACTTTGGGATTTTTCTGACTAATTTCATGATTATTTTTAAATGGTTTCCCATTTTCTTTTTGCAGAACTATGATTATGCCTCTTTCCATTTGTAGTTATGGACAAGGTTGGTGTAGGGGGCAGCTTGGTTCTGCCAATCTGGAGAGGTCTTGGAAAGGAATAACAGAGCACTGTCTATAGAACTTCATATGGGGGGGGACACCGGGTAGGGAATATTTCAGGTTTAGATTAATAAGAAAATGCAGAATAAAAACCTTCCGACACCCAGACCTCTCAACTGTGCAGCATATCATGGTGCATCTTATTTTGGAATCAGTGCCAGCTCTCTCCTGCATTTCCGCCTCCTCAGGCATGGTACCGCCTCAGCTGAGTAACAGTCATGGCAGCAACAGGCGGCTGAGAAGAGTGACTGACTGTGTGTTAGGCACACCTGCTGCATGTGTGTGATGACATCACAATGCACAGCCCACACCCACTCTGATACTAACAGACACAGGGAGGAGCCCCTTCCTGTTGCTGCCATCTTCTGCTTTATGAAGCCTGGAGCCTACACCAGTGGTGCCACGATGGTCCACATCAGATGAGAGGCCTGCTAGCAAAGGGGTAAAGGTGGAAGAGGAAATAAGTGAGTGTAAAAGGTGGTTGAGAACAAGGAGGGAGTCTATGGAGAATGACAGGTTTCAGAGTGGTATCCGTGTTAGTCTGTATCAGCAAAAACAATGAGGAGTCCTTGTGGCACCTTAGAGACTAACAAATTTATTTGGGCATAAGTTTTCCTGGGCTAGAACCCACTTCATCGGATGTCAGCTTTGTGTCCATTTGTGTCTATTTATTCTTTTGCGTAGAGACTGTCAGGTTTAGCCAATGTACATTGTCTACAGCCAAGCTCTAAGATACAGTCGCATTTGCGCCAATCCCTCAGAGAGAGACAAACACCTACAGAATCTCTATCAAGCATTCTTAAAACTGCAATACTCACCTGGTGAAGTGAAGAAACAGATTGACAGAGCCAGAAGGGTACCGAGAAGTCACCTACTACAAGACAGACCAAACAAAGAAAGTAACAGAACACCATTAGCCATCACCTACAGCCCCCAACTAAAACGTCTCCAGTGCATCATCAAGGATCTACAACCTCTCCTGAAGGATGATCCCTCACTCTCACAGACCATGGGAAACAGGCGAGTCCTCACCTACAGACAGCCCCCCAACCTGAAGCAAGTACTCACCAGCAACTATACACCACACAACAAAAACACCAACCTAGGAACCAAACCCTGCTGTAAACCTCCATGCTAACTCTGTCCACATATCTATTCAAGGGACACCATTATAGGACCTAACCACATCAGCCACACCATCCAGGACTC
This sequence comes from Mauremys mutica, assembly GCF_020497125.1. Lineage (NCBI taxonomy): Eukaryota > Metazoa > Chordata > Testudines > Geoemydidae > Mauremys > Mauremys mutica. Next base: position 82,873,346 of record NC_059079.1, on the reverse strand, counting down.
ATTCACCTGCACATCCACCAATGTGATATATGCCATCATGTGCCAGCAATGCCCCTCTGCCATGTACATTGGCCAAACCAGACAGTCTCTATGCAAAAGAATAAATGGACACAAATCTGACATCAGGAATCATAACATTCAAAAACCAGTAGGAGAACACTTCAGTCTCTCTGGTCACTCAGTAACAGACCTAAAAGTGGCAATTCTTCAACAAAATTTGTTTTAAAAAAAAAGACTCCAACGTGAAGCTGCAGAACAGGACTTAATTTGCAAACTTGATACCATCAGATTAGGCCTGAATAAAGACTGGGAGTGGTTGGGTCATTACAAAACCTAAACTTAATTAGTTAGTTCTCCTCCCTTGATATCCTGCTGTTAATTGATTTATCTCATTAGACTGACCCCCATCCTTTCATGTATTTATACCTGCTCCTGTATTTTTCACGTCATGCAGCCGATGAAGTGGGTTCTAGCCCACGAAAGCTTATGCCCAAATAAATTTGTTAGTCTCTAAGGTGCCACAAGGACTCCTTGTTGTTTTTATGGAAAATGAAACGTTGATATAGTGAAACACTGTAGTAAATTAGGATGAAAGTGCCAGATTTTTTCAATGCATTGTTGTGATAAATAAAGTGGTGGGGTACCGCCCTTGGATGGATACCCATCCAGCCAGTTAGCTGTAAAATCCCTCTTGGTAGCTGTTCTCTGCTTGCTTTTCCTGTAAAGCGTTAACAAGCCCACAGGTAAAAGAAAAGGAGTGGGCACCTGACCTGACCAAAAGAGCCAATGGGAAGGCTAGAACTTTTTAAAATGGGAAAGAACTTTCCCTTTGTCTGTTCTCTGGAGAAGATGACACAAAGCAGCAATGCTATCAGCAGGAATGCTGTGTAAGGCTTGAACCAGGTATGAAAATTCATCAGACCATACCTAGAATTACTTATTTGAAACTCCCCAAAATATGTAAGTAAATTAGGAATGTTTAGCTAGGTTGTTTTTTATTTTGGCTTGTAGATCTCCTCTGTGCTAACCCCAGATGCTTTTGTTTGCTTGTAACCTTTAAACTGAACTGCCAAGAAAGCTATTTTGGGTGCTTAATTTTTGTAATTGTTTCTTTTAACATCTAGCAAAAACCCTAAATTCCAGATGTGTTTTTTCCTTTTTGTTTTTAATAAAATGTGAACAGGATTGAATTTTTGGTGTCCGAAGAGGTTTGTGCATGTTGTTTGATTAGCTGGTAGCCATGGCTAATTTCTTTTGTTTTCTTTCTCAGCTCTTCCCCGGGGGGGGGGGGGTGTGAAAGGGCTTGAGGGTACCCCACAGGGAGGAATTCCCAAGTGCTCCTTCCTGGGTTCAAAGGGTTGGGGTTTTTTTTGCATTTGGGTGGTGGCAGCATTTACCAAACCAAGGTTAGAGAAAAGCTGTAACCTTGGGAGTGTAATACAAGCCTGCAGTGGCCAGCATTAATTTTTTAAATCCTTGCAGGCCTCCACCTTCGGCACTAGAAGTGCCAGAGTGGGGATTCAGCCTTGATAATTGTACTAGGCAAATCACAATTCCAGTTCCAATGAACCTCTGTGAATATGGAGCACGGCTGCAGTCCTCATACAGGGGAAATGCCCACTGAGGGAAAATGGAAAATTTATGTGGTTTAAAAATAAGGTTGGCAAGACACGTACAACAGTGAATGTCAAGAGGCGGGGGATAGAGGGGAAATGGCTTTTCCAGAGGAAGAGTATAATGTGCATAATTCTGGGCATAATTTCCCCTAGTGGGAGCAGTCTTTGAGAAGAAGGGGGAAAAGTGGTTTTGTTAACTTTGATCAGAAATATACAGTCTAAGAGAAGTAAAAGAACTGTAGACTTACATGGTGTTCACGAGCTACCATGTCAATGCTATCATTGTGTGCAGCCCTGGAGAATGTTTCTTTAGTACCCAATTAGTTTTTATTTTATTTCTAGTGATGACTGGTAATATTAATTACCAATGTAAAAGCGAAAATACATCATAATGAAACAAATGGATGCATGTTCATGCTTAGATTAAAACATTACTGGTAATTGTGTAGAGGGACATCTCTTTGCTGTGGCAGTGGTATTTATGGGGTTATAAACATCAAGTTGTATAAAAGGCAACTAAAATTATACTATCTCTCAGTTATAGTGTAATCCACCATTAGTTACTCAAAGATTACTTCATTTATACTATATCAGTATACTTATCAAATAGTTATATAGCTCCTTAACTATTGCCAAAACAAAGGTGTCATTATTTACCCACTGTGAAAATAGCCTAGTGTTAGTAGCATTAGAAATCATTAGCTCTATTAAGTCAGCTATCCTGTGTTAGCAGCTGGAAATAGCCTGCAACTCAGGGGGGTTCCGAAACGTTCTCCAGTCATTATATTCTAGATCACTTTGATTTCTTGTATGGGTAAAACTGATTCTAATCAAATTCAGCCATAGACGAGAATAGAAACTGACGAAATGGTAGAAAGAGATTTATTAAACTTTTTCTGTGTTGCTTAAAGCTGTGTTTTGTAGCAAGATAAGAGTGTTGTCCCTTAGATAGGAGCATGAGTGAACAGTTCAGCTGTGCCTTTCTGTCCTCTTCATTCACTGATTTTCAAGACAACACTGTTATCTCAGCAGAAAATACAGCCGAAAGCATTATAGATGTCTGGTACAAGTGGAACCCATATTAATGGTGGTTGCTTAAAGAAGGGGCATGTTCAGATCTGTTTACTGTGCACTCAGGAAATAGCCATTTTTATTTTCTGAGGCGTACTGAAAACATAAAAAAATCAATTTTGTTTTGGCTTTCCTCTGAACGGGGTAGACTTTTTAAATGGTATCTTAAGTGACAGGATTAAAAATAATTCTTTTCACATGACATGAGAACTTTCCCCCATTAGAGAGTGATATCTTTTTTACAACTCTGTGAAAATAATTCTTCTAATTTTTTTCTCCACTGTATTACCATGAGCTGTGCTTTCACTCCTTTTTCAAAAAAAAAACCTCTGAAATTTTGATATTTTTTTTAAGTATATGCACCATATGTTCAAAGATAACACTTAAAAAGAGGGGGGAGAGGAAAGGAGTTACATCATATTCCGTATATTGTTGTCCTCTCTTTATTCAGCACTGCTGTCCTCCTGGACAAGCAATTCTGCTTCTCCTATCTTGTCCTTGATAGCTTTTGTCCGCCTCATAATCTTCTTATGCCCTTTTCCCTCTCTCTTCTCTCTCTGTCCAGGATGTTACTCACTTCTTTAAAGGCAAAATTGAAGGCATCTCCCAGAAGCTATCCATCTCTCCTCCTTTTCTTTCTCCCCTTTTAACTCTACATTCTATTCTGAGGCTGCCAAGATTCTGTCCTTCTGAAATCTATCAACTTGCAGATGCCACTCGTATCTCCTAACCTCTCTTGCTCCCCCACTCATTCCTTCAGAATCATCAAGTATTCTCTTTTCTCTGGATTCTTCCCCTCTGCACTGAAGCATCTTAATATTGCCCCTATCCTAAAGAAATCCTCAACCTATTGGTGGTGTCTTGACTTCCCCTCTCTTCTGGATTCAGGTTCCCTGTCAACTCCTGTCTTCCCCCTTTCCCAGCCCAAGTATCCGTTTTGCATGCTCATTCTCTTTGATTTCTCTACTGCTGTTGACATCACCCACTTCTTCTCAAGACCCTTTCCTCCATGTCTTCCATTACTGTTTATAGCACTGAGAATGCAACTTTACCCCAATAACTCAAGCCCATTTAGAGCCAGTCTATATTTTTAATGTTCTGGCTAATTTGTTGTTAGGAACCTTGTAAAGTATTTTTTGTTAATAGTTTTGACTGGAATCGGTACCCTTCAGACTATTTGGCTCTCCCATGCCAGACTTCTTGTTGCACTGTTTAAGGAGGGAGTTCAGTCTCTACAATGGTACTCACATGGGTACCTACTTCTCATTCTGTTCCCCTCCCCCTACTACCACCCTGATCAAAGTTCAGTTTCCATATGAAGTGCTTCTTCCAACCTAGCTCTATCTGAGGTCCAGTTTCCATTGTCTTTAAAAAAGCACATAATAGGTATAGGAAGAAGAAATAGGTATCACATCCAATTCAAACTGGAGATGTGGCAAAATGCCATATTCAAGTTGGAATTTGTTCAGGTCAAAAGGGCTAACAAACTTAATTTTTCATCAAGTAGCATGGGATCTTCACTGATCAAAAGGTATACAAGGAGGACCTTGTACATCTCAAGCAAGAAATCTTTATTTGTAATGTGTATTATTGTAAGGATGTATTGCATTTAAAATCTAAGTTCATGGAGATGCAATTAACACCCCCATAGTTAAGGGTTTTTTTTCTTTTAATGGACCTTTGCAATCTTCTGTTTTTGCTCTTTCTTGCACATACATTCAAGGTTGTGAAAGTATTTGAAAAGTTGCAGAAGTATGAAGTTGTAGAAGCTCCATAAAAACATTTAAAAAAAAAAAGATCTGTCTAAAAGCAAAACTTTGGTTTTATTTGCAGTCATTCAAAGAAAAGATAAATCAAAAATCTGGCAGCCTCTTTTGTCCTTTTAACATTTTCATATTTTAATCAGAAAGTACAGTATCTAGGTTGCAGAATAATAGCTTAGAGGCTGAAAATGTGCAGGAATCTGACATACACTACAATAACAAGCAGACTTTTCAGTTACATGTTTGTTTGTATGAATGGTATTCTCTAAGAATTTTTTTCTAAATAGAGGGGAAAGCCTCATAAATATGTCATGTGCCATGATCTCCTGCTATGCAAATATTTAAACAACATTTCCAAAGTTGTTCCGCTTTGAAGTGTAGCTGCTGTAATTTTAGGTGAGGTCAGTGATGCAATTTAAAGGGAAACATATATGTCTTTAATAAATTAGATCCAGTTTATCAGGCTGGATAACAATCCTAATTCTTAGCTGCAGATGGAACTAGAGTGGGTGGTATGGGGATCCCAGTGTCTGCACACCAACTAACATTCTGGTTTGCAGATTTACAGGATTTATCTCAAAATGTCTCAGTCTATCAGTTTGGGGCCACATAACAAGCTCTTTGATACTGCAGAAAGGAATTACATACAGTACTCGTGGTGAGTTCTTTTTAGGATAACTGGTGTGTTTGTGTGGAGAGATGCTGTTGAATGTTAACAGAGAAGTGAATGAGCTCACCTCTAAAATGTAATTGATTTTGTTGGACAATGTGCCAAAGTGCTATTTTTAATAACAATCAAGAGGCCATGTTTATGTGTGTCAGGAAATAGTATGGCACATGCTACTATTTGTTTTAATAATAACTACCTTTCATTGTTAGGAAGATAATATAGGACATATTACTATAATATAGCTTGATCCTTCTGCTACCTGTTCTTCTTAAGAGCTGAAATGTACATCACTTCAATTCCTGTCTACAGTATCATCTGAAGTGTTTATAACTCAAACTTTACAAGTGTTCTAAAGATAGCAGTGAAGGATTTCTATTTCAGTGAAACTCACATAGTCTGAGAGATTTGAAGCAACAGAGAAGACAAAATCTTGTTTCCTGATTTCACCATTGCTTATATTGAACTGCCTAGATGAACACATGTAAGTGAAAGAATGAATGTAGTAAAACGGAGAGGGTATTGCATTTTGTACTGTTTAGTTTATTGGCTTAGCAGTTTGTTGCTGGCATTTTATATCTGAATGCCTAAGTCCTATATAAGTTGTCTGTCAGTTGCTGTTTCATCAGGTTTAGAGGAGGAAACTGTGGTCTAGTCACTGTGGCAGAGAGACAGTAACAGATTTTGCCCTCAATTATACGATGTATATAATACATCTGGAGTAACTCCACAGAATTCAGTAGTTACTCCTGATGTACTCCATATGACAGAGAGAAGAATGTCGCACACAGGTGTTTCTTGAACAAAATGCATTGTACTGTATTAATTTAGCTCAGTTGTTCTCAAACTGTGGTCCACAGAGTCATTGCTGACAGATTGCAGAACAAAATAATTTGTGAACCAAGTGCGAATGGGGAAATTGGGATGGGAGGTGAGTTTGTGAGAGAATCCTTTCTCTTACAAGGGTTCTTCAGAATGAAAAAACTGAAGAACTACTGATCCATCTATTATGCTTAATCAGAATTAGATATCGGCTGGGACTGGAATCTCTCACTTGTCCTGGTGCTATACAGAGATATCAACATTTGTAACCTTGTTGTCATGCAAAAATGTTTGACTCTGATGCAAGAACCTAAATAAATTTTCTAAAATAACTTCCTGGGATTGGAAAAACTATTGTGGCACTTCCAGTTTTCAGTGGCATTGGTAAGAAAACTCTAGAAACATGAGGAGAACAGGAGATAAAAGGATAGCAGTGAGAAGGAAAAAAGCTTCTTAACATTATGTTCACAAAACTGGGAATAAGAATCCATTGAGTGAAGGTGAGGATAACATTGGCTTCTGCAGCTTTGTACTTGCCAGCAAACTCTCTGAACCTTTTATGTTGTTCCAAAAGTCAGTCAAGCATGTAGAACGTGGAGCTCCAGCAAATCAGAACTTCCTATGTGAGCTAATGTCTCAGAAGTTTTCTTGCTACAGCCATTTTTAAGGATATTTCTCTTCAGTGACCAAAGATAATTCATGTTACCATTAATATATTTCAGCACTTCAGTTATGCAAATAATATATAGTCACATACCATTCAGAAAGTAAAGGAAGCTGACATTTATATTTTATTTGCAAATAATCCATCACTGCATCTTCTTTCAAGGCTATTAAGGTAGCTCATTCTTGAGAGAGTCTGTGTTAAGGAGGATGGATTCAGGGGTGAGTCTCCTAAAGTTGGTGGACTCAATATCTTGGAGAGGACAGGGGAGAAAAAGAGGAAAAATAAAAGGCAAATTACAAAAAATAGGAACATCAAATCAAAGCTGCTAGAGCAGGTATGGGAGAAAATGGGGGAAAAGGTGTGTATAATGGTGTGTGTCTTTAAGACCTCCCCTCAATACTTCTGTTAGCCAATGGGTGATAAAAGCTGTGAGAATGCAAAGCAGACTGCTAGAGCTCTGCCAACAAAAGAGAATTGATGCTCTATATGTGTGCATACCAAGATACCCTTTCTGCAACATAGTTCACTGGCCTGCTGTGTTTTCCCTCTCTTATTAGAACATAAAACATAAGAACGGCCGTACTGGGTCAGACCAAAGGTCCATCTAGCCTAGTATCTGTCTACTGACAGTGGCCAATGCCAGGTGCCCCAGAGGGAGTGCACCTAACAGGCAATGATTAAGTGATCTCTCTCCTGCCATCCATCTCCATTCTCTGACAACAGAGGCTAGGGACACCATTCCTTACCCATCCTGGCTAATAGCCATTTATGGACTTAACCACCATGAATTTATCCAGTTTTCTTTTAAATGCTGTTATAGTCCTAGCCTTCACAACCTCCTCAGGTAAGGAGTTCCACAAGTTGACTGTGCGCTGCATGAAGAAGAACTTCCTTTTATTTGTTTTAAACCTGCTGCCTATTAATTTCATTTGGTGACCCCTAGTTCTTGTATTATGGGAATAAGTAAATAACTTTTCGTTATCCACTTTCTCCACATCACTCATGATTTTATATACCTCTATCATATCCTCCCTTAGTCTCCTCTTTTCCAAGCTGAAAAGTCCTAGCCTCTTTAATCTTTCCTCATATGGGACCCTCTCCAAACCCCTAATCATTTTAGTTGCCCTTTTCTGAACCTTTTCTAGTGCCAGTATATCTTTTTCGAGGTTAGGAGACCACATCTGTACACAGTATTTGAGATGTGGGCATACCATGGATTTATATAAGGGCAATAATATATTCTCAGTCTTATTCTCTATCCCCTTTTTAATGATTCCTAACATCCTGTTTGCTTTTTTGACCGCCTCTGCACACTGCGTAGACATCTTCAGAGAACTATCCACGATGACTCCAAGATCTTTTTCCTGACTCGTTGTAGCTAAATTAGCCCCCATCATATTGTATGTATAGTTGGGGGTTATTTTTTCCAATGTGCATTACTTTACATTTATCCACATTAAATTTCATTTGTCATTTTGTTGACCAATCACTTAGGCACTTATTTCTGTTTGTACTCTCATTCCCTTTCCATGCCATTCCTTCTCTTCAACAATATTGCACCATTTGAAGGACAAGCAAAGATGGAATATTTATATATTTTGGAAGTCTTCTATGCTCTTATGTAATACTAATGCCTTGCATTTAGAATCTTCCTTTGGTGGAATCTCAAAGTGCTTCAGGAACTGTCATTTACTTATCCTAACAACAGCCCTGTGGGGTGGGCAGTGTTTATTTTACAGGTGAGGAAACTGAAACTCAGGCACACAAAGGCTAAGGCCAACAACTTCAAAGGCTTGGTCAAGCACCCAAAGCCACCTGGCCACTCATGTAAGGGCTCAGGTGGGAAATAGACTTCCTGTGAGAGCCTTCCATCCTTGATAAGTTGACTTGAGGGTGGCTTTGCTTCAGTGGAGCAGCACAAAGCATCCCTAATGCCAGGGGGGATCTGGCCTAATGTGTTTGGGGTGTCTCTCCTGTTATACCCCTCAAGTCATTCTTCATACTTGAAAGTCAAAGAGGTACAAGTTACACCAGCCACATATTTACCCACCTGTTCTTCGAGTAGATGCAGATGTGTATTCCACTTAGTTGTGTGTACACCCAGTGCACTGGAGCCAGAGACTTTTGCCTTGCAGTACCCATCGAGGTTCATGCAACTTGTGACTGTCACCCCTCCCCGGGCTACCTGACGCAACGCCAGCTTGACCCCCCACCAGTTCCTTCTTACCACTCATGGCTAGAGTTGGAGCTTTGTGGCTGTAACTTCACAACCTTACCATTAGTCTTAGCATAGCTTTTATTCTCAGTAGTTAGTGTTAATTAGCAGTTTAGTGCTGTATAGGACTGAACTGTTTCGTGCGTCACCTCACCTGTTCGTGTCATTCACGGGCCACATGAAGGGGAAAGTGGTCTCTTCACAGACCATCTCTAGATGGGTAACATCCTTTATCAAGACTTCATATGAGGTAGCTTCGGCTACACCCCCTCAGTGAATGTGAGCTCATTTGATGAGAGCGCAAGCAACATTGATAGCATTCCTCAGTGATGTATTGGACATTTGCAGGGCAGCCACGTGGTTTTCCATACATACATTTACGGGCCATTATACAATTACCACACCTTCCAAGTGGATGCAGGCCTCGGTAGGGCAGTCCTGCAATCCCTATTTTGGTAGACTCTGAGCCCCTGCCTACTGGATGGGATACAGCTTGTGAGTCACCTAAGTGGAATACACATCTGCATCTGTTTGAAGAAGAGACGGTTCCCTACTGTAACTGTGGTTCTGCGAGATGTGATGCAGACATGTATTCCATAACCCACCCTCTGTCCCCTCTGCATCAGTGTCCCCTCCCATGGGCTTTCGATGTGAAGGAACTGAGAGGCGGTAGGAGTGCCACTGCTTCAAATAGCCTGGGGAGGTGCCACAGCCATGAGATGTGAGTATCACCCCTCTACAGGTACTGCTAGGCAAAAGTCTCCAGCTCTGGCATGCTGAGCACGCACACATCTAAGTGGAGTACACATCTGCATCACATCTTGAAGAACCACAGTTACAGTAAGTAACCAGTTCTTATAACAACTGCACTGCTCCTAAAGTGGAGACGGGGAAAAAGTTGTCCAGGGTTGCCGGAGGAAGACAGTAGTCCTTTATGGCTGGGGGTGGGGGGAGGGCAGGGAAACAAGGTCAGAAACTCCTGCAGATAGGTGGGTGGTGGTCAGCTTGCAGCGCTGACTTACCCCCTAGGAAAGTAAGGGCAGAAGGCTTTAAAGGTGCGAACCCTGACATTGGAAATCCCTTTCTCCACGCAGCAGGCAGCACCCACCCTCTCTCCCCTTGAGGTGTGATTATCAGGTATGATTTGAACCTGCTGTGGGCATTGTGCTAGTCGCTCCTTTTTAGGGCAACTGGAAAGGAATTTTTCCCTCACCACCATATTGGCTTCAGTGGAATGGATTTTTTTTGCCTTCCCCACAGGGGGTATCAGGAAAGACCTATTATGGTGGGCACAAAAGATGGTAGGCTGTATGTCAAAACTTGTTTCGTAAGTGTGGGGCAGATGTCCAGTGCAGGTACTCCATAGGGAAGGCATCCAGTAACCAGATAAATTGCCTGGTAAATGACTTAAAAAGGAGATGCAGGTTAAAGGAACAGAACGGTGAGGGGCTTGGGGCTCCTATGGTTGGAATGGCAGGGAGCCAACCTCCCTTTCTTATAGCCCACCTTACCCCTCCTACAAGGGGAGTGGACAGTAAGGTCCTGGCAATGGATTTGCTGGAGGGACCTGGATGGAAAAAGAGGGGGAGCTGGTCAAAGCCCCCTAGGAAGTTAGTGAATGGGTTACCTGCACTGTACACTTTTATCTGCCAGGTAGTCCCAGACGTCTAATAATAAAGTTGTGGCATGATTAAACCCATATTAAGTGTCTCCTGTCCTTTTTTTGGTATAGCCAGACGACCAATTAACCCCACCCATTCACCTTACACTGCTGTGTCACTCCTGAATTTGACTCTGCCATGGTAGCTGTACCCCTTATGCAGCCCTCATTTTGCTGCGAACACAAACTCCTTTGGACTTGTCTAAACAGTAGGATAATGTGCTCTACAGAGGTGGAGGGAGGGATTTCTAAAGCACACTAATGTATTACACCTCTGTTTGTCCATGTAGACCCTGCTGGTGTGCTTTAATGTGGTACTTTATGAAACAGTACTACACTGAATACTTAGTTTGCTTCCTAATTGTCCCCTCGCTGATGAATAATGTAACAACATTTCTGTATTGTTTCAGGAAGGTTATGAATTGTGTAGAACCTCAGTAATAACCAGACCAGGGCCTGCTCTAAAGTTTTCGCCGCCCCAAGCAGCGCACCAAATTGCCGCCGCGGAAGGCGGGGGCAGTCCGTGTGCCTGTAGGGCGGCAGGCGCATTTTCGTGGTGGCGGCAATTCCGCGGCAGCTTCTATGTTTAGCTGAAGCCGCGGCGGACAGCTAAATATAGAAGCTGCTGCCGAATTGCCGCCACCGTGGAAACGTGCATGCTGCCCTATGGGCACACGGACTGCCCCCGCCGTCCGCGGCAGCAATTTGGCGCTCTGCTTGGGGGCAAAACAACAGGGACTGCTGCCCCTTGCAGATTGCCGCCCCAAGCACCAGCTTGGAATGCTGGTGCCTGGAGCTGGCCCTGAACCAGACAACATACAGCAACGTAAAGTGTTGTCCAGTCTTCCTTTCTGTCAATAGTTTGCCATCTTTCTCAGAGCTTTTATTAAACAATATGTTAAAGAGCCTGAAATACTGAAACAATTATTGATATGCCCATTCCAAGCTGCTTTTTTACTGTGATATGAAAAATATGTGTGGAGCACTCTTTTGAGTTTTGTAGTGATTTTTATAGTCTTGTTCCGTAGAGAATAGCTTTGGCTTCTGTATCTGAATTGCCATATCTACAAATTAGACTTTTTTTTGGTTTTGTTTTTAATGTTCAAAAGTACTTCTGTCCAATTACTAGTACTTATTCCTTGTTATATGTAACTTTTGAAAGGGTGTCCTCAACCACAGCATTCTTTTCTTTAAATGGCTACCTAATATGTCCTACAGGAGCATATTATCTTTACAAATCACTGTCCATTGCACAATGTTGCACCATTTTTTCCCCCTAATGAACTACTCTACTTAAATATTCTACCTGTAAAATCTGGCTGTTGAAAAGAAATAAAGCATGCTTTTGTGGTGTTTTTTTGTTGGTTGGTTTGTTTGTTTGTTTTAAAGCAGAGTGGGCTGGGCTTATTTGTCATGTTAATCCCTGTTACGACTGCATAAATGCCTAAAACAGGAAGGGAATGTCTTGTGATTAAGGAACACAGATTCTATTCCAACCTCCGCCACATACTATATGCAGGTCTCTTAATTTCTTTGTGATTGGGTTTATCTGTCTGTAAAATTTCAGTAATATTCCTACCTCATACATAGACCTTATGAAGCTTCATAAATGTTTATGAAGCACTTTGAGACACTCATGTGTAGACTCTGTGAAAAATACAAAGTTTTATCATTGTTATGCAGTGGTGGTTAATCAAATAAATTGAATATGGTGTTGATTGTATGCATTTTTGAACAGACAGAAGAAAATTCTGTGAGCTGGATAAACTGGAGTAAGGGGTTATTCATTCATCTTTAACATTCCCAGGTCTTTCCCTATTTTATTTTTTCTGGTTTTTTACTACTCACTTCGAAGTCTGTTCCCATTTTCTACAATGGCAAGTCCCCCACTCAGAAACAATAATTTAGGAATAAACCCTTGTCCTCCAAAACACACATCCTCCCCCATCAGCACCACATGTCCAATAATAATATCTGAAAATGTGAGCATGGCTTGCAGTTAGAAAACGTGTTTCCTCTGATCTGGTTGCCACATCTTATGTCTCTAGTAACCCCACCAAGGAGTATTTTGATTCCTTTGGTGTTGAATTAGACCTTATGGGTAATAAGGATTCCAAGGTTGACAACTGGGTGGAAATGGCAGGTGAATGCCTTATAGATATGGAGAAGCTATTTTCAAAATAGAGAGTGAAAGTATTAAAACATAACAGATGCCCTAATTAAAGATCATTTCTTGTTGCATTTAAAGAGTAGAAAATCTTACTAAGGCAATGTATATCGGTATACTAGACATTGGGCCATTTTATCTGCTGGGGAGCATCTAGTTAATTCTGATGTATTTTAAAATTCTTTGCAAGTGTTTGATGCTTCCACTTCAGATAGTAATACATTTTATGATGGCTAATAAAGATTTCAGTACTTAAATCTATTTCTTCAGCTGGTAACATCATTCTAACATTTATACTCTCCTGTGAAAGGTAGCAGATGACTCAAGTTACCTGAATACAAGTGAAAAAATTAGATAAAACAACACAAATACATAAGGAATTTGCTACTCTTATTTTTTCTGCTTTTGTCTTGTTTCCTGCCAAGAGTAAGTTAATTAAAGATGAAAAGCATAAGTGTGTGTGTGTATAGATTGTGATGCAAATACTGTTCTTTCTTCTCAAGTTAAAAATAAGTAAGATTGCTGTGTCAATCCGTATAATAGTTCTGATACTGATCTACCGGAGTCTTTACTGGATTTTTGGGACAGCTGACTGTAATTTAATATCTATTTAATTATTATTGCTAGGCCAATTTGAGCAATGATAATTACTGTATGAGCGTAATACTATACACTGAAATTTGTATACATTTATTTTTCCAAGATATTTTTGAGGACTTATCTGTCCAGACAAAATGTTTTTGTCTACCATTGATATTGAATTTTTACAGTTTTTCTTTAATGTTAGGTATGGGTTAATGTCAAAATTATTATGAAATGATAAATAAAAAGAAAGGAGGAAAAGGCCCATTGAATGTGAAATGTGGAGTGTAAAGTAGTTTAGCAGCACAGTATTTTTACAACCCAAGACTATAATCCACAATATGATATTCTCTCTAATTACAGACCAAAGAGTGCCAGTTCATTTTAAAACACAAATGAATCAAAATTTTATAGTTTTTCTCAGTGGGTAATAATTAGCATTCTTGTCAATATTCATTGTACTGTGAAGTGTAGTTTAAATGGAAGGTTAGTAACAAACTTCAGCACAGAGATGCACATACCTGTACCTGACAAGATTCTGAATTAGCCTGTTTAGAGAAGGTTTGGATGGGGGAATTTTCTTCTCCCTAAGATTTAATAATACTATATACATAAACTGTGTGCTTCTTAATAACCTCATGTGCCATATCTCCCAGGCCCCGTTTCTCCATATCTGTTGTCAACACCACTGTTCTCCTTCAAGGTGGCAAGGATCAAATTATCTTTGACTCTTCCTTGTTTCCTTTCCTCATATCCAGGCTCATGACATTTTCTGGGACTTCTCCTTCAACATTGCACAAATCTGCCCCTTTCTCTCCACTGCAACTTTTCTAAAGCATGCTCCATTATCATATCATCTCCCACCCACACTGTACCATATTCCACTTCTCTGACCTCTTTGCCTTTGTTCTCTTCCCTCGCCAAACTACACAACATGCTGCAGCTAGAATAATTGTCCTTGTTTTACTGCTCAGTTTTCTGAACTACTTAAAGGACATGATTTTGTTGCATATCCCTCCTGTTGTCTAATTTATGGTTCAATTCAGCTTCCATTCAAGTCACTGGGAGTTTTGCTTTAGATTTGAATAGGAGAAGGAACAGACCTTTAGACTGTATGGTTCTTAGTTCAGACATTATTTAGCTATTTTTATTTATTTTTACAACATCCTAAAATGTGCTGGAGCCGAGAATAAAAAGAGAAAAATGTCACCCCTGCCCTGAATGCTGAGCATACCAATGTTACTACAGAAAGTATAAATCTCTTCCAGGTAGGATAAAATTCTGAAAGATATTTTGATCCACAATACAACAAATCCTACAAGTATTAAAAATCAAAGTGGAGACTAAATTATCTGAGCCACTCTGATACTTTAATAGTAAACGTCGCTTACTGATTTATCTGATTTTTTTTAAAAATGTGTAGATGCATGGAAACTGATTCTCTGGAGCTGATGTAAATTTGTCATATCAGCTTTCAGTGCCACTGAGCATAAAGGATTAAAAAATAAAATAGCCCTAAGGAAAAAATGCTTAACTGCAATGGACTTTTCCTTTCTCTAATGGATTTAAGCAATCTATACACATATTTCAATGGAGATGTAAAGCTGAGGTCTTGAAGACTTGTGGTCATTAAAAATGCTGTTAGCACTTTTTGCAAGAGTGCAGATGTTAATCCAGAGGTTGTGGCCAAATTGCAATTTGAGTAATTACACTTTGCCCATCTATATTCCCTTATGACTTTAATTGGATAAGGTTCCGTAGTCGTCTTCACTTCCTATTCCTAAACTCTTGTGTAATATTGCTGCCATTATTATAATGGATCAAGCGTGCCACTCCAGAACAGGCTTGATCTCAGTATTGCATGGACTGAAATGATCCTCATATGCATACAGGTAGAGGGGGGAAAAACACTATATAATTCCATAAGTATTACTTCTGTTGTATATTCTATAGTTCTCAGAAATGTCATTGGTTCACTAGATGATTGTGTTAACACCAGTAATGTGCAGCTGTTATTGCTGGAGTTATTGCATTTCCCAGTACCCCAGGAAATATTGTAACTCATGAGAAATACCTGGCCTGAAAAAAGAAAAGGACAAGGTGAAAGAAGACATTTTCTTTGCTTCTAGCATTTTTTGTATGAGAACAACCTTCCAAAAACATATACGAGATCTGTAATGGATAGAATTATGGTTTTCACTCTGCCCTTGACACTTGGATCAAACAATGTTACCAACAGACGTTATGCCTTTTCAAGCATTCCACTTATTCTGGTGTTGGACAGCTTCGATGCTAGGTTATCTGCCAGCGTGACTGAAATTGTGTCTCATTTGGTTTTAAATTCAATTTCCAATTTATTTTTTCATGATAGGAAGGTAAAGATAGTGCATATTGTAAGTGGCAGCACACAGCTTATACTTATATTCTAATTGTGATGTCCTGAGCTGCCAGTTTGTGAGCAAACGATGTCAAATAAGATGGCAATAAGATTTGAGTGGATGGGAAAGAACAGCATTTCTTTTCTTTTATAAACATACTTCTATACATAGGGAGGTGTCTTGACAAAAAGTTTTGTTTAAAAAAAAAAAAAAAGTTTGTTCCCAGAATTCTCTGATAGCTCCCAGAATATAAAACTCAAGTGAGGCTTACCCTGATTAAGCTGAATTTTCAGCAAGATATTAAGAGC
The DNA here is from genome assembly GCF_020497125.1 of Mauremys mutica. Lineage (NCBI taxonomy): Eukaryota > Metazoa > Chordata > Testudines > Geoemydidae > Mauremys > Mauremys mutica. The sequence continues at coordinate 82,857,430 of NC_059079.1, read as the reverse complement.
TTGTTTAGGATTTTTTAGCCTCTTGCAACTAGTCAAAGTTGTCTGTAGATTATTACCTGCCCTAATTAAACTAGTAAATATTTGCATCTCCCAGCTTGTAGTCACACACACTAAACTCAACAATGGTTAGGCAATGGATATTCTGTGGCCTCTGCTTTTCATGCTGACCAGTATTGGTTTCCTTGCATGATCTCTGTCTGTTTGTTGTATTGACTGGTTGTCTTTTGTTTTACAGCTAGATTGTAAGTTCATCAGGGGAAGGGACAACATCTTTGTTGTCTTTATAATGTGTATCACAATGAGGACCTTATCTAGGATTGTGACCTTGAAGTTCAAATGCACTAAATAAAAAACAGCCATTGAGCTTTTTTCTTGTGACAAAGGGCAGAGATCCTTATTTCCAGGAAGCAAGGAATCTGTGTACTGATATGGTCTATCTATGTACTGATATGATCCACGAGACCATAACATATGAGCGCCTCACGAGCATTAAACTCCCTGATCAGTTCTGGGAAGAAGCAAGTGATAGGGAGGGAATGCCTAAGCCAAAGCCTGTTGAAGCCAATGGAAAGACTCCCATTAACTTTAATGGACTTTGCATCAGGCCCTGAATGCATAATCAGGCCCCAGCTTTGTGCTCAAAAAGCTATATGAGATCAGCAGCATCTACGGAGCAAGCATGGTAATTGCATATCTGGGTTGTACCCCATTATGAGTTTTCTGTTTTTCTTTGTGTGTTCTAGTTATTTAAGATTTTTATTTGTTTCTTTTTCTATATGTGCATACACACACATTCTTCTTATAACGAGTGCACTAAAAACCTCCAGGTTAAAACCTTTAGAAGTAAACATGCCAACCAAAGAACTGTTATTTTGTTGCTGAACTGGCTAATTCATTTCACCATCTTATGCTGCCCTCCATCATCTGTCTCACTGGCTTGAATAATAGAAGCAGCTTTGCGTGTAGAGTAGCCGCCTATATACTGCAATTTACGTTAAAGTAAACTCTCTGCTAGTGTGACGAGTCAGACAACTTTTACAAGACTTCTTATACCAAAAATTGGTGACCTTGTTTTGATCTAAGCAAAGTAATGAAGAATTAAAAATAAACTCCACAACCTTTGTAAGAGATACCAACCATGTAATACTTTTGAGTTTGCTTCTCCCCAAGGGAAGCAGTCAAATATTTGTTTCTCATGGGTAATTATTTGCTTCTTGTCTGTGTTTAAAAAGAAAGGGTATTTCTTCAAAAGCCTGATGCAACATGACATATACATCATATTTCATCAAGTATCGTTTGTCATAACATGATGCAATGCAAAGTTGACATTCATCTGACTTTTGTTTATATAGTCTAAGAAACTTTTGTTACTTGCCTTATGAGACCTGTACCCTGAGAAATTTTGGGGAGAAGGTCACCCAGATTGTAAACAATTCTGTCTTCCAGAGAGCTTTGAAGTGGAATTGCTCCAGGAACCTTTATTTTGCTCTTGCCATTTGCTGGCACGCTTCAATTATTCTTGAAATTAATGATTGATATACATCAGAGTTTGTCTCCTGTCATTTGATTCTTAGGAGGCTCGATCTAAAATCAAAACTGTATTTCATTGTTATTTTGATCCTTTCCTTGTGTTCAAGGATTGATATTGTAAAAATCCTCTAACCCAAAGAAAAGCCAGTGAAATCGCAATGGGGTAAAACTTAACAGAATTGGGTTTTTTTCTTTCTGAAAAATATTTTTCCTTTCTCTTCAGTCGTCCCTGAAAGCCTCCAGTTTTGTGTATAGTGTATGCTATGACAGAGCCTCTAAATGCAATAGTATCAGATGGAATAAGAAGAGTTTAAATTTTTGATGAAACCAAGTGCTGGGGGATGATGATAATGCAGAGGAATAATAGAGGAAATATTTCCTGTTAGAAAGCAACAATCAACATGTCATCTAGGTTTATTAATAATTTCACTCCTAAACTTTTCAGTGGGGAGACTATGGGTCTTAATAGCATTGTAAAGGTCCTCGGGGCAATTGAAAGACCAAAAATCATTACTTTCTGCTGATAGGCTTTCCCTTCCCGGAGGATACGGAAATACCCTAGGTAATGTTGATTTATTGAAATGCTCAGATAGGCATTGCTCAGATCTCACTCTGCTATCTGCTTCTCTGACACAGTTATTTTCAAATAGTCCATCTTGAGAGACTTTGTCTCATATAAAAAACATTTAATGGTTTTAGATTTAATATAAAATGATAATTTCTAGACGACTTTGGACAGTAGAAAGTAAGTGCAGTGAAGCTCCTGAAACAATCAACATGATGTATAGCCTTAAAGCACCTGTGACTAACATTTCTTTTACACCCATTGAATACAGTTTTGTATGCTAGCTAGCTGGGTTATATAAAACCCAAAGTACTGCTAGGATAGCATCTTGGGGGGGACTACAGCCTGCACCTGACTCTTGAATTCCTTATCCTGGATAGCAAGTGCCTGGCTCCCCCTTTCATTTTTGGAAAGAGCTGGAAAATATACCTACTCCTAATACAATTATTCTTACGCCACTGTGACAATTTTCACACTCCCCCATGGACCATCCAGAGAGCAATCAGATTTTCAAGCTGTGCTCAGCTAATGATCTCCCATCTAAAAAATGTCAGCAAACCTAGACTTCTGGCCAAAACATTTCTGTCAAGAATCCTCTTTATATTGTTAAAGGGACAATATTAACTTTTAATTGGTTTTAAGTATTCCCCTTATGGGATCAAACTTGATAAGCTTTGTCATGGTTCTGCTGAGTATATAGAGTATTTGCTTTGGGAGAGAGATAGGAAGGACTCAACACTGTATTTTTCTGCTTTACAACATAGATGTATGGGCAGAGCCATAATTTGTATGTGGTGTTCATTCAACCTATCCATAGTGGCTCCGTAGTCTAAGCATTAACTTTTGAAAGAGAGTACCTATAGTTCCTGGAGCCTCCAGTTTAAATCCCAGCAATATTAACTCAGACTTTCCTTCACTCAGCCCCTGCAGGTAAACTAAGTGCCATACAATGTGCTAGGAGGCAAGAAGGTAATTTTTCAGAAGAGAACTTCAAAACCAAGGGCCTGTCTGTTGTACAAGGTGTCCTGGTTCTTTTTATAAGAGAAAACCATTTCACCGAGGTCCTTGGCCAACATTCCTTTTTCACAACATGTTGTGCGGGGCATTGGCACTGGTTTCCTACTTGGCTGCTACCCTGTTCTCCAGTGGTTGCATTTCACTGGTGGTATAATTTCTACCATCTACAGTTGTGAAAAGCTCTGTGAAAAAAAACACTGTACAGATTAAATATATTATTTTACAAGATATAGATATTTTTTTTTTCTCTTACCTCTGTATTCTCATATCATTCCTCTAACTGGGACCAAAACCACACCAGCTAAGTTAAAGTAAAGTAAGAACACCCTGCAGCATCTCTAAAGAGTGTTTATACCCACTATTATACCATACATTATTGAAAAGCTGCATCTCTTCTCTCTAATAAGGTGAGGCTGGTTTCCTTTATATACCATATCTCTTTGGGTGAGTAGACATGAGCATCAAGCTTGTGCTTAGTCCATGGAAGTAGGAATCAGGGCACCCAGGCTCAGAGCTGTTCCTGTCACTTAATCACTTAACATCTATGCCTCACTTTCCTCATGTGTAAAATGGGGCCAATACATTTGTGTTACTTAATTAATCACTTTGAGAATCTCACAGGACAGGTGTCATGCCAGTGAAATATTATTATTTAAAATGATGCACTGCTTGCCATTAATTAATAAGCCAACATTTTACCTAGTTCATATAGCACACAATGGTGTCTGAGATATTGTAGTTATTTCCTATTCTAAGTATAAGGAAATACTGAGCTATCTCAGATACCGCATCACAGTTTGAGTTAACTGACTCTTTGGCCCATCTCCTGGTCTTCCTGGAGGGTGCCAGTGTTAGGGCTCAGGCTCCCAGCTGTCACTTCTTCTGGCCGGAGACCTGCATCTCATTCCCTCCAAACCACGGGTTTAAGCTTGCAGCCCCTCTGCACCTTAGTGTGATTTCCCCAGCAGCTCTGACTGGGGTCCATCTGTGGTTAACCTTTCTCTGGGGGCTTATAGCACTGTATGCCAATTACCAACCAGCCTTAACAAATCAAAATATTCTTAGAGTAAAAGCATTACAGAGAAATCATGAAAAAAACCAATGAAAATTCTTATATGTATGCTAAAAACTTTACCAGAGGTCAACCATCAATCTTATGAGGCCCTAGTAAATCAAAGTCCTTCCTAAGCGCAGCCTTTTTATGCCAAAATCCCTTTCTTTGTGTATTGGTCTTTTGTGTTATATTTAGACCGTAAGCTCTTTGGGGCAGGAACAGCAGTATACAAATTAAATAATAATGGTTATAGTCCATAAGTGGAAGCTGATATATTGTTGTTATTATTTGTATTACCACAGTGCTGAGAAGTGCTAGTCATGGACCAGGGCCCCAGAGTGCTAGGTGCTGTACAAACACAGAACACAAAGGCATTCTCAGCCCCTTGAAGCTTCCAATCTAAGTAGTGACTCATAAGTTGCACCACACCTTGAGTGACTTTTCGGTGTGGTTTGTACAGGCTGGCCATTCCATCTTTTCTGCCTCCGAATATTGTAATAACAATGGAAAGAAAGGAGAAAGCACATGGCAAATGGTTTAACGCTACAAGAAATGAGAATTCATGACATCTCTGGGTGTCAGCCAGATAGATCTGCTTTTTTTATAGCACATGTTAATAACATTTTCAGAGTATGCAGATTGTCCTCACATTGTGTTTAAACTTCAGTCTTGTGTCAAATTATATGGGAAATAAAAAAAAATAGAAAAGAAACAATAGGGTTAGCTAGAGCTATAAATAAGAATCAAACCTGCAGTACTAGCTAAAAAAATGTACAAGGCTATTAATGCTTATGCTTCAGGGTATAAACTGGTCATTGGGATCACTGGTCCAGAGTGATAATGTATACATAATAAGATGCATTAATGGATTCCTATGAGGAAGCCAGTGTTAGTACAGAATACTGAATTAGATGTTTTGGTATGGCAGGTCCTTTCTTTAGAGAAGCAGTATGGTAAATCTATCTGAGCACAGAACTAGAAACTCTTGAGTTCTAATCCTGGCTGACAGAGACTGAAACTCTCTGCATCAGTTTTACTATCGTACTGTGCATTCAATATTAAATATTGGTTAGAAGACAATTATGTACTGATTCATTTGAAGGTGCTCCTGTATAAGGGGATTGTTTAAAGAGTCCTGTGCAGAGGATTAGGTTATGTGTCTGGAAAGAGATTGTTTCCTGACTCTCAAATGCTCATGTATAATCATAGGAGTAGAGAGCAATGGAACATGAGTACGGTGCAACCCACTTGGCTTTTCAGGGGCTCTGTTGGTATGGAACTTAGATCCAGAAAAAAGACTGCTCTGCAATTTAACTGTGTTCAGTGATATTTCTCCTGATTCTAACAAGATTTTAAGTGGAGCTTTGAGGTGGCAGATTAAGTTGCATATCTCTCAAATCCCTATGTTGCATGGTTTTAGCAAATGTATGCAGTTCATGGGCCAGTGCGTCTCAGTGCTTGGAAAGGGATTTGATAATGTCAGAGCAGGAGTGGATGGGTGTCTCACATTATAAGGTATACAGGCAAGAGGTGATGTTTGGAACCCAAAGAGTTGTGTGTACCCATGAAAACGTACATAGCATTATCATTGTAACTATATCATCTTGTGAAATCCAGTAGCAGGTATATTATCACCAGGGCACATTTACAAATGCTGCAGTAGAACTGTCATGGTTACACTATGAGAGAGCAGTTACTCACCACTGAACAGTCTCCATAGCAGTCCTCCTGGCACTTTTGATTTGAGAGTGCTCAGGGAATGGCCAGTTGCTCAGCAAATTGTGGCTAGAAAGCCCCTTGCGCCTTCCAGGTTTCTAATTGTGTTATCTGATGTGGAAATAAACATAGCAATGTTATTGCTAAATTTCTTCTTTGAGGGTCTGTTCCCAACAGGGCCGGCTCCAGCTTTTTTGCTGCCCCAAGCGGCAAAGTGAAAAAATAAAATTAAAGCTGCGATCACTTCATTTTTCGGCGGTAATTCGGTGGTGGGTCCTTCCCTCCGAGAGGGACTGAGGGACCCGCCACCAAATTGACCTTGACGTGCCACCCCTTTCCATTGGCCGCCCGAAGCACCTGCTTCCTTTGCTGATGCCTGGAGCCGGCCCTGGTTCCAAAGCCCAATGAAGTCAATTAGATGACTCCCAGTGACTTCAGTCAGACCCTCTGTATTCATTAGAACACAAGTAAGAATGGGTTACTTACTATTCATAAATTGGAATGCAAACTTGCCCATTCCCCTCAATCTCCAAAGACAAAGTTGTAGATAGACGGTGTACTGAATCTTGGACACCAACAATGTTTCTTGAAGGATCACATCCCCACTTTAAAGTTAGATTTTCAGAAATGTTCAATACCCACAACAGCTATTACAGTTTTTAGGAATTGTGGATGTTTGTACACATCTGAAACTCGGGTCCAAAGAGAAGACAGCCCTTTTACATTTAATTTCATATGTCCAGCTCTCTACGTTTTTTTAGTTATTTAAAACAACCCTTAACTGGGATGCGAGTGGAGGTATCAAATAAAGTTATGTTTGTAGTGCAGTCAGAATTTTCTTCCTTTAATTGTTTGATATAGTTTGTGTCAATGTCCTGCTCTGCAAGAGCTTTCAACACTGCATTGATCTCTACTCTGTTGAATGCTTTTTCATAGTCGATGAAGGCAATACATAAAGGAAATTTGTATTCCCTTGAGCATTCCAATAGCTGGTTTATAGTGAAAATATGGTCCATTGTGCCGAAATTCCTTTGAAAGCCTGCCTGCTCTCTCTTCTCTGTCACTCATCCAGAATCTGTGAGAGTCAGTTTGTTATTATTTTGGTGACCAGCTTGTAAACATGTGAGAGCAGGCATATTGGATGATAGTTCTTTAGATCTTCATGCTAGCCCTTCTTGTACAGCAGAATGGTGTTGGACACCTTCCATCTAGATGATATCTTCTGCAATTCCAAGTAACGGCTAAACCTCTGAGCAAGGGTTTCCCAGAGGTCTTGGCCTCCAGCTCTTATCATTTTGATTGTCAATCCATCTTTACCTGGGGCTTTTCCTTCCTTCATGTGATGAACTGCATGTCGAACGTCGCTGACAAGGACTGGGAGCACATGCTTGTTGAAGTATTGATACTGGGACATTTATCTGAGACATAAACAATTTGGCGTAGATATCTTTGCAGACCGCTTCCACCCCTGTTCTGTCAATTGCTGGTTTTCCATCCCTGTTCTTCAGTGCCATTATTGTTGACCTGTACAGTGTCAATTCCCTTTTCATTTTTTGAGACTTCTTCAATCTTCAGCTGTCTTTAAGAGCCTTTCATTTCGGTACTTCTCGAAGTCCTCCTTTAGTAGTCTTCTTATCAACTTGCAGAGGAGGGAGTACTCAAGTTTGTCACCACCATTTCGCTTCATATTCCTCTGTTTCTCTAACAAGTTCTGCGTTTCCTCCGAGATTCTTCCCTTCACTCTTTTCGGTCTTCTTTCTCGGCTAATTTCAGGAACAGCAGTATAAAGGCATTCTCAGCCCCTTGAAGCTTCCAATCTAAGTAGTGACTCATAAGTTGCACCACACCTTGAGTGACTTTTCGGTGTGGTTTGTACAGGCTGGCCATTCCATCTTTTCTGCCTCCGAATATTGTAATAACAATGGAAAGAAAGGAGAAAGCACATGGCAAATGGTTTAACGCTACAAGAAATGAGAATTCATGACATCTCTGGGTGTCAGCCAGATAGATCTGCTTTTTTATAGCACATGTTAATAACATTTTCAGAGTATGCAGATTGTCCTCACATTGTGTTTAAACTTAATCAAACCTGCAGTACTAGCTAAAAAAATGTACAAGGCTATTAATGCTTATGCTTCAGGGTATAAACTGGTCATTGGGATCACTGGTCCAGAGTGATAATGTATACATAATAAGATGCATTAATGGATTCCTATGAGGAAGCCAGTGTTAGTACAGAATACTGAATTAGATGTTTTGGTATGGCAGGTCCTTTCTTTAGAGAAGCAGTATGGTAAATCTATCTGAGCACAGAACTAGAAACTCTTGAGTTCTAATCCTGGCTGACAGAGACTGAAACTCTCTGCATCAGTTTTACTATTGAACTGTGCATTCAATATTAAATATTGGTTAGAAGACAATTATGTACTGATTCATTTGAAGGTGCTCCGTTATGTGTCTGGAAAGAGATTGTTTCCTGACTCTCAAATGCTCATGTATAATCATAGGAGTAGAGAGCAATGGAACATGAGTTGCAAGTCGCTCTCCTCATGGATTCTGTTCACCTATGCTATACCTTCCAATGAACTTTTTACCTTCTTTCCCTCCTCCAACTTTGACGATGAAATCTCCCATCGCGATCGTATATGTGGATTTTTGAGCGAGGGTCTCCTCGAACTCCTGATAGAATTCTTCTACATCGTCATCTTCGCGTGTGCTTGTGGGAGCATAGATCTGAATAATCTTGAAGATGCTGTTCTTGTTCAGTTGGAGATGTAGCACTCCAATGCGTGATGACTTGAACTTGCAGGAGATGATTTTTGAAGACCGTTCCCTGTTGATAATGAAGCCGATTCCTCCAACGGTTCTCGCACCTTCTCCTTTTCCTAACATTATAGTATTCTCATCTCTCCACTTCACTTCCATCTCCTTTCTTTATCGTGTTTCACAGAGACCAAGGATGTCACAGGCTGTCCTTGCCTTCTCCTCCATTAGATGGTTGATCAAATTGTCTCTCGTCAGTGTCCTGCAGTGCACACTGAGAGGGCAGTCCTTTTTCTGGCCCCCTGAGATTCTTAAAAGCCTCTCATCGACTGAACTCCCACCAAGTATGAAACAAGGAGACACGATTTCACCGAAACTCCTCACAGACTGCCTCAAAATGGTAATGAAGCGGATGAATTGGAAGAGTGGAATCAACATAAATGGAGAGCAGTTAAATCATCTCAGATTTGCGGATGATATTGTGTCAATCACCTAAAATACTATCAAACTACAGAAAATGCTGCGAGAACTCAACACAAAAAGCAGTCAAGTCAAACTGAAAATTAACTGTTCCAAAAAGAAATTTATGCGGTCTGATACCTTGCTAAAAGCCCAAACAACAGTCAAGGGAGAACAAATAGAAGAAGTTGAATAATATGTCTATTTGACCAAGAAATTAACATGTGCCATGATCAGGAAGGTGAACTCTCATGAAGAAAGAAAGCTGGTTGGCACAGCAGTAGGAAGCCTAAAGATGATAAATAACTTGATGAGCTACAATAACTGTTTATCAAGGATGTCCTCCAAAGAAAAATCAACAAGGCAACATAAGCCAGTCTCTTCAACTCAACAGTATTGCCGGCAATGTTGTACAGCAGCGAAACATAGGTACTGACAAAGACAGAGGAGCAGCAACTGTCTGTCACGCTGAGGGCGATGGAAAGAACAATATTTTAGGAATTTCAATCCGTGACCGAGTCCCCAATAAAGTGATCAGACAGCAGAGTGGAGTGCAGGACGTCATTGTTGAGAGCAGGCATAGTAAAATGTGATGGGCCAGGCAGATAGTGAGGCTAACTGACAACTGATAGACTGCGGCTGTTGCTGAGTGGTACCCACAGGAACTGAAACAACTACTCGGCCGACCTCCAAAGAGATGGGAAGATTTTATTGTGAAAAGACATGACCACACATGGAGAAGGAAGGCCAGGATATGAGAAGAATGGAAGCCGTGTTGTGATCAGCACAATCTATATGAGGGCTGAAGGACTGATTGATCAAGGTGATCTAAACAACCCTTCCCTGCCCATCATCAAAACACCTGATTTTGAATAGTACATAAACCCCCTAATTGATGTAATATTTGAGAAATGGCATAATTCTCACAGCTCTTCTTTTTCCAAAGCAAACCAATATACTTGTAGCTGCTGTATTTTTTAAAAAAATCCCTCCCCACTACACAGTTATTTGTAGCTCATCAAGTTATTTATCACCTTTAGGCTTCCAACTGCTGTGGCAATAGCAAGAAACCACTGAGCATCACATATTGAAAGATACAGTGTACCAATCCTTCAAGCTGCTGATTCTTGATTACATGAAGAGTGATACCCCTCCTTGAAGTTCCAAGACTAAGAATGTCACAGCTGTTGTTGCAATGGTTACTACTAGCTTCAACAATGTGCCTATGCAGTAAAGTGGAGACGTTTATTTCCAAATGCAGATTCTGAGTCTCTGCAAAGTTCTGGGGTGTTCAAAACCCCGGGTCCAGTTTTGGTCCAGCTCTATGAAAAAGCAGGTCTCTCTCTCTGGGACATTTAAGCTTACAAATACACATTTAATTTAGTTACTTATTTGAGTGTTCTGTACTGTGTGTTACAATGTTTTTGATTTGATATAAATAAACGTTTTGAGATTTAACCGCTGCAATATTGAATCAATTCCTTAGTATAGCTGTAAACAACAATGTATATAGTTTTGTATTTAAATAATATACTTGAACTAAATTAAATGTATTCTTGGGAACTTGAACTCAACCTGTTGCCTCCTTAATCTTGCAGTCTTGTAGAAATGGTTTTCATTAGTATTGCTGTATTGACTTAACTATTGACTGATTTAAAAAAAAAGACGCCTCTAATATTGTGGCTGAAAATTTGCAAGGTTCATAGATTCTCTGTTGCAGCTGGCAATGCTATATGTCTCAAAACTGAATTTTACAGCAAAACACTGTACATAGTTATATCTATCTTTTCCATGTTTATCCTCCCCTGCCACACAAAACTAAGGGAACTGTTTTAAACAGTTTAAGTGATTAAGTCCATTCCTATTCAGACAAGCAGTTAAGTGTTTCATAAAGTCAATGGGACCTGAGCACGTACTTAAAACTAAACATACATTTAAGTGCTGTCCTGACTAGAGATAGATTTAAGCGTGTTCTTAAGTGCTTTCATGAATCTGAGTCATTATGAATGTACCATGTAATAACGTATCTAAAATATCCTTAGTCATTTAAAACTAGCACACACCAAAAAGAAGGTATTAACTTTGTTTCCTTTTATAGATGTGAACTAGACCTACAGTATTATGAGAGATTGTTGAGAAAGTACATAGATTAGTATACGAAAAAGAGATGCTGCTTCAGAACATAGGTTGATTGCAGAACATATGAAACATTGGGCTTCCTGAAGTAACTTAATAAATAAGTGGTCGTATTTGCATTTTATCACTCACAACAATCCATTTACTGAAATCCAAATTAAAATGTTTTGTTCAATGCCAAAATTCAGACTTTGGGAAAATAGTTCCACTGGGCTCATCTGTACTTGGATATTATCCAAATACATTGTCTTCCTGCTGTGTCTGACTCTGTCTCCTTTCCAAGAAGTGTACAAGGACCTAGAGCACGGTGTGTAGATTAAGCGTTTGATGTATAATAGTATGTTAGGTTAAACCACTCCTTCAGCCTACTACCAGAAGGATGAAGCATTTTAAAAATATGTAGGGCAGAATGAATAGGGCAGACAGCACACGTGATGAACTGCAAGGTTTGGGATGCACCGGTCCAAAGTAATAGACATTCTGGTAAGATAAAAATGAGAAGATATGCTATGTGCTATTTAGGATATGCTATATGCTATTTCCATTTCTTAAGAGACTGTATCTAGCAGCTTACAGTACCTTGTGAAGTATAGGATTTCTTTTTGTTAGTCACTTTTTAAAGAGTCTCCTCATAGGGCAACTTTTTGCTTACACAAGTAGTTACAATAAAATGTACCCATTTGTTTGTCTCATCTGCCCATCACTGTGGTCTCTAAGGGCCACAAAAATACTTAGGAAAATCAACATTTCTCTCCGAAGGACAATATTCCCCATCCCCTCCCCTAGTTATGCAATCTTGAGAGAGGTGATTCTTGTGTGGCAGTGCAGCAAGAGTGCCAGCTCCCAAAAATCCTGTCTGCAGAGGATACAGGCAGAGTGCTTAGAGAATCCAATCAGGAGAGGTCACTTTGCACTCTATAGCAGAATGCACTCTGTAAGATGGAGAGAAAGGAGGGAAGAAGCATGAATTTACCACTGTCACCTGTGGGTTGCCTTGTGCCATTGGTGGTGTTAGCATTTCCTCTTGCACACAAAGACCCCAAGTTTCAGGATTCTGGATGTCACCTGTACAAGGTGATCATGGAAAGAGGGTCCCTTTTACTCTCTCTCTCTCTTGCATAATTGCAGACCATTGGCCAGATTCTGACTTTGAATAGGCAGTGTGTTCTGGACATAATTTTCAAACTTAAATGCCTAAAACGAAGCTCTCAAATCCATATTTAGGCTTCTGGCTATGTGGGCTGATTTTCGGAAGTGCTTAGCACCCTTTGAACAGGTGATGAGAAGCTCTGGAAAACAAGTCACTTATCTAGGAGTTTAACTTTAGGCACCCAAGTTTGAAAATGTTTAACTTAATTAATTTACAATTAATTGAGAAGAGTTTATTTGCGATACTTCGTAGTTCCATGTGAAAATAGATCAATCTGGCTGTAAATATTTTCCTCAGTGATATTTTCTTATATTGTTTGAGTCATTAAATGTGCTTCATAGTGTCTAAAAACAAACATACATCAGTATAATTGTAATTTTGTTAGTTACTTTTTCTAATTATTGTTCACTAGAAAACTACAAATTAATGTAATGATTAAGACATGCAGTTAATCCACTTGTGGATTAACTTGTATTTTTCATCTCTTTCATTAGTTTTATTAAAAATTTAAAATTGCCAGAACATATGGAATTTCATTAAATAAGCTTGTTTACCATTATGTGCTTATGGTTAGAAAAGTGACTATATTTAAATGATACTTTCTCGGCCATTATATTTTCTTCCTGTGTATTTCTGAATTTTATCTGCTTACTTACTGACTAAAACAAGTTTGTATTCCTATTATCAAGGCAAAGCCATCTCAATCCTGGGCGAATGAGCTAGATTTATTTTCCCCCATCCCTTATTCATCGTCAACGACATTGTTAGCCACATTCCACTGAGAGAAGGAGGAATAGCAGCATAATTTTCAGATTTCACAGAGTTTGTGGTACTGCCAGTTAGAAAAATTGGGCCAAAGCCTGATCCCATTGAAGTACGTGAAGGATTTGGTCCATCTTTTTCATTGTAAAATGTACTTATTTGAGGCCTGATCTCTTCTCCCTGTACTGGTGTAAAACCAGCATAAGTGAAAGAAGAATCAGGCCCCTTCCCTGGTGATTTGTAAGAGAGATTAAGTATGGAACTTCCCAGTGTCATTTTACCATCATTATCTAACTGAACCTGTGCTGTAACGGGTAAATTTTCAAAAGGCCTGAGGCTTGTTGAAGCTATCGGGCAAAAAAAAAAACCCTGCCATCAACAAATGTTGATGACTATTTCTCTTTTTTCTTGCAGGCCCTTCAAATCACCACAGCCAGTCAACACTGAGACCACCTCTCCCACCACCTCACAATCATACACTGTCTCATCATCATTCCTCTGCCAACTCCCTCAATAGGAACTCTCTCACAAATCGGCGGAACCAGATCCATGCACCAGCTCCTGCACCAAATGACTTGGCCACCACTCCTGAGTCTGTGCAACTTCAAGACAGCTGGGTACTCAATAGCAATGTTCCACTTGAGACCAGGTAGGTCACAAGGAATGGTCTTCAGTAGGACTGCACTAAAAATACACAGTATAATCTCAATTATCTGAATGTCATGGGGACATTGAATAAGCGTGGATAAATGAGATTTCATACGATTGAGGGAATTTACAGCACATGTTTCAGATAGCAGGTATTTTTAGTTAATTGAGACTTGGAAACTCAAGGCTGTCTTATACTGAAAGTACTCCAATGTTATATAAGCATGTATAAAATCAACTGCATTGAAAAAGAACAGCTAAGAAAATACATGTGAATTTGGTTAAAAGAAAAGAGATATATTTTATTGACTTTATGTCAATTCATCTTTCACCTAACACCACATAAATATATATTTAGTTTAGAACACCTCTTATTTACTTGGCATTTGCAAATGGACAGTTAGACATCTCTTTGTTCATGTCTCTTGTTTTAATACTTGTTTGTTCATTCAGACAGCTCTTGTGTACCTAACTAATAGAATTAGCATAACATATTTTTACTCCAAAGCTCAGGGAGAACTTACTTATAAGGGTATATTGACTGTCGCTAATAAATTATGCATTTGGCCTATCCTGCAGTAGTAAATGAAGACTCATTTGAAATTTAGCGTTTTGGGAGACCTTTAAAAACAATCCCTGATTCAAGATTGACAGAAGTATAATTTTAATTTATATTTCATCCAACATGCAGACTCACTTTAATCCCTCCCGTACACACTAGCAGCTTGATGCCTGTGGGGCACACTGTTATGTATTAAAAAAAAAGAAGAAAGGAAGAAGAAAAAGTGCAGCAGTTATGATTGCCAAAATAAATCAATACAAAAAGAAGTTTTCTGACATACTGCATTTCTGAGCATTCAGTTTCATTGTCATTTTTTTCCATCTTAATTCTAACTTGTCTTTAAGTATCAAGAGACGCTGGTCTCACAGAAATTAGAACTAGCAACTGTGGTGATACATCTGAGCACTGGCACCAACCACTGCTCTTTCTGCCCACTCCTATCTTTCGAGAGGGCAGGCTTGTTATTGAAACATACGGGACTATCTGATGGCGTCATAAAGCATGTGTCTTGTATCTGCAATTGCTGGGAGCCCACACGAATAGATTAGAAAGTTATTGTACTTTATACATTTTGGTAAATGTAATTGTAGCATCTCTCACTCTCGAATGGGGAGAGAGGCCACTCCACCTCACTACAGGTGGGTAGTAATCAGTCTATGGGGAAGCTCTGGCCCTCTGGGGTGTAGGGGGCAAAGTGCAAACAGTCTTTAGCCCACAGCCTTCTGCCTGGGACAGACAGCAATTGTCTATAATTGGCAGTCTATAAGGAAGCTCTGGCCCTATGGGTGGGGCAGAGCCCAAGGAGTCTTTAGCCAAGAGCCTTCTGGCAGAGGCAGACAGCAGATTGTCTATGGCCCAGCTTCCTGGCTGGGGCAGAGCAAAAGCAGGCAAGCACAAGCTATCTGGCCTAAGGTGAGTAGGCTGCCACTCCAGAGATTGGGTTGGCAGTAAGGGGACCTGGGCCCACCCTTCTTCCAGCCCAGGGCCCTAACAGTTCCAGGGAATCCTGCCACTGGATCAATGGGGATCCTGCCAAAACACGCTGACTCACTCTCTGGCAGCAAAAGCTGGGTGTAGGGGGGCTCCAGAGTCCAAAGATCCTGTGTCCCCTCTGGTTACTTGGCAACCAGCAGTACCCACAGCTCCTCAGGGCACTTGCCTGCCTCCTCCAATTGCAGGGCACAGCTCCACTTAGGGCCAAGTCTGGGATCCTGGAAGAGATGTCTGCTCCCTCCAGTCTTCAGCACCAGCTGAGCTGCAGGGCTCTCACTTTATACTTCCTGTCCTGCCCCAGGACTTCTGGAGGGATGGGGGCAGATTTAGCCCCACTCACCAGGGGGAGTGTAGTGGTTTCTTGCTCTCCAGGTCAGAGGGAGCCCACTCTGCCTCACTACAGTAATGCTATGAAATAAAAGAATGGAGCAGATGAGAAAGTGGATTGGTGGTGGGATGTACTTGCACACCCATGTTTGCATAAGTTAATTGTTGGTTGAGAAGTTGGATTGTTTTCCACCTGGTGTCTCTCATCCATGGTTTTGGTTTGAAGGGCAGCCATGGCTGTTGGGATTTGATGTGAATTGGAACCTTTCTAAGAATACAGGAATTGCCATACTGGATCAGGCCAAGGTCCATCTTCTTAAGTCTCTGGCTGTGGCCAGTACCAAATGGTTCAGCAGAAGGTGCTAGAACCCTGCAGTAAGTAGATGTGAGATAATCAGCCCCTATTCCTCCCTGTCCTTTGGTCTTGTCCTGATCTCTAATAGCTAGAGATTGGTTTAAGATTGGCTTCTTTTTGTGGAGCTCTAGAGGTCAGTCTTTATTGCTGGACTTTATTGCTGGACAGTGGCTACATAAACTGCCTGGGAGTGAGTGTGGTTTGGTTTTATGCTGAATCTAGAGTGTGGAGCTGTTACGGTCCGTTAGTCAGAGTGGCTATACTGCAATGATTTGTTCTGGAGAAGACTAGTATTGGAGAGTTGGGGAGCAGGTTTACCCTCAGTTATGCTTGCTCTGCTCTTGTTGGTTTTGTGGCAGTGACACAGGTAGATCTGAGGGCAAAACCAGGCAGTTGATGTGGAGGATAAAAAGGAATGCATTTAACTTTGTTTATATGTATTATCAGGGGCTTTAATATTTGCCATTTCAGGATCCAAGGAATATTATACTATTGTGTTCATCTTCTAGACTCTATGGATTTTGACCTATTCTGAGACTCACTAAAGATATTCTTTAGATATTCTGCATCCGACAAAGTGGGTATTCACCCACGAAAGCTCATGCTACAAAACGTCTGTTAGTCTATAAGGTGCCACAAGACTCTTTGCTGCTTTTAAAGATATTCTGTACCTCTACTTAATATTATTCTGCCCCACTAAGACTCTGATATGGGCCAGGGATGCTGTGGAGGAGCTGAGCACAAAAGCCAGTGGGGAGTGAGGGTTATCAGAAGTTTCAGGTGACCAAATTGAAAATTGGAGATGATGGTTCTGGTGCTGATTTCTTTTACTAAGAAAGTTGTAACAGATAAGAATATTTTGACCAACTGCCAAGACACTATTCTTAATTGCCAGATCTGTTGAGAATAAATCAGCTACTATGTGGAACTTGATCTTACATAGTAAAATGGATCTGGCATCTATTACTGAGAACTGTCTAGATAAAAATTAGAGTCCTCTTTGGAATGGCCTGATCCTGCCTGGTAATTCACTGTCTGAGGCTAGAATGCAAAGGGAGATATTTAAGAACTCTTTTTAAGAACTCTTCTGGAGTGTAAACTGTTGTTCTTCAATATAAAAATACTTGGAACATATAACCATGGTGAACCAAGTTTTAAATTCTCCCAATTTACCAACCACTACATACTTGGGGAGAATTTCATAGTGCTTTTTCTGAATTCATATTGGTCATGAGCTAGGAGCCCAAGGGATGTTATTCTTAGAGTGTTAGATGTCAGGGATGAGTGGCAGAGCAAGGAAGACAAAATGCGATCCCAGTTCTCCGCTGTAACCACTAAACCATATTTGTTGTCTAGGGTACACAATCCTGCAACCTTAGCACAGTTAATCCTTACTCACGTTTTTTGGGATCAATGTGACTAACTACGTAAGGAAGGGTTTTTTAGGATTGCACCTTCGGTGTACAAGATGTCTACACCTCTCAGGCACAAGACAGGGACAACAGAGAAAAAAAGTGAAATATGTATATTGGCATATGTATATTTATGTGTTGATTTACATCTGTATGATATATAGACTGCATTTGATTGCTAAGGAGTCTTACAGAATTAACAAGATAAAATTTCACAGGACTTGTCATCAGCCTTATTTTCCAATTGTGCGCCTAGCAGCCCGTGTCAGTTTAATTATAGGTGATAGATCCTAGAATTTTTTTTTAAATAAAATCTCTAGCAACTCACAAATTCACCTTGAAAACAAAAGATCAGTTTGCTAATGCAGTATTCTTAGCTGATATAGGATATTCGGGGATTATGAATTGAAGTCATTGATACACACAGGTTTTTCACAACAAAGCATCAAGATTGTAGAAAACATTCTCGATGTGCTATGCTCGAAGATTATTGCAAAGTTGTCCCATGATTGATTTTTCTTACTATCTAAGATTAAATACCTGACAGGTCTTGATGATAAACTCCATCATAAGAATATTAACCCAGGAAAGGGTTTTTTTTTCCTTTTTATGATTTCTAGTAAGTTTTTACTAAAATTGATACCTGTAGAACCAAATCCATCTGTAACTTTCAAGATGAGTCTGTAATTCTTACCCATGTTCCAAAACTAATGTGGCCTCTAAATTCTTATTAGAGGCAATGCAGAAACGAATGAGACCTTTATGTTGCCCTTTCAGTTCAGTCTTTATTTTATAGCTTTACCTTGCTGCATTGCACTGATCCCACCAAGCCACTGGCTCTTCACGTTGCAATGCACTTTAATTTTGCAGTTTTCTTAGTCTTCCTTGAAACTTGTCAGCTTATTAATCTCAATATTGGAGCTGCTCAATAGGCAAAGTCACCATTTACAATCTATGCTGTGTATTTGAGAGGGAGGAGAGTTTTACAACTCTTACTTTTTTAGCTTTTCAGTCAGGGCCGGCTCCAGGCACCAGCCCAGCAAGCAGCTGCTTGGGGCGGCCAACGGTGAGGGGCGGCGGGTCCCTCACTCCCTCTCGGAGCGAAGGACCAGCCGCCGAAGACTGAAGCGTCGGTGGTAGAGCTGCAGATCGCGATTGTGGCTTTTTTTTTTCTTTTCTTTTTGCTGCTTGGGGCAAGAAAAACCCTGGAGCTGGCCCTGTTTTCAGTTATCTTGAGTAAATTCTGCTCCACACCAAAATGCACATTACCAGCTATCACATTTCATCCTGTTGATAATAACCCACTTTAATTGAATTGTCTCGACCCCCCACTTGGTAAGGCAACTCCAATCTTTTCATGTACAGTTATATATATCTTCCTCTGTATTTTCCACTCCATGCATCTGATGAAGTGGGGTTTAGCCCACCGAAAGCTTATGCCCAAATAAATTTGATAGTATCTAAGGTACCACAAGTACTCCTCATTGTTATTTCTGGCTATGAAAGAGACAATTTAGTGAATAGGAGCATAGCTATTTAACAGGAAAAAATTACATTAGAGACACAAAATTCAGATATCAGTTTAGATTCCAAACACCATGGTGTCTGAGTATGGAAGCCACAGAATAAAGTTATAAATCTGAATGGAGGCTGTAGCTGAGTGTTGCAATGTAAATCTGGGGTATCCTTTGCTCCAAAGAAGACTGCTCTCCTTTCTCCTCTGTTGTGGCCTTTGGAAACCCATCTCTCCACTCCTTCCTTACAAATCCTGTAGTCCATTGAACGGTGCTGCAGATAATTTTTAAATATCAGTCTTCACTGCTTGGATCTTATTTCAGTGTTGTGAGGTTTTGTTTGTTTGTTTTCATTTTTTGTTTTATTTTGTTGTTGTTTTATGAGACTAGTTTGGGATGGAGCTGAGTTATAAATAAATAAAATATGTCCAATGTGATTAGATCATTATGGGTTTTATGGGATTATGGGTAAATGGCATATGTTTCAGTTTGGGTTTTCTTAATCATAGCTCTTTAACATATATGCAAAAGAAAAAAATATACACTGGTAAAATACATAGTTTTAAATGTACACTGAAAAATCACTCAAATTATTATTTAAGTAAATTTGATGCACTCTCCCCACATAACCTTCCTTGCTACAGTCATTGCATGCACACACCTTGCTCTTAAGAGGAGTGTGTGAAATTTTAGGCCAGAATAAGTCATTACATCTTCTTTAAAGTAGCTGAGGTATCTAATGGAAGAGCTAATATATCCTTAACTAAAACCACATGAGTACACTACCATGACACATCAAGATGCTGCCTCTAAGGTTCATTTCTAGAATACTGAGCTGCTTTACCTTTAAGCTCAGTGCTGCAGTTTAATGCTCTTTAACTTTTATTATTCTCCTGCAGTCTGTTTCAGATGGTCTTCCCCTCCTTTGAAAAAAGCGCTGGGATCCACATTTTCCAGTTAAGAGGTGTTCATTTATTGCTTCCCCAATCAGTACTCTTTATGAGATTGAATAATGAGAATGCTAACTTTGAACATTCAGATATGATTTTCATCATTTTGATATGGCCAGAGAAGCAGTTTCAACTTTAAAGGTTGAAACACTTTTGAGGGATTCTTTATAGGCGCACACAGTGAGAGCACTATCACTTTACAGTGAAAGTTTACATCATTCCCTGCACTGTAATAGTCGTCTTTGTTATGGAAACTTCACACGGGGCCATTTGCAGATGCCAGTCAAAGGCATAATGGCTCATAAATGAGGGTAACCCAAGAGCTATTATAGATTTTCTTTGAAAGGATATTTGTCTGAGATTGCATTATACCTAATGCTAGTTCTTATGCCTGATGTTATTTATATTGCTATGAATTAAGCCTGCATCACTGTAATTAGCAATGCTTAGTTCAGAAAGAAAGGAAAAATTTTAAATAGCAATAGAAATTAGGCCCATTCTTCTTCATTACAAGAATATTTTTGACTGATTCCATCCATTCTATGGGTTGCATATATTTTGTTGTTCACTTCTATATACTGTATATTTGGGATTGTTGGTAGGGAGCTGTCTGTAGGCTTCAGGGAACATTATGACAGAGTGGCAGCTCTGCTGCAGTTAAGGTGGAGAGTCGCTTGCTGTTGACAAGGCAACAATTCTATGGAGTCTAAAATCTACATTTGAACTTGGATTGTCTTTAAATCTGTCACGCTATATTGGGGTATGGTGTAAGGTTAGTGGTCCAAATTTGAGGTCATTTGAGTAAAGATTCAGCCTCTCCTCCCCCTTACAAATCAGCTGTTTACAAAATCATCCGGTTCTTCTAACATTTTATGTGTGTGCGCACCCACATTTGAGGCTCAAAGGATGGTTATAAACCTCCCCAATCTTATCTCAACTAGTGCATGATATGCATTGCCCTTTTGGGGAAACAATATTGATAAAAGAACAGGAGTACTTGTGGCACCTTAGAGACTAACAAATGTATTTCAGCATAAGCATCCGAAGAAGTGAGCTGTAGCCCATGAAAGCTTATGCTGAAATAAATTTGTTAGTCTCTAAGGTGCCACAAGTACTCCTGTTCTTTTTGCGGATACAGACTAGCACGGCTGCTACTCTGAAACCTGTCAATATTGATAAAGTTGTTATGGGTGAAGTTTGGAACTCCAGGTCAGCAGGAGCTCAACTGACACACCTCAAAGACTGAAATATGCATGTGCGAAAAGACTAGGGTTCTGGGATTCCCTGAACTGTTCTTACTCACTGTGAGTTCAAGTCCTATCCTTGGCAGTTTTCAGAGACTATACATTGTGCAAACTAGCTAGTCTTCACCTGTGTTCTTCAGGGGCACCCTTTGGAAATTCTAGAGACCAAGATTTCTAGTTTGAGTGATACTTTAAAGTTCCTTAAAATCCACTTGCAGATTCCAGTTGTACTTCACAAGTATTGTCAAATAATTAGTAGTAATTAAATAGAGGAAAAATGAAGGACTCTTGTTAGCAGTTTGGGAAATACAATTATGACTGATATTCTTTCCCCCTTTTCTGAATAATGGAACTAAGTATGATCAAAGGAAAGCAGGTCACTGGGTCATTTGGTCAAAGGCTTCCTGTTATACAACCCCCCATATATAAGCTCTTCATAACATTTTCAGATGCTCATGATCCAACCTCTGCCTTTTGGAGTTTAGGAGGAAATGTTCCCTGGAGGCAAAGTATCTCACAATGATTTACGGTCTTTTGCACTTTTTTGTGAAGCATTTGGTGCTAGACACTGTTGGTGACTGGTAGGCCACTGGTCTGAACCAATGTGGCAGTTGTTGTGTCAGAAACTCTAGTGTCTAGTTTCAACAATTCTTTGCAGTTTGGGTTGTCTTTTGCACTCCTTTGGGACAGAGATAAATGATTACCCAGGCCATGAAGAATCAGAGCCCTAAGTGAATGTCAAAATAACAGAAGGCAGGTATATTTGTGCTGGTATTACTGTAAGCAATATGCCCATAGGTGCCATTGCTGATGGAAACAAATCTGTAGGAACCTCTATGAGCATGAAGCATGTGTGTTTTCAGGAGGACAGACAGATATGAAGACAATGAGCACCATGGAAACACCTTGAGTTAAATAATATAATTAAGAAGGGCTCAAGGTGTTTCCATGGTGCTCATTCCATGGTGCTCCATACTAAAGGCAGTGTGCACCTGCACTACCTACAGACATTTCCAGGAGGGATTATGTCTGAGTGAGGTCTGAGCACACACAGAGAGAGCAGCTGCTACTATGCCCATTCATAGGGTACGGTACATTTCCTCTTGAATGTCTGGCTGGTTTGGGATGGGGGTGAGGCAATGGGTGTATTACACTCTTTTCCTCTTTGATAGCCTGTGGTCAGGGAGCAGATCCTTCAGTCACCTCATTGCCAGATGGAAGCTGGGTAGACTTCTTGTGCACCTAGGCAGCTGCCATGTGCCTTCTGGGCCTATCTAAATAAGTTAATAAATAAATGAATGAAGCATGTTAGAGAACCTGAGGTTAGTATGCGCTTTGCCCAAAAGCATCTTCAAGCAGTTTATAGGCCTTTGGTACAAATACTTGGGCAAAGTGCAGAAACATTTTAGAAAGGTCAGTTTAGCAGACTAAAGTAGTTCTAGGTTAATCTAATGAATGTAGACTCTTTGATTACCAGAAAAGGGAGAAGGGGGCACACTGGCAAAAGCACCCCTTTAAGAGAGAAGTTCCAAATAATGATAGAGATGTTCTAGCTGTTAGAAGGCAAGATTTCTGCATTCAGCCTTTGTTCTCATTCTAGTTCGTAAAGATTGGGACATGAAAAACCAACGGTGGAATCCACTTTGGGGCAAGAAGCGAGCATGTTTAAGATTTGTTATTAAAATATTGTTGTTTTTCATCCTTGATTAATTGGCCTGATTTAGGCTTTTATCCTTGTAACATTTAAATATAGTCTCTGATTGTAAGGTTATTTTATGTGGATAGCTCTATTGTTGAGATGTTTTGTAATTCAAGGAAGAATCTGAGTAAAAGGGACGTGAACAGTTGTGCATGTCTGCACACTATGGCCACTTGGAACTTTGCAGCAGATAAAACCAAATCTTTCCTTGTCAAAGGGACAGGCTACTATAATTTCAGCTAAAGGAGAACTGCCTGTAGCTATTGGAGGTATTGGTTCTATGACACACAGTGGAGCAGTTCTGATTCTATCTAGTGCAAGTACACATGCACGTTACTAGCCAATTTTCTTGTGGCATGTTCACATCTGAAGTTATTCTCACTGATTATTTTTATTTTTAACAAGGGCCTGTGTATTAAAGCACTTTGTCATATACTGTGTCAAATCAGTGCCGTTGCAGATTTTACAAGCTGCAATATGTGGCAATTCACTCTTGCCTTTCTTAGGGTAGAATCAAGCTATTGGTGTCTTTTTGACTAGATGAAGACACGTCCAGCTGCAGACATGGCACTGGTACTCTGTGTAAACTTCAAGCTCACCTCTCCCTCCCTGTACCCAATGACTTGTTTTGCTTTAGAATGTGAACTTTATCCTCTGAAAAAGTGTTGCCACTCATTAAACAATATGATGATAATGCAGCCATTGTACTGTACTGATGTTTTCTTTTTCTCTACCTGCTTTAGTTACTTTTAACTGAAGCCTCCTGCACATAGCCCCTTTTATGTTCTGTTTAATGCTGTGACAGAATAAGGTGCCCTAAAGGCTGGCACCTGCCTTTCAGTCTAACATACTACCTTGCTGTCAGGCAGCTTTCAATTACTGTGCTTCTGTGTGTCCAACTGTGTCTTTGTTAAGAGTTTCAAGATGGCAGTGACAGGTTATTCTGGTACTTAAGGCAACATGCATGACAACCTGCCTTAACACTTGCATTTTTAAAAAGCTTTGCCTTAGGGGCCTAGGGAACCCAGCATTTAAGAAACCGTGAGCCTTTCAAGGACTGGTGTGCTGGTTTTAGATAATGCTTCATTGGAAACTTGGTTGCTGCTGAGAGGCTTCAGAATCTACTTGAGTGGATGTTAAGTGTCATAACAATATTTATGTGTTGATTCTAAATGATTGGTTCCTTGCGTAATGGCATTTTCTTGGCTACTAAACCGTGCAGTTCCTTGCATATTGATTATGTGCTGCAGGCCAAGAAACATACTGAAATAGCATGTTCTCACAAGTTTTGTCCTGTTTGCGTCAGTGGCGTGGGTTTATATGTACAGAGGAGATAGTGGTGTGTTTGTGTGTGTGTGTTTACGCATATGGTGCCTGTTTGTGTAGGTATATAATAGGAATGACAGGTACTGCATGTTCAAACACAATATATATAAAACACATATTATAGGTATATACTGAGAGAGGGATTGCATTTACAATAGGACTAAAATCCCTCCATCTGACACTTTAATGGTTGAATTAGTCTCTTTGACAAACTAATTCTTCATAGGACAATTAACTTCTATATGGAGGGATTTTAGTCCTTTTTTAAATGCAAATGTGTCTCTCAGTATATACCTATAGTATGTGTTTTATATAAATTGTGTTGTGCATGTGGGGTGACCAGATGTCCTGATTGTATAGTCTTGATATTTGGGGCTTTTTCTTATATAGGTGCCAATTACCCCCTACCTCATCCTGATTTTTCACACTTGCTATCTGGTCACTCTATGTGCATGCAGTATCTAAGTGTCACGGATATTTATATCTATCTTATCTATATATAGATAAATAGTAACATACTTTTGCTAAAGAAATACTTAAACTTGTTTTAAAAAAAACCAAAAAACCCCACCATTTTTCTCACATTTCTTTTTGTTCCTCTAATTTACAACCGCAATCCCCACAGACTTCGTGCATACTTATTCTGATAACATCCTGCACACAGACCACTTTTGACATTTCAAAGTGAAACATGTGGTCTGTTATGTGATGTGATTGGTGAGGTGGGGGGTATCCTGCAGCTGTGCAGGGAACCTGTGAAGGGCTCCCTGATGCTTCTGTGTTTCCCCCCGCCAGCTCAGTTCTTCTCTGACTGGAAACAAATAGGTGGTTCGTCAGAGTAGAATTCCTCTCCCCTCTACTTCTCTTCCCAAGGCCCCCTTCTGAACTCAAGCCCCCCCCCCCCTTTCCCCGTCACCTTTTAGGTAGCTCAGATTCCCCTCTCCCCCACCATAACCCCATACACCCATCATGGCTCCTTCCAGTCTCACACAAATCCCTATTCTCCCCTAAAGCCCTCTGCTCTCTTGAGGTTTCATCCAAACCTCCCCACAGTACTGTTCCCCAGGACCCCATCCAAAGACACCATCCCCTTTCACATATAGCTACAGTGCTCCCCACATCATTGGACCTCACCATACTTCCGTACCACATTCAAGTTTTAAAAGCTGAATGTGTCTGGGGAGTAAAAGAGCATAGCAGGTACTGGGAGCATACCAAGAAGGCACATGGGGACAATACAGGCCATGTGTAGGGCTCATTGAGAAGAATAAAGCCCTGATGAGGTTCATGGAGAGGGAATGCTCCTGTGTAGGAGGGCAGTAGGAGGAGCAGGTTGCGGGGAAGTGGCAAACATCACAGCTCTGCGGGGGCATATGGACAAAATCTTTACACTGAGTTAATCTGATACGTAGTCAGTGAAATACAAATAAACATGGAACACTGCAGTGTCATTTTTCAGAGCAGAATCACAGTTTCAGTGGACACTTTTGGAATTGACAGATCCAGGTTGTAATCTGCTTTAACAAATCTTTTGTGGGTTTGTTTTGTTTTGTTTGTAACTAACTTCCCACAAAAAGGAAGGGCTGCATTGTTGTTTTAAAGTGCTAAATGACTGGTGAGTGCAAAAATCAGAGTATTTGGTATCTTCTCCATCCTATATCCCTGTCAGTTGTTCCTGTTTGTTGAATTATTTCTAGCAATCTGCCTCTTAGGAGGGCAGAGCAGATGAGAAGAGTGCAGTGACATTGCATCATGCACTTGTGAACCAAGCCACAGTTGACTGTGTGTGATTATAGGTTGACCAACTTTCCTAATCTACAGTGTATTTATTATAGTGATGCAGTTAGCAGGAACATCGATCTGAGTTGAGGTTTGATATTGCACCTGTGGAGGTGCTCTCAAAAGTAATAAATTATTTTAAAGTTATCATAATACATGTTTTCAAGGTGATAAGAGCCAGAACTCATGGCACAGTGGGTACAGTCTTGGGGACAAAATCCTGCTGCCAGTACACCAGTATAAATCTGAAATAACTCAGTTGCTCTCTGTTAAATTACTTTGGATATACAATAGTATAAATGAGAGCAGAATATGTCACTTGAGGATTATGAGCCTAATTATTTTCACACTGTTTTTACTCTGGTGTAATTACATCGATTTCAATGAATTTTCTCCTACTTTACATTCGTGTAAAAGAGATCAGATTCAGACCTGACGTGACCCTGATTCTCCTTTCAGTTTATCCCATGTAAATCCAGAGTAACTCCATTGAAATCAGTGGTGTTTTTCCATATTTATACTGGGGGTTGTCCCTGGGAGGTTGTCATAAAGAAGGTATAGGAGTAGGGATTGTTTTCTGAAGATCCTTTGTCTTGATGAAAAGAGTAGTTTAATATTTGTTTATTTGTTGTGTTTCTTGTCTATGTTTAAGTAGACTTCCTATGTATCTTTATCCATTACAAGTATCTCCACTTACAAAGCATTGTTGCATTGCTGCCAGCAGACACAGTGTTTCTACTCTGAGGATCAGCTCTGAAAAGGAAAGTCTGGTGTGACTATCACTACCCACACATACACAGATTTGCATAATAAACTCAGTATCTGCTGCATCAGGATCTAAAATCCTTTCCTAAATCAGGATCTACTTCCATGTAATCACAGATGTGCCCCTCACCTTCACTATGAATGCTAAAGATGTGGTATTTGCTGCATGTAACAGTCTAGCCCTGAAAAACACTGGGGACCAGAGTCAATGATCCAAGCTTTTTTTTAGCCTTTCTTATCAAGGTGACATTTTTGCTCTGAAATATATGTATTTATGTACTTCATTAATGGAGTGGCCATTTCTGCCACCAAGCTTTTATTAGAAACCAAGTTATTTGAATAAACCAATCAGAACAAAGCATATTTTTAAAACGTTCCAATATCTAAACCAAAGAAGCTGACTTTTTTATCTAAACCAACAAGCCATGAAGGCACCACCAGAACAGCAGACTTCCACAGGCAGCAAAGATCCTCTGCTGTGTAAACTTGGCTGCCAAGTCCTGCACAGTTCTGCCCCGGAACCTGACAACAAGAGCCTGCTGTCCAATCTTAACTAATAAATGGGAAGAGTGAGAGACAATCAGCCAGATCTCAGACCAGTGAAAATTTCAGAGATTACAACCACCAATTTGAAATGCATAAAGAAGATTTTAAAATGTTCTTTAATGAGACCCAGCATGTCACAGTCCTCACTGCATCCTAGTTCTTCAAGTGAACATACCTATGTGTATTCCTCACTTGGGTTCACAGGCACACCGAATCCAGAATTTTTTTGCAAGTGGTGTCCATTGGTCTGCAATGCACCATAGCTCTCTTCACGCTCTAAACCGAGGGCATAAGGGCAGTATGGGCAAGTGCCTCTCCAGGTCCGTTTTATTGCCACATGGTCTGAGTCAGAATCTTTGGTTTCCTTGGCTCCTTTATACTGTATCATTTCTGTAAATAGTATAGTGTAGTTGTTTCCCCTTTTTCCCACCCCAGGGAATCCCTACCTCCTCCAAGAACACTGGGATTATGCCCATGGTTCCAGATTTCAAAAACTGTTTTCTGCCCTTGCTCATTTTCTGTGAGTGATTAACATCAACACTGCCTCTGTTGCCTGGGTGAGGCTCACATCTCAGCCAAGTGCAACATATGCCACTCCTTTCCCCCCAGAACTTGTGAGGGTCGGGAACCGAGACTTAAGAAACACCTGATGGGGAAGGCAATGAGACCCCAGTCAGATCCAGGCAGGGGCCCGCCCAATACATCACGGGAGGCACCCCTCCAAGCATGAGCTCAGGAATGGAGGCTAAGACTTCTGAGCCTAAAGACAAGGTTTCCCATGAAAGTAAGGGGCACCTTCATAGGCGTAGGGACAAACCATCTTCAGTGAAGACTGCCATGAAGAGAGAGGCTCCCTTCCTGACACCATCAAAGTTGGGAGCGTGTACTCATGGGGGCACTAAAGACTTAGGTCTGAGTACATCTTCTTGGCAAGAGACAGTGGTGTGCAACGGTATGGATCCACCCAGTTTGGCACCAGTTCCGTTGGCTATGGCTAAGGATAAACAGCCTCTGGAGCTCCCTTCCACATCTAGAGCTGACATGGTGTCTATAACAATGTGGCCCTGTTGGATACAATTTTCTCTATGACCAGGGATGCTCTGGATCAGACAGCTCCACCAATCTCCCCACGTCCCAGGGTAGTCTGAGACCTACGTCTCTCTGGAGAACATTTTTGCTGACCCTGTCCTCGTTCACCCCTTCTAGCAGGACTGTCTCTATTCTGGAACATTGTTACTTCAGAAAAAGAGGCTATTCCAAGGATGCAGAGTTGTTCTCCCATCCCATCTGCCAGCCACTGGTACTGTCAGTTCCGTTGGTAGGCCAGGTTCCCGCCTTTTCTTCCAGTGAGTCAGAAGCTCCTCAGGAGTCTCGATAGTACCAGGAAGAGACAGCCCCAGACAGAAGCCCTAGAAGATCAGACTCTCTGCCTCTGACAAGACATGACTGGCTTAGCAACTGCTTGTTGATCCATCCCACTGGCACTACTGGGGGCCATGGGAGCCCTACCCTAGACAGCCAGAATCAGTACCAAGTTTCTAGATTTTAAGGACAAGCTCCTGGAAGAGGATAGAGCCCACTTCCAGGCTTTAATTCATGAGGGCAAATTCATGGTGGCCAGAACTTTCCTCCACACCACAGTGGATGCTGTGGATACTGTCTCCAGGGAAATGGCTACAGCCATTGCTAGGAGGAGAGACTCATGGTTAAAATCCTCAGGTTTCCCTAGAAAGGTGCGGAGTACCATCCAGGACCTACCCTTTGATACAATCAATCTGTTCCATGAGAATACAGATTCTCTGTCTATATCCCTGTCTTCAAGAGAAAACATCACAAACAGGGCATAGTGGGAGATCACCTCCTCAGCCCTTTTTATCATCAGTGTCATCAGGGACCATCATGTAAAAGACAAAAGTTTTATAGGCCCAGGAGCATAGCCTCTGCAACATCCACCACCACATTTGACTCTAACCCTCAGCCAAAGAGTTTTATTTTGATGCGACTGTTGAGATCCATGTCCCTTTATTGATGACACATCATTCCCCTCCTCAGATTATATTGGAAGCTGCCTTACCCAATTTGCCTGCAACTGGAGGGACCTAACTACCAATACATTGGTACTGGAAGTTATTCACAGCAGTTATTCTGGCAACTCCCACCCACAAACCCCCTTTCCAGTTCCTGTTCAGGGACCACTGTCACAAGGAGATTCTCCACCAGGAAGGTGGACTTGCTTCTCCTCTGGGGAGCAATAGAAAGGTTTCCACCTCATCATCAAGGGGAAGGGTTCTATTCCCCTTAGGGTAGGTCCATACTTACCCGCCGGGTTGACGGGTGGCGTTCGACTTCTCGGAGTTCGAACTATCGCGTCTAATCTAGACGCGATAGTTCGAACTCCGGACGCACTCCCGTCGACTCCGGAACTCCACCACCGTGAACGGCGGTGGCGGAGTCGACGGGGGAGCCGCAGACTTCGATCCCGCGGCGTCAGGACGGGTAAGTCAGTCGAACTAAGGTAGTTCGACTTCAGCTACGCTATTCACGTAGCTGAAGTCGCATACCTTAGTTCGACCTCCCCCCCCCCCCAGTGTAGACCAGGCCTTACTTCTTGATCCCCCAAAAGAGCAAGGGATGGAGGCCAATTCTTGACCTACATCAGCTGAACATATTCATCCAAAAGCTAAACTCCTACATACTCTTTTTGTCATCAATAATTTCCTCAGCACGAAAGATGCAAAGACATTTACCCATCCCACAGAAGGTAACTTGGGATCCTCTTTGGTCAAGACCATTACCAATTCAGAGGCACCAATTCGGAGTCCTCCCCTTTGTAACACCCAGTGGACGGGCCGGACTCACCCCTGCGGCGCCTCCTGCTGGTGACTCCTGGGAATTAGCTCAGTTCCAGCTCCAGAGCACCCTCTGCAGGCCGGTGATCCGCCTTCCAGCAACTGGCCCCCGTGTCCCTCCCAGGACCCCGGTGCCCCTTTAACTGTGTCTCCCCATCCCAGGGAAATCCCCACCCTCTATCCCCACCTTGCCTCAGTATATGGCTACTGCCAGTCATTGTCTAGCCCCACGCCCTGGGGCAGACTGCAGTATCAGCCCACTCATCACTGGCAAGGTTGGGTTTGGACCTATTGCCTTGGCCTACCCCTGGGCTGCCCTCTGCAACCCCCAGTACCTATTAGCCCAACGCTAGGCCGCAGCCTGGGGCTTTCCAGGCTAGAGCTCCCCAGCTCTCCTCTGCCTTTCCCCAGCCCTGCTTCACCCAGGTACCTTATGTCCAGCTCCCTGCAGCCAGGCCCATCTCCCTCTACAAACAGAGAGAGACTCCCAAGCTCCTGGCTCCCAGCCTCTTCATAGGGCCAGCTGGGCTATGATTGGGGCATAGCCCAGCTGTAGCTGCTTCCCCCAATCAACCCAGCTCTTTCCTTCCACAGCCCCAGCCCTCTGCAGGCTGGCTTTAACTCCTGAGGGCAGGAGCGGGTAACCACCCTGCTACACACCCACAGCACCCAGGGTCTTTACAGAAGTTTTTTGTTCACTGATCGTAGCTCGGATGAGAAGAAAGGGATTCACCATCTTGGCAGTACCTCAACGATTGGCTTCTGACGGGCAGATCCTATGAAGAAGTCAAACAGGCAACCTGATTCCTGTTGAGTCTACTGCCTTCCCTAGGTGTTTGCATCAACACAAGAAATCCTCATTGACTCCCACGAGGTCCATAAGCTTCATAGACGTGACATTGGACTCATCCACAGCAAGAGCTTATCTACCTTTTGAGAGGTTTCAGGCCATGCGTGATCTCATATGCCAGGTAACTATCAGACCCCAGACTTCAGTCAGAATTTCTTTTTCTCCCCTCAGCTACATGGCTCATGCACACACATAATGCCATTTGCCAGAATCCATTTTTGTTGTCTACAAGCCTGGCTTCTGTCTGTATACTTACCAGAGAGCAGCAACATCAACAACAAAGTAACAGTTCCATCCGAGGTTATGGACTCTCTTCTCTGGTAGACAAACCCAGAGAAAATTTGGGTGTGGATTCCTTTCCTGACGTCCAAATAATGTTGGACAATATGACAACTATCTTCTATATAAACAAGCAGGGGGAACAAGATCCTTCCCTCTTTGTATAGAGGCAGTCAGTCTGTGGAATTGATTCATCCACTATCACGTAACCCTTTCAGTAGTATACTTACTACTTAGGAGTGCGGAACTCCCTAGTAGTCTCAGTAGACATTTTTCAATGAACCACAGATGGGAGATTCATGATTCAGTTCTTGATGAAGTCTTCACCCAAGGGAGAGTGCCATCCAGGGACCTTTCCACCTGACAGGTGAACAAGGAACGTCTCCTGTACTGCTCCAGAGTAGCCCTTGTCAAGGGTTCAATGGGAGATGCCTTCCTACTATTGTGAAAGGATCGCCTGAGGTATGCCTTCCCTTCCATTCAGTTAATACCACAGGATCTACAGAAAATCCACCAAAACAGAGCTGGGACCATCTTTATTGTGCCCAACTGGCTAAGACAGTTCTGGTTTACGGATCTACTAAAGCTCTTAGGTGTTTGTGTCCACCCTAAACATCTGCCTGTTTCTGGACCTTCTTGACAGCAAAAGGCACTTTCATGCATCCCAATCCAGAACCACTGAAGCTCAGAGCCTGGTATTTGGATGGGCATTGGATGTTCCAGAATGGTGCAATCTATCCTTGGTGAAGTTTGTATGTCAGTGGGATTCAATTGTGCTCTATCGTCTTTCAGCAGACCTCCTTTTGATCCTCTAGCCACATGCTCTATGCTCTATGGCCCATCTGCTTATGAAAGTGGCCTTTCTAATTGCCATTACATCACTCAGACGAGTCAGTGAACATGGGGTACTCTTGGAGGATACGCCATATACTATCTTCCATAAATAAAAGAGCAGAGCAGAGAACACCCCCACCCAAAAATCATCTCTATAGTTAGAGTTTCATATCAGTCAAGCCACCCACTTGCTGATATATTTTCCTAAACCATATACCTTGGAAGAAGATAGGAAGTTGTATTCTCTGAACATCTAAAGGGCACTGGCCTTTTATCTGCCAAGAACAAAAGTCGTTAGAAAGATGCCTAACTTACTTGTTTCCATAGCAGAGAGATCAAGGGGTCAAGTTATATCTGCACAGAAACTTTCAAAATGGATCTCTGTTTGTATTATCCTTTGTTATCAGCTAGCTCACATCCTGCTCTCCCCTCCACCAGAGGGGGTGAGGGCTCATTCCACCAGAGTGCAAGCAGCCCCTGCTGCATATTTGAGAGATGTGCCTCTACTAGAGATATGTAAAGCAGCTATCTGGAGCTCCTTGTACACCATCACAATGCATTACTTTTGGTCCAGTCTTCTATAGCAGTATCACAATCAGCTATTACTTCTGCGACCTAGTATATAAATACTTTGCATCCGCCTTCTGTTTGACCACAGCTTGTTAATCTCCCACATGTGGAATACACATAAGAACCATCACTCAAAGAAGAAATGGAGGTTACTTAGCTGTACTAGAAGTTCTTCAAATTGTCCAGTCCCTATCTTCATTCCACTACCCATCTCCTCTGCTTCGAATCCTATTAAATTCATGGTAAGAGAAGGAACTGGAGAGTCATCGGCCTGCACAGCCCCTTATGCCCTTGGGTGGGAGCAGGAGGAGATCTACTGCACATGTGTGGGCCAACAAACACTGCTTGTTAGAATTTCCAGACGTGGGTGTATGGTGTGCATGCGTACCAGCACCTGGAATACAGATAGGAACCTCTTATCTCAAAGAACTTTCAGTTACAGGTAAGTAACCTCCATTTATATACTATGCTACTTTTCTCTGGGCCTCAGTGACATTTTCTAATGGGGCATCCCCTGTTCCAATAGTGTCACTCTGCCTGTGCTACTGTGCACTGTCAGCAGACATTGTTTGAAGAAAGAGAATTGATACATTATAATGCTCATGAATTTGAGGGGTGGATAGCATTGTTTAAGGAGGCAACAGTATTAACCTAATGTATATATGCAGTATGGAGATTTACTCCCATAACTTTCCCTACACACTTCAATTTCTGAATTGCAGTATCCTTGCTTTTCTACTCTTGGCCTGTTCCAGAGCAGAGAATGCCAACTATGCAGATTCACATAATAATAGTTTTGTGATATGGACAAAAATCTATTATAGACTGGGCTGACACTGTCAAACTCAATTCACTGGTTTCCCAAACATAATTTTCATCCCATTCTTTATCTGTGGAAGGTAAATTAAATCTACTGTGCCACTTAACCCTATGTGTATTGTTTTCATAGTGGAATTCTTGTCTTGATGCTAAGATCCGTGATGATAATTAGGGTGGAAAATGTGCTCTTCTCTATTTAATTACAATTTGACACTTAAACATGTGGACTCTGTTTAAAGTTAATTGGCTGGGCAGTGAAAGAGGTGACTTCTTTTTCATTTCATGTTGTAGGCAGTCATGGTGCAAGGTCTTTCCAATTTTACCATGAGTACACTATAGTTAATACTGAGAAATAATTGTGGCCTGCACTCATCCTTGGTCCACAGACAACTGTTTGTGCTGTAGCATGTCAGATCCCACCCAGAGATTTTCTGACTCTATAGCTCATCAGTATTTAGGGACTGACCTAGGGCAAGTCAATTAATTTCTTTTAAAAGCTCAACCTGAGCTCAAATGGAAGCTCTGAGTGTGAAAGGCCATTATATTAACCATTAAGTTCTCCCTTTTCCAATTTTCTTGTGCAGCTCTGTCAATGCTCCTCCTCCTTGACCTGCTTTACCTCTTCTATTCTAGTCTTCATCTTTTTCTGAAGAGAGTGCCAATTATGTAGAATAGCATGGTGGTTATTTAACATATCTCTAGTTAAATGTTTTATTATAACTTTTGAAAACCTAATTACCGTAGTTTTATGTGGTACTGTACCATTTACTGGCTGCCACTTTATAAAAAGTACTCCTTTAGAGACAATAAACTCTACGCATTCAAAGGACATAGAAAGGACCTGTAAAATATGACAAAATCCAAAGGTGTTTTGTTTTTTTTCAAAAGTATCTTGTCTATTTTTACCTTACCTACAGGAATACATTTGGGAATAGCACAGTTCCATGCATTCATCTAAATCTCTTACATGCCCTTCATAAAGTTTCATTCTGCACATGTAGTATTAAAAATCTATAAGGGATTAATAGCCTTGGCGGGGGGGCGGGGAAGCACTTTTCACCAAAACCATTCAGTATGTTTATTCATTCTACTTCACTGTGGCCAGAGTTTCACTATACCTAACTTCACTTGAACAATGCATTTATATTCAAACTTTGTTTATATACTATATCTCACCGTGTAGATTATAGGTTAAAATCCTTGACATTTCAGACCAAGGCAGCACAAGGACTGCACTTTTTTGCTTCTTGACACTGCTGAGATTTGCTCCAAGGGATAAAAAAAGAAGCTAACAGAAAAACTGTTTGTTTAAGCCCCTTAGGCTTGAAACTGGAAAGGGGTGCTGGTATAATGAGGATTTGGGGGAGTTTGGGGTGAGGCTAATGGAAGAGCTTATGAGTGATCAACCTGTCACTCAAACAAGAGAAACTGATATCTCAAGAGCTGTGGTGTAACTCAGCCAGTCCTATTTCACCCCCACACACACCCCCACACAGCAATTTTCATTTTAATTAATGAAAGTTGGTCTTGTTATGACAGTAAAAAGCATCTGTAACCATTCCCTGTTATTTCTTGCAACCTTCTAAGTGGAATATAGTCTGAAAGATTTGTTTTTAATTTGAAAGGGTAGGTCACGTTGGGGCTGAAACCCTTTAATCACAGCTTCTGCCATGAGCACATTTTCATAGTCCACTTATAAAAATGTGGAAAACAAGGGTTTATAATGTTTCTAACACTTAACCAATCTCACCCCTGCAATATTAGCTACAAGCAGTAAAGAATGGCAATGTCATTTGGCAGGAAGATTAATTAGAGAACACTCTCCATTAAATAATTGGTTGGAATGATACTGTTTCTTTAGGTATTGTTTTACAAACAGCCCAGGATAGAGACTTTTTTTTTTAAGTGAAAATGTCTGAGATACTAAGGTTTCAAAACCAACTGCTGATTATGTCGTTTTTTCTGTGGAGCTTTTCAAGGATTTTTATTATATAAGTAAATACTAATACTGATGTGAGTGGATGCACCTCTTTCTGAAATTGACAGCCATTGTGTCCACTTCCATCAGGGCTGTATTTTGCATTTAATGGTAACGTGCTAGATGATCCTTTGGGTTCTTTAAAAACTAAACAGTGAACAAGAATAACTGATTCAATGTTCATCAGACTGTATAAGCAAGGAATATTTTCAGGGACCATCTTAAAATTCTAATATGTAGTCTTAAATTGAGACTATCAGAATTGGCAGAGCCCCAGCACAGTCTGTCTTTTATTTTCGTATGATTATTTGCAAAATCCAGGCACTCCATTATATATTGGGTTTTATTTAGAAACAAATGCTTCAGTGTTCTCTAAAAAATCATGTGAATGATGATGGGGGAAAATGTACTTGGGGAACAGATTTTGGTTTCAGATTTCGAAATCATTGTTATAATAAAAGGTGACTAAATACTGATTTTAAAGCTCATAATAAGTGATTTGATGGTGACCTACTTGTTTGTTTCTTCAGACCATTAGCTTATTTCTTACATCTGAAAAAAGACCTAATATTAGGAAAGACTATGGGCCTAATTTTACAAATTGTTCAGCACCCTCAACACGTTTTGATTGCAAGAGGCACTCAGGACTTTGCAGAATTCATGCCCGTTATTTTCTTTCTCTTTCCTTGGTAGTTGTAACTCTAGCAGGTGTCTCTCATACAGACTTAGAATGCTTTTCAAGCTCTACTCTGCTACCAGTCATTGCCAAGACCATTACAAAGACTAGCACAGTGTTGAATTCAGAATATTAGTTGGACTGTAGGTTCCACAGGAAAGCCATCTAAGCCAGCAAGAGAAGAAAGGATGTTTACTAGGAGAGATAGGGATTTAGTTAAACTAATAAACACACAGGTATTGTAGATTTTGGATCTAGTTGCATGCCTTAATCAAATTCAAGCTAATAGGAATGTGTAGTGATGTCTCTTCCAGGTCTGAGAATTATGACAAAACAGATGCCACTGCTTGACGGTGCCATCTCAGGTGATATCAGAAGGCACATAATTGGTCAGGCTGGGGTCTAAACTAACACCATGTCAGGTTGCAGCTAAACCCACAGTGAATTAAGAGATCATCCTTGCAAAAGTGGAGCTATATTTTATTTATCTTATACTTTAAAGTATAACCTTCTGTGGCATTAAGAAGTTGGTAATGATCCCAGATTTTCATATGTCCTTAATTTTTTTCATATAACATTCTCCCTTCCTCTTGCAGTTGTTGGGATTTGTTATGGCAGACAGGGATAGTACAAGTAAAAATAACTGCTTTTAAATTTAGAAATGTTACTATCCAGTGGCTTATGCAAAATGAATTGGTGAACTCATTCCAGGTTATAGTGGATACATGCCCAGACCCAGAAGCACCCCCACATATGCAACTAATTAGCACCTATATTGACACACTCAGCAAGGAGCCCAAGGGCTGAAAAGAGCTTGAACTATCCTCTGACCCCCTAGAGGTAGTTTTCAAGGCACAGCAGTCAGACAGTTTGTGATAGTGTTGCACAATTGTTGCCCATGCTCTCTACCTGTTACATAAATAACTGAATGGATTCAGTGTCCAGAACTGCCAGGCTGGCCTCTTTCATTAACATCATAATTGGGTTGTTTTATTTTTAAATTAAAAGTAGAGGGGAGAGGAAGAATTTAAAATAGCTGTGTTTTTATTCCTCTTTTCTCTGTAGGAGTCACTGATTATTTGCATGTAGTCTTTATTTTTATATAAAATGGAAAGAATTTATATAGATGATATTCTTACTGTTTATTTGTCAGTGACTTTATGCAATGCCAAAAGTGTGCTAGGCACATTACAGACAGTGAGACCACAGGGGATTTGATTCTATTTTGTCATCCCAGTGTAAATCAGCAGTAGCATCACTGAAGTCAGTGGAGTTAAGACAGCCTAAAATTTACGGCCCAGTCCTATGCCCCGAATAGCTTACAGCTGAAGTAGACAACATGTAGATGGAGGATGGGATACAGAAAGTAGATTGATTTAATGAGGAAGCTTAAAACACACCGTGTTAGTTCCAGGATTTGTACTTGGATTATTTTATCATTTTCTGTTATCATTTTATTAACACTTCTTTAAGCAGATAGGGTGGAACAAGTGTTTGTAGGCTTCCTGGAAGTACTGTTGCAAGGAGTGACTTGCAGGTCAAGATGATGGCAGCATTGTGAACCAGGTCAGCGAGGAGATTCCAGACATAATGAAGGAAGGTGCAGAGAGGAGATACTCTTTCTAACTACATTATTGCACCTTTTTAACTGTGTCTCTTTTCTTGCATTTCAGGCATTTCTTGTTTAAGACATCTTCTGGAACCACCCCCCTGTT
This sequence comes from Mauremys mutica, assembly GCF_020497125.1. NCBI lineage: Eukaryota > Metazoa > Chordata > Testudines > Geoemydidae > Mauremys > Mauremys mutica. The sequence goes on along the minus strand of NC_059079.1, from coordinate 82,819,588 downwards.
CAGTAGCTCTTCCCCTGGATACCCTTTGACCTCAGGAACAGTTTACACACCACCTCCCAGACTGTTGCCTCGAAATACTTTCTCCAGAAATGCGTTCAAGCTGAAAAAGCCCTCCAAGTATTGTAGCTGGAAATGTGCTGCTTTATCAGCTATTGCTGCTGCAGTTCTGCTTGCCATCCTGCTGGCCTACTTCATAGGTAAGTGCATCTTTCACTGTATCCCACACAAGCTAGTAAGAAGTTCTGTTTCCTGTTGCATTTTCCTGAGCTGAGTCCCCAGGATTCCTATGCCAGGGCATCCCCTGGGTTGCACTTCAGCACTTACCAAGGCTCTGCTGTGTTTGGGTGTTTCAGCGCATTAGTCCAGGATCAAGAGGCTCAGCTCTCAGTCCAAGCCCTGGGTTAGTCCACCCCTTCTGGTGTTTGTCAGTAAACACAAGTGAAGTGAAGTTTCGTGATGAAATATCCCACAGGCGTAAAACTTCTCTTCCCTCAGAGGGCCTCTATAAAGCAGTGGGCCCCAAGTAGGCTCACAGGCTAGTGTCCATCATAAGTGAATCCACAACAGGTCCTCCCTTCCTTCAGGGAGGGATCACCAAGTGACAGTCACCTGAGGATTCCTTGCCTTTAGCTAGGCCTTTCCCTAGGAGCTGAGGACTGGAGATCTGCTCATCTCACTGGTCTGCCACCAACTAAGCTGGGTTTCTCCTTCCAATTCTGGCATTTCCTGCCAGAAGGGCAGAGCAGGGTCATCATTAACCTTGTGTTGCCCATTGTGGGATTTGTACACCCCAAGTTTGTTGTCATGCCAATTCAAAACTCAACAACTGTAAGGCTGTTATAATCCCTTCACAAATTTGTTTGCTTATAAAAGATAAAAATACTTTTTACATTTTTTTCCAAAATTTAGAAACATATCATCTTAGAGCTCTGGTCAGCTGTCAAACATCAGGGGGCTTAGGCAACAGGCTTTCTTTGCTTTTCATTGCTGGGATGCTACATTCTGATTTAAAGTATTTCATGTATGGTGCTACCTTATCAGGCAGGTATGCACCTTTTGCCATTCCTCCAAATGAGGCTGACGCTTTTGTGATGTGCTATCAACTGACTGGAGCGTATTCTGAGAGAACTGTGTTATACAGGACATACATGTACGCACTGGAAGGCTTTCTGAGTTGGCATTCAAACAATGCCTAAAGCCCCATTGCACTTAAAGGAAAAGACAAATTCCTGTCAATATGCAGGTTGCCAGCGGTTGCAGTTAGCCATGCTGAGTGTGGCTGAATACTAGGTGGTCCTTTTCCTTCCCTGTTATCCACACATTCATGGGTGCTTCTCAGACACAACCAGCATACATAAAACGTCTTTTTCACTTTTACTTTTCTCTCATTGTGTCATGATCTGGGTTGCTGACCTCCCTATATTATATCCCTTCATGCAGTCTTAACCAGTTCTTCGAATACATTCCTTGGGGGCTCTCCTGATTTTACTTATTTTACTTTTAATTGGTTTGTCCCCTAATGCAATTGTCTGCAGTTGTCATCTTACAAACATTAGTATCATTAAGACAATTTCATAACTTACTGGGCTTTCCAACCCCCTTCAGCAACGCAATCTTTTTTATGGCAATCTGCGCAAACTCCATAGCTTCCTTTGACTATATGGCATCATTCTAGCAATTCAGTCCAACAGAAAGATCATCCTCCATAGGAGACAGCACTTGTCAGGCATGTTGCACATGGTTATGCAGTTTCTGTCTTACTTGGCATGTTTCTGCAGTAGTCTGCAAACTGGGTAATTTGCAGACACTGGGAGCAGGGGAATAAAACACTTGAAAAAGATGTTGTGAGTCCCTCTCCCTGGGAGATTGTTTTGAAAAATACCTATCATTTTGTCCAGTCTTGTGCATTGCAAAGTGTGTGGGAGTGGGGAGGGTGACGGGTGGTGGCAGGGGAGAGAGTACTCTGCAAAATTATCTTGCAATCAGAGACAAAAGTACTCCTTGATAAGGGATGGTTTAGCTTCCACAGGGTGGGTTGACCTACATCAGAAACAGAGAAATCCACATTTCCTTTCATTTGAAAACTGACATGAGTGAAACAAACTCATGAGCAAATACCATCACTGTCAACCTATGAACACGATTGTGGGCAGCAAGGGATTATGTGTCAGACTGGTTTGTAGAAGACCAGAGTTCCAAAGAGGAGTATGTCTCTCTATCTGTAGAATAACTTTTGGTCCTGTAGAATCACAATTAACGGGATGGGCACAGGCCTTCTGAAGAGGTTACTCCCATAAAAGGTGAATGTATAAAGAAATAGAAGCATAGCTGCCTGGTTCACTTTCTGCAGCCATATATAGGGCAGCTGGGTTCATAATCCATTTATTGCGTTTTATGCATCTTGTTCTGAAGTTTCTTATCCTGGCTGCTGTTGGGGGGCGGGTATGGCAACCCACAGGTCACTCACCTGATCTGGTGTGGCAATGTCCCTATGTATGAGTAAAAAACTTTCACTTACAGTATTTTATGCAGCCTAATAGGTAGTACAGGGATAATTATGTATCTCCTGTAATAAACCTCAAATTAGCAACAGGCTTAGCTTGTTATATAAAGAAAAGTTTTTTGAAACCATGTTAATTATTGAACTTGACAGTTAAGATGTAATAGCTGTCTGTGTGAGCAATTATACAAATGGGAAACCATATACTGCAAGTTCAATATTTTAATCACGGATGTAACTTGGAAATGATGGATGATTAAATATATTTATCTTTGGTATTTAGGCTGCTGTAAGATAAAACAAAGCTTCACTGGATGGTTTATTACTTTATAATCTGTCATTTCTTATTATTTATGAACTTATATTAGACAATCCATTGACCCTGGAGAACTGAGGAATGGTTTATAACTTCACATGAATAAAGCAAATGGTCAGATGGCAGAGAAGCGTTGGTGGTCGCTTAACCATTATTCTGACTGGAGAATGATGAACACAATGAAGTTGTTCAGTAAGCAGAAGGAGGAAGTAGGTGTTTAAATAGGAATATTGGTGAAAAAGGGGAAACAATTAAGAACCAGTTTTGTGTCATTTCCTGGTATACTGAAGGAGATGTATTTTAAAGAGCAAATAACCAAAGACATAAAAATAGATAACAAGGAATTCTTTCAGAAGCAGGAATCCTAAGTGAAAGTTTGGTGAATCCACTAGACTAAGGGCTTGACTACACTACAACTGAAGTCAATGTAACTTACATTGCTCAGAGGTGTGCAAAAGCCACACACTGAGCAACGCAAGTTACATTGACCTACGCTCTGTCTACACCAGTGCTGTGTCGGCGGGAGATGCACTCCTGCTGACATAGCTTCCACCTCTCACAGAGGTGGATGTAGTGTGGTAGCATAGACTTGCCCTCAGAGAGTAAATGCAACTCTTAAGGATGAGAAGGAATTGCAGAGAAGCCAAATGAATTTTTTTCTATCAGCTTCCTCTGGAAGGGAAGCTGGGAAGATACCAACCTCAGACCATGTCTCTTTGTGTAAGAAAGGTGGCACCGTTAGAATTAAAGATGTAAAAAGGGAAGGTGTTGGAATAAGCTAAAGAACAAGTCACCAGAACTAGATGGTATACAGCCAAAATTTCTGAAGGAACTTGAGAATGAAGCATCTGAGATGCTCATACAAACATGCAATACTGCAAGATTCAGTACTAGGACTGTTGTTTCTTTTAATGTATTAACTAATGATCTGGAAAAGGAAATTAACAGTCGCGTCAAAATTTGCACATGACACAAAGCTATGTAAGTTTGTCAAGATTAGATAAGACTGGAAGTACTGAGACACTTATCAAAGCTGGGTGAATGGACATTGTAGTGATAAATGAAATGTAGAGTTGACTCATACAAAGTAAAGCACATTGGAAGGAATAACTTGAACCATTCAGACTTTTTATGGGTTCTAAATTAATTGTGTCCTTTTAGGAAAAAGACCTGGGCATCCTTGTGGGTAGCTAAATGAAAACCTCTGATATATAGAATCAAATTGATGGAGTACACAGACAGATGAAAACAATTATTAATGCTGTGTGAGGGAAGATTGAAAAGATTGGCCACTGTTTAGTTTAGAGAGGAAACAAATAAGAGGGGTTGTGATAGAAGTATACAAATAATAAGTGGTATAGAGGAGTAAATTAGGCACTCCTATTTGCTTTTCCTTACAAACAGGAACAAAGGGAAATTGAATGAAATCAAAAGGCAACACATTTAAAGCTGTGAAAAATAAATATATTTTACACAATGCCCAATTAACCTTTGAATTCGTTGCCACAATAGATTGTTAAGGCCAGCTCAAGAGTTTAGTAGAATTCAAAAAAGAATTAGATATTTATATGTATCATGAGAATATCCACAGATTAGCCAGGATTTAAAAAAAAAAAAAAACCTTTTCAGAAGGGATAGAAACACTTCAGGGCATTAGCCAGCTGCTAACTGACAGGCTCAGAGAAAATGTCCTTTATCAGCAGGTTATTCTACAGGTGTCCATTATGGGCTTTCCTGCACCTTCCTCCACCAACCCCGAAAGTTATTCTGAGCCCTGCTACCCTGGAAGTGAGGCTCATAGGATGCAGGATCACCACGTTCAAATTGGGACATCCTGAAAATATTGGCCTGGGTGGCACAACCCAGTTACATCACAAGCAAAGTAATTCAAGCTGTGTCAAAAAGAAAACATATGCCACTCATTCCGTTGTTGTTGGAGATCTTCGCCTCATAGTAGGGGTGGGATGAAAGCATTTGTTGTGTTTAAATTAGTTTTTAGCTCTTTAGAACCACACTAAACTAAAAAAAAATAATAGAAAGTCACCTTGTCTTTTTTTTTTGCAATACAGTAATTCCTGCCAAATATAAAATACTATGTTTCAAGTAAGCCTCTAAACTGCTCTGACTTCTGCCAATCTGACTTTGAGCTTGAAAGAACATCTGGCCATCAACATGTCAGTATGTTAAAAGTGTGGTAATTTTAGGTACTTACAGTTTTCTTTGAAAACAATAGAAGTATTATTTTCTATGGAAACTAAAAGCCTACAATGTGTTTAAAGTTGCTCCACTTGAAAATTGATATGTTGAGACTCATACTGATGAATCTTAGAGTGCTGCTGCAATTTTGTCTACTCCCATCATGCGAAACAGAGCAGGACTTGGGAAAAGAAAAAGAAAATGACAGAAATGATGAGAATAGTACACTTATATAGCATCATTAGTGTGTACACAGCATAGGAAAAATATTAGCTCTCATTCACTCTTCAGTGTTACTTGACTATAAAGGCAGATGGGATTTAAGGTAACTTATGTTCCCTGTGTAGGCTTCAAGTGTTGTATTCACCTTTGTTTTATGTAAAGGGAATTCTGTTATTTGAGACCTGCCAAAGGCTCTGGCTTGTTAATTAAGCAAATATAAAATTCTTCTTCCCCCAGCATATGTTTAAACTCATACTTCAAAATAAATAAGAGTGCTGCAGCACACAAATAGGCTGTGAACGTTCTTAATGTTAGAGAGTAGAATAGCTTTTTGTGCAATCGTTAATGGTAGTTTTATTCCTGTTCCTTATATGCAAAGGCATTCATTTTTGTAGGTCAAATAACCAACTTTGGTGGTTCAGATATAATGGACTCTAAACTTAAGGGTCTTAAGACCTCCTGAGCTTATCTTTACTAACAATGCCTAAACCACAGTTGTACAGAGATATTAATGCATTGGATGCCAATATCAAGGTGGATTATCTTCTTGGCATCAGTTAGTAAAGTGAATGCAAACTTGTCTGTTCAGGAGGAATTTCTTGTTCATTGATATTTGCAGTTTCTTCCATTCATAAATAACATTCACGAACTGTAAAAGGTTTCAGTAAAGACATAGCTGGAGGCAATATAAACCACACATACATCTTGTGTGAGGAATTCCTTGTTCCCTGGAACTTAGATAACTAGCTAAGTGAAGCTGGAAAGGAGTTGTGTTTGCCGGGCCTCCGCCTTTCGGCATCCGCATTACAAAGTGTGTAGCTGAATTTAGTTGAAGTTCAAGGAGACTGAGCCAATTAAGGTAGAAATCTGATAGTCCTTTGGCTCTGTGTCTGTAGATCAGGGTAAGCCAAGAAAAAGAGCCAGACCTGGCACCTATGGTAACCTTATGTATCACTTTATTTCTAGTTTGTTTTTGGCTTGGAAAGCCAGTTCACATTGGCTTTCTGTCTTGTCCAGATTTAGTTGAAATCAGGTACATTGAGCACTTTGGACGCTGGTACAGCAAGTTTGGAGTCTGATCCAGTAAGAGGCTGAGAATATCTGGCAAGGTGCCAAGCACTATCCTTAACTCCCACTGAATGTGCTTTGCACCTTGCTGAATATGCTCAGCATCTTGCAAGATTAGTCCCTCGTTGCAGATGCTTCTAGTTAACATACTCAGCTATTTTTTTCCTTTGGAAAAGCTGAACAGTAAACACACTAAAGTGTTAATATGGTTGTTCAGCACAAAAAGACAAACCACATTTATCCTGCCATGGATGTCAGCTGAGGAGTAACAACCAACATAGAGGCAGAAGACCTCTGTGCAGAAGGCCCTGGGTTTTGGTGCATTTTCTGACATCCATAGAGATCTAAGATCTATGATTTTTAGAGTCATCCCCACTGTTCATTCTATGAATTGGAAGGGGCTACCTCCACACTCCTGAAAGAAGAAGTGGATGGAAGATCTGCAAGTCAAAATACAGAATTTCCAGTCCTCATGTTGGAAAGACCAACTCATCTAGAGGGAGATTTGGGCCAGTGGTACTGCAAGAAATTGAAGAAGCTTCTCAGGAAGAGCATGCTGCAGCAGCCCTTTGCTTCCAGTTTTCATGTTTTTGGCATTATGCCTTCTACTGGAGTTGTTAGTGCACGTCTTTCCCCTGTGGTTCCTTTTCCATTGTGTTGTGTCACTGATGGGAAGATATTTTGCAAACATGCTCTCCCTAGGGATGACCGTCTTCATAAAAATGTGCATATTACCCTCCATTTATGACTACAGTCATGATGCAGTTCTGTCAGTTTGCTTTCATAGATTATACCAGAAGCCTTTTTGGAGACATGTAAATGTAATTTGGGTTAGACTCAGTTCTATTCCATGAGGAAAGTATGGTGCATACTGTGTTTTGGCAGAGTACTTTTAATATAGACCTCAACGAAAAATAGAAGATGTCTTTCAGGCCCAGATTTTATTCCCAGTGTAGCCTGAGCATCTAGGCTATCCAGTAGGATTGCCTCCAGATCTGGCAGGGGAAAGGACTCTCCTCCCCAGCTGATGCTTTACAGACACTGCTCCAGCCATGGAGCAGGAGTGGTTCTTCATAGAAGTGCAACTACCTGCCAGAGCCTCAAATTCCTGCATCAGCAATAGTAAAAGGTGGAAATAAATAGTAATAGCAGTAGTAAAAGGCAGTATGCCACCAATGCTAGAATACACTACAGTACAGGGTAACCAGGTAGAGGGCTGAACTAAAGAAAACTGTGCATTATTCAAAGTGTGTGTGTGTGTGTGTGTGTGTGTGTGTGTGTGTGTGTGTATTTAAAATTGTGGTGAATTTGTTACTTGTGAATGGTATGGCATACTGAGATTCCTCTGTTTGATCCCAAAAAGGGATGTTATGAGTGACAGCAGTGCAAGCTTTCCATAATAGGGACCACCTCTGGGTGACAGGGTAGTTTTATCTGCATGCCTTTTCAGTTCTTGGCCTCTCTGCTGAAGGTTTTTGTGAAGCAAACACCTGTCAACTAGGAACTAGACTGAGAGCAACTCATTTCACACAGGTCACCAGACAACCCTCAGATGCTAAATACTTAAAATTGAAAACCCTTTCCTCTCCCCTAGCTCCGCCCCAATCTAAACAAGCTTACTCTGAACCCTCGACTAGAGGCAAACAGTAATGAATGCTTTTTATTCATACCAGTTTGCATTTTTTTAGCCACATACTAGATATCGCAACACAGGGCCATCTTCAAACTGCTCCTAATCAAATCCTTTTCACTGTTTCTGGTGCTGTTGAAATATAACCTCTTCAGCTAGAGAAAGAGCCATCCGTACCCATCATGAAGCCATAGTAACATAATGTTAGTCATTTTTCCCATTATGGTACTAGCCAGTGGTAAACTGGTTATACATAAGTATTTTTATTTGACACTTACATTAATTACCATAACAATAATGTTCAATATGACAATGGTACACTTTCTTCATATTTCTGTTAAAAAATGCAACAGTGGCTTCACTAGTGGTGCTCACTTTCTTTTCATCACAGCTACCCTGTCACTTCACGTAATGGAACACGTTCACTCTGCTTCTGGAGGTGGAAGAAAGCATCATGGTTTTAAAGCTACTGTGGGCCAGACTCTAGTCTCATTTGCACCAATGTTAATACAAAGTAGTTTACCTTACTTCAACAGTGTGAGTCCAGATATACACTGGAGTGTCAGAGATCAGAACCCTGATCTGTGGTATAACAGTGGCAGAACACTATGTGGTTTGCTTTTAGGAATTTCACAAGTGCAGAAGCAGATGAAAACTCCCAGTAATTAAGGGGAAGCAAAAATATTTTGAAAACCTTACACTAGTTTAATATGACATGCTTAATATTGTAGCCCAGCATTCTGACCCAAGACCACCGCTGGTGAAGGGTGAGTTTCTGGCCCATTGAACATTGAATTTTACTAATATAGTGCTAGACCAGAAACACCTGTGTTAAATAACTTTGTGGTAATTCACTCTGAAAAGTCAGTGTTCAGTAGCCCTCAAAATTTCTCATTTCTTGCCTGTGGAGGGATGGTCTAGTGCTTGCACGGTGGCTGCAGCATAAAAGCATATAGGGGACAGAGGCTTAAGTCTTCTGGATTCATTTACACTCTATGCAAGCTATGACTGCTTTGTTTATTTGTGTAAATTTTGCTATATATTTCTTTAGTACATTTAGGCCCCAATTCAGCTAAACATTTCTGCATATAATTAACTTTAAGCACACCTTACTTAGCAAATTTTCAAGAGGCTGAATAGATTTTAAAACCTCTGCTAATGTATCCACTCTATAATACCACAAATACAAAGGGACAGAATTAGCAAAGGAGGCAAGAAGTTATGCAAGTAAAATGCTGGGAAGGCAATGTAGAAAGGTAAGAATAAAACATAGGATGTGAAAATAATAATTACAAAGGGTAACAGGCAACAGAAATTATGGAGTAATGTGCATTGAACAGTGGGAAGAGAAGTGACATATTAGCATATGAAATGACAGCAAACTTTATACACATTCCTCAGTATGCCCAAATATGTCTAAACAACCGTATTAAAAACAGTAATCAGGAGTTAGTTTCATCTTCTGTTTCTTCAGGCTTTGTGTCAGTACCTGTGTTGCATCATCATATTTTCAATCACCTGATTACGTCCTATTTAGATGTCAGATGGTAAGGATTATTTATCCATCTATCCACCCATCCATTCGTCCATCTGTCCATCCAGTAGTTAAGTCGCTGGTTTGGCTTTCACAGATTGATAGTGTGAGTACCATCATATCAATAATGCTTTATACGACAAGATTAAATTGTAGTTATAGTTTCAAAAAATGGTACCGTCTAGCTCAACTTTTCTGGTTTCTGGACCAAATTCTACAGTCCAAATGCCCATTGATTCAAGGGTGTTTTGCCTGAAGAATGATGGAAGGCCTATCATGTGCCATTTTTTAAGAGATAATGGTAAGTGTGTGTGCCTTTCACTGAGATCAACTGGAACAGTATGTTTGGATCCGAGAGCAGAATTTAACCTTGTGTGCCTATAAGACAAACCTGTTTTTTTTTCTTTTTACCAAAGCAAATCATTTCTACTTTAGCCGTGCATAACTAATACAGCTGGGGAAGAGTGAGTTGGCATTCTATTCTAATTCACGCATCATCGCTGACACCAGAATCTTTATTATTTGAGAGCTTGTAAGAGGAAAGAACTACTTGAATTCAAGAGGCAGGACTAAATGTGTAGCATTGATGGTTAAAAAAATCATGTTTTGACTTATGTGCTGAGCAGATTTGATAACAAGATAATAAATATTGAGCCCCACAGTGTGATAATTACAATCACTATCCTGACTATAACCACTCTTTTAATTAGTGCATGTGTTGGGGGGGAATTAAGCTAATGTAGTACTTGAATGGCAAAGGAACTTACATTCAGTCATATATTGATCTTGCGGAACCTTACCTAAAACTTTGAATATGCTTTGTTGTTTGTTTTTTGCCTTCTTTGGGGATGCCCGGATTTATCCTGCTGCATCAGGTTTAAATTTTTAAAGGTATATACATAATGCATAACAGTGTGTCAGTTAATTTAATTTTAAGCTTTTCTTAATTTACCGGTTGGTTGATTCTTCCAACATTTTTTTCTGGGTTCTTTTTGAGGAAAGTCATGGGATAGAAAATGCTTTAAAGTCCTTGTGCCAGCAAAGTATAGTGGTGGGATAGGTTTCCATTTGCCCAATGAGAACACATACTTGCACTGTTTGCTGGATATTTTATTTGCCTCACAGAAATTGTCTTGGATTAGACAAAACTTTTTGAAACGTCAGTTGGCCCATTCCTGATATACACACTGTATTTGTGTGCTAATGGGTTGTTTTGCTGTAAGTGGTAAGTTGAACGGACATAGCTGAAATGTTTTACTTTAATTTGAACTTGAAGGGGGGGAGGAATATTATTTGTAACCAGAAGGAACATTATGGTGGGGTGAAAAACTTACCCAGTTTGCAAAGTGAACTTTTTAAAAAGAATGGCCTCTAACTTCACCAGGAAATCAAAAGGAAAGGCCTTTTGCTCACAAAAGTTAAGTTAGAATCTGAATTATTCAGTTACATGCACCTGTATGTATACTTATACTTACATTAAAACAAAAGACTAGTAATCATCAGAGCATGGGAATGTCCTGGCCAAACTGCCTGACACAGAGAAGCAGGTGGAATTGGACCCTTTGTTGTCAGGATACTTGCCAGCTCTAAGGTAACTTTTCATCATCAGAAAATCACAAAGCTGCCCTAATGCTTCAGAAGCTCTTGCACTTCAATTATAATGATCATATGCCATGATACAAGCAGAAGTAAAGAGCCCGGGAAAGCTAAATTTATAACTCAAGATTGTCCAGACCAGGGCAGGCTTTGTTATTTCCTCTGATGACTGTTGTTATACTTTTCTCCAGTTTAATTCCAGGAGAATTTGAATGACCATAGCCAAGGCTAGTCCTGCAATGGACCAACACACTGTTTCTGAAATCACCCTGGAGTTGAACAGGATTTGTGACAATAATGTGTTTCTGCTGCTGAAGAAGGAGAGGATAACATGGTTATCTCACTTACAGTATATTGTTGCTGGAGGATTTCTATTTTAATTTGACTGATAAGTCATACAAAAGAAAGAAAGTGATTTTAAATATGGAGCTGAGTAGATAAATAGACACCGGAGAAAGAGCTTGCGAAAGCTAAGGGACAGCTTAGCTGTCTTTCCCTGAAAAGGGAATTATGTGCATTTATCTGAGAGCAGAGCAGAATTGGGCCCTAAAAGTGAGAACTCTAGTAAAATACACAGAGAATCCTGGTAAAACTCTGTCGCAGGGTAAGGAAAAGCATAAAAGAAGAGAGGGGGCCTAATTTCTGCCCATTAGTTGTATTGAGCCAAGTTTCTTTGTTGTTGTTTTTATCTGAATATGTACACTTACCATCAGTTCATAACCCCTTTTGTAATAACTGGAGAGACCATTCATCCTGGACTATGTATCCATAACCGGATGAGACTAGTAGAAAAAGAACTGCTAGTGGATTCTGCCCATTCTGAAAAAACTTAGGGACTCTGAGCTTGTGCCCAAATACATGTTAGTCTCTAAGGTGCTACAAGGACTCCTCGTTGCTTTTGCTGATACCGACTAGCACGGCTACCGCTCTGAAACCAGGGACTCTGAGATTATTCTTAATCTTGCATGGTGCATTAATAACTAATGTTTTACCCTTTTTTTTTATCCCTTTAACTCTTGACCTAATGATTTTGTCTGTATAGTCTGACTTTATTTCTTTAGTTAACATTCTTAACATTCTTAAGTTAGGTTTCAGAGTAGCAGCCGTGTTAGTCTGTATCCGCAAAAAGAACAGGAGTACTTGTGGCACCTTAAAGACTAACAAATTTATTTTAGCATGAGCTTTCGTGAGCTGCAGCTCACTTCTTCGGATGCATAGGATCCTATTCTTAAGTTAATGCACCTCAGTGAAGTTCTTTTACCTGGATCAGGCCTTTGGGTTCAGTCCAGTAAGACTATCTGGGCACTTGTCAAAAGACAATTTTTTACTATACCTATGGAATATTTCCAAAAATCCCAAAATAAATAATAGAAAAATAGTGATTTAAAAACTAATTCCAAATACTAACCAGGTCTGGCTGTCTAGATGAAGAATAAGTTTCAATAAATGGATGACAGACGCAAGGCATTTCAGTATGAAGAGAAGTGAGGATGCAGAAATAGAAATGGGTTTTTCATTACATAAGTGATTATGCTTAGGCCAGAAATCCCGAATATTCTGAGGACCGCAGCTGCACTTTCTGCCCTCCATAGTAGTAGCCAGTAATAGTATAACAATGATGTGGTGCCAGAAACAGTTATTTGTTTTCAGAAATAGGTGAAATGTTGGTTTTCTCTGCTTCAGCCAGTAAAATGCATGTTTACTCCATGGCATATCGTAAATTTCTACCTTTTTTGCTGCAAATGAGCTGCAAATTAATATACACTCCATCTGAGTGCTCCCTGAATGTGCACACACAGTGATGTGTGCTCTCTTTGCCACTTGTTCTCCCCGCCTCTATCACCTCTTTGTCAGTTCTGGGTATCAGTATTGATAGCCTGTCCTGGATCGTTCCAATTGGCTGAACTTCATTGATCAAGCTCTACCCAACAGCCAAGGAACTGTGTTAGTAATACTGAAAGCAGGAAATCAGAGAGCATTTAAGAAAATAGCAAGAGCATCGTTAAAATTTATCTTGCTGTCTGATTAGGTTCCTGTCATGTGATCAACAGTACTTACTGTCACATTAACAGAGAGACTGGAAATAGTGTTGGTGTTCCAAAAAAAGAAGTACTTTATTTAAAGGCTGTATTCAAACTCATCAGTGTGTACTTTTAAAGGGAAACTCTTGAGGATAAAGGGTCTCAAATTTGACCTACTCTTTATACATTATTCTCCGGATCCCTGACAGAAGTGTTGTCATTCTTGAAAAAAAAAAAAAGGAAGAAGACTGCAACCTGTAACAATCTTTAATATATATCATTCTAACCCTTCATGGAACAAATGTGTAAAATGCTATTCCCCCCCCTACACACACACACACACACACACACACACATGTCTGCATAACTTTCTTCTTCATTATAAAAGTGTCTGAGTGTCAGTGTGTGAAAACAGGTGTGTCCACTCTACCTTCTACCTCTGTATTTCTCCCCCAATTTTAAGGTAATGTCTTAAAAGGTTATCTGATCATAAGGTGAGTGTTTATCAATTCATCACTCGCCTTTCTCCCTTAATTTACTGTAAAGACAATTGTAAACATCCAAAATATTAAGCTCTGGATAATTGCGTCTTAAAAAGAGTGGCTTATTTACTGATGCAACATTTTGTACTCCATCCCTTTAGAAATAATTTTTAATATAATGGAATCTTCTTATAATAAAGTAGAACTAGATGAATACTGGATAAATTGCAAATAATTGGAAATACTAGTGCTTTGGTTTGATCTGACCATATTTGATGCCCTTAGCATTTGGAAATTAACAAAGCTTTGAAACTGGTCTCCATGATTTGATCAAATGCATGTACTCAAGGTAGATTGCATCTATCCTACCCACTACAATTCTTGAGTAGCCAATTTTGAAGCTCAGACACCATTCTGAATCATGTGGGAAAGTGGAATTTATTTATAGTGCAATAAAAAAGTATGTTACTGTAACTAGAGTCTCTCCTAGCTTACCTAGCCCTTCCCTTCTCTAGAGTTTCTGAGGTTTTAGCTCTCCTTTGACCCCATATTCAGCCTTGGGAAGAGTACAGTAAAGCATTCTGACCTGGATGGAGCCGGTTTAGGGGGCATTCCTTAATAAATAGCTTTTCCATGGTATCCTGCAGGACATTTATATTTGATATTGTTTTGTCTCCTGTTGGTTTTTTTCTCTAATAGCCTCCTTTAATTTAACTCCTAGCAGTCAGACAGGTTAACATCAAACAGATAACCTGAAGGGCATATGATATTTTTAAAAATTAATATACATAACTATCTCATTCTCCAAAGTAATCCTTTGGTCTTTAAATCTGATCAATGAAGATTGCACGTGACAGTCCTCAAGGAAGATATTTGCTGATTTGGTCAGGTGGCAGAAGGCAGGTTTTGAAGTTATGATAATTCTTCTACATAGTCATTGTTTGAACAAGTCTAAACTATAATGTTTAAGATTGTGTGTACTTGAAGCTAAAACTGAGGGATTATAACTGTGCTGAAGATAAGGAGAAATAAGGCTTTCTTTACATTCTTTTGTGAAAGAAAGCTGTACATTTAAACACAATCTTTTCCTCTCCTGCCAAAGGAGAAGACACATCACAGGGGGTCTCCCCCCACACTGAGGCAACAACTGCAGGCACTCATTCGTTAGTCTGTGTAGGATTGCAGGACTTTCACCCACCTCTTCCCACTGGGACATCATTGAATCAGGGCTCCCAACAGTCCTGGGTTTCATGGGACTGTCCCATTTTGACCCCCAGGCCTCCTGTCCCACTTGAAGCGAACATTTCCTGCATTCAGGACCCACTGCGGAGAGGAGGAGAAGGGTAATTTGCCTGGGCACACCATTTGGAAGGGCCTCCAAACCTCGAGTGCCACTCGAGTGAAGTAGCAACCCAGAGCACGCAGTCATCACATCAATCAAATATGCCTGTCTGCCTTTTTGTCTCCATATACAGAGGGTGGAGGGGGCGGGGCCAAACCTGAATGGTCCTGCTTGAGCCACTTGTAATGTTTAGTAAATACAATTTGACCTTCCTTCCAGAATTGGATATGCAATACTCTCCCTTTGAACAGTCTACTACAAAGAAATTATGCTACCCTATTGGTATCGACTCTGGATGGGATGAGCAAGCCCTTTGAAATCTACCTGTAGTAGTAAGTGTGATCTCTGTGAGGTTATCAGCCCCTCTGCCAGTTCTGGAGGTGGAATTCTCAAAGTTAGTCATCAGTCTTGGCTTGCTGTAATAAATGACATTGCTAGGCACTCTCTAGGGCAGTTGTAAGTTGAAGGATTATTGCTGCTTATGAAATGACATTTAAATTGAACTTTCTGATTAGCCTGGTAAGATAACTATGGTATTATCCTATAATAGCTTCACCAGTTTGAAGCCTTTCCTAAATATAAATACTGCTTTTTCTGAAGCTTGTTCTTGAGTGTCAAACATTTGAAGTGAAGGGGAGGGTTATAATAGTGCTTTGGCTCCAGATTATAAACAGAGTAGACTATAACTAAGGTTGAGATTCTGTCACAGGTATTTTTAGTAAAAGTCAGGGACAGGTTGTGGGCAATAGACAAAAATTCATGGAAGCCTGTAACCTGTCCATGATTTTTACTAAAAATACCCTGGGGGGAGGAGGGGACAAACAGAGTTCTGCAAGGGCTTGAGCTGCTCCAGCCCCAACTCTGCTTTGGCTGCAGGGGCTGAACACTGCTGCTCCAGCGCCAGCCGCTGCACCAGCAGACCAAGGACTGCTGCTCCGGCAGCGGGCCCCTGGTCAGCTGTTCAGTGGCTCCGGGGCTGACTGTCAGTCAACTGTTCTAGCAGCCACTGTTCTGGCAGCCCCAGGGCTGACCGCAGTCACTGATCCAGCAGCTGCTGCGCCACAGCCTCAGAGCTGACCACCGGTCAGCTGTTCAGTGTTCCCCCTCCGCCCCCCAGCCACTGCTCCGGTGGCCCCGGGCCTGGCTGTTGGCCAGCTGTTCCGAGAGCCACTGCTCCAGGCCTGGACACTGCTCCAGTGGCCTTGGGGCTGGTCACTGCCCACTGTTCTGACAGACCCAGGGCTGACCACCAGCCAGTTGTTATGACAGCAGCTGCTCCAGGCCTGCCCCAGAATAAGTCACGGAGGTCCTGGAAAGTCATGGAATCCATTTCTTCCATGACAAAATTGTATCCTTACTTTCATTTCAGATTTTTTTATTCATACATATAGGGACATCATCAGTTTAAAAATATTATTTCTGTCTGATTGTTTCTTTTGGTTTCTTTTAGTTTTTTTGCCTACTATTATTAAAAGTAGCACCTAAAATACTATAACTGACAGAGGCTAGAAAAAATATTTGTATTTACTTTGTGCATTTGGCAGCACTTTTCATTAGGCCCTGATCCTGAAAACTTTATGTATATGGTCAGATTTGAGCACTTTTTTGGGACTACTCACAGGAGTAAAATTAGGTGATTGCTCAATTGAGGCTTTAATCAGTTTCCCCTGTTGTTTATCTGAATCCTTCAAAAGCAGGAGTTGTTTTTTTAATAGATTGTAAAATCACAATTGGCAGAGGGACTTGGTGATTGTAGTGATTGAGGGCTTGTCTACAGTGTGCATTAATCCATGCTAGAGGGGTATAAATTCTAGTGTACACTAGGTTGTCATCCATAAAGTGGCCCATACACACCATGCTGGTGTGCACAAAAAGTTCCCTAGTTAAGAATATAAGAATTTCCATACTGGGTCAGACCAAAGGTCCGTCTAGCCCAATATCCTGTGTTCCAATAGCCATTAATGGGCCTATCCTCCATGAATTTATCTAGTTCTTTTTAGAACCCTGCTATAGTCTTGGCGTTCACAGCATCCCCTGGCAAGGAGTTCCACAGGTTGACTGTGCATTGTTTGAAAAAATACTTCCTTTTGTTTGTTTTAAACCTGCTACCTATTAATTAAACCTGCTGCCTATTAAGTTTGCACTAAAGTCCTGTTTTAAATTACTGTACACTAAGGCAGAAATTCTCAAACTGGGGGGCAGGCCCCCTGGGGGTGTGGAATGTATTCAGGGGAGAGCATGTGTTTTACCCACAGCAATGAATAATTAGCAAAGTTGATTCCTCCAAACATATCAAGGCCACAGATGAAGCGGCGCATTTGACTCTAGATGACAATGTGCATTTTGATGGATTTCTGTTAAGCTTGCATAGTGTTATACAAAGTTATTGCCATTTGTACATTAATCTGTTTGCTAGGACGGGGTGTGCACATTTAACTGTAAGCATCGACCACAATCACAGTTTTGTTTTTGCTCTTATTACAATGTATTGTTGGCTCTGTTTGAATCAATACCTTGCTGTTTTTAATATTTAGTGAGCGTTGCATGTTGATTGTTTTTCATTGGTATATGTACTTGTGGGAGGCAGGGCGTAAATTACTACAAACAGAAAGAAGGGAGCACAGTCAAATAAGTTTGAGAACCACTGCACTAAGGAACTTTTAGCTAGCACCAGCAGCGTCCAAACAGGCCAGTTAATACATGACACCCTAGTGCATACCAATTTTTACCCCTCTAGTATGGATTAATTAATAGTGTAGAGAACCCTGAAACTACTTTTAATTCATACCAAAGGGGTAAAAATGTTGGCATTTCTTTTAAATTATTACTCTAATAGATTGATCAAATATAAATTTACAACCGATAATGAAATATAAAATTCTGTCAGCCTGTAGTGCAATACAAATGTAGACCCACTCCAGATCAGCATAGAGTCCAGAACAGAGCTGTGTCAGAAATGGTCTTCACATCTCATGAAGATTTTCAAGATACCAAAAAAATTCCTATCCCAAAATGGGATGAAAAGTTGAAATTTCAAAAATTTTCTGAAACCAAAAATCCAAACCAGAAATTGGCTCTAGTCGCCTGAAATATTTTGTTGCAATAATTTTGACCTTTTTTAACCTTTTTGGAGTCCAACTTTACTACAATTTCTGAATGAAAATTAATTTCAACTAAAAAAAACCTCTAAAATTTTATTTGAAAATGTCAAAATGGGATATTTTGACCATTTAAAAACTTTTTTCCAAGAGATTCATTGACCAATTTAATGAACATTTTTGGTTCTGATAAATTGGCCTTTTTTGGTGAAAAAATAGTTCGCTGAAATATTCCCACCACCTCTAGTCTAAGGGAAGCTAGGTATTCTGCCTTTCCTTACATATGTACTAAGAAGTCTTGTGAGAAGGATCAGTAGGGAGAAATCTTAAAAAGCAATGGATCAATTTGTCCCAGAATTATGAAACTGAGGAAGACCCCTCTAATGCTCTTCTAAAAGCAGCAGAAATAAAATAAAGGACCTGTTCTTACAGTACTTGCTTGGATAAAACTCCAGTTGAATGCATTAGTGGCATCTCCACTTTGAAAGCAAAGGGAATTTTGCCTGAGTAAGGACTGTAGGATTGGGCCCACCCTTATTTATGTTTTAGCACTTGCAGTCAAATGTCCAGCTTTAGCAGCAAATAAAAAAGAGACACGTCTTCCCTGATTTAGTGGCTAAGAGTTTGATAACCATTTCTCTCTGGTTAATCTGAAATAAGTCGGGCCCCTGTCCCACAAAAGGAATCTGTTAGCGTGGACCTTTATGTCTTTGCAAAGTCTTATTGAAGTTCAAGGGTCTCTGCTAAGATGTCAGTGTTAGGGCTGGCAGAGCCCTCTATGGTGTCAGGGCCTTAATTATGGCTTTTTTTTTCCTTTTGAATTGGATTTCCTTTAATTGTCTTTTTAAAAGTCTTGGCTACTTGGACAGTTTTTGGCTGGCACAGCTATTGATGGTGTCTTTACAGTACACATTATTGTATTTACTTACCTTGATTTATTAAAAAGGAAAGCACCTATCCAATAGCTGTAGGTATTTCTACACTAATTAAGCATAATGCCACACAAAATCCAATACTGATGTGCTATATACTTCCAGTGCAATTTTTCTTTTTTCTAAACAAACACACACATACCACTGTATTCGGAATGATGATAACATCCCAGGTTAAATGATTTTATAAACAGTCTTTTCTTTTTCTCAGAGAAGTAATTGTGGTGATAGAAATTAAATATGGAACCGTGGTGCTCATGATTAGCCCTAGGGCATAGGAAGAAAAAGGTGAATTAATTTTTTTAAAATAAGGTACCATTTAACTAACATTAAAACAAATACAATTGGAGTGGTTGATAAGACAGAAGTTTCATTTGTCCATATAAAATTATTCATTCAAAGTCAGTGGGACTTAAGCGCATGCTTAAAGTTAAGTCTGTGCTTAAGGGTTTTCCTGAATTAGGACCGTGACCAATGGGAGCTGCAGGGGTGGTGCCTGCAGGCAGAGGCAGCACACAGAGCCGTCTAGAGCCCGGCTCACCCTATCCCATGCCCCAACCTCCTGCCTCCTCCCACACCCAAACTCTCCTGCTGGAGTGGAGGGGACAGTGGCCCGAGACTTCCCCAGCTGCGGCCGATGCAACTGGTGCAGACGCTGCCTGAGCTGCCCCTGAGCCAGGCGCACCGGCCACTGCAGAAGTCCTGGAGGTCACAGAAAGTCATGGAATCCGTGACCTCCATGACAAACTTGCAGCCTTACGTATTGCTAATGAAACAGCTAGGACACACAATGGGATTTCCAGTATAACTAACTCCAAATGTTCAAAAATCATGAAACTAGTTTAAAAGCATAAGATTTTGTTTTAAATAACAAATGTTGCATTCTTTGTATATGGCCTCTGGCTTTTGATCCTTCAGGGTGCATTTGCCTCACATTGTCAAGCTTTTCTCTGAAACACAAGAGCTAGAAACTTACTTTTCTTTTTTCTTAAATGAAAGCTGTGATTTATGCAATATCAGGATTCCAGCAGTTTGGCTTGAAAAAAGCATTAAAAATCACAAGATTTGACAACACTATATTCCTTATGAAACATTGTGCACGCACAACTCCCATTGATGTGTACTGGAATTATGGACCCAAGGTTTCCCAAAATCAGTGGTTACTATGCAGAATTTGCCCTTTGGTGGTTTAGTCAAGGTTACATGGCCAACCAGTGGCAAAGTTGAGATCAGATCGCAGATGTCGTTAGTCTCCCAGTCCAGTCCAGTAATCTCAGTTCTGAAAAGTATTAAGATTTCTTTTCAGGCCAAATAACATGGACTATGTTACTTTACTTGCAGCCTGTTTATTCCTGTCCTTAGCCAGGTATCATGGTGTTTGGAAGCCCAGAATTGGCTTTAGTCTCACTGAACCATTCCCATATATAGCACAATAATATTCTAAAATCATCATTAACACATATAGGATTGATTTTGGTCCCGTAATCAGTCATTTGTAATAAGTTTCTCTTTCAGAGAAATTTTAACAACAGTGGTGCTCGAAGACCATTCTTTATCAGATTACTGAATATATTTAACTTCACTTTGGCCTTGATCCTGCAAATACTTATGCATATGTTTAACTTTACTACCAAAAGTTGTTAATTACTGTATGTATATGAGTGTTTTCAGAATTGGGGCCTTTGTGCTTCAAATTGCTCTGTTAGCCAAAAATCACCTCAAAACATGCCATGTTGTGTCTCATATAGTAAGATCTGCCAAGAAATACATAACATACAGCATGAACAAATTTTGAACTTTCACATAATTTTAAAATATCAATGTAAATCCTTTCAGTGTTACATTTTTATAATTGCTGGTAGTTGAAAAGAAAGTCTTTCTGACATACCCCACTTACGTTACAGGCAGGTTGTCAGTGGCCGTTTCTTTGGAAATGTAGCATATGGTGAAAGAAAGGAAGGATTATTAGGGTTTTAAAACTTTAGTCTGCCTAAATAAAGTATGTTGCCTGTTCCACTGAAAAGAATGTGAAGAGACTGCTTCAGATCAGCTGTAGTGACCAGATGTGAATATGAAACATTTTGTTAGGAGGAACTGATATGAATAGGGTCATTTCAGTAGAGAGGTCAAGTATTGCCATGGAGATGAAGTATCCTTTCTCACTGACAGGTTTAGCCTGGGAGCATAATGTAGTAAAATCTCATTCCATGGGGAAGTTAGTGATAGAAAGGTAAGGGAGGTGTCATTGATTCATAAAAATCTGCAGAATCGTAATTTCAATGGTGTCAACCTCTGTAGCATGGCAGGGCAGACTTGCTCCCCCTGCCCCACTCCACTGGCTCCCCACTCCAGGTTCTCTGGTTGGTGGTATTATCGTAATTTCCATGCCATTGGAAATGGGTCGAGTTCGATATCATTTGAAAGTCCTTCCTTCCATTAATACAATGGTACAAAACTTGACAAACCTAGACCTATGTAGATATATATTGGAGAAAATGTTTAAAAATCAACTTTTAAAATTATTCAACATAGGACTACATTATTTACATAACAAAGACATTGATCTTTGGTAATAGTGGATAAGTTAGCCTTGACATGAAGGACTGAAAACATCTATTAATCAAAGTCATCATCAACATTGTAATCTAGGGCACCTCATCCTTGCAGATCATCACACATTTCTCCACAAAACAGGCTGCTGGTCAAAATATTTGCAGGGTGGTGAGGGTAAGCATCTGGTCTTTGCACACAAGCATTTGATTAGCTGAAGGATTGATTTGGGAGTGCATATTTCACACGCAACTGCTGTGATCAGTCTAGCCTCCAAGATGCATCTATGCCAGATAGAGGAAAGTAGTTTTGGATGCACTCAATCATCCCAAAGTCATTCCATTGCTTGATAATTTGCCCTCTTGATAGCAGGTATAAATGTACCCCTTGTCAGTAGCAATTTTTCTCCATTTGTCTGCTTAGAAAACATCCACCAACATAGTTCTGTAAGTGTCCTAAAGTTGGTTTTCAAATGGTAAATTCAGTATATGAACACTTCCAGTGCCTTTATGACCTTATCAGTGACTGTCTGACATTCTGAGCACCTTCAGAGCAAGGGGAGAGTCTTCAGAGGCTGAATAAAATGGCTTTTAGTTAGATAATTTGATCTTTCCAGCCAACGTTCCAGTACTGCCACATCTTGAAAAGGCACGAAACCTGCATCTCATGTAGTGCTGAGTTAAAGGTTGACTGTGTTGAAATGTGCCTTTCTCCTGAAATGGTGTGGTATGATATGTCCTGACTGTCAATATCATTAGAGGGTACAAGATCTACCTCTTCATCTGACGCTGTACTCAATGATTTTTCACCGCTAGAGTGAATTCCACTTTTGCAGGGTAACCAAGTGAGGTCAAGATTAGCGAAAGTAGAAAGCTCTACTGTAGTTGATTTAAATGCTGCTTCATTGAAAACTGGACTTCTTGGCTTCAGAATTTTTGGACATTGGTAGAAAAATAAGTGAGTCGGGAAGCTCTATAACAACAGTTCTTTGCAGGTCCAGGCAGCACTTGAGGCTGGGTCTGGTCCCCATTAATATGCTCCTGATACCAGACCATAACAGTCTCTTGAAAGGTACCTTTGCCATCTGCTGTATCTTCAAGGAAGTCTAAGTTATCGGCAGCACAAAATATAAACCTACCCTTGACAAGGTCTAGGAGAGTATACAACCCTTCATTCATTTCCATGAGGCAAAGAACCTTGTTTACAATTGCAGTCTCCACGCAGAGTACTTTGTCATAGCCAGTGGAGGAGCCGGTGCTGTGCATGAGCTGCACGAGGAATTTTCTACAGGTTTTGGAATAAACTATTAAAACAACAGCCACTTGTAGTGATAGATTACACCTATGCTGCACAATTGTCATTTATGTGTTGGAAATCTGCCTTTCACTCAAGCACTAGTATATGAGGCTTTGCAATGAAATGACAACCTTGTCTACACTTGCTTACTGTCATACTTGCTGGTGCTGAAGTCACTAGAATGACCCGAGTACCATGTAGAGAAGTAATCATATGGTATTATTTTTTTCAGGTTTGGCATCAGTTATGGATCGCTGAAGCCCCCAAGTATTACAGGACAAAATATTTTCCCTAAAAATTTAGTGGCTGCAAATAGTCTTCGTATTGATGTTGATATTAGCACTTTCTTCCACTTTTGATAGTGCCACATCTTTTAAGGATATGCATTATGATTAATTTCTGCAGATAGGATTGCTAAATGCTACGTCCATATCCCACAATTAATCTTCAATAAATGCTTTGAAAGCTTTTCTGCTAAGCATTTGTTCCTCTTCACATATTTCTGTGTACTTAGCCTCTGTGTTGGCCATTGCCACCACTTTTCCATCCATTAGAGCCTCTGTGAGGCAGTTTATGAACTCCAGTTGATGCATGCAGTTTGCAGTAGCAAAATCAACATTCGTCTCTTTGCTTTTACCTTTCGACACAACACATTGCATACATTATTTGCGTAGCACTCAATGTGATATGCAGTGTCATATACATGGGTGCCTTTTGGGATGGTGCACCCACTTTATTTTCCACGCAGTGTTCTCGCTAAGGGTGACTGCTTCATATGGTTTTTCACCTGTCCTGCAAGTTGAAATTGTGCTTAATGGATGCCTTTGGGCTTGGGGCTTCAGACTTACCACTGAAGAAGCAGGTGTTTGTCTCGAAATGCAAGCCAAATTATCTAGTATAAGGTGAATCTTGTCCACAGCTGACACTTGTCCCAGCATCTTCAACTTTTTCCTGATGCCCAATGGACTTCCTCTCCAACCTTGTCAAATTTAGTTTATGGGTTCACTTCTTATAGCAGGTAAAGTGCCGCAGAACATTGTGTTTAACCAGATCCTCTGTAGTGGTATTCTCCAAAGATTCATCTTCTAGTACAAACTTTTCATCTCTCCATTGATCCCTGCAAATGATCAAGACCAAAGTAAAAATAAGGATTTTGTAATAAATTGCTTTGGGATCATAATGTATGTTATATAACTATGTGCATATCTTTTGCGAGTGGATTCCAGTAATTTCTGGGTGGATGCTGATGTCTTAATCAGAGCCTCATTACATCTCTTTTGCCATAATAAACAAAGCTGATAATCAACACCACTGAAGCACTTCTTTTTTGCTGGTGATGGAAAATCAACTTGAAGCACTCCTTCCATTTTTAGTAATTTGTAACATTTTAAAAATCAGTCTGGTGTCATATTCTGAGCATGAACTGATAATACGGGACCGTCAGTCAGGGACCACAATTTAACTTTATGAGGGCTGTGTTTTTGATGTGCCCATGTTAAAGTATATTTTTAAAAGATTGATTTTTTACCTATTTTCTCAATTAATATCTACATAATTGTTCTAGGTTTGTCATGTTTGATACTATTGTGTTCCATGGTGAAATGGCTTTCAAGTGATATGCAACTCAACCCATTTCTGATGATATTGTATTATCAAAACTTCCACCAACCAGAAGATCTGGCAGCTGGGGGGTAAGGGTGAGGGCAGTCAGCAAGTCCCCCCTGCATGTCACAGAGGGTGACATCATTGAAATGATGATTCTGTATATTTTTACAAATCAGATGATACTTCCCTTTCCTTTTTATCATTAACTTGCCCTCGGAATTATACATGTTCCCAGAGTATTTTGTCTACATTAGAATCTCCATGTGTTCGTTAACAATGTTAAACACTCATCAGAGACAAAGATTACAGGACAATATTTCTCATTTACGCTAAGGCCACTTTACAACTTCAAGAGTGTGTAAATTATATTTACACTTCATTCAAGGCCCCTTTAAAATGCCAAAGCAGCATAAAATGGTATTAGTGTAAATGAGACTTAGGGCCATCGTGTTTAATATTGTGTCAGCTGGTGGTGGCCATGATGTTAGATGTGATGGTTCTTGTCTACACTCAATGCTAAATCATGTTTAGCATCCTTTTGGCTAACACATTCTCAAATGATGTACTTTTCTAGTGTAGATAAGCCGTGAGAGAGCTATTCCTGCAGAGTAGGGTTGAAGCATATTAACAGGAGTATATGAAGAGTCTTGCAATGCTACCCCGTCCTGTGGATAAATAGAGAATTTCAGTCCCCCGGGCTATCAATCTGGTACATTTTATTAGCAGTAAATTCACTTTATAAAGACAATGATTTGAATTAGGATCTAATGTTGTGGAAACCCACTATATCAATAATAATGTAGTGCTTTACATTAATGTTATATGCTAAAGTGAAGAAGACAACTT
The DNA here is from genome assembly GCF_020497125.1 of Mauremys mutica. NCBI lineage: Eukaryota > Metazoa > Chordata > Testudines > Geoemydidae > Mauremys > Mauremys mutica. Next base: position 82,794,354 of record NC_059079.1, on the reverse strand, counting down.
TCATTCTGTTTCCAATACAGCTTGGGAAAGAGAATTTTGTAAAGAAATGCCAGCATGTTAACCTTTCCATTCTTAGTGATTTTCTTCTTTTGATGCAGCGTCTGCATCCTTGCAAAGCCTTTAGGAACATATCATTTCCTAGTAATGGGCCCTTACAAACTCAAGTCCACCCACCCATTTCCATTTTCCAAAACCTGATACGTTTTCCTTTTCAATGTAGCATAATCCAGTTTTGCACTGTTTTGTTTGCTTCCTTATGTGTGTGGTAGCAGCATTGATGATATCATTTGGAGTGTACAAAACTGTAGGAATTTTGAACCTGATTCCACTGATATTAGTGGGAGAAGTAATTCGTTTGTTAGTTCACTGCTGAGGAAGTTTGCAAGGTTCTGCAGAAGATGGACAAAAACAGTGAGAACGTTGTATATTAGACAACAACTATTTACTTGTTGTGTGGACAAGTCTGCTTGACAAAGTCTGCAAACAGCTGCTTTTCTTGATTTTAACTAATTACTTTCTGAAAAGGGCAGTGAATTTTCAGATCTCAGTTCTATGTGCATAATGTAATGTAGACAGAATAGAGTCCAGTATTGCTTTTTCTACAACAGCCCACCCTATCCATCTTTCCCTTTCAGAATTTGAAGTATATTGCAACCATTACTTTATAGACATATCTCCCGGATGAGACAGGACTGAGGCCTTCATTCAGTTTGCCGCAGGAGACATTGCTGTGAATACATATTCTTAAGCTAGAGTGTCATGTCTCACTGGTAACTGTACATTTCATATTTCTTCCCCACTTTCTCTACAGCTATAGCAGAGTCATTTTTCTCTCCTCCCGAGTTTTCCAGTAGGCACCCTCAATAAGTCTTGGTACTAGCAAGCAGTGTACTTGGGATGGTCTCAGTGTTTAAAATTTCTGAATCATCCTTCCTGTAATGAACGATAGCATGAAAAGAATTCATTTTGTACAATACAGTACAATCAACATTGTAATGTGCATTAATTACAAAATGAATTAAAACTGACTGGCAGTAATAAAACATGGACAGTATCTGGATAACATTTATTATAGAACACCAGATATTGTGTTTGACTTCCGTGTCCAGAACATATTAAGTTACTGTTTGACTAGCTATATAAATTATCTCTATGTGTTCTAGTTGGAAATGTTGCATTAATGTGCTTATGTCTTGGCTTATCCCAGGTGACTCTTACCTGTTTCTACAGTACAGTGAAACCCTGCTATAACGCGACCTTTGGGGTCCAAAAAATTCCATTGCGCTAAATGCGGGGTCGCGGTATAGCAGAGTTTCAAATCAGGCAGGTTTTCAGTAGTCCCCAAAGCAGTGCATTGAGGTGCACCGCCTAGTGCCCCTGGTGCCTTGAAGTGGGAGAGAAGCCACGGCCCCGCACCTGCCGGAGACAGAGAGCACCGGCGCCCGCAGCCCTGGAGTTCTCTGTCCCCAGCAGGCGGGGAGCCGTGGCTCCTCTTGAAGTGGGAGAGAAGCCGCGGTCCTCTTGAAGTGGGAGAGAAGCCGCGGCCCCGCACCTGCCGGGGACAGAGAGCACCGGCGCCCGCAGCCTTGGAGAAGCCAGAGAGAAGCAGAGGCCCCACGCCTGCTGGGGACAGAGAGCACCGGCGCCCGCAGCCCCAGAGTTCTCTATCCCCAGCAGGTGCAGGGCTGCAGCTTCTCTCCCCTGCCATGGTGTTCGGGATCAGTGGTACATTACCATACTGTATTATACTGTACCTTAAAGGGGAGCCAACCTGTGATCGCGTTATATGCAATTTTGCGTTATGGCGGGGCGCGTTATGGCGGTGTTTGACTGTATGTATTAGTAAGTGCTGATATGCTTCTTGGAAATTTAAAATATAGTTTCATGGTGTAAAATGGTAGAAGGAACCATCAGACCACATCGTCTGACCTTTATATCACGGGCCGTAAAATTTTACCAATTGCCCTGATATTGAGTCTAATATCTTGAGTTAGACTAAACATTTCAGTCTTCAAGAGCCTAAATTGTTGTTTGCCACAGGCGGAGATCAGGAGACACCAAAATACCATCAATGCACAAAGTCTTGGCAATGGCAGGGAACTGTTTAGGTGAGATATACCTAGATAATCCTACCAGGTGATCCATGCTTTATGCTGCAGAAGAAGGCGTAAAGCCCCTAAAGTCCCTGCCAATCTGACCTGGGTGAAAATTCCTTCCCAATCCATATTTGGCCATCAGTATGACCCTGAGCAGTATATGGGCAAGACTTATCAGCCAAGGATTAAGGAAAAAGGAAACTCTGTACCATGTCAGAGCACTGGTCCACCCTGTTCTGTGACCTGTGCCCAGCTGTTACCAATCACTTCAGAGAAAGGTGGGAAAAAAGCACCTCAAAATACCTCTGGACAATTGTATATCTGGGGGGAGGGCATCCTTCCTGACCTCTGCAAAAAACATGCTGAGCCCCTGAAACATGAGAATTGAATATAGATATTATCTTAATGAAGTACTGCAAGTGTTATGAATGCAGAGCTTCCAGAATGATCCATAGGTTCACAGACTCATAGGCCAGAAGGGAACACCACAACCATTCAACCTGCCCCCCCCCCACAGACACAGGCAGTAAAATTTCGCCCACAAACTGGATTAACCATATATTTTAGAAAGACATCTAATCTCATTTTAAATACTCCATGCAGTGGTGAATTCAATGCTGCCTCTGATAAGCTGTGTACAGAGAGGGGTTTGTGCATCACTTACAGGCTAACACATTATATGTCATATATACTGTAGGGATGGCGTTTAGTTTGTACCCTACATGGTTGAAGGGATTTTGTTGTGGTTGGCAGTCCCAACATTTAACATGCCTTCAGATATATTCAGATATATTCATCTCCTGGTCTCTGAAGATCTCTTCCCTAAAATGAAGGCAGAAGCACAAATCTGTTTGAAAGTACAACTGTTGTCATTAAAAAGTCACACTGTACAGAGAGAAACCACACAGCATTATCTGAGAAACTTCACTATTTCACTATACTAAAAATAACTGGTATCTCAGATAACAGGGTGATAACTGTGGATAAATGCTGATTTATATATTTATTTTTAATTTGGACTACTCCGCTCTGGGGGGAGTATTTAAAACTAGACTGGACAAAATACTAATACATTTACAGTAGTGAACAAACTCGTGTTGCTTTGGTGAGGGATTCAGTGATCTAACATAGTCTCTAATTCAGAGATTCTCAAACTGCGGTCCGTGGACCACCAGTGGTCCATGAGCTCCATTCAGGTGGTCCATGGATAGTCCCCTCTAACGTGTGCACCTGGGCGGCGCCTGGAGAGACCCCCCTCCTTCTCAGCCCCAGCTCAGGGGCTGCTGCGGCAGGGGAGAGAGGGCATATCCATCGCATTAGAAAGGTAAAACTATTGATATTAAAATATGAGTTGCGTGCTTTTATTTGTAGAACAAAAAACCATTAATTATTATTAAGGTTTTTTTGTATAGTGTTTTTGTCCAAAGTGCTTTACAATAGCTAGCTAACGGTACAAACAACCTTTGGAAAGATCATTAAGTGGTCCACTGAGACCCTCAGGACTTTTCAAGTGGTCCGCGAAAAAAAAAGTTTAAGAACCACTGCTCTAATTCTATGTTTTGGTGTCTCGCGGTGATAAACCTAGAAGACTAAGTTTCTTGTCAGTCCTGTAAACACAATACTCTGTTTTTGTCTGTTTATTCTTCTTGTCAGCAGGATGAGTATACAAATGTGCAAAGAAACTTCATGAACAGGGACAGTGTACTTGCTAGTACATACAAACCAAAATACAGGTTTTACTGACCTCAAGATTGCTTGTACTTTAAGTGCTTGTACTCTGGCACAACAAGAAACTGTACATACTGTATTGTGATACTTAAAAATACAATGAGAATAATCAAGGTCTACGAAGTACATATGCTGCAAGCCAGCTCCTGGGAGTTTCTCACAGTAGATTTCGCTGTTGGGACATATCCAGAGTTTCCCTTCTCCCAATCACAAGTTGGGAGACAATAATCACTTCCACCATATACACACATTATTTGCAAATTGTGTCTCCAAGAACTATATTTCATAACATACAAAGATACAAAATTCAATTAATGAGTATCTAAAGTACTGAACTACATAAAGACCTCCACAGTTCTGGAAAGAAAAAAAAGTGACTTATTAGTAAAAAACCAAATTGGGTGAAATTCTGACCCCATTGAAGTTGACTGCAAAACTCCCATTGACTTCAATAGGGACAAGATTTCACTCCATAACAGACAACCACAAAAACATCATACAACAACCTACAAGTAAAACACAGACTCTGCTGCAGTGCATAGGTTGGCAGCTGGGAGATATGCAAGGAGGGAAACTAAAATGGGGATCAGTCTCCCCATGTCATCCTTTATAATGGTAGCTTGACCTAGGGCAGCCACTAATCATGGACTTTCTTTGGGCCCGGAATGTGGCCAATTAAACAATACGATCAAACTCAGATTGTGTTTTGAACCCCAGAAGTGCTCTCAGAGCAGACATGAGAAAAGCATCCTATGTCTCACTTCAAGGAACAGGAAGGGGCTGGTCAGAGTGGAACCTCGTAAATAGGCACAGAGGAGACTGATGCTGAGAGGTCTCAGCATACATTGACCACCCACAAAAAGTTGTTTTTGCCTCTTATAATAGTTGTTTGGTTTTTTGCAGCACTCAAGATATAGAGACAAACATTTTAATAAACATCAATCTGCAATAGTTAGCTTTCAGCAAAGAGATAGAAAAAAATATTCCTAGAATTATATTTAATCTTGCCTTATTTTTCACCAGCCTAGTCTGCTGTATAGTGTCAGTGCCTTCATTCTCCCAAAAGTAATGTTGCTGTGTCTGCCTGATAATTGTTCAGATATCTTTTCAATTACAGCATTTGACAGTGTTTGTGACAGGCACGTCATATGTAAGGATACATAACAAAGGATGTGTTTAAAGTATTTTGTTATATGTCTGCTGCATCCTTATTTACATTTACTGAATCAGCAACCTATTCTCTCCCTCTCTCACATTTATCATATGTGCTTCTGGATCATATTATCCCAGAAATGGTCCTCACCATGTTTTACTACAGGAATAGTGATAATTTGGCATTGCTTAGAAATAACTCCAGAATGCCTGAAAACATCTATAACATTTTCTGGTGGAATTAGAAGAAGAGATTTTTTAAATGTAGCGTGCTTGAAATCATGCTGTGTTGACAGCTCTGGATACTGGAATACAAAGGTTTTGGCCCTGTTTTTACTTCCATGAAGATTTAGACTGCACTGGTTTCCCAGCAGATGACTCTTTAGCTACCCTGTGGGAAAGAAACTTTTAAAATGAAAGTTTAAATTATGTGGGAAATGATAGAAATTTCCAGAGGGAAGACTGAGTAAAGACTGCAGGATTTGGCCCTACATTTCTTCCTTGATGTAAATACACCTTATCCATCCAAAGTCTTGTCTATACTTGCAATTAACCTTAATTTCAGCCATCGTGGGCAGCAATCAGTGTTGCTGCAATGCCACAAACCCTCTCATTTAGACAATGCACTCAAGGAGCTACTGTGGCTGAAACTGGGGCTAATTCCAAGTTCAGACAGGGCCCTAAGGTATTCATACAGTACCACTCTCCACAGTGTTTGGGAAGCAATGGCCTCTCCTTTAGTCAGGGGACAGTCATACTTCTTTTGCATTGTTTTGCATGCAACTCTTGGATTTTAGTGGATTTCATCATCTTAGCAATTATGCCATGGATTCACATTTAGACAGAGACAATTATTTCTTTTTCTTTTTCTTCTGCATTGCTGGTGTATTCTGTTGGTTTTGATTGGCAGCGGTGGGGAGTATAATTGGAGCTCTGAGTGTTGTGAGTGTGCCCAAGACATAATACTGGAGGCCAAATTCTGCCCTATGATTTGCACAGAGGACTCCTGCTAAAGTCAATAGAAACCCCACATCCCTTTCTCAGGGCAGAACTGGACACTGTGTAGTTAAATTGTCCAGGATCAGCTCTAAGTTGTTATCTTTTTACCTAGGCATTTATGTCCTGCTTATCACCATGGTGGATTTATATGAGAAAACTGGTGAGAGGATGTGTTGTTCAATTTGTCACCAATTGAGAGACACTTTGATGGTCAGGGTAGAGCACAGACTGTTGCAAAATGTACATATTAATGGCCTGATTCTGCAAACCCTTCCTTGCCTGCGTAGGCTTTTTGATATTAGTGAGACTGCTCTTGTGAATAAGAACTACTTGTGCGAGTAAGGGTCTGCAGGATCATTCCCTGTGATATGAGATTTGAAAAGCCCTGGCAATTGCTAAGATACACAGTGAAAGGTGGGTTTTTATTATTATTATTATTATTACACTATTGAAGTATTTTTAAGTGTTTCTCAGGTCCATGTAGCTCGGTGGGTTATATCTGAGGATTTTCTGAAGTAGAATTGTTAAAAAGAAATAAACCTGGTCTTGACTGATGATTACATTACTCCATTTTCACCGTGGCATAACTCGATTGAGATGAATGGATTTACACCAATGTAACACTAGAGTAACACGGGTGAATCAGGCCATTTATCTGGAAATTAAATCTATTTAGTGTTTTATCTGTTACGTCCTGTACCTTAAGAAAAATCAAAAGGCCAATTAAATTACATCGTCACAGTATGAAAAAAGAGGAAAATGTCTTCAATTTTTTTTACATGTAGTAAGACTGATCTGAAACATTTATGTGTTCAGAATTGTCTCACATGCACATTTTTTTCTTGCTCTGTATTTAAAAATTGATAACCTGGGGAAAAAAAGACTGCTGAGTTATAAAAACATTTTTTTCCTGTAATAGTGTAATCTACTGGTAAGTCATTATTATACTTAGGATTTAAATTAGTAAGTGACCTTGACTAAAGTTTTATCATTTGAAGAATTTTCTCTAATGGTTTAATGTATCTGGAAGGCCAAACTCTCTTTATGTGGTGGAAATATTATAAATATCCCCTTTTAAATTGGAGTATCCCGTATTATGCAAAAACTAGGATGTGATTTTTTTCTTCTGCTTACTTTATGACTTGATTTTGAGCACTGTTTACAAAAGAAGGAAACAACCAAAATATGCCATCAATTCAGATGAAAACTGGGTAATCTTAGGATTCTTGTTCTTGCCGATGGCTCAGATAGCCAGCTTGCAAACTCTCCTGGGGAGCCTGGGCTACCAGTCCCCTAGAACTGGCAGCCGTTTATTGGTGTTAGCTTTGGGAATAATCTTCACTCTGTTGATTTCCTGCACACAGAGGTTGTTTAATGTCATCAGAATGACATTGCTTTGTTGTACATGCCGCATCTTGCAAGCAGCCGAACTGTTCCTTACAGGGGAAAAAATGGCTGCAGCATGCACGCTGTATGCTCTGTACAGGTAATCCCCTCACTTGCACTGCATGCAGCACATATGCTGCACTCATGCTGTGTAAATGATATATTTCTGTAAGAGATGGTCTGTCATACCCAGAAACTATGCTCCAGGCTCAGGTTTTCTTCTTCTATTTGAGTGGTAAAACTTTTTTGAATTTTATAGAATGCAAATGCAAAAATTAGAAAAAAAGGAAATGGACAAAGGAATAACTAATATAGCTTTACTAGCTGCTTGAAAAGTGGAGAATTAGTAGCCTGAATCTCTTATTCTTAAACTACTCACTATTTCCTATGGGATAAATACTTCCTTGGATAGTTTTGTAAGGCAAAACATTGCCTATATGTGTGTCTCCCTTATACAGATGTCTCAAGTCTTATCAGAAGAACATTCTTCTCAATGTGGACTTCAGATATTTACCCAGGTTTGGTATGCATGCACTCCCTTGGTTTGCGCCTGCACCCCACTCCTCCTCATGCGCCAAACTGAGGGCATAATGGGCAGAGAGGACCAACCACCTCTTCAGTTTCTTTCTGCTATGCATGGCGTGAGAGAGAACCTCTTCAATGGCTGCAGCATTTGCTAGCTTCTACTTCAATTCTACTGCATATATTTGTAAATAGCTTTTAGATAATAGTTTTAGATAGTTTTTATAGTTAGATATGTGTAATTTTTAGTAATTAGGGCCATAGGGGTCTCCCCCTACCTGAAGACTCCCCCCTCCTCTGTCCTGTACAGGGTGACTGGTATGTCCAAGATCCTGGGAATCAAGAACTATATTTCCTGCCCTTGGGCCTTCCATCTCAGAAATGACAAACTCATGTGCCTCTACTAGCTTCGGGAAGCTCATGTCTCGTTGAAGTGCGCTATTTCCCTATTCTTCCCAAACCTAACCTGTGAAGGCTGCGAGGATAGGCTTTGGGGATTCCTAATGTATCGCACATATTGCCCCGCTGTACATCAGGCAGAGGCACTGAGACGCACCCCTCTGAGCACAGTGGGCTCCAGAGTTGATAGGAGTAGAGCAAAGGACTCCTCCAAATAGTATCATGGGGAGGGTAGGAAACATACTTGTAAGGAGTGAGAGAAATTCTCCTTCAGGTCCTCAGAGAAGAAGAGGACCTCTTCTCTGACATCTTCCAAGTCAGGTGAGTTTCCATGTCCCGGTATGGGCATGTCCAGAGCTTAGAATGACCACAGTGCCAAACTGGCATTTAACTGCAGGAGCACTGATCCGTCTTGCATGGTCTTCCATAGGATTAGGTGTCCCTGAGACCACACCCAAGATGATTTTGAAATCCCATCTAAATCAGACTATTCACTTAGCTGTTTTCTGTTCAAAGCCACATGGCACCATTAAATATAGGAACCTTCATTCTCTAGATGTCCTTTTGGCATTGGCATTCTACCTGCAAAGGATTAAATCCTTTAGGAAATCACCTAGATTAGCTATATTCTTTGCATGAATATATGAGGGATGAAGCGATCTCATCCCAAAGATTGTCCAAATGGATTTTGGGTTGCATCTGGCTCTGTTACAAGTTAATGGTGACCCTTCCCCTGCAAGGAGTGTGGATCCACTCAATCAGATCCCATGCTGCATCAATAGCCTCACTTTGAGAGGTCCCTCTCCTGGAAGTCTGTTCATGCTTTCATGAGGCATTATGCCCGGTGCAAGATTCTCCAACTGATGCGTGCTTCAGCAGAGCAGTGTTTCAATTGATCCTACAGCTAGGGTCCTCACACCCTCCTCAATGAATACTACTTGTAAATGACCCACAGTGGAATACACCTATAGGGACCATCACCTGAAGAAAATGACAGGTTACTTACCTTACAGTAACTAGAGTTCTTCAAGATGCATAGTCCCTAGTAGTATTCCATTACCTGGCCTCCTTCCCCTCTTCTGTAGAGTCTTATCCTAGGATTCTTCGCCATAGGAAGGTACCACCCCATATCCCTAGGTTTGGAGCATGAGGCGGAGACAGTGCAGACAGCACAATAGGCGCTGCTAGCAAGAATCTTCCATTCTCAGCCACATGGAGTGTATGCGCACCCACAGTGGACTACAGATGAGGGCCACTCAGAGAACACAAGTTACTGTAAGTTAAGTAATATTTCTTTATTGAGAGCTAATGTATGCGGAAAATAAGATCTGTCTTAGCAGTTTCAGTGTTAGATATGAAATATACAAGTTCCCTGGGATCACAAGTTCCAGTCCATGAAAGGCAGAAGTGTACATTCTTCTGAGCTAGCTCCTTGCACTTTACTGTGCCAAAGGTCTTTGGGATGACACTATAAAAAAGGGGAGACTCTTTGGCATGATCTACACTAGGAAATTAGATTGGTATAACTATGTTGCTTAGGGATGTGAAAAATCTGCATCCCGAGCAATGCAGTTAAAGCAACCTAACCCCCAGTGTAGACAGCACTTGGTCAACAGATGAATGCTCTTGTTGATCTAGCTACCACTGCTCAGGGAGCTGGAGTACCTATGCTGACGGGAGAACCTCTCCTGTTGACATAGATAGTGTCTTCACTGAAATGCTACAGCAGTGCCACTTTTGTTTTATGGATGCCTATGCAGATGATGAACTATGTCTCATGGCACCCTTCCCCAGACTTTTCTTACTTGCCTGCAGCTCCCCAACCCTGAGACTGATAGCTCCCTCTGTGCAAGCTTGTATGGAAAATGGAAGGAGAGAACACTGAAAAATGAAAATCATTCTCTTGTCAGGTATATTAGTTCAAAGCAGGCTGGTCACTGCTTCAGTCAAGATGGGCTTCTTTAAAATCCACAGATAGGGCAGAAATTGGCTAGTTATTTTGGCATATCTTTCCACTATTGGGGAGGGCTGTGTATGTAATAGCAGGCAGGGAAATGAGAGAACAGAACTCTGAATCCAGCTGACTGACTCCCTGTCTGTTATGAAGTGAATAAACTGAAGTGGGCGGTCTGGGACCGGCAGCCACCCAGGCACAATTCTGTAGAGGGCTGTGGCTGACACATTTTGTTTCATCTGGCTGAGACACTGGCTCATGGTTTGATGGCATGCCAGCTGTATGTCCCAGCAGCATTTGTGCTAGTACCTGTCAATCATTCATGTCCTGAATGTATTTGGGGGATGTGTAAGCTGCCAGATATGGACTTTAATCTCTTCAGCAGCTTCCTGGCATCAGACTGAGATGGGATCATGAATGGGGAGCCATCTGACTGACTGACATGTTCCTTGACTGACAAATCATGTGTGGATGCAGTGTATTGTTCCTGGGAGGCCCAGTGCAACTACTCACATCCCTTAGCCAATGCTTAAAACCCTTAAATTCCACGGTGTCCTGCATGAACATTGAAGATCTTATTATCCTTTTTGTAAGAGCAGGGGTTCAGTCCAGTGGCCTTTATCAAAATTTAACCTCTCCTCATTTCTGTCTTGCTTGGTTGTCACCCTCTACACCAAAGGTCGCACTTCAGCTACATTGTGTGTATGTAGATTGTAAAGTACTTTGGGATCCCTTGAAGTTAAAGGTTCTGTATGAATGTAAAATAACAGATATATGTAAGGAAAGATCTCTACTAAAAATATTTTGCACTGGGAAGGGTTAGTCTGCCTGCCCCCATATTTGATGGGAAAGCTTTGCTTTGGTGATTTCATCAGAGTTTCACAGTACTCTCAAGAGGCTTACCCTAGGCTTCTGAAACTTTTGGTAAATCTTATCTACTTGTTAAATCATCCCTTTTAAGAATTTGTATTCATCATGCTCTTTGTTGTTGTTTTTCTCCGTTGACCTATAGAAACTCTAAGAGATTTTGCCATCCTAACCTGGAAAAGGGTATAACTTACTGATTTTTTTTAAATGTAACATTCTTTCATCTTCAAGGCTATTCTGTGACTTGGTCTCAAAGTCCTACAATTTCTTCTTACCAATGCATGGTAGAGTTTGTATAGCAGACTTTTCATAAATATCAGTCTTATAATAAAAGCTCCCATCCCATCACTTGTGTTTAGAAACGATGAACTTAGAAAGCCTGCTGCAGACAGTGTCAGGAGTTTTACAGATCTTAGGCCTTAGGCACATTCATTTGAATCATTTTAAAAATGCATATCTAAAATTCAATGGTACAGCTGCAACATATCCCCTCCAGCTGGGTAAGCCGAGATGATTTCTAGGCCTTGGACTAGCAGAGCCTGGGTGTGATAGAGATTATACAGATAGCTGCCAGAGAAGAGATTCTGGCAGCTCTGCTACTGCACTGCTCTCTGCCTTTTGATTTGTGGAGTAACAGTGGCTTTTGTTCCAAATGGGGTCCCTTGCTGGCTTTCCTAGACACAGATTTGCTGGTGCAACACTGGCAGCAAGCCAGTGGGAGGGGTTGCCTCAAGGGTAAATGAATACAAGGTAGGAAAAAACAAAAACATCACAGTGCTCCAGTTGTTTTGAAAGTGACTGGCTATTCTGAATGCCTTGATATGGATCCAAAATGATCCACTCTGTAGGCAGGTTTAGTTAAACTGCATTCAGAAATCATAATTTATCCGTGGGCAAACACCGTTGCTTTGCATAAAGAAGGCAAGTCGTGATCCCAAATTAAATTTGCATGGTTCTTTACTCAAAAAAGCGAATGTCAGTCATTGTCCCTTTTGTGCATATCAGTGCCTTGGTTCTTTAAGCCCATTTAAGTGCACAAGAGCATGTGTTGTTGTTTTTAAAAAAATATTACCTTCCCTGTACTGCAACACAATATATAATGTAGACCCGTCTCTACATAACTGTTCAGTATTTGATACAATATTACAAGTATTAAAATTATGAAGCATAAAATACTTCGGCTGCTGGATTCTACACTGCTGAGATATGTGCTATTGAACAGTGAAAATGTTCCCCTTATTCACTGTACATCCAAAATTTCCAAATAACTGTTTTTGCACCAGGACATTTCTTATCTCTAGTGTAGTACTGCTAGCTTTGTGGAGTGTCATCACCCTGGCACAATTAGCACTGTGCCTAAAGTTGAGATAATCAGAGTGTACATGTAGGGACATTATTTAAGCACCAAATCACCGAACTGCACGGTATGTCCCCAGCTACTGAAAGGGCTACCATGAAATTTAATTTAGAATTTTACATATACATTTTGAATTGGAAATCTCAATAATAATTTTCCCTTTGCTCAGCCTTTTAACTGTGAAATTCAGTTGGGGAGTTTTGAAGCAGCAGGTAATGTCACAGCACTCTGGAGGGATTTTACCAGAATTCTGCTATAGTGCTTGCAAGTGTCATTTCCATATTTAACTAATTTCAGTTTTTAATTAGCTCTGTGTGAAAAATGAGAGTTCATGCTGAGCTAAGCTGTCAGCATAGACTCTTGTTTCCTTTTTAGCCTCTCAGGACAATTACGGAGGGAAAAAAGGAGTGCTACAATAAATGAGCTTGAGCGCAGTTCTTCCAGGCCTTCACGTTGTTCATTGACAGGGAGGAAGTGACAGGGTTGGGTCCAGCTTGCCATAATGGGGAAGAGAGCAGCTCTGAAGCCATTTCAGATACAGATTTGAAATATTAAAGATTCGAGGAAATTTTTAGACTTAACCTGGAATAGGAGCAGGCAGCAAAATAAATTGTATTCTCTTCCTAAACCTCTAAGATACCATATGGTCATTTACACTGTTCTTAAAACTTAATCATTCCAACCTAATTATTTATTGAACTGAATAACAGTGAGATAGGCAGCATTCCACTTTCGAAAAAACACTGGGAAACAATTTTTTCGTGGCACTTTCTGTAGCCTAAGAATGAACAATGCAGTGCACCGAAGGTCCTGCATGTAATTTTATGTGGTCCCCTATAAAAAGATAACTGATTTTGATTTAATTCCATGATGCAGTATAGGGATGGAAATTTGTTAATCCTGCATATGAAGAGAAAATTTACCACCAGGGACTTGCACGCAAATTTAAACTACAGACTCTTCAAAAATGTACTGAGAGCTGGAATTTTTGCAAACTCTACAAAAATATTTGATGAACGGGTTTATAAAACAATTTTTGGAAGTAGAACAGATAGAGGACCTGAATTTCATTTACATACCATCCATGTTAATAGTATTATTTGTTTTTAAAAAGAAGGCATCAATTGAAACACCAAACCAGTATTTAAATGGAAAATTAGCAATAAAACTCTGTGTTATATATAGGAATGAGTGAATTTTGTAATACTGATATTTTCAGTTCATCCACTTATTCCATGAAAATATTGGTACAGTGCATTTTACTTATAACTGATGTGGTTATTATAGACGGCCACTTATAGTAGACAGAAGCAGATTTCCTCTATTAGACTATAAACCACATGCATCTTTCACAAATTAAAAAGGATCGAAGAAACCTCAGTTACAACAGACACTTTCTGAGCATTTAGGGGTGTTAGTAATATTATGAAGGGAGAAGCAAGACCCACTGAGGAAACTTGTCAGATATGGAAGTGAAATAGAGGAGCTACCAATTATTTTCCTTCAAAACTGGTGAGGGTTTGCTTTGTAAACCTGCTTTTGATGTTAAGAAAATACTCCAAAGGAGAATAAATCTACATTTTTTCCAATGAACTACTCCCAGTAACAATAATCTGTTCTTCCTGTTTGAGAGCTTCAGAAAACAGCTACCATAGCAGATTTATGTGTTGGGGAAACTAGAATACCTATTACTTTCAGCAGTAAACTTGCTTCACAAAAAATCATGTACCTTGACTGCCAAGTTAATTCAGATAAATACTGAGTAGAGAGACTGAAATGCTAGCTGGATTTTGACTGCTGTATAATTTTTAAAATATATATTATTTACTTCTCCTTTGGTCACCACATAGAGCCCTATTGTACATGTCTGGGCTCTGGCTACTGAATTTTATGGACAAAAAGGAGAGCACAGAGCATTCATCATAAGTACCATCATTGTATACTTTTAGTTACATGGCCTTTTCACTGTCCATGTGTCTGCCTCTCTCTATATGTATTTCTATGAGTATGCCATCTTTCTGGAGGAGAATTCCCAGTGACTTTAATTGCATCAGCCATAAACGTTTGTTTTAAGTTTTATTACATTGTGTGACATAATTTATATACAGACCTTACATATTATTGATATATCGTGTGAGGCAAAAATTTTGTTGAGGGTGAATTCTCTAACATTATTTTATTCTATGCATAAATATAATGCATGCAATGGTACATGCATTAATTTCTCTACTACTCAAGTTCAATTCAGGGTTCAATTTAAGCTGTTGACTTTTTTCTATCGTTTTTCATAGGTTGGATTGCAGTTGCCTGAGGGAACGTCACTCTCCCCAGGATCTGCTCTAATATTTCGGGTCCCCTGAGATGCTCAAACTAACAGAACAGCCCTTGGGTGATATCTTGGCCCAACTGAACTTCAGGTCAAAATTCTTATTGACTGAAATAGGGACCTGGGTTTCACCCCTTGTGTTTAAACACGTTGGGGACTGGCAGTGAGCATTCTGCATAGCTGACCCCAGACTACGAAATTGGCTTCTTGACACACCTCAAGTCTGTTGATATTTAGGGCACAGTGTAAGGCTTTTGTCTCTTCTTCAGCATCTTTTTGGGGAAACAACAAGAAATTGCTTTGTTTGAGAGGATCTCCCATATTCTTTACTCCTCATAAAACATGTAACAATATGCATCTTGTTATAGTTTTTATATGTGCCATGAGATGAAATTGGGCACATTTTTGTAAATGTGGAAGAGAAAAATTAAATGAAACAATAATATATTCTGAATAAATTTAGACTCTAGTCTGTGCTTTTGAATGCTAATGTAAAATCCTCTTATCTGAAAGCCATACAAGTCAGATTATCAACTCTGTATATTGAATAAAGAACACAATAGGCCAGATTTTCATACTTGAGTGTTTAAAGTTAGGTACCTACATTTGTACTGAGGTGCCCACATCCTGATTAAGGATGCCTCAGATAGATATCTATGGGCCAGATTTTCAAGGACACTGAACATCTGCATTGATTTTAATAGGAACTGCAGTTTTCTCTTACCCTTTTTCTGTCTTGTATATTTGAATTGTAAGTTCTTTGGGGGAAGGGACTGTCTTTTATTAAATGCTTGTATCATTCCTAGCAAATGGGCCCCAATCTCAGCTGGGGCCCATGGGCATTACTATAACACAAATAAATAAAAAATGAATTGCTCCCTGTTGCTCTAGTGTGGTAGATGCTAAGACACAGATGCAGAGCAAGGAAAGAAAGATCAGTGAGTTTCCATTTTGTCAGTTACCATAATGGAAAAGTAAATGAACCTCTAACCTCGAAAACCTGCCAAGAGCCTGGCTGGTACAGGACTGAAAATTGAACATGTCCTGGTAAGCCCATGGGAGATGGTAAATTGACACTCAAATAATGGAGAAATAAAATATATTTATTCAAATATATATAAATAATCATTGAGACATTGCTCCTTTAAAAAAAGTTGGTATAAAAAATCAACAGCACTATAGCAGTTAAATAGCACTAACTGACTAGACTTAGTTTTCTAAGGCTTTTTTTTCATTTAGGGCTCTGCGCCTTTGTTCCTCCTTAGATATCGCATCTTTGGATCAATAGGACATCCACCAATCTAAAATATTAATAATACCAGGCTTACATGGATTAGAGTGGGTTGAATTCTGCATAGATACTACATATAATCTGTACTTTCCCCCTTGTATATCATAGAACATTATTTGGGCTGTAATATATAGTCTGATGTGTATCATACAAATTAACAAGCTAAAATACTTGTCCACTGTCAAAAATGAATGAGAATCTTGTGGGAAAGCAGAAATGTTTATTTTCCCCTGTGGTTCTTTTATCTTTGTGATCACAGGAGAGCTTTTAAATCCACAATAGTAATTCATGCCTGGAACAAAACCTTCTAATATTATCATATGTGTAACATATTACAGTCATATGACTATTTTAAAATATATTTTTTAAGCTTTTATATGATTTCTTTTAAAGGAAAAAATGGTATTACAGACCACTGTGCTTGGAAAAGGTACTCAGCAACCATAATGTTTCTGCTGCTGTGTTTATCTGCATATGGATCTCTCTGCTCTATGGACAATGGACTAGCTGGCCATAACATGTCATCCAAATACATTTCATTTTTGTAGACTGCATACAAAGGAATAAAGGTGTGGGAGAAATATTTCATTTGCACTGTGTATAAAAATCAGAAGTGGACCCAAGCTGCAAAATTTGGATATGTCATTTGAATCCCCAAAGCTTAGAGCAGTTAGAGTCTATGATATGGGTTCAGCCCATTTGTAGAATGGATGCTACATTTGACATTTAAATCTGGTACAGGTGTGGGGAGATAGATGTTCAGATACAAGGTTTAAATTCAGGAAAATCTATAGTAAAATATTGACATTATGCACACTTCAGTTACATTCAGTTTTAAAGCAAAATAGTATACATCATGTACTGTAAGCAAAAATCTAATTCCCAGAGGGAGTAATTTAGTGATCTAAAAATAAGGTTTGAAATTCCTAGACTTACTAGAACCACAATTTCAAGTTCTGGTAAGATCAATTCAGTCCTTCATCCTCTTGATGTGAAATGGAAATTAGTTGAGTTCCATGTACTCTCTTGTGTGAGATCTTTTAAATGCGACCTTAAAATTGAGGTTCCATCTGTTTTGGTTGAACACAAAAGATCTCATGGTATGTCTTTTAAGAGTAAGGTTTTCTAATGTTTTTGTCCACTGTCCTCTTACCCTATTCTTGTTCCACCCCAGAAGCAGTTGCATTTCAACCTTCCAGCATGAAAGATACTATGTATGATAAATACAAATATTATTATTTATAGTCACCCAGTTCCAGCATTAAGAGGAACACAAAAGACTGCAATCTTGAATCTTAAGATTGCCAAAAGAGTGAGTTCATTTTATAGAGTCTCAAGAACTGATTAATCTTGTGCCAATTTTCTGCACTCTATACAATCTAGGGCCTGTCATGAGAATGGATGAATGGTGTGCCGCATTCTGTTCCTCTTGTATGGTTTTTGTCACAAGATTTCAGATCCTGAATGCAGCATGCAATGCTGTTATCCTTCTTGTGAGAAAAATTGCATTTGGAAAGTGGCACAAAATCAAAACATTTCTGTGAGGAGGATTGAAAGGGGAGCAGACAAAAAAGAATATAAAATGGAAATTCAGTCTCATCACAGTCAGAATAGAAGGCAGAGAACTAATAATGATACAGGTTGTGACTATTGTTCCAAGCTGTCTTTAACTCTGCTATCTTGTGGGGCTCCCGGGAATTTGAAGCCAGGTCTTCAGATCATTTTTTCCCTCCATAATGTAATTCCAAGTGTGTGTAAGCTTTTCAAGTATTTCTGAAGTAGAAAGACTGAAGTTGGACATAGAGGGGTAAATTTTCAAAGCATTGCATAGGAGATAGGCGCACAAATCCTATTACTGCTAATGGGATTTGTGGGCGTATCTTTCGAGCACTACTTTGAAAATTCATTCCATTCAGTTTGTTGCAGTTCAGGAGGAGAGAAATCACTGAGTTTGTTTGAAAAAAGTGTTTTGTTTTTATATTGTGTTTTGTTTTCCACTCTCTTACATATAAGCACATCAAAAATCAAATGCCTTATTATCTTCCTTCCATCTTCTTTTTCCTCTGCAGTAATAATTGTATCCAAAAGGAAATAATTAATAATTCTCAGCAGAAGCACCCTTTTTTCCCCTGCTGCTGATTATAATATTTCACTCTTTAACAGTGTCCTTTTATTATCTGTATAATAGCAGCATACTAGGCACTTTGCAGAGGGGTTATAAAGTAAGAGCCCTGTCCCAAACAGTTAAGAATCTAAATGAGAATTAACATGTAAAGAGCCAGATAGCGCTAGGGAAATACTGCCCTTCGTGGTGAGGAATCAATCCTCCCTAGCATCATGTCTCAGAAAACCACAATCCCTCCTGTCTCTCTCTGGGATGCGGAAGGAGCGTGCCTGGCATTTCCTCCCTAAGGGAGAGGAGCACTATGCTCTTCTCTCTGAGAACGTATACCCCATGGAGAAGATTGCAGAAGTAGGGACAAAGCTCATGCCCCTGACTTATGCCTAGAGAATGAAGAAGTGACACTCATTGGTAACTGTATTTGTGAGCCAACCCCTGTATTGGGAGGACAGTGGGTGACTTCTGGCACACTTGTGTCCCCCTTGCACCATGCATGTGACCCAGATGTAATTTAGCCCTATATATTTGTGGGTTTCCCTATTTCACAAAACATTTCTCACAACATTCTTGTGTAGTAAATAAATATAGTCTCCCTCTGGAAAGATCATAGATTAAAAACTGTGTAACTTGTAAGGTGTTTAGCTACAGTACCAAGGTGATAGTACAGAACAAAAACATAGGTAAGTAGTATTCTGAATCTCATTCCACTAATAGGGATGTTGAGACATTCCCTGATTCTACTCCCTATAGCATTGTGGTAACATCTTTGTATTCAGTGGAGTTCTCCAGCATTACACCACTGCGAATAGGAACTGAATATGGCTCTAGGAAGTTAAATGCCTTGGCCAATGACGCATGATACAATACAAAAAATACAAAAAAGTTGCATGTGCTGATAATGCTTTAAATAAAAACCCCATATGTATGTTTAATTTAAATGTATTAAAGCAGTTAGTACATATTAAATAACTTACCAGTCTTATGAGAAGCATATTATTGAGGTTTAATAACTGTGAAAAAGAGTATCATCTATTAGTTGTGAAAACGAGCATAGTAAATAAGCAGTTATTTTATTTACATTTTACAATGGTCACATTAAATCTAGATCAAATGATAGATGTAGGAAATCATACTTTAAACTGTCCTGTAGGGAACAATCCTGCACTGGCACATGAAGGACTGGTGACATAATAGGTCTGTTCCAGTCTCTGACTTTTCCGATGCTGTGCAAGTGCCGTTCAGATGTTTCACATGAGCAAATTCGGTAGAGTTCTTATTCACCTAACCCTGCAGCCTGATTGCATAGCTTCCCTAAACAATTGGCATTGCACAAGTAAAAGAATATGCCCAATACAACTATTTGATTGCTTTGTCTAAAATGTATCTCTTAAGAAAATGTAAATTGTATTAGTTGTGTCTCTAAAGTTTGCTAGCATGTTTTTTTTGTTTGTTTTTTATGTATTCACTTCTCCCACAACCAGAATTGACCCTTTTCTTATATTAAATATGTAGTGTAAGTATTTATATGTGACTGAGAACAAATTTCAGCACTGGATTGAGGAACTTGCGATAAGTGGGTTCTCGTATACTGCATTCCCAGACTGTAAAAACGTCCGAATGCTGAGACACAAGGACATCTAAGAACCCAACTGCCTCTGGAAAATGCTCTGTGGTATTAGAACCTATGGATTTGCTGGGAAGGGTCTGTTCAAGCATTTCTCTAGGCATCAGGACTGGTGAATGGGCAGGGGAGTGTGCTGATGCCTCAGAGCACATCTAGGGGTTAAGACTCTAGAGAAGGCATCCAGACTGGTGGATGGAACTGAAGATGTTTTTGCTGCAAGGCACTGGGACAGGTGAATGCAGCAAGGAGAGCAGACATTATAAACAAAAGTGGCCTGGGTTTGGGGGCCAGGCTAGATTCATGCAAAACCCTAATGACAGCCCTGACAGCTTTATCTTGTTCATGTCAGGCACCGCACCTTGCAGAATAGTTTTTCCCCCTGTTTATATGACACAAATAAGTGCTCCTGAACCTATTCCCTATTATTGCTGTTATTTAGATTTAAATAGTGCTCATTAGTCTGTGATATCTTGAAAAGACCCTGATGAAATCTAATTCTCTGTTAACAAACTATTTTATTGTGATACTCTATGAAGAATAACAGGGAATCTTACCCCAGGAATCTGAAAGGCAAACAGAGAGTTATTTTATCTGGCATTGTAGTGCAGGGGATATGCACACACACACAAAAAAAAGAAAAGAACAAACCTACTGTTTATCTTAGAAATGTTTGCCATGTGCTAGATATATATATCTATATCTATAGATATATATAGATATAGATATATTTCAATGACAGACCACTAATTTCGCCATTTGGTTATATTGGAGCAATCCCTTTGATTTAAGTGGGTTACACTGATGTAACTGAGGGAGGAGAATTTGGATCATAGATTCCAAACTTCCTTAGGCTGATTCTCATTTACACTGCCAAAGGGGTATAAAGAGACCTTAGTGTAACTAAGAATCATGGCCCCTGCGTTCAGCATCTGACTTTGAGACAGTTGCCTCCTCCGCCATTTAACAAAAGAAGTCAAATATTCTGCTCTGCCTCCAGTTACATATTGACATTGCTGATCCTTAAAAAATCCTCTGCTCCTCATTGCCCTCTCTGTAAACACAGCTGAAGGCTGACTGCCATGTGTACACAAGCAGAAGACAATGTCACTCTCTCTGTAACTTCTAATACTTATTGATTGGCTTTTGTCGGGTTTATTCTGTTGCCAACCATTGTGTGTGAGAAAATGTTTAGTCATGCCCCTCAAAGCTGCAGTGCCCTGTACACGAAGGACACAGTATTTGCTTCGAGAGCTGCCACTCCCTTACTGAACCTAACTCCTCTCTGGGCTTTTGCTCAGAGTCTGTTAGCTGTGCATCACTGTTAGCAGTCTTGTTCATGCTTTCTTTTTTGTTAGTTTTTTTCTGAGCATTCATGTGGCCATTTATTTTATTCAAGTGTTTAGAAGGCAAGCATCATTGTAGTATTTGAGCACCTTAACACTCATCTCTCTTTAAATGAATGGAAGCCTTGGCTAGACTCAAGCATAATGGTGTCAGGCACTTGTGCAAATTTTCTCCATTCAGTTCCTTCATTGCCCCTCTCTCTTGACCTTATGAACCCTTTCTATTCCAGTCTTGGGCCTCTCTTGAGGAGAGATTGACAATCGTGATGAATTGTGCATCCATTTTGTAATGCAGGCAAGTAATCCCTTGGGACTAGGCCTACCACACTCATCTCACCTGTGAATTGTGTCAAACTTGAACCTGTTTCTCCAGAGAGAAAATGCTAAAACACTAACCCACTGTGTCCGCTAGCCCTCCAGCAACTGGCCACTAATGAGCAATGTGAGTTCAACAAGACCAGTTTGTGACATACATAGGTTTATGTTGCTGTGGTTAAACAGGAATTTCTGTAGTTATGAATCCTGTTTCTAAGCTTGGTAATTATTGTCATTTAATAGGAATCGCATTTGTATTTAAATTCAGTTTTTTACAAAATCATTGTGCCTGGATTCGGTTATCATGTTTTTTGTAGCTATCAGGATGTTTATTTGTTAGGACGAAAATACAAAACTTCCTTTGGTTCATATGAGTGTTTCCATGAGTTGAGGCAATATGTAGATCAGGTAAAAATTCAAAATAGAGAAATTTTCCATAGTGTATGTATTCTAGAATTATACGCTACTATTAGAAGTCTTTTCCTTCCCTTGGGCAGTGGCATTCAGGGGAGTCCTTGGCAGTATGGTTTTTGCAATAGGAAAACTCAATAGGCCTTATTTTGAACTCATGCTGGTATCCGGAGTAATTTCACTAAAGTCAATGTTAAATTGGTATGAGGTCAGAAGTGAAGCTCACAGTATTTCTTCTCTCCTACATGAGAATAACCCAAAGCAGACAATGGGTCTATGGTATTTATTCTGTAATTCTTTTGTTGATATAAATTTGATGGACCAGCTTCTGCTCTCAGTCACACTGGAGTGAATCTGGAATAATGCCATGGAACTTACTAGCGTTAGCTAGATTTAAACTGACACAGCTCAGAGCAGAATTTGGCCTGGAGTTTATAAAAAGTTACCCCACTTTGGGCTGCAGTTATGCTTGACCACTGTTGGTAAGTTTAATGATTTGAAAAAATCATTATTGAATTACTGTATTATTGAATTCCTTAGTGTATGTTGAACCAGCCATTTGCAGACAAGGCTGGTGTCTCCCAGATCTGAGCTAGGGAGCTGTGACAGGAGCAGCAAAGAGTCCTTACCCTGAATAGTCTTCCATTAGGCACCCTAGAACAATGGGATGAGTGCAGTCTAAAGGCAACTAGTTCTAACCAGGTTGTCTGCAGGCAGTGAGGTTGGAGCAGTGGAAAATACCCAGCAGAAAAGAAGAAACAAAGTATTAGAACATGTTTTTAAAAACACATCCTCTGTAAGATTCAGGAGAACACAATGGAGCTGAGGAACCTTTTAACTGCCAGACTTGAACAAGCTAAAGGCAGCTTGGTGCATGAACATGAAGAGACTCCGTGACTGGAAGAGAAGGCTTAGCCAGAGTAGTAAGGTCCAGGATAGTATGCCCAAGAGGCCAGAGCTAGAGGCTGTGGTTGGAGCCTCCCCATGCCCAAAGGGGTCCACCTAGGGTTTCCAACTTTCTAATCGCACAAAACCGAATACCGGAGGCCCTGCCCCGAGGCCCCGTCCCTCACTCACTACATTTCCCCCTCCCTTGGTGGCTCACTGTCCCCCACCCTCACTCACTTTCACTGGGCTGGGGCAGGGGATTGAGGTGCGGGAGAGGGTGAGGGCTCTGGCTAGGGGTGTGACCTCTGGGATGGGGCTGGGTATTTGAGGGGTTTGAGGTGCAGGAGGGGGCTCCAGGTTTGCGGGGGCTCGGGGCTGGGGCAGGGGGTCGGGTTGCAGGGGGGTGAGGGCTCTGGACTGGGGGTGCACCTAGGAGCCAGACCTGCTGGCCACTTCCAGGGTGAAGCGCGGTGTCAGGACTGGTAGGGAGTAGCTTGCCTTAGTGACGCAGCACCGCCAATTGGACCTGTAATGGCCCAGTCGGTGGTGCTGGCTGGAGCCGCCAGGGTCCCTTTTCAACCAGGTGTTCCCGTAGAAAACTGGACACCTGGTCACCCTAGGTCCAACACAGCTGACTGGTGCACAGCCACAAGGGGTAGCTCTGCCTGGACTGTGGCAGAAAGTAAGAGCTTGTTGGTGGTGAGGAAGATTAAGCCACAGCATCACAGTTTTCTCAGAGGTAGTTTTTAAAGAACCAAAGTAGACCGCAGGAGAAGTATAAGCACTCATTGGGCCAAATTTCACTGCTGGTGTAAGTGTGCACAACTTCTGGATATATCCCACTATTTCTAATTACGAATGTATTCCTTTGCTGCAGGCATTCTTGTCTGATTAACAGTACAAAAGGTTAATCATATAAATTTACCATCTCAGGGTCTTTTGAAGCTTGAAAGAATAGACAGCTTCTAGCTGTCACTACTCAGCTGCTTCTCAGAGCTGCAATCTACAATACCAAAGTGTAGCTTTTCTCCCAGACCCATGATACATACAGATTCCCATACTGTATTCTTAGAAGAAGATTAACATGTCTACATGTCTCCTGTTTACAAACAGTCTTACTTTTCTTAGTGGAGTTCATCATGGATATAAGTGCTAGATAGATTGGACATGCAGAAGATTGTCATCTTCTCCCTGTTGTCTCTATAGGAGCCTATGGTACACATGCAAATCCCAGCTCTGTTAGGAGTGATTTCTAATTGTTCCTTCCTAATATGCATCTATGATTAAAGCACAGAGCAGCAGAGTTTATTAATGAAATCGTGGCGCACTTGGAAGCAGATGGATCAGAGTTTGTCTTAACACCACGTTAATAAGATCTTTTTAAATTCCTTGTCTGAATTTACCTGGTAGTTATAAATTAGTAACTATAATTCTCTTGGAAGGACTAACCACTAGTTATATTTTCCTTATCTCTTCCTTGTAAAAAAAAAAAATAATGCTTCTTACTTGAAGCAATAGACTTTCATTTCTTAGAGTAAATGACCTATATTTAAGGTAACAATTGCAAGAGAAAATTAGGTACAATTTTGAACAGAAACAGCTCTCTGAGTGTTACTTCAGCATAGATACTACGAGTCTGAAGGTCCCCTATCTAGCTTATTCCCACTACAGGCTCTTAAATTCATTGATGTCTCACTCATCATTCTCTGTGTGGACTGATCCATCCAGAACAATGAAAGTGTGTTGAGCCCTGAAACCTGCACATCACTACCAGAGGCAAGGACCATCCGCACAAAGGTCCTGTGCTTCCTTGTTACTGCCAGGCCTTCTCCAGGTCCTCTGAAAGCAGCAGTGTAGCTCTCATGCTCACAGCTCAGAAGGGGGGAGCCCACATAAATTAATGATCGCTTGGTCATTATTAGCTGGCAGCAGTCTGGCCCACATGCTTAGTGGAAAGATGGTGCCATGGAGAGCAGCTGCTCCCCCTCCTGCCTCTGGCTTGCTTCCCTGAACACTGTGGAGACCAAACTCGGCAGAGCACTTTCAGAGGGGCTTCCAGGGGGTTGAGAAGGAGTGGAAAGCATGCTGCAGAGCCGGCAGCTCCATTCCATAGCCACCCAGCTGGGACAATTGGGTTCTTTCATCCTTCTGTATGGGGGCATGTGTTGATCAAAGGTTTTATTTTTAATCTTAATTTGGAGCAGTCATGCCTATATTGATACTCTACATTCAGAGATAATAACTGTATGAACCATTTCCTATGTATTACCTTTCCATTTTTTGTCTTACCCATCCCTATGTCAAATCTCTGAGCATATTGTTATGTGGCTCTCAAATGCTGGAGATGTGCTTTATTGGACACTGTCTATCTGTTTGTGACCATTTTAATTCTGTTGTGCATGCTTGTAATTTGCTGCATTGTCACTCAGATCTGGCGTGGCAGAACTGAGCTATTAAAAGGACCATAACTAAAGTGTTGTGTGTGCCCCGCAAAATAATGGTGAGCCTCTCCTGCCGCTGTGCCATAGCTAGCGGAAAGCATTCTCCTTGATGCTGTGTACGTTCTTGTGAATGGCATCAGTGATGATTGTGGACAGACAAATAAATAAAATTAGCTTTGTTGGCACTTCAAACACAGCAGGAAACAAAATGAGCCACGGGGCTATTATATGATGAAAGTATGGAAATTTATGCAAGTAACTTAAATTTATGCAAGGGAAAGACGTGTATATAAATCTCTAGTCCAGCACCTGAAGGATGCACCCCAAGTCCTTGCCAAATAGACAAGACCAACATTTAATAGAGGAACAAAAAAGTATTTTCAAGTTTGTAATCTGATAACACAGTCAAGAGCAATCAAAATAAAAACTGCTGGTGTCGGTTTAAATATATGAAAATAAACACTAAATAATCCAATGAGGAAATTCTGTTTGGGGTCAACTGTGCTTTAGTGTATTTTAGACCTAATATAAATTTATACTTCAGGAAGTATCACACTTTGTATTAAAAAATGCCATCTCTTTTTAACTTACTATTTTAAGAAATGTGTATAATTTGGGGAATATTGAGAAAAAAAGAGCTTGCTTCCAATGTCTAAAATTGCTTGTCTGTATGTTTTTGTTTGTTCAGAGATGGCTGATACGTTGTCCCATCGTGTTTTGTTATTTACAGTACACGGTAAATGAACAAATATAAACCAAGTCAATGTGAGACTGCTGCTTTTTTTAACACATTAATTTGACCCTGGAACAAGCTGTTTTTACAGCATCTTCTTGAAGAGGGTTAATTGAAAATGGCTGCTGCCCCTCCCGTTGACTTTTTAATTTATGTATTGTGTAGTTATTTTTCATTACTTTGTCTCTCCTGCAGCAATGCATCTGCTCGGACTAAACTGGCAGTTACAGCCAGCGGACGGACACACCTTTAACAATGGGATAAGAACTGGATTGCCAGGGACTGATGATGTGGCAACAATGCCATCTGGAGGAAAAGGTGAGGTTACAGCTGTATCTTTTGCACTCTATGGTCTTGGAAACTCACGGTGCCGTTTGTAATAAATGTACTTCACTAGGGGGTATGCAAAAATATTTATTTATGACCTTTACATTCTGCTGCAGTAATCTTACACTGCACTGGCTCTTTGCCTGGTTATAACCATCCGAATAGCCTTCTCTACCTGTAGTAATTCACAAAAACCTTTAGACCCTGAACTCCAAGATACTAAATAAAAAGAATACTACCAAACATCCCAGGAAAAAGAAAAGGCTAGACACAGCATGAAAAGAAGAAATACACTGTACTGACTGCAAGGAAAGTGAAGAGAGCTTTGGCCCCTGCTGGGACCACATCTCACAATCTTGTCCTGATTTAGGCAAAACTCTTATTGAAGTTACTGGGAATCCTGCCTGAGTAAGGACAGCAGAATTTGACTCCCTAGTGAATAAGCTTCCCCTTAGTATTAGTAAAGGACATTAGAGTAGATTATTGAAGCAGTCATGCTCCTTATTAGTCCAGGGAGAAAATAGAGACAACGGAGTCAAATAGAGACTGAGTGCAAGACTTCCTTTTGCTGTATTTTCATACCCCTCTTTTTACTGATTATTATAGTGGTGTTATTAGTAATAATTAACACTGATCATTGTTTCAAAGAATTTCATAGTTAGCCCTCAGATTGCCCTGTGAAGCAAGAAGGTCAGATGGGCAAACTGAGACACTGAGAGGAGGAATGACTTATGCAAAGCTACAATATTAATCAGTGGAAGTGTTTTGGATACAGAACAGGACTGTGTGGTTCCTCTGACCTGTAGTTATGGTGTTGGAATGTACACTGTCACTGATCACTCCTGAGGTGAATGATCTTACAAAGCGGAGGAGGGGGCAGTGCTCAAATAGAGTAATAGAGTAGGAGGTATAGAAAAGCTGGATCTGAGGTTAATGCATGGGACTGGGAAGCAGGAGAGTTGAGTCCAATTCTTAACTGGGCTAACTCCTGTGGTGAATCCTTAGGCATGCCTTTGTGCCTCGGTTTCCCCATATGTTAAACAGAGGTATTAATACTTACCTCACAAGGGTGTTGTGGAAGTAAACTTATTAATGGTGGCAACACATGTTTTGTTATTCAGATGAAGGTGTATGGGCCTGACTTTTAGAGATGCTGAGCACCTTCAGCTCCTGCAGACTTAATCTGAAGTTGTAGTGCTCAGCACTTCTAACCATCAGACCCTAAATACAATGCAGAATTATCATATTATATCACTGTTAAATTTTGTCCAGTGTGTACATGAGTGAGAACCCCTATGTTACTAAATAGGAACATGAATATCTTGTTGCTTTTACACATTTTACTAAATTGACTAAAATGCTAATAAAACCTTTGAAAAACAACACATTTAGGTAAGTATCCTTCCACCATTAAATATAATGAATGGCAGAATGTCTGAATGTAATGAATGACAGAAAAGCAGACCCTGATAGCAGAGAGGGTGTGAAAGGTTTTCTCCCCCCTCCCTCCGTTTATATAATTTAAAGTTAATATTGCTATGCTAGCACTTTTTAGGAAAGCTTTTCACATAACAGCCGTTTCAGGTCTGCCCTTCCTGGCTGTGCAGAGTGACCTTTTATAATTGACATGGCTCAGGATGAAGCCAGTCTATTTAAAACACTGGTCTTCCAAAGAAACCTTTAACCCTTTGTATGAAAATAGCCACTTACATGCAAGCTGTGTCATCCCAGCGAGCAGGCCATTTAAAGGCAGTGCCACTTGTGCAGGTGGGGGGAGGAGGGGAGGGTGAAGTTGCAGGGAGGGGAGGAACAAGCAGATATTTCTGACTGATCTGCCTAGCTCTTATCCCTGGGCTAAATTCTGCTCCGAGTTTCACCAGTGTAAATCCAGAGTAACATAAATGATTTTACTAGTGTATGCTGGCATAACTGAGAGCAGGAACTAGCCTTTTGATAATAAAATTTTTACATTTATACACTGTAGCTCAATGAAGACTGATGATGTCTGAACATGAGTCAAAGCTGGGTTACACCAGCATGTAAAGATCAAGCTATAGCTGAATGAAAACAGGGCATGCTTACTGTTGCCTTAGGGTCTCAAAGCTCATTTAAAAACTGGGGGATTTGAGGAGGAGAGCAAAGGGAAACTATTCCTTCATGCAGGTAGCAGTGCAGGTACTCTCCATAATACTGAAGTGAGCACTGGGGGATCTGGCCATCTAACTCATTTGCCTGCCCACCATGTTGCCACGTAGAAGTGTAGTGTGTGGGTTACAGGTCTTGTCCTCAAGCCGTACGCTGCAATCAGCAGCAAGTACTAGCCATGGATGCACCTGCTTAAAGAATCAGTAAACTGCACCCACTCCACAGTGAATGCCCTTTGCCCACTGCCGGGAATCCTGCTGTGAATGGCAAGCATCTGTTTGCAGAAGCTGAGGATCTGCCCTGTAATGTTTTTGTATACAAAAACTGTCTACAAATAGTTCAAGGGCATAAAAAAATGGATGATGGACAGTTATCATTTAGCAGAGGAAAAAGAACTGGAATAATGGGGTGAAACTGATATAGGGGAAATATTGGCTGAATATCAGGAAAAGCTTCCTGATACTGAAATCTATTAACCCCATGGAACTGTCTCATAAGGAAATTGGTGGAAGCTTGGGACAATTAAAACTTAGACCGGGCAAAAAATAATCACTGTACATTAGGGAATAACCCTGCCATGGCAGAGTGATAGACTAAATGACCTAATAGAGCCTTTCCGTTTCTGGATTCTCTGAGTCTATGCCACAGTGTGTCTTCAGTTTAAAAATACTTTGGATGCTAGACACACATCCCCATAAAATGGGTGACCTGCCATGTCCTTCATAACTGACAGAATATACTGTGTGAAAATCAACCTTAATCATCAGCACTTCTAAACAGGTGATGTCTTATATAAACAAACTCCTTTGTCTGAGATTTAGAAAACCTCTCATTCTTTTATGACCTCATAATGCATCTTCCCTAGTGTTGCCACAATATTTTCTGCTTTATGTTACTAAAATTTACTGATAAATGACACAGTGCCTTGATTTATAATTCTAGATGTAATGATTATGGATTGCATTGTGTCATAAAGTTCCATTGTACCAGGCACCGTACAAACACATATTAAGGGACAACCTCTGCCCCAGAGATCTTACAGTCTAATAGTCATGGTAGACAACGCTTTGATCCCTCATAGGCTCATTCAAACAGACAATCAAAATATAAGGGCAATACATTAAGTAACCACCCCCATTTCCCCTAAACTATACTGTATTTAATCATGTACTTTGATAATGTTTTAGTCAAGATACACCATGTTTTGCCATGCAGGTTAATGTTATTAGGGAGCTACTGGGTAAATATACTGTAGGAGCAAATTAAAATGCAAGCAAGCGAAAATGCTGTAATTTGAATGCCATACAGGATTGCATATCTGGTCTTCATAAATGCTCACATGCTGTGTTCCATCTTGGGAGATGGATTGGGAAGGCAATGTAACCTGTATGATTTGATGTCTTAGTGGAAACAAAGCATTTGATTAAAATGAGAGACAACAGAATGTATAGGAGGTATTTTGTTTTATGTTATTTTGTTAGTGGATCCGGCAGTAGTTTGTATAATCAAAGTCTATCTTGGTTACCTGTGTTATACCAACCGGAATGAAGGGTACATGTGGCGCTGCAAAAATTACTCACAGCATAATGTGTATTTTTTCTTGATTAAACATGATGAACTCATAAATCTTAATTACATCTGCAGTGAAATGGTTTGCTAATAGTTCTGAACAGGATGAGTCTTAACATACTATATCCACAAGCGCTTAGAGATGTGTTTAGATTTTTAAATGAAGCGGGGTTTTAGTGGAGTGCCTACACTACCTAAACTCTTAGGGCCAACTTGTGCTTTGCCACAGCCAAAGCCTTGGGAGCAGCCCTGGGCAGAGATTCTCCTTCTAGAGTTCCTTTCCAAACTAATCCGTGATCTCAGTTCCCTTCCCCCTCGATGATATAAGCATGGGTGGTTAACCCACAAACTCCACAGATCAGTCAGTCCTGGGGACCCTGTCCCTGCTCTTGGCACCTTGACAATGTGGCTCTAGACTCTTGCCATCCTCAGGAATCTGAACAAGCCATGTCCCACCCGCTGTGCAGCTCCCCAGCCTCATGGAGGTCCAAGCATATATGGTGCCTGCAGCAGAGGTGGCTGTGTCACTCATCTACCTAAGCAGAGGCAGATCCACACACAAGGGTTCCCCCATGTGTGGAATTAGGAGATGTGACCCAGTTCCTCTTGCAATACAGCTGCTTATAGGTTGCAAAACTACAGGTTATAGTGAGCCTGGAAACATTGCCTCCTCTTCACTTCACAAAACCAGACTCGTTATTACAGGAGCATCCTTCCTGTTACTGGAGTTCAGGTTGTATCATATCAGCCTCTCCAGGCTAAACCCACATTTCCTAAAGTAAATTTATTTTATTTAGTTTGAAAAATACAGAATTTCCAGATGGATTTTGAGACACTGTTTCACTTAACATTAGGAAGCTCTTTGGGGTACGGTTTGTATGGAAGATGCTAACCTGATAAAGTTGCATTGCACTAATATTTCCATTGAAAAGGCTTGTACAGAAATATATCTTTCTAAATAAAATTAAAACTGATCTTTTTCTCCTTTCAAAATAGCCAGAGGGCCCAGCCATTTGATGGACAAAAGGACAGCTATGTTTTAGGATGCAGATGGTACTCAAACCAGCTTCACACTTACACTCATGCCTTCTAGCAAAACCCTCAGTACAATGCTTCTTTAACTCAGGCAGTGTCATTCTCACAAACTGTACCCCAGAAACATTGCAATGCTAAATAAAGCAATCACACAAACAGGAATGGGAGAGGGAAACTAAATGATAAGGATAGGAAGGAAATTTTGCAGCTGAAATTTGGTAAGAGATGGAGAGATACAAGAAGACTGTTCCAAACTGCAGAAGTTGCAAAGGAGAAGGCTCTCTCACCAACAGTGAGGGTAAGAACATAAGAATGGCCATACTGGGTCAGACCAAAGGTCCATCTAGCCCAGTATCCTGTCTTCCGACAGTGGCCAAAGCCAGGTGCCCCAGAGGAAATGAACAGAACAGGTCATCATCAAGTGATCCATTCCCTGTCAACCATTCCCAGGTTCTGGCAAACAGAGGCTAGGGACACCATCCCTGCTCATTCTGGCTAATAGCCATTGATGGACCTATCCTCCATGAACTTATCTAGTTCTTTTTGAACCCTGTTATAGTCTTGGCCTTCACAACATCCTCTGGCAAAGAGTTCCACAGACTGACTGTGCATTGCGTGAAAAATGGTATTTAATGACTGGTATTTAATGCAAATCCATAGCCACCAGGTTAACAAGGTAGATCATTATGGATCCTCTGGAACTGTTGGTCTCCCAAATTAGTGATACATGTTTCCCAATTAGTACAAAACCAAGCATTTACAGGGTCTCCATTAATAAAGTCAACAATTACTACCCCACAGCCACATAGTTATTTCCTATTTAAGCACAGGGGTATGAGCTACAGAATCTCACATGCAGCAGTTGACCAATATTGACCTTTAATGGCAACCACTGTATGGGCTAAGAGGGAGGGGGAAACTCCAACTGTATATATAGTCTCAATCCAGACCCAACTCCATCTCTATAGCTGACATTAATTGACATTAACTTGATTTCATTCTTCAAGATGCAAAGGATTGAATTGTCAAGTGGTGTAAACTACCAACTTGAAGTGATTTCCTCAGTCCAAGGGTGAGGGCGCATTGATGGAATGATGTGGAGAAGCTTGCTCTGCCACTGCCATGTTGTTGTGCTCTTTTGATAAACAGAGGCTTTCAGAACTGTCAAATCGGCATCTCCAGCGAGCACTAGAGTAGACTTTAAAAAATTCATGTAGCAAAATAGTAATTTAACTGGGTAAATAATACACCTTTAAAAATGAATAAGTGTTATTTGGTGGCTAACAAGCTTATATATACAGGTACTTAAATACATGTTTGACTGAAAGATTGGAATAGCTCCCCTGGGTTAGAAGAAGGAATATGCATTTAAAACTTTCTTTTATAAAGGTTTATGAAAAAGGAAAATCACAGTAAAAATGTTTAAATAACCATGAGAGATTATGAGCTAAGCAAGCAAGCTTCAAGACAGCCACTCAGAGCATTGTTAATTCACACCAGGATTTATTTGTTCACAGTGGCATGAGTTCTTCAGGTTGGCCTTACTTCTCAGTTTCCTCCCAGTTTATGTAACATCCAGAACTTTACTTAAATGCAGTTGATGGTCTTTGAATATGATCTGCAGTGGTCCATTGAGATAGAAGAGGCTAAAAATAGAGAGAAGGCGAAGAGTGAGTCAGAGGGAGGGGTGCACTCTCACTACATTAGGAGGTGAAGAAGACCAAAAGGAACTGTGCTATGAAATAGTTATAAAGTTTACTTAGAAATTCTCTAGAGGCTGTGGAGGAGACAGAGCTTTTAAGTGGGGCCATTAGTGCAAAATGTGTTACTGTGAATATAAAAGTTGCAAGGGTGGGCAGTGTACTGCACTTTTAGTCCTAAAAATAAGGAAAAACTGCTGAAGCCTCAGCCAGCCACCCAGTGAGAGGCTCAGTGGTTAGATTGACATTGCCCCTTCAGAGTTGTATCATGTTGGGACTAGATTTATTTTTAATGATGTTTCTAATTTGGGGAGAAAGAGACAGAGGGGGAAAGCATTGGGAGCTCAGTTCCACTCTCAGGTATAATAATTATAATATTACTGGCTTATATTTCTCTAAAGCCTCCATATGGGGATCTTAAAGCACTATTCACAAACTAGTGAATTAAGCCTCTCAGCATCCCCGTAAGGTAGGCCAGTATTGCTGTCCACATTTTGCAGATAGGCTTCAAGAATTTAAAGAACTTGACTGGGATCACATAGGAAGGCTGTGGGCAAAGCCAGAAATAGAACCCAGCTCTCTTCACGCCCAGTGCTGTGCCTTACCCACACTAATTAATTTGGCACTGAAAGTAAAAAAGCCATATTGCAGATGCTTCACCTTTATGAAATTAATATCTATTTGCATCAGTCGTAATGAAAGGAATGTGCTGCTTTTCTACAAATAACCTGCGTTTGCATAGATATGTAGGTGCAGGTATTTATCATTTACTTGCACCTGCTGTAGTTATTTTAGGGGAAACATGAATCAATAACATATAATCTCCAGGGATTTAAAAACTTTGATTACTTAAACCTTTGTGGGAAAGCTTATTAATTTTGCAAATGCAAAACTTAATATAACAAATTTTAAGCTTTTTTTAATGGAAATTATTTCAAAAGTAAAAATTTAGGATTTGTCTACACTTACAGTGTTGCAGTGAAAACGCTCCTCCACTGTGTTGATGGGAGAAGCCATCTCATCAATATAGCACTGTCTACACTGGGAGTTAGGTCGGTATAACTGCGTCGCTTAGGGGTGTGGATTTTCTACACCCCCAAGTGACATAGTTATACTGATATAAGTTTGTAGTGTAGGCCAGGGCTTAGAGGCAATAAAAGTACAACATGCCATGTGTAGCAGTATTGATTATATCTTTAAAACTGGCCATGGGGATACATTTTGCATGCTGGGAAAAGCATAACACAGGGATCTGAGTTTAGGTCACTCCAGGTATGTATAAACTGCAGCTGCGAGCAAGTTGGCATGCTAAAAATAGCAGCTTGAGCTCTGACCTAAGGGTAAGATGGGCTTGTATTAGGGTATCTAGCCTGTGCTAGCAATGTCTACAGTGTTATTTTTAGCACACTCACTCGAGCAGAGCTGGCATGCATCCGTCCACCTGGACTGGTAGGCACCTCAGAACACACAGGTCAACAGGTAAATTGTACTTTTGCCTAATCAGCAGAATCTGCACTAATTTTTTAAGCTAATAAACCACTGAAGTCCAATTAGGAAAAAAATAAGAAAATTTTATTTTAATGAGATTTTGAGGGAAAGAACTTTGTCTACTTTATTAATGTCATTCATAAAAAACAAAGAGTCCTGTGACACCTTATAGACTAACAGAAGTATTGGAGCATAAGCTTCAGTGGGTGAATACCCACTTCGTCAGATGCATGTGGGTATTCAACCATGAAAGCTCATGCTCCAGTACTTCTGTTAGTCTATAAGGTGCCACAGGACTCTTTGTCGCTTTTTACAGATCCAGACTAACAGGGCTACTGATACTTGACATTAATAAAGTAGACAAGGTGGGTGAAGTCATATATTTTATTGGACCAAGCTCTTTGGTGGAAGAGACAAGCTTTCAAGCTCCACTGAGCTCTTCTTCAGGTCTGGAGCTTGAAGGCTTGTCTCTTTCACCAACAGAAGTTAGTCCAATAGAAGTTATTACCTCACCCACCTTGTCTCTGTCATATCCTTGTGCCAACATAGCTACGACAAGACTGCAAACCATTAATAAAGTAGTTTGCCAGTAGGGGACATATCTAGAGCATTAAGGCCAAAGCTCCTATCCTCTTTCCCCTTGATGGCTGAAAAATTTTCCTCAGTTCACTTAACCTGCTGTGTTTGGGTGCTAGTCAGAGGTGAAGGTGGGCCAGTACGGCGTACTGGTAAGGAAGTTGCCACTGGTACTGGCCCGGACACAGCCCATGTTAAAGTGCTGGCACTTATTCCAAGCTTTAACGTCGCTGCCCCTTTCCTGCCCCCCCAAAGGCCGCCGATGTGGTGGGGGGCAAAAGGGGCAGCTGCCCCAGGGCCTGGTGATTTAAAAGGGCCCCGGGCTCCTGGCCACCGCTACCGTGACCGGACCCCGGGCCCTTTAAATCACCACCGGAGCCCTGGGCGGCACAGGCCGGGCAGTGTGGACGAGCTGGCTGGGGGAGGCTGACTCCATCCCCGCCCCTTCTGACCAAGGCCCCGCCCCTTCCAGGGGCCTGGAGTCAGGCCCCCGTACCAGTAAATAATTTATCTTATTTTCACCCTGATGCTAGTGAATTTTGAAAATGAACCACCCACACCTGGAAACACAAAGCACAGTTTCCTGAATCAAAAATGAAAATATCAGGGCTAAATTTAACCAAAAGTCTTAAATCTGGAGCTTCGGTGGGAGGTATGTCCTTTATTAGTGGTAGTAATTGAATGTACTTGCAAAGTTACAACTTAAGGGAATGTAGACTCAGCAGACTGGGAAGCAAGGGTTATTAGCAGAAGTCATTGGTGGCTCAAAACCATAATTGTTTTCTATCATTTGTGGTGTAGTGTATAAGTTGCTTTAATAGACTATGCAGCAGTAATCTGCAGGAAAGACTGGTCTTCTTGCAGTTGAAATGAACTATGAGCTAATAGCACTGGTTACAAAATGAATGGGAATGAGGTTTAATGGCTTAGACAATATAGAGAATTTAGTTTTATTTTATGTAGATAAAAATATGTGATGCAGAGTAATCTTTAAAGCAGATTTATGCAAAAAGCATTCTAAGTTGTATTAAGTTTTAAAAGTATTCTAATAAAGCTTCATTTTTATAGCTTGTTTTGTGGTATAATTTTATTGTTTCCCATTTTTGAGTTTTACATGAAATATAGTAACATTTTCAGAACTGATTAGCAGATAGTGCCTTTATGGATCAGTGTAATTTTTTATCATCCTTTTTTTAGATACCTGTTATGGAAATGTACAATATCTCTAAATTTACATGACTACTCTTCCATAGACTTATAGCATCTGACTGTACTGGAAAATTGATCAGTAAAATATTGCCTTTAAAAACCCGCAGCTATAATCTTAGGACATGTAATGAACTACCTGAAACTATTATTTTCTAAGTATTGACTTCACAGGGGAAGTTACAGTTGCCTAATAAATAGTCTCCCTGATACAAGTGGGGGCATCAATGATGGGAAAAAGTGTCAAAATTCTGAAGTGGATTCCACCACACTGGAGTCCTTGATTGTCAGAGGCTTTTTGTGGGTTCCAGACCCAGCATCCATAGTACAATGTATAGCTTTCAAACAAGCTACATTGTAAATTACAGGACCCTTTCAGGACCCGATACAAAGCACATAGAAATCAGTAAAAATGTCCACTGGCTTTCGATCAGTCCCTTATATATTCATGAAGATTGAAAAAAGCATAAAGCAAATAATTAAGTGATTAGGCACTCTGTGTGAAGAGTTAGGATACTTGGAAGGCATGTAGACCCATTTGTGGGTCTCTCTACCTTCATTCCTCATGGCTCCTGCCATGTTAAAAATATTACTTCTCTAGTACTTCCTGGTAAGGAGGCTGCAGCACTGGCCACACAGCAGAACTACTTCTGCGCTGTGACACATTTGGAAGTTTCACAAACAAGCTTCTGCACGGTGGGTCACTGGGTAATTTGAAGGTTCTTGAGTAGTAGATGTGGTTGATAGGCATATAAGTATCTTCACTCTGAATGCAAAAGATTATTTGCAGAAGAGACAATTTTTAAAACTTGGAATAAGTCCACATTTTGTCACTGTTACCTAAAGCAGAAGGGTGGTCTAGTTCTTAAAGCAGATGATTAGGAGACAGGATTCCTGGGTTCACTTCCTATCTCTGCCACTGATTCTGGGTGATACTGCACAAGTTATTTAGCTTCTCTGTACCACGTTTCCCTATATATAAAATGAAGGAGATACTACTTGAACTGCAGTATTGTGAGGCTT
Organism: Mauremys mutica; assembly: GCF_020497125.1. Lineage (NCBI taxonomy): Eukaryota > Metazoa > Chordata > Testudines > Geoemydidae > Mauremys > Mauremys mutica. The sequence goes on along the minus strand of NC_059079.1, from coordinate 82,757,331 downwards.
AATTCATTCATGTGAGTAAGGCACTTTGAGATCCCCTGATGAAAAACTATAGATGTGCAAAGTAGTAGTATTCTGACTCATAACCTTTCTCAATGGGTGTGACACTTCCCAGAGATACTTAGGATTGAGAAGCAGCCTTGTCCGTGCCTTCTGTTGCTCAGCAGTCTGAAAGCTACAGCTTCTGGCAATGCTAGCCCCCACAGACTTCTTTCTCTCTTTGCAGTCTAGTGGTAGGCACACACCAACCCCTGAGTCCCTGGAGCACTCCCTTGCAGTGTCCAGCCCTTAACTACTGTACACTCATAGAAATTACCAGGTAAGCTGTCCCCAAAGGAACACTGCACACACCAGTTTGTTTGATTCAACTGAGGTTTAGCTATAAGATAATGTCACTGCATTGAGATATACCTATAGTGAAAATAGCCATAAGTTTATCATTAAAGGCAAAGATTTAAGGGATAGTGAGTAACGATAATGGAAACAGAAATAGCTATATATAAAACAGCAACATAAAATGCAAACCTGGGTGAACACTTATCAGTGGTTACCTTTCCTATAAAATAAAGTAGTTTTTCGCTCCAAGGATTCAGTCTTTTGGCAAAGATAGCTGGATTTCAGTCAAACCAGGATCCCTGCACCGTTCTTCAAGGTGTTTCCTCAGTGAATGCATAACAAAATGTGTTTTTGCTTCTCCTTATATTTCCCAAAACTCATTGTTTTTGTCCTCAGAGTCAGGATGATTCCCTTCCTAGTATGCTGGCTCCAAGTTGCCTTTATATCCTCCTGTTGACTCCATTTGCAAAACCAGGCTTCCATTGTGTTGTTTTACAGTGCTTAATCTCCATATGAGCCGAAGCAGACTGATGAATCCATGTCCCTTTGTCTGGCAAAACCTGTTTGTCAACTCTGCCTGGGACACCGATTTTAAAATATATTGTCAGTACATATACACAACTTTTGAAATATCATCCGGACGTACACTTCATAATGATTTTGAGAATCAGTATAACGTAAGCTTGTGTTAGGTGCCTCACTTTACCCTCTTTGGACAAATACTATAAAAGCTGTATACTAGGTGTGGTATGTTTGTCAAGCCTGATAGAAGTTGCTGTTATAGAAGACCAGCTGACACCGAAAGGCCTGTCACAGTGGGCATGAGATGTCTCATCAGGCACTTTACTGGACATCATGTTAATCCTTTTTACTCCATTTGCAGCCCACACACTCTTGCAGTTTCCCCTGCTTTTTTCTAGTGCCCTAATATTGCTGAAGACCTGTTAACCTAGAACATTCAAAAAGACACAGCCTATTAAAAACTGCAGTTTAAAGATTAACAGTTCTTAGTCAAAGCATTCGTTTTACCATTTAAAGACATTGCCCATATAAAAGTTCTAAGAGGTTTTTCATTACATGCAAGCATAAGTACCAGGAACCTCGGTAATTTGGAATTTAAAATTGAAATCGTGCTGAAGTAGCTATTACAGTTAAAATAATAAAGACAGAGTAGGTGTTTGGTACTTACCTGCTGGGTTTATATGCAGGTCCATGCTATGCTATTATGTCCTTCCTGAAAGCACTGCCTCCAGAGGCTGGCATTGGCAAAAATGTCCCATAAAGTGCTGGAAACTGATTCACTGGTATTCAGGGATCCTGTCCAGATATGGTATCTGGTAGAAAAATGGGCAAAAGAGCTAAGCTCATGATGGATATAAGTAGTATGTTTCTCCTTCCATTTCAAGTATCACCACCACTCAATACTTAGTTGTAATTAAAGCCACCAAGAAGTAGGTTTAGATGCTTGTGAGCATAATAGATATTCTCTGTGGTTTTCTGACCTTTATTTAATTTATTTAAATAATGTGGCACTCATTACTATGGCATCTGGGCATATCATACACTGAAGCAAATATCAATGTATGCTCGAAATTGGGGGCATTGCTAGTCTCCTCTCTCTTCCCCTATTGACCATTTGCCCAACAGAAATGTCTGAAGTGTAGGACCAGTAAACATAATGCCAGACCCATCCAGCTAAGGCTTTGTTGAATGGATGAGCTTTTACCATGTTCAGAAGGCTAACAGTTTCATGGATAGAGAGCGAGACTTGGTCTACTGGAAAGGTCTTGCCTCTTGTTTTCAATAATGCATATCTAGGGACTATCAGCAAGTGGAATTCAACTGACTGCAGCCAATACATTTGTGCATGGGGGAAAGAAATGGATTTTCACATAGCCAAATCCCAAGCTATATGGGGCTTTCAAAGGTTATCAAACTCTTTTTTCTATGTCCTTATTACTGTGTTCTCTTTTATATGTGATTATTGTTAGTTTATGGAGAGGGGCTTAATGGACCTGTTTAATATATGAAATCTGACTAATAAAGTCTGCAATCAGTGGGTTTACATTGAAATTACCCTTTTATAATTATTTCCTGGTTATTTTTACATCCTGGTCAAATTAAGGATGTGGCTGGAAAGAGCACAAGGAGATTTATATGTGCTTAACTGGCTCTTTGCTCTTATTATACTTGATCAGTAAAGAGTAATCACAAAATTAAAAGTGGTGGGGGAAAAGCTGCAAGCAAGTTTTCAGATGCCCTAAGGGGATGAATTTATAGCTTTCTTATTTAAAATATAAGGGTCAGAGAAAGCAATGGGGTTGCATGAATGTAAATGAAGGGAGAAACCAGTCTTTAAAATGTTAAGCTTTGTTTTAAAGGATAAAATTGCCACAATGGTTCATCATAAAGGGCATTACCAAAACTGTCTGTATTGCTAGAAAAAGATCTCACCTGGCTAAAACTTGTTCCTGTCTTCTAGGACCATGGGCCACTAGAAACAGCAGCATAGATAGCGGGGAGGCAGAGGTCGGACGCAGAGTTACCCAGGAAGTACCACCTGGAGTATTCTGGCGGTCTCAAATCCATATCAGCCAGCCGCAGTTCGTGAAGTTCAATATCTCCTTAGGAAAGGATGCTCTTTTTGGTGTTTATATAAGAAGAGGACTTCCACCATCACATGCCCAGGTACTGTATGACTATGCTTAATGGATTTAAAAGCCAAAAGATAAATGTACTGATGATCTAATGGCAATTAGTTTTAGGTGGTAAGGGCTTGTGCTTTTGAAGTTGAGGGTCCTGGATTCTTCCCCAGTGCCTGAAGGCTATGATTTACCTCAGAGCCCTGGAGCTGGTTGTTTGCAACCACGGCTTTGTTACAGATTGGCATCCTCTAACAATAGATTATTTACAGGAGTGGCAATTTTTCTTTTAGCTTGGAATAAATTAAGGTGTTTTCTTGCAATCTTTGTAATGTCACCCTTTTAAAAAATTAACGTCTGCAGTTTGCCATTGTCAGTTTAAAATACTAGTGATGGAAATTCAGAGCATGAATCTGCGCTGTTGTGCTGTAAATCAAAAACAACTCCACTGAGGTCATTGGAATTACATTAGTGAATAGATGGTGGGAGAATAGAATCAGGCCCACTATCTCAGAGTAACATACCATAGGTGATTGGAGTGCTCTAAAAACAGAGACAGTCGCAACAAGCCTGATTCTCCCCTCATGTGCTGGTATAAATCAGGAGTAGTCTGTGAGGTTATAAAGATGCTGACCTAGTGTAAGTGAGAAGATATTCAGGCCCAGACAGTGTTTTCATAAGGGACTTGCTGCTTTGACTTGCTGAAGAAAATCAGTTGGCAGAGGTTGGATAACTGGAAGTTTTCTATTCCATCACCACTAGCACATGTTGTTTAGATGTGGGTTTTCATGGTTATTTGTGTCAGTGTTGGGTTAATTTTAATCCCCTTTTCCCAATGACTGTACCCAGGCCTCTTCCATCACTAGGTCACTAGGCTATGTATGCAGATTTGCATTTTCTCTTCCATTTATGGAGTTAAGTCTGGTGCTTGTCTTGCATTTTTTACAAACAACTGTAGTGAAAACTGATCAGTCCCTCATTTTTATGCTGACCCGATAATACAGAGCAATGGGCACTCAATAAAAATAATGGCTAACAAACTTAGAAAAAAATATAATCAACTATTTCTTCAGAGGATGTGTAGTGAGAATTTGGAATTCATTGCTTTAGGAGGGCACATAGTCACCGCTGAGATTTGATTTAAATAGCTTGAAAATTTTGGCCAGATCCAAAACCCATTAAAGTCAGTGGAAAGATTCCCATTTACTTTGATGAGGTTTGGCTCAGACTCCTCATGAACAATAATATATTTTGTAGTTATGCATGCCAAGAAAAAAAGAAACCCCCATTCTTCAGGGAATGAGCAAAAGCACAGATGACTACCAGTTTCAGGAAAGGATTCTTTCACTCATGTACAGCCTTGAAAATTAGCTCTTAGTACAAAGATTTTTACCTTACATTTAGAAAGCTTAACTTGACATTTGAACTCTGGAGAGCAAGTGCAGAAATTTAAGAATCCCTCTTGGGAATGCCCCCATTTGACATTCCTAGACACTTAGACCCAATTTGCAAAGAATTTCTGAGTTACATTTTGTCATTTGCCAAAGCAGATTGGAGTTACACAGTTTTATATACGGATACATTATATGATTTTAGTTGCATATACACACACCCCCTGCACAAAGAGTGAGTAAATGAATTTTGTATGGGAAACTACACTGGAGTCTGAAGATTCTGATTTATGGGCTAGCTCTGCCCATAGTCATTCCGCAGCCCTAAGACTAGGGGCCAGGAACGATGCACACTACTATATTCAAGGGATTACAACCACCATATCTACATAATCCAAGAGCAAATGGCCCTGTGGTTGTCTAACCACCATTCCTCTCTGCGGTGACCTCTATTCAAATGCGCCCCCTTCCCCCCTAATGCAGCCACTCTACAAATAACAAGAAATTCTTAAATCATCCAGAAGCAGGAAGCCTGCAAAACAATTGGGAAATTCAGTCCCATGAACTTGACAGCAAGAAAATCACATTTGAAATTAATTACCCCAATAGAGTAAGAATGAAATGCGGTTAGTCCAAAGACTGGGTTCCAAATCATTCAGCTTCTTAGAGATTTTTACCACTCCTTTTAATTCCCCCAGGAAATGAACAGGGAGTCAGTGCAGACACTAAGCTAGGATGTCATGTGCTCAGAGTGACCTGCCCTTCACAGGAGCAACCAAAGCTCCAGGAAGATTTCGAGGGTAGCCTTAAGTAAGAGTGAATTGTAATTGTCTGGCTAGGAGGAGACAAAGGCATGGACAACTCTTGCAATAGCCCTATTAGGAAGGAATTGATAGTTTATTAATTCAGGCTGAATTTTACGTGTTAGTGCCCTACAATCAAGTTTATCTACTGTGTTTCAGTAGAAACTCTGACCAGGTGGACTCCTCCTCCTATTCTCTCAACACAGCACCAACATACCAGATCCAAAACTCTCATCCTTTATTGTTATCTTAAATAATAAAAAATAGCAACCCTGTAAGTCTCAGCCTAAGCTTCCTTCTCTGCATGGTTTCTACCTACAGGACCTTTCTTTCCCAGTCTCTAGTTAGAACTTCCCAAGAAGAGACTCCAGCCTTTTTTAAACCCTGGATAGAATTAACAAAATCCATGTGCATGATCATCAGAAGTTACTCTCCATCGTCATGCAAGGTGTTAGCATTGGACAGTAGGAGGACTCAGCAGAAAAGCCCCACATCCTTATGCAGGATCCTAAATCCTACCAGCCTGTTGCACATAGAAATGATTTTAGGGAAAAGAAAAGAGCCTGCTGCACATCTAAACTTTAGAAGAGTAGCCCTGTTCTGATTCCAGAAAGGAGCAAAGATTTCTGTATTAATGAAAATAATCTGAATTTGACACCAGATGATGTGGTAAAGTTGTACTTTAAAATCCTTGTTACTGCAAGTTAAGGACTTGAGCAGTAAAAGCAGTGAACAAGTTCACTTGACAGTTCATCACTGATCGGTGCTGATATGTCAAACCAAGTAAAATCCTTTGCGGAAACAAGTCAATAATCAGCAAATTAGGTACATGATTACCCTGAGACAACAAGATGCAGTTCTTGTCTGAGAGCCCTGCTGAGATTTAACCTTCTCAGTATTACTGTTTAGCAAATATTCCAAACGCCTAGTTTAGTCAGTCAAACTGATGTAGTTGTAAGGCCATCCAGAAACAGCTTGGTGTAGTACTGTGGCTAGGGAATGTAGCTCTGGAGGGGGAACATACAGACAGAAATGCAGGCTTGTGTGGCAAGTGAGCTAGAAATAAAAGCACTCACTATATTTTCAAGAAAGATTTTTCCAGACTATGTAGTGGTACAGCCATGTAACAAAACGTTCATAACCCCCTTAAAAAGTGGTCCTTAAACGGTGGAAAGCAAATGAATAAAAGGCTGCACACTGCAGATAATATTTGGAGAAGAAATGATAAATCTCTTGGATTAAGCACGTATATGCTGCTTATATAGTGATCCAAGCAAACATTGATATTACTGCTGATCTGCAGACTATTTCAAATGATAGCATGAAAAAGTAAGTTTATAGAAATACTATTAGGAATGCTTGGCCAAAGCAATCCACCAGAGCATATTACATCCCTTTCCCACGTAGTATTTTATTTGCAAAAATCTCTTTCTTGCCTGGGTGAGTAAACCACTCGTGTTTTCAATTACAAGTGGGACTAACTGGAAATCATTTGAATAGTGGGGCAGCCAGGATGTTCTCTTGCTTCATAAACACCATTGATATTTTCATATTTTTGATGCTCCCAGCAGTCACAAATCAGAATATCATTCTCATCAATTCAGTCTCTGTTATATGTCACGCTTTGCTGTGCCTTATGCTGCTTACATTATGTCATACTGAATCACGTATATTCAAATATTAAAGTAAATTGTTTGATTGGCCATCAGCATGGATATCAGATGGCTGGTGGGTGGGTATTTAATGCATAATCAACAATTTGGATGTTTATGAAGTACTAATTTTAAAACACTTTGCAAACAAGTTTTTTTTCCCCAACACATGTTGTTCAGAGCTTGTTTGCAGTGAGTAGATCTTATGAAGTTTTGGCATGAGGATGAGCTCTCACCACAATATCTAAATCTATATCTGGATTTTGAACACTTGATGTTCATGAGTTTTTAACTCCATGTTTTGGTTTATCCCATTATTAAAATAAGGTCTATTTTAAAAATCCGGGTTTATATCCTGATTTCAAACACTCTTGGAGTTTGGTTTGGACTCATCTGTAATTTGGAAGTGCAGCCAGGTATCAGGCTTTAGGACACTCTGTGTGGAGTTGCAAAGCTATTTTGCTGACTCACACTAGCTGGCCGAGCAGGTGGGTCTCAGTTATTCTCAGAAGTATAAGAGAGAGGGATAAGATGCCTTGAAAGGAAACATTGTAGGGACAAATTGATCAGGAAGAACTTAGGTTAACATTGAGGTCTGTAAGTACAGGTATGCTTACATAGGGTGAAAAAAGAAGAGCAAACCCAAGGAAAGGATAAATTTGGACAATTAACCCATTGTATTGAGAGTGGGTTCAAAATCTCACCTTTTTACAGGAGGCCTGATCTGTATAAAGCACTCCTCTCATGTCTGCAAAATCAAGCCAGGAGTTCTACAAGGACAGGTGCTCTCATGCAGTTACTGGTGCTTTTTGTTTCTGGACAGTCTTCTGTCATTTCTGATTGCAGATCAGTCCTAAGCCATGAACCATAGAGGAGTACAAAAATACAAGTCGGCCAAACTTTCAGACCTCTATAAAGGTTCAGTTTGAGTTGTAAATAGTGATGTGTGGCAGTTCTTAATACATGTGAGTTGGTATCATCCCTAGCACTCTGTGTTCATTGTGTGATTAGAAACCTGCACAATTTCTTCCTGATGAGCACAGGTGCATGTGCTTGCTTTCTGTATGTGACACATGTCTCACGCTCTTATCCGTCTATGGGTCGCTTTAGGACACGTGTAACATTTTCAACAGAACTTTGTGTAAAAACAGTAAATCAGAGGATCAATAGAGCAACATGATGCAAAATAATGATCTAGCTGGGCATGTGGTGAAGCAGAGCCAAGCCTGGGGATGGTCTTGATGGCCTGTTTCCTTGGTCAGTCAAGACTAGACACATTGCTCTGGAGTGTGTTTGTTAATGTCCATACAACACTTGGCAGCTGTATACACAGGTAAGTGTTAGGTCTGATTATGGCTTCTGCATAAGGAGCAATTTGGAAAGTCCACACTCAGCTAGAATAAACCCCATCCAAGCCAGGTTTTGCAGTGGCACGCATATAGGAGAATATGCCGGGACCTTCCATCTCTTTCATGTCTCCAGGATCAGGAAGGATAAGGGGGCATGCCCAGTATACATAGTGCGCCTCTTGGGGTTTATGCTGGAGGGTGTGCTCCACCTAGGGCCCCTCCAGAAGGCGTTCTGCCTCCCTCCCCCTCTTAGGCCTTGTCTACACTACAGGGGAAATTCGATCTAAGCTATGCAATTTGAACTACGTGAATAGCGTAACTCATATCGACGTAGCTTAGATTTACTTACCACGGGGTCCACACTACGCGGTGTCGATGGGAGACGCTCTCCCATTGACTCCCCCTACTCGTCTCGATCCGGTGGAGGACAGGAGTCGATGGGAGAGCGATCTGCGATCGATTTAGCAGGTCTTCACTAGACCCACTAAATAGATTGCCGATGCATCGATTGCTGCTCATTGATCCCCCGGGAAGTGTAGACAAGCCCTTAGTGCTGGCCATTTCTGACTGGGATTGAGACTTGTCGTGAGTGAGATTCCACAAGTGTTGCCCATGCTGTACCTGTACTGGAATTTTAATATCATGGCTCTCGACCGTGGACCTTTCCTGACCACTGAATTCATCTTAATGAGAAGTTTTAAGGAGGAATAATGCTCATCTATTGAATGTTGGTTATGGATAAAATTTTAATGATATGGACAGGCCTGCAAAGGGACCTGCCATTGCTAGGTCACACCCATGATCACAGGAGGAGACTGGGGACACTGCAGCTAAAGCTGCTTCAATCCCTTTTAGCTTTTCCAGGCTGTTCCTCTTCGATCCCACCAACCGCTGAGCCTGCCCTGCCATCTGAGGTAGAATCAGCATCAGACATGGGGGAGGCAGAGGAGCCTGCCAGCACAAGCAGACCAGAACAGCATGTTGCCAATGAGAAATGTCAGCTTTTATTGCTACTTTCTTCCATGTCGACTGTCAGTGAGCAAACCTTCCAAAGAGCAATAAAAAAATTTCCGAGGTTGTTGCCCCACTAATAACATTTTCCAAGAGTGTAGTGAGTCCATCTTTAACCTCTGACTGCTGGCAGGTAGGTTTTGGTAACATTTCCAAAGGTCGCTGATTTAATGGTCTGATTTGCAAACAGGTTTGACACCATTTATGCTCTGAAAGTTACTGACATGTCAGAATTGTGTAAATCCCTGCTGTGTATTGGCTTATCCCTAAACTGAATTATTTTTCCTAGCCATGTGCCATGTAAAATAGGTTTGGGTGGAGAGCACACAGGTATTTAGTTTAGTCACTTCTTGCTATTACACCCTCCCATCCACCCCCCAAAATGCTTTACAGAGAGGAAGGATGGCCCAGTGGTCTGTAACTCTAGGAGACTGGGGTTCGGGTCCCTGCTATATCACAGAATTCCTTAGCCAAGTCACTTAATCTATGTGTGTCTCAGTTTCCCATCTATGCAATGGGGATAATAGCACTCTCATACCTAACAGAGGAGTTCTGAGGATACATACAGTAAATATTGTGAAGTGCTCAGATACTTTGGTGTTGGGGATACCTTTAGACACAGAAGTTGTCAGACACTACTACCCCTAACTTGAATGCACCTGAAAACAGGCAGGTACATACCATGACACTACGAATAGTTCCAAAATCCTGAAGACTTAAATTTCTTTCTCTCCTACGGAAGGGAATATATTATTAATTATTATTATTTCTTATTTCTTGTTTATTTTCTTATTATATTTTAATTTATTTTCAGTAACTTGGTATTAATTAATGGAATTCAGCCTGCAGTGCACAAAGTCCTCTGCAGGAGAAGTGGCATGTTTGGAGTTCAGGACGATAGTTATTTTTAAATAAAAGCAGAGTGTTTCTGTTCTTTGAGCTATCACCAGCTTGGGCTGTATGTGCTAGTGATAACAGAGGGAAATGCAATAACACTCCTGGCAAGCAAGCACGTACTATTACTGTATTTTATTGAACACATACGTCTTGCTTTAGACATATCTATTTATCTCGATCTAGTGCTAGATAGATAGATGTGTCTAAAGCAAGACATGTTTTCATAGGGGACTTGTTATATAGCTATAAAAACATTAGATATATTGGTTTTGGTGTATTTCTTAAGGACTTCCTCATATAGAGGCTATGGGGACTAGTGGGTTGAGCGTCGTATCTGCCTGGAAGTTCTAGAATCACAGAAGTTACGGATAGAAAAAGTCTATTAGGTCATCTAGTCCAGCTGCCTGCCTAGGCAGAATTATTCCATGTTGGAGATTTAACTAATATTTCTTCCAATCTTGTTTGAAATATACCAAGCAATGGAGTTTCCCTTGGGAGATTATTACACAGCCTAATAGATCTTACTGTTGGGAAGATTTTCCTGACACTCTAGTTAAATTTTCCCTTTCTTAATTTCATCTGAATACTAGTAGCACCCCTCCTCTGTGCTAAATAATTCCTTACTTTGCTCACTGCTTTCACCTTGCGAATTGTTAACATGACCCACCTCTACTGGAACTTGTGCAAGCTTGCCATCCTCAGTCTTTCCTCATAAATCAATTCCTTATTTCTGTTGTTCTTTTCTGAATCCTCCAGTTTGTCAGTAACTTTCAAGCAATGAGATGCCCCAAACTGAACACAGTTGCAACAGAGCCAACCAAAGCCCTGGCTGGGATGATTTAGTTGGTGTTGGTCCTGCTTTGAGCAGGGGGTTGAACTAGATGACCTCCTGAGGTCTCTTCCAACCCTAATATTCCATGATTCTGTGAATACTTTCTTTCTCTGTGTGGTGATGCTTCTACAGTAAAGCTTCAGTCAGGTACAGAGTGGGATACCTTATACACCTCTACCTCGATATAATGCTGTCCTCAGGAGCCAAAAAATCTTACCGCGTTATAGGTGAAACAGCGTTAGATCGAACTTGCTTTGATCCACCAGAGTGCGCAGCCCCGCCCCCCCGGAGCACTGCTTTACCACGTTATATCCGAATTCGTGTTAGATCGGGTCGCGTTATATCAGGGTAGAAGTGTTTTAGGCAAAAACAATGAGCTTTTTCCATATTCACAATGAGGAGACTTTCATTCATTAGTACTTCAGGTGGCATGTCTGAGATTTCTGTGCCAGTACAATGCCAGCAGGAGACTGCTGTAGGTGATTGCTGTGGAATGGGTGAATTTCTTTCAAAATGAGATTTCCTGATTTGAGAATTTATATAAGAACCTAAGACTTGCTATGAAGGATCCAAACATTAATCCAGCGCATCCTGAATCTTGCTCTAACAGTGGCCAATACCTGATGCTTCAGCAGGTAAAAAATCACCATAATGTGCTTGGCCAGCTGAACAATGCAGTACATAGGGGAGAGTTGGTTCCTGAACAATATTCTTACATCCTGTAGCATGAAATCTTATTAAAGTTTGCATGTCTGCTGTACATATTATCATTGGTCTAAAATCCATTCAGTATTTTTTTAGATGAAAACAGACAATGTAACTAATTAGCAACTTTCTTCAAAAGCTCAGACTTTGGAGGACTTTTACTTAAAAACTTGCCAACATTTTTGCAGAGTGCAGACACTTAATTCTGTCTATATCACATTATCAGAAAGGATAAGCGAATTGCTACCAGACCCATAATGAATAAGGAAAGGCTGGCTTCAAATTGCCACACTCTCCAAATAAGGGTTGAAGGGAAGGGCATTTGGAGGAAGAGTGGGCAAGATATTGTGCCAGATTTTGATCTGTAGCATTACTCTAAATTCAGGTCTCTCTGTTTCTGTTTTACCACACAGTATGATTTCATGGAGCGTTTGGATGGGAAAGAGAAATGGAGTGTGGTGGAGTCCCCCCGGGAACGTCGAAGTATCCAGACCCTGGTTCAGAATGAAGCTGTGTTTGTTCAATACTTGGATGTGGGTTTGTGGCACCTGGCATTTTACAATGATGGCAAGGACAAAGAAGTAGTCTCTTTCAATACAGTTATCTTAGGTATGTATGCCTGCATGCTGAGGATCTTGCCCTCTGTTTGCTTATCTTTATTAAGTGTGGAGGCCTTCTATCAGGTCTCTCTTTTTGTGCATATTTTGCTTTAATCCAGTAATATTTGATGTATACTGAGTGTAGGTAGGAAAAGAGGGAAATTTTTCTAGGGGTGAGATGTTGATGGTTTTGTGTTGCCTATATTGAAGGCCAAAATCTGTGATCCTGTTAATATTTAGCTGTCTTTCAAAAAGAAAATGAATGAACCCAGAGGCTTTACAATGGACAAATCTTATAACTACAGATATTAATAATAGTGGTGTATGGCTGTTCCTGCAAAGCTGCGTTCGAATTGGCTGTTTGGAGATGGTTCGTGTTGTCACACCCAACTGCCAGCAGTGCATAGCTGAGACTTCATCACTGAAACACTCACCAAAACTTTACATGGGACTTAGGTGGTGTCACGATAACAGGATAAGCAGTGCTTTAAATCCCTGTTAGTCCCCCTTGAATACACCCCTTCAGGTGATGATTTTACTACCTTCCCCCCTCTCGGGGTGCAACCATACCACCTTTTGACTGGATTGGTGGGCTGCCCCCTCTGTTTACCAACCATGATAACCTGACAGGTCCAACTAGGTTTGGCACCTATATGCCTTTTTCCTCTCGGGGCTGTGACCAGTGAAATGATTAAAGTAGTTCAAAAACAGCTACTAAAAACCAAAGCATTATATATGCACCCAAAGTTATATAACATGCAGAGCAAAGATTAAAGCCAATAACGGCCTATATGCATATAGCCCTTAATCTAAACCGTAACCTTTCCTTGCAAACTTTGGTAAATTCCATTCAGCCTGGTTACTTCCATCTCTGGCGAGGGGGAAAGAGCCTGCTTTCTGCAATTTCTATGTCCTCAGTGTGTGTCTTTCAGACACTCCCCCCATGGCCATTGCTGAAAGCCCACTTATCCTCCTTCCCGCCTAGCCTAGCATCTTCCAGGTTTTCATATCCTCTTTAATCATAGGCCTAGACCTACGCAAAGAAAGCTGTTGCCAACCTGATTGGACCCAGGCAGGGACATTTCCCAATTAATAGCTTCCGCCATTGTTCCCTTAAAGAGACTTATCTTTGTCATTGTTTCATTTCTGTTTGCTTCACCCATAATAGCCTCCTTTGATTTAATTCTTCATAGTCCAGCAAGATAATATCAAGCAGGTAAACTATTATTTTTATAAATATATGATATTTAAAAAAAATACACATAACTCCCTCTTTCTGCCTATTGATCACTAACACACCAAAAGAAAGAGGAGGTGAAAGTATGTTACCCAACCATCCCCTTGCCACCCCCGCCCCCAAACATCTGAGAGTGGGTCATCCCCTGAAGGCATGAGAATGGAAGGAAGAGGGCCACTACCCTTTGCCCTGAGAATAAAATTATGATGAAAGCTTGAGGCTTTATGAAGAGGGACACTCAAGAGCAGAGAGGATTCCATCTTAGTCAGGCAACTGAAAACCAAAACCAGGCCAAAGTCCCAAGTCTTTATCAAAAGGTGTGTTGAAGTTGGTTGAAATGCTTGGGAAACCTTTCTGAGTGTCGCTGTCATAGCAACACCTGAAACCACAAGTGAGTTTCCCCTGTTTAGTAAAAGATTTTCACAGCCTACGAGTTGCTCACTTCCTCTCTGCTGATTAAGGAATTAAGAAGCTGGGCTTTGTGAGTCTTGTGTAGTCCAATTTGTGAGTCTCGTGCAGGTCCTATTCAGCTAGGAGGAAGGGGATCACGATCCGCATTCTCAAGGGAGAAGTTATAAAATGGTGAAAAACAGAGACATTTTCGTTGCTTGAAGGATCAGTGCTAAAAAGACAGATGCACTATGGGCCTGATTCTCCTCCCAGGTATAATCCTGGTATAATCCACCGAATTACACTGTGTAATCCACCAAATTCACTCAAGTGAGTCCTGATTAACACAGGTGTGAAAGGATAGTCCAGCCTTGAATCTTTAGGCTTAGAAGCAGTTATTTCTGTTAACCTGCAATGTGAGATATGAATAATGATTTTCCCTTCATAATCCACAAATGATTTTATAAGAGTCTTTGTGTGTGCATGTATATGCACATGAATGCACACACCCACAGACAGACAGACAGTCCGTTCATATATAGATAGAGTTTTCTGGAACTCCAAATGGCATGTGAACCTTCTTGTACCAGGTCCCTTAGTGGTTTGGTATACTCCCCCAACCCATCTTGCAAAAGCTACTCTTGAGATGTGATAAACTGCTTGTCTTAATGTTGCCAGGTCTGGACTACATCTTAGAAGAAAGTCAAAGGTAATAGGTCTAATAGTCAGGTAGACATCTTGATAGAGCAGTGATAGTAATCGGACTGAAATGCAGAGAAAAGTACAGTATTTTATCTAGTTCAGAGGTTCTTCCACATATATCTATTATCAGAACTTTCACCAACGAGAGGCACTGAGAGAACTGAAAGCCTCTTTGATATGAAACATGAGAAAGAATGTCAGGCAAGAATGTCAACCACAGACCCCACTAAATATATGGTACCTTTGAACACAGGGAAAGTACTTTCATGTGCTGTGCAGCAAAGGAAACAAATCCTTCCGTAGTCAAGTGTTCTCTTCACAAGACAATGAAATGGCATTTTTTTTAAGAGTCACACATTTTGGCTTTTGTTTTCACCTCTACCAAGAATACTATCCAGTGGCCTAGCTGATGGTTATTGGTTGAGTTTTCTTTCACTTTGTGGTCTATTTTCTGTATCTCAATTCTTTACTTCAGATTTGAGATTTGTTTTCTGTTCAGAATCCTGAAGTATGACATTAGCCTAGAAAGGAAATGTAGTTTCTCTGTGAACTCTGACTCCTAAAGAGTCAATGTGTGACCTTGAGCAGGTTACTAGATCTCCCAGTATCTCAATTTCCCAGTCTGTGAAATGAGATTGATACTTACCTATGTCAGGTGAAGTTTGTTGTAATCACCGTTAGGTAGTATTTTAATTCCAAGTAGGTGGAAGACAAAATCAAGAAAACAAACAAAACAAAACAAAAAAAAAGGTTATTTTTTAAAACCTAGATTAAACCCATATTTTAAATTACAGTTTTTCAAATCCAATAATATTGAGTAAACATAAGGTTCAGAAATGTTAATGTGATAGGTTGTCACCCCCAGGGTGAAGCTTGGAAGCCACTGGAACCTCTGTGCCCACAACCCATTCAGCTGGGCTGGCCTCCCACACTGCTCTGCTGGTGATACCCAGCCAGTCCCCCCTGCCCCACCCCCAGGGACTGTTATCACCCAACTTGACAGCGGGTAGCACCACACACCCAACTGAGTCACCTGAGTGCTTTACCAGCAGCCAATTTCCCAGCTCCCCAGCATTGCACCCCTACTGGAGTATAAACCCAGAATTATACAGTCTTGCACTGGACAAGTATCTGTACAGTACAAGCTCATTAAATTAGTACGCTTCCCCCTTGATGTGGGAAAGATATGCATCAGCCTTTTACCAGAGCTAAGATTTCCAAATGCTTCACTCAAAGACACACTGGTTAAGATAAAACATAAAACAGGTTTATTAACTACAGAACGATACATTTTAAGTTTTTATAAGTGATAGCAAACAGATCAAAGCAGGAAATTAAACAAAATTGCAATCTCAGTCTCATACAAACTAGATAGGATTTGAATCAGCAATATTATACAAGCAGGTTTTAGCTTCCTTACACAGACAGGGCTTTCTTCTTTCTCACCTGGGACCCCTTTCTGCAGTCCAGTCTTTGTTCCTTCGATGTTTCCAGGTGTTGACTGATAGAGGAGTGAGTCCTAGGTATGATGTCATAGTTTTTCCATATGGCGGGAACCCCTTTGTTCCAAACCAGATTCCCAGCCCAGTTTGTGGAAAAGTACAGGTACCAAAATGGACTCCAGTATCATGTGATTTGGTCACAAGCCCTTGCATGCTCCTGATGAGTCATGGCAGCTGTTGCCCATAGGCTGACTGAAGCCTCCACAGGTGAGGATAAGTTTTTCCATAGTCCATTGTCTTTGCTGATGAGCCATTAGCTTCTTCATTGTTGTACCTGAAAGGTTAGTTGTGGATGTTTCCAACTTCACAACATTTTTTAGTAACACATACATAACAAAACGTTATAACTTCACATACAATGATAGCACATAGAATCCAATAATATATTAATATTTAGCAGATGAAGACTTTTAGAATGATACCTCACAAGGCATACACACAACATATCATAATTATATGACAGTGGTGAATATGGGGGTGCCTCGGTGTCACAGTAAATATTTAGCATTTTTTTAAGTGACCTGTCATTATCAAGTTGAATGCAAAACTTGCACTGGATGTACATTCAGCACTAGCTTTCTTTCTGCAGCCAAGAACAGGAATAACTAATGTGTCTTTGATGTCTGTCTTTCAGATTCAGTGCAGGATTGTCCACGTAATTGTCATGGGAATGGCGAGTGTGTATCTGGAGTCTGTCACTGTTTTCCAGGATTCCATGGTGCTGATTGTGCTAAAGGTACCATTTACCCTATGTTAATCATTATTCTACAGTGTGTGTTAGGCTTTGACATGGGAGTGGATCTCCAGAACAGGTTAGTTACATGGATTCTATTGAGACCCAAGAAGTGGATTTTATATATGTATTTACTTACACACACACATACCTACCTTTATCTTCGATCTGGCAGAGTTAAAGCAGTTGGTCAAGTGAAAATAATGCTGTATTGCTGATGAGCCTGGATAAGCGTAGCTAGTTTCTGTGCCAAGATAGGTAGGAAAGAAGAATTTACTAAAAAGAAAAGGCTTCATTTCCAGTAAAAGCAGCTGAATTACCATCAGTGCTTTCTGATTATCATTAATTTACCTGTAATAGAAGACTGAGCATCTTCTTTACTTGTACATTTTATATATTCTTTCTGGGCTACACATGTTTCTAATTCATAAAGGTTTTTTTTAATCTTGTAATCTTTTAAAACTGTAATACTTACAGGACTTTCAGAGAATGAGAATGAGGGATTTATATTCAGGGAAGTATAAAAATATAAAAGGGAAGTATAAAAAATAACCCTATCCTAGAGACTTATTTTAGTGAATTAACACTATGAGGTCCAGTGTCACAATTTGAAAAGCTAACTACAAATGTAAAGCAACATTCATGGATGGATGATATTGCGGTGTTATGTAACAAATGCTTCTAGCTATGGGGTAGGTATTTTTGAGGGGTAGTGTTTCTGGTAAACATATTAAACTACAAAAAATACAGTTCAAATCATGTTCAGGCTCTGTCAGACACAAAAAAGCCAGAAAACTGAGAGTCAAGGAAGATACTCTTGGCTTAGCCTAGCTACTGCAATAGAGCAATAGTGTATATAATCAACTGCTCTGTGGAGATCCCTGTAATTCGTGGGCATGGTGATTGTTATTTTAAAACAGGCTTCACTCTCAATTTCCTGGTTTGTGTGGGATTAAGTCACACTTTCAGTACTGTGTGTTTGGGATTGTTTTCTTTAGAGTGAGGGTTCATTAATGTTCAAAGGGGGAAATATGTATTTTGGATACTTTGGGTGACCCTTAAAAATATGCCCATTTTGCCCTAAATAAATTAATAAGTATACGTCAGTACTAACCTGTTATTTATACTTACTGTAGGGAATACCAAGGCAACATTATTATCTGAGACAATAACTGGCAAGTTTTACAAAGGAGACCACTGTATATATTCAAAGCATACAGCATTACTGTGTGTGCTGTACATGCATATTGACACTGGTGCACATTTATTTGTTGTTAATCTGTGAAAAAGTGTGTGTAGTACCTTCATGCTTCACTGCCACTCTTTAGACATCTGCATCTTGGTCATTAAACATCCCATGTGCCTTCTGCGTTATGCAGCAATAATTCTATATTACTAAGCCACTTTTGGTGTAGGGTTCTTACATCATCTGCTTTAATACTGTACTTCAAATTTATGGCAGAAAACACTGTTCGTTCAGGCTCCATCAGACTAACAGTCATATTCTAGGACACTTGTCAAACAGTTATATCTCAATAAGTCTACTAGCACCACTCAATCAACACATAATGCCTCTCCCTATCTTTCCTGCTCTCTTCCATGTGTTGTGTCTTTACCCTTTCAAAAGCACAAGTATAATAGTAAGTTTCATGAATTCTGAGAAGCCCTTAATTTCTTTCCCCTTTATTAATGTTTGTAGTTAAACACCATGGACTATGTTTTTAGGGGCAAAATGTATATGCATGCAAACTTCACATGTACATGTGCAGATAGATACACATACAGTTACTGGTCTGGAACAGACCAACAACTGTAGGGTTGTACACATATGTGCATTATGAATATCTCACCCATGGAACATGCCTTTTAATATCTCCATTCATTTTGTATGGATTTTTCTGTCTACTTCAGTGGATACTGTATGTGAGAGCCATTTGAGAGGGCAGAATTTAAAATTAGGATTCTATGTAATGTTAAGCTTAAAATAATAACATGATATACTGAAGTAAATCAGTTTTAATGAAGGTAGCCTTAAGCTATTAGTTCTGTTTGTAGATAATATGTTTTCAAACTGCTTTTAATTTCTGAATTCCCTAATACCATACAATTCACTTTCTCCAGTTGTCCACAGAAATCTTTAGAGTAATGGCCAATGTAGCTAAAGTATGGATTAGGGGGTTCCTTGAACAGCTGTTAGAGCTTGATTCGTGCAGTAATACAACAGCCTAGCAGCTTCATATAGGGTGAAAATCATCTCTGTTACAGAGGTCCAGTGCAAGGCCTTTCGCAATATCTAACCCCACTTAGGGGGTTTGCAAGCAGAGTGACTGCCCAGGAGTGCCTGCACACCCTATATGTGCCATGGAAAGGGTCATCACACCATCCTCCCATAGTTTGTGGTGGAAGGCCACAATGGGACGGGCTCACGGAGGGACCACAGATCCAACTTTTGTGTATCCAGTGGTCCCAGCACTACATGTGACTGCCATGCAAGAATTGCAGCTACTAGCACAAGCCACAGGCTGGAATATTAGCCCTGGCCCTGGATTTGAGTGAAGGTTGCTTTTACCTCCCCAGTACTCAGGCTTCATGTGAGTAGAGTGACCAGATCGCTAGAGTGAAATATCAGGACACATTGGGCGAGCTGGGGAGTGAGGGGAGGGAGAGACAGACACAGGTGCACAGCCCCAACCAGAGCCAGAGGCACACTGGTCCGCCTGGTCTTGTGCTACCAGCATGCCCCTTCCTGGTGGGCCCATGCTGCGCCACACCGCTCCCCTGCCCAGTGCCCCCTGGATCCATTATGCCCAGCGCCCCCCTACAACTCTTCCACCACAAATGCACAGTGCTGTGTACACACACCCCGCCCAGCGCCCTCCTCCCCATAGCCCCACCACAACTGCCCAGCACCCAACACAGAACTCCCCACTCGCTAGGTTCCCAATACACACTGATTTCCCCTCCCTCCCTTCCTTTCTCCCTCCCAGTGCCTTCCCCACTGCCCCACCACCACACCTACACAATGCCCCACACAGACCTGCAATGCCCAGTGCCCTGACACACACAAACCTCCCCCACTGCCCAGCGCCCTTCACACCCTCACAGCCCAGCAACCCCCACACACCTCCCAGACACTCACTCCATCACACCCTGCCCCCTTCCCTGGCTGCACTCACCAGCCCTGCTGGGAGGTCTCTGGCTCCTAGGGTAAGAGCGGCGAGGGGGGTCTCCAGACTCTCCACGTGCTGCACCCGCCACAAGTGTGAGCTCTGTGGCTCCCATTGGCGGGGAAAAGCGCCAATGGGAGCTGCTGGAGCCACAGAGCGGGGCTTGCAGGAGCCAGCAGCACGCAGAGCCCCCCCACCCTAAGAGCCAGAGGGACCTGCCACGGGGTGAGCTGGGGAGTCCCGGTGGTGCTCACCTGGGGTGGCTCCCATCCCGGGAAGCACGTGGCAAGCTGGTCCCCCTGGCTCCTAGGGTAAGGGTCGGATCGGGTGGGGGGACGGAGGGCTCTCTGCCCACTCCCAGCGCCTGCAAGCCCCGCCCCTACAGCACGTGGCGCTCCTGCTGGCGGGTGGGCACCGGGAGCTGCCCCAGGAAGCAGGAAGCGGCAGCGCCGCGGCTGCGGTCCAGATGGTCCCCAATATCGGAACAAAGGGCGTCCCGACCGATGTAAGTTCAGGACACGGGACAAGTCCCCTAAAATCAGGACTGTCCCAATAATATCGGGACGTCTGGTCACCCTACATGTGAGTGGATTGGATTTCACCAATAGTAGAGAAAGCTAATACCATTATGGATCCAATCCTGACATTTATACTCAATCCTCACTCAGGCAAAATTCCCTTTAAAATCAATGGGAGTTTAACCTGACTAAGACTTTCATTTACCATATGAAAAATTCACATTTTACATTTTAATCTCAAGTGATTGAAGCACCACAGAAATGTAAAAGCTTTTAACTCAGAGGATAATTCAGTGGGTGTGTGTCTGTCTTCAAAATATGTGTTTGCTTTAAACTGATGCAGAAGCGGCCATAAACTGAACTATATTGCTAGTAACTTCATAAGTGGTAATATGTCCTTAAGTATTAGTCATAAAAGTGCCCAATGACAGAGAGACAAAATAGTGTCAAGGAGGAATTCGGGGAATATGCACTTGTAGAGCCATGATTATGTTACTTTGACACTGTGTTACATTTATTTTGTGTGTTCAGTTGTATTTTTCCATAATTCCCATGACGCCCCTTGGGAGGTATTAAACACATCTTCTTCCTCATCTTAACAGACCCTAATGCTTTTTCCTGTTCCTGTTCTAACACTAGTTTAGCTGCATTCAATTGGCCAATGTCCCTTGCTAAGTCAATAAGCAGGCATGATTCCTTCTGCCCTGCTTTTTGAGATTTGCAATATTTGAGGCTGAAACAACCAACTGATCTAGGATCTTTGGAGTGTATCAAACTTACTATAATTTGTTTTACTCTTATAACGTTTTGAAGGGCATGTAAATTCTCTCACCTCAGGAAAAAAAAGTTTATCCAAAGCAATCATCATACTGTTTTGCAAATGTGCTGGTATTCATACCTCTTTGAATTATACCTTCTAAGGTGAACTTAGAGCTTGCATTATGAAATTGTTTAGCTAAACTCAAAAGGTGAAATTCTGCCCAGACTTGTACCAAATGCAACATCACACAGGGTTCAGATACCATAATGATGAGCATGGTATAAACATCTACATAAATGAAAGTATGCGGAATTTGACCTGAACTGTTTGAGAGCTGATGACTGGCATTCTTGATTTGTGAAGAAAAATTAAGAGTCAACTAGTGATAGCTCCTGATGGTGGCCATTAAGTTGGCATTTAGCAGATAAATGTAATTGATTATGCAATATAATAAGCAATTTGTTTGGATTAATATCTTGATCTAAAATGCTTTTTTTTTAAACCAACAATGTGTAGCATGTTCCATCAGTTGCTTCTCCTGTCTGGCTGTAATAGATCTCAGTTATTTATTCTCAGCATTTCCTATTCTTCTTGTGTGGCTTTTTCATTATTTTATTTTCATTCTGTTTGCTTTTGGCTTGCTGGCAAAGGACGGCGCCATTTAAATAAGTATAAATACAAGGGTAGGTTTTTTCTAAATTATTTTTTTCATTTTGAGCTCTTCATTTTATTGTGTTTAAAATAATTATTAAGCCCATATAAAATTGTGGCATATTTCTTTTCTTTATTTTGAAAGCATTTGGTATTTCTAATGTTTGCCTTTAATAAGATAGAAGCTCTTATCATTACCACTCCTTCTATATTGCATGTATGCTTTTGACCTGCTGTATAAACACTTAACAGGTTAGATGCTAAATTATTGGGTAAATAAGTAGCTACTAACTACTGAAAATGACAACTCCTGCTGCCTATGGTTGTCATTGAAGAAAAATAATGGTAATATTACAAAACATAAACTGTTTTAATTAGAGGCTGGTGAAACTGTTTTGGCACTCTCTGAACCTGGGGTTATTCAGAGACTTTTAGGCAGAGCAGGGATTTTCCTTTGTGCAAATAACAAGCCCCATGCCAACAAGTAGGTTGCCTGGCCTTGCCTTCCTAATCTAACACCCAGAATGCTCCCATTGAAAATAAACACGTATGGGAGGGATTGCAGTGTGAAGTACTTGAAGGTGAAAGGGCATCTGGCTGATTTATTGATCACTCAGTTCATTTCTGCACTATACATCAGACAGGGGCCATCTCTTTTATCTATGGTGAGTGAGTGATCTTCTGTCTGTGCTAATGAGTAGCCCTTCTTAACATTTCCTTTGTATAGGATTAATGGAAAAGATACTTGTCTTCTTAATTTGATCTGAAATTATAGGAGGTGAATATAGAACAGGTGCACCAAGGACCCCAGGCCATTCAGGGGAAGTGGATGGTGTGTGACAGAATAGCCTTGGCCTCTTGCCTGTCTGGCTGATGCTCCTTTACTCTGTGAGGGAGAAATGTTCAGTCCATGTATAATGCTACCCCATTCACTGCCTGTGGTGTGTTATTCAACTAAATCACTTCAAATTGGCACATCAACAAAACAGGAGTCAACAGGAAAACAAGGGTGCCCAACGGTGAAATGCTGTTTGTGGGATCAGCAGAGCTAGAACAGGAAAGAGGCCAGAGGCAAGGAGAGTGGGAAGGATGGTGGAAAGAGACAGAAGTGACAAGAGGGGAGAGGGAGGAAAGGAGAAAGGGTAGTCGGAAAAAGCTTACTGCCAAATATGTTCCATGAGCTCACAGCTCAAGAAGTGTCTCAGTATGTGGAATATATTTGTCAAATAGGTACTATTTCTTTTTAAAATGCTGTATTCATGATTTGCAGCCAACACATACCCCACAACCAAGGTATTGGGCTGACCACATTCAGCATATTCAGCTTCCTTCTTACCATCTCTTCTTATGTCTGTCTTTGGGTATTTCTTTCTGTATCCACTGCAATAGCAGCTGCAATGTGAGTCTTTCATTCCTTGCTTTTTTATCTCACTGTGAATTTATGCAGCCTCCAAACTCTTACCAAGATAAGACTGGCTACTTTTTGGTTATGTGCCTGTTCTGAAGTTTTAGCCTGTGTGAATCAGCAGCTGGTGATGAGTGCATTATACATTTCCAAATCCTCATCATGCTAATCCCATATTTTGTCAGCTGATTTTTTGCATTCCTGGCAGATGAGCAATACCATTGGTTGTCATGAAAAGATCTCCAGGTTCAAGCTAGCATGGTGCTTTTAGTGTGAGTTTTCACTTTCACTGTGAGTTTCTTCCCAGTTTCACGAGTGCTGTCTGCCCTTAAAAGATTACATCATTTGCATCATTAAAATGTCTTTTACTCCGTTACATGCCAGATATAACTGCAGAACAAATAAATTGACTTGCAGCCCAGCTTGATAGTTACGGATGGTCATTGGCATCTGTCAGCTGTTTCATGGGCTTTGTGAAATGAGTTTGTGGCCTTAATCCAGTTCCTAGTGGACAGGTGTCCCCACCATAAAATCCAGCATCATGATTGCCAATCTAAACAGATGCCAAGAACTAAACTTATTCTTAGGGGTGATCACTCCAAAACCGGACTAAGGCACACAGCCAGTCAATAGCAGAGCAAGGAATAGAACCCAGGAGTTCTGACTTTTAGTCCTCGGATCTCACCCCAACACACATGGATTTTACTGAATATTAAAGGTTAAAACAGGGGACTGGAACGTCAGGACTTCTGAGTTCTATCTATAGCTTTACTATTGACTCCCTGTCTGACTTAAGGAAAGTCACTCAACTCTCTGCATTTCAGTTTACTATTCTTCAAGAACACAATATCTGACAGCGCCATTGTGAACATTTATTAATGCATGTAAAGTGTATCATGTATGCGGAAAGTATAGTTATGACACTGCTGCACAGATTATGCTGTAGGCCATGCAAAAAAGACTTAAGAAGCCTTCCATCCCTGCATTGCTATAAATGGTATTTTTGGAAAGGGATGATTACCAGCTTCTAGCCTTGTGAAGGTCTGAGGTAACAGTCTTTAAAGTGACTACAATTTAGGCATACAAAAACTATTTTAGGTCATCATTTTTAGAGGTTTCTATGACCTTCCTTGAACTCTGAGTTGGACTCAGGATAACTAAAGTCCCTGGCTTTACAGGCAGAGGAAATAGCCTTTTTTTAAAGCTTTCTAAAACTTTTCTAAAATAGTTTTTCTGTAACCCATGTGATATATACACAATACATCATGGTGTGGTATATGATTTTATTAGCATTCCTTTTGGATTACCTTTTCTCAGAGCTTCATCATCCATGAATACAGTGGCCATTCCAAACTCATGCCAATAAAATCTTTATATCACACCATACTATCAGACATTCCTTGTATGTGCATGTGCATGTGCATGGTGATTTGCAAGACTGGAAGTGGGCATGTTCCCTTTCCCAAAGAGTTGACAGTGAGAGGACAAGAGTACATGTAATGGGGACAAGCATGTTGTTGAGGAGAGTGAAGAGGAAGGACTGCAGGAATAAGAGGAATAAAGAAGGAATCGGAAGCTGAGAAAGAGAGCACTTGTCAGGCAAGAAGTTTGGATCTTTGAGGGCAGCATACCAGTATCTACTGACTCAAAGCTGAGAGTGAAAGAGATAGTAGGGTGAGAGGATGGGAAGGACTGACTGGGGGAATTATATAAATTGGCATAAGATTATACATAGAATTATACACTAATATTATATCCTATAGTGCAGTGTGTCTTGTGTTGTCCATATTGCCAGATGCCACAGTTGGCCACCACACGGGTAGGTGAAAAGTAATGAGATTGTATGACACGATGGTTCTCTGATTCCAGAGTGTTTCCATCCCAAGCAGCACATCTGCTTTTGCATTTCCTCAGTAGTTAGCAGGGGCGGTTCCAGGCACCAGCATGCCAAGCGCGTGCCTAGGGCGGCAAGCCACGGGGGGCGCTCTGCCGGTCGCCGCGAGGGCGGCAGGCAGGCTGCCTCCGGTGGCTTGCCTGCGGAGGGTCCGCTGGTCCTATGGCTTCGGTGGACCTCCCGCAGACTGCCACTGAATTCGCGGGACTGGGGACCTCCCGCAGGCAAGCCGCCGAAGGCAGCCTGCCTGCCGTGCTTGGGGCGGCAAAATACCTAGAGCCGCCCCTGGTAGTTAGGCATCTTACTTTCAGGGTTAGAGACTGAGGCCAAAGACTCTGCAACAGAATTACCTTGCTTTGTGCTCGTTCCTTTAAAGTGGGACTGAGGTACATTGGCTGGCGAGTGTCAGAAAGTTTGTGCTGCTGTTACTGATGCTTGAAAGCTTCTGGAAACACTGGTAAAATGTCCTCATTAACAGTTTTTCCATGGACAGCATTGTAATAATAAGATTTTCAGGCTTATTAAAAGGTGGGCAAGGTGCACACTCATTTGTTCTTTCCGGGTCTGATCCAAAGCCCATTAAGTCAATAGCAGTGTTTCCAGTGACTTCAGTGTGCTTTGTCTCAGGGCTTGCTCCCTCCCCTATATGCATGTATGTGTACATTCGGAAGCTAAAATTAATGTTCATGTCAATGGATCCCCTGTGGTTAAGAGCTTTAATAAGGTCCCCAGTGCATGAGAAGTTGGCATCCCATGTTTGGAGATACCTGGGATTTTCCAGACCATATCAGCCCTTTTATGATGAGCTAAAAATATTTTCCCAGTGCTATGTATCTTCAGCTAAAGTCTGAGAATCATCAGGCTGCAATAACTATGCTTTGCAAGGCTGTGTTTTACTCACTGTGATGTAAGGGCTTTCCTCTTGTGTACTTAACATTGCTTAAATGTAGTTTATTTTTGTGTTTAATTGTCTTAGCTTACCTACTGGCGTTACAATCTGCATTTTGTTTTCTTTTCAAGTTACATTGTCTCCATAGCCTTGCACTGATATATTTTTTTTTCCATTTAGTTTTGACTCTTTCTCTTTGGGCTTGTATGTGGCGTCATCTTGAAAACTCTGTGATGATGTTAAATATCATTGAAGCAACTGGTGGAGTCGCATTCATTGTTGCAAATTAAGCAACAAAATTAAGTTGCTGTGTCAACTCCCTATATGTTTGTCATATCTAAGTAATAGGAACAGTCCTGAACCAAACCCCCCAGATCTGAATGTCCCTGATCTTTAGAGAGGGTAAAATCTGAATTTGAATCTAGACTTGACTCTTTGGCTTGGACCCATCTACATTAAACACCAGTGCTTCCAGTTGAATTAAACTCAGCTGCCAAACTGCTTTACTTGCTCAAATGAAATTATTTCACTGCTCAAATTTAGCAAAAAATTTCAATACCTGAAGCAGGCTTATATGTATAGAACTTGGTAACTTAAGCCTTTCAGTTAAACCATCTTTGGTAACAATGATAACGTATATAACGTGAATTAAAATGAGACCCAAAGCATTTTGAGAATATTTTGGTATTAAACACCTCGAAGTTATACTGAGAAACCCACCACAACCCTATTCAGCCTGCCGCCGCAGTTCAGCTTAGCTGTAGCCAGGCTGCTGCCTCAGTTTAGGCTGGTTTTAGCCAGGCAGCCCTAATGAGAGCACAGTCACAGGAGCAGCTATGATATAACTAAGGGTTACACATTCTTCCCTTGCAGGTTAGCCAAAACGTTATCTAAAATATTTAAAGAGGCACCTCTTTTTTTCCCTGTCCTTTTCCAAGTGTGTGTTGAGGTTTGCATGGTGAGTCAGTGCATGTCTGTTGTAGAACTGTAAGGAGGACTTAAGGCATTGTACATTGGGCAAGGGAGTTCAGCTATTTAACTTTTCTTCTCTCTCTTCTTTCCTAGAAGCTTGAAACCCCATCTGTTTTTCACCCTCATTGGCTGTCTGTACTGGAAAAGCAGTGGAAGTGTCCAAGTTTAGATATTTTAGATATCCCTTCCTCCTCCCTCTTTTCAGTGATGAAGTTAACAGAGCTCTAACTTAGGTTCCCAGGTGCTTGCCTGTGACAATTGTCTGTTTCAACTTCTATTTTCCCCAAATGCTCCTCAGTGGAGGACAGAAAACACTATTTCTTGCTGCATACATTCCTGGGTTTTATCAGCCAAACAATCGCTGTTCCAAGGATTCTCAAAGCTGAGGACCAATGTTCGTGCTCACCAGAGATGACTTAGTTGGGGATTGGTCCTGCTTTGAGCAGGGGATTGGACTAGATGACCTCCTGAAGTCCCTTCCAACCCTGATATTCTATGATTCTATGATCATAAATGATGTTTGAAAGCAGGAGTGCTTGTATTAGTGCGATATTTGGACCCTGTGTCACCTGATTTCAAATATCAGCTAAGATGTTCCCTTCCCTTTCCCAGTCCCCAAAGAACTTTCAATTCCAATTTTCCCCTGCCTGAAACCCTTCCCTAGCAGGTCAGCACCCTTGTTTATCCCTAGACACTTCTTTAGACAAGATAGTGGCATCTCCCCCACGCAGTTAGGGGTCCAACCAGATCTTCAGAGGTAGCTAGCTGCATTACCTCTCCTCACTTCATCTTGGTGGAGGCGGCAGGTAGGCTCCCACCTCCTCAATCTACCATTAAATATGGGGTCAGGCATTGGACAAAGGATATTTGGTCCACATTTGTCTCACTGAATAGCACAAATATTTGTCATATTTGAATGGTTTTTTTATTTGTCCATTGCTAGGGGCTGGTTTATTAGTGATTATTAATTGTATTACTGTAGAACTGAGGAGCCCTAGTCATGTACCTGGACCCCATTGTGCTAGGTGCTGTACAAACACAGACCTAAAATGATAATCTCTGCTCCCAAAGAGCTTACAACATAAGATTTGTTATGGGTCCATAATGATTAGTCCCAGTGTACAGGGTGCAATATTCCACCTGGTAACCACATGTGTGGAGATACACTCATCTTTGTGAGCCTGTTGTTTACATTATAATATCTATAAGCAAAGCAGCCATCTAATGGAGGTAGATAATTTGTAGGACAGCGCAGGAAGGGATTGCAAAAGCTTTCACTCTGACACCTAAGATCACACCGACAATAATAATGAGAAAAACGTTGACCTCTTTGATAAATTTTGGCCAAAGCAAAAGCTTCCTGAGCATTCAGAAGGATGTAAATATTCATTATATAATTAATGCTGCTCAGTCACTTCTTAAAAAACCCTAGAATTTTTTTGTAGAGCAGCTTAAGTACTTATCGATTGAGAACTTTTATAAGTCTCAAAATGGAGGCATCCCCATATCTCTACAGGTATTTTAAATGAATTGAATTAATCATAGGCTTAAAAGTCTCTAGCGATCTTCGTTAGCTTCCCTGGGTTTAATTAAAACATCTGTGCGCTTTTAATTTATCGATTCATCCAACTCATATGTCATGTTTTTAACACACCCCAGCATGCTCTGCATCATTTTTAACCCAATTTCCACTTAACTAAAGCAATTAAATTCACCCCGGATTAATTAAAGCATCCATACTTTAGTGCTTAAGTCAGCGTGTGCTGCTTTCCCCACATGGTTTCTGAATGTCAGAGATTTGACACACCTGATGAGTTTTTTGTCCTTCTGGAAATTTTTCTGTGAGTCCCTTTCTTGCTTACTAATGTGCAGTTTGACAGAACTAGAATAGGGAACTTGGTAAGCCTCAAGTCTGGACCACAGAACTAAAGACTTGTAGATCATGGCTGTTGTGAATGACGGTGCATTTTGAGTCTCTGTGCATACCTATTTCACCACAGCCCTGTCAGAGTCCCACAACCTGGCATCATATTTGGTTAACAATGACAGCAAAGCTTTTTGCCTAGCAGACCAAAGTTTAGGTTTTTGTATATCTCCTGCAACAGCTGATGACATTCCTAAAACTAAAAGAGAGAGGGAGCATTCCTTAAACTTCCTTAGGTGTTAGTGAAACAAGAAAACACTGAATCTTGAACTGGTATCTTAGTGGGTAAGTAAAGAGGGAAGTAGTTTTCAACTGTTGTCACCCAAATCTTGAGCTGAGCATTCACTGCAGTTCAGGATGTAGTATACAAAAGTTGCTTAAAGTCACTTTGGCATTTCCCTGATCCTGGGTTGATCTGTGCCAGCAAACTCCTAAACATAAGTACAAACAGCCTGAAGGCTGCCCTAAGGAGCCCTTACAACAGCTAGCGATTTCCAGGGCATAAGGACAGTTCAGCCATTCCCGTTATTTCCTGGACACATATCCTTCACCAGATGGATGGAATAGCTGGAGAAGAGGGATCTTGGGGCCACTCAATCTAAGGATTCCCCTATACTGTGCGGGATTCTCTAGTGAACAGTTATGTCAGATTTAGAGCAGTTTTGTTTCAGGGGAGCAGCA
Organism: Mauremys mutica; assembly: GCF_020497125.1. Taxonomy (NCBI): domain Eukaryota; kingdom Metazoa; phylum Chordata; order Testudines; family Geoemydidae; genus Mauremys; species Mauremys mutica. The sequence goes on along the minus strand of NC_059079.1, from coordinate 82,727,692 downwards.
CAAAGATAACCTAGTATAGCCTGGGATCTGGCCTTATATCTTATTTTACATTTTCACATCTATACAGGTACCTACGATAAAGCTCTTCATCCAGTTACGGGTCAAAATGTGCACCTGGTTGATTAAAATGGGTCTGAGCAGAATTCAAGAGAGCCTGTTTTGTCAAACAAAACCAGCAGCTCCTGAAGTGCCTGCTCCTGAAGTCCCCATACCTGAAACATTGATTTCTCTGACCCCTTTTGATCTCTGATTTTTAGCAAGCACTAGATCAAGCAAAACCACCTTTGTACCACCTTTCTGATGTTTTCAAACAGGTTGCCTAAAGTCAGGCTCCTAAATAAAAGTGGGCTGAGGCTTGCAGCTTATACTGATTTCAGTGTCGTTAGTGGGTGCTGAGTTTTTGAAAATGAGGCTACTTACATTCAGGAACCTAAATAAGATTTAGGAGGCTAACCTTAGGCATCCAGGTTTAGTCTACATCTAAATATGGAAGGCTTTGATATATGACTGTAGGACTAAATTCAGCCCTAGCATTAACAAAGTATAACTCCACTAGCTACACAGAAGTTTCACCGACTTGCATTAGGGCAGAATTTGCCCACTAGGATTCATATAGAGAGAAACTAGCATATGCCATTGAAATGTTTTACTTGGGTTGCTAAGGAAAAAACCAAGAAGGAAACAGGTAGTAGAACCTTACTGTAATGTTATTTTGCAGATCTATGAAATAGGTTGTTGTAGGTGACCTATTTCACATAAATCTTTGCAGCAGTAGGACCTTATTTCCAGTTGAGTTTGATGCTGAGAGTGAAATGGTTGGTCTCAATGTAGTTTCTTGTGAACGATAATCCATCTCCCTCTCACACAATGTGCACACACACTAAACATGCATATTATATCAGTAGCAGCAGCTTAATCTTTGTTAAGAGGAAGTCCTGGTTTGAGTTATTACAGAGGCTGAATTAATTATTCCCTAGAGAAAGTGTTCCCAGAAGGTCAGCTTTGAGATCATTGGTAAGAAGTTCACACTATATCTGTCTCTACTGCAATTTCAGTGGAATAATAAAGAACTTCATTTCTAATTTGGCAGTTCTGTATTTTATATATCATATAAACACATAACTAGGAAACTGTGCAGCTTTGTCTAAACAGCATACATGTATTGCTCTACCCTGGGAATGCAGATTTTTTGAGAGAAATTAAGCACTGAGTGTTAATGAAACAATATTAAGAATCTGAAAAATAATTCTACTGTTGCTATATTCTATATTACAGAAGAGCATATGCTCCATGTTTATATTAGCTGTTAGAGGTGCTATGAGAGAGTTAAAAAATCTTAATCTGGGCTCCTATTGACTTTTTGGGTTTTACATTGTGAAGTTACACACTTTTCATATTAAGAACCAAGAGGAAATGGAGTTTGGATATAGAGATATTTTCTTTCTTTCTTTCTTTCTTTCTTTCTTTCTTTCTTTCTTTCTTTCTTTCAGTCCACTCCTCCTCCCCACCAGCAACACATTATAAGGCTATTTTGGCTCAGGAGGCAAACCTAGCCTACCACAGATGAACTTCTCCCCACATTTCAGGAATGGGAGGATGATGGGATAACGTCATGTCTGCAAGTCCAGGCACACAAAATTTAGAGTTCTGTTTTGTAGACTCAAATGTGGTTGGTTCACATGAGCTAAGATTGGATTGTGTAAATATTTAGTTGCTGGACCCCAGCAAAAATTAGATACTTAGGTTTTATTCAAAGACAATTGACCATATTTTCAACTGGCCTCATGCATTCACATTTGTGCATGCAGTTCATTGTTTGATTACCCAGTTTCTCAGTCTAGACATGCAAATATGTGTGTGCATGTACAGAACATGTCTACACACAGTGATGTAAGTACACGTACTTGCATGCATATTTTTGGGATTGCAAAATCAGAGGCTGTCTCTGAGCACATGGCCCTTACTATATATCCTTCTGTGGCAATTTGCATGTGAACATCTGTCATTTTTAAATGAATTTAAAAGATAGTAGACTGGAAATTCTGCTAAAGTACAATTAATGAAATTCTTTTGAAGCATCTTGGGGGGTGGGTCAACTTTTAGGCAGAGAGCTGGTTAGAAAGGGGCTTGAAGCTGTGAGCAAAGAAACTGCCTCCTGCCTTTTGATTCCTGCTGTGTTCAGAGAAACAGAACTATGTACATACCTGGCTCTAACATCAATTTCACTTCTAAGGGGAAAAACCCGCACGGCCTTGAATATTGGCTAACTACTAGGGTCAAATTGAGTAACATTAACATTGGTCTGAATATATTCCTTCTAATCAATCCTTTCATTTTTAAAAACGTATAGATTATTGCAAACTAGGACCCAGTCTTCTTAATGGGATCAATGGGACAACGCAAGGGAGTAGGACTGCAGGATTAGGTCCCAAGTGTATAATGCAGAAATAGCTGAAGTACCACTGTGAACTCATTTCTTCATTCTACACCTGATATTTCAGTGCTCCCTGGTGGTTCAAGTTAAGGGGGAAATAATAGTAATCATACAATAAAAATAAAGGCCTTTTTTAAAATGTAATGCAGCTCTTGTGCACCAATATTTTTACCTTTGTAGAACTTAGCGTTGCTGTCCAGTCATGGTGGGGAGTGGGAAAAGGGGAAAACATTCTCATAGTTTTCAACAGGTCTACTGCCACCAAACAATACCAGGCAAAGTAATGCATCCTTGCCCCTTCTTAAGACCCTCTCTGTCTGTCATTCTTGTTTTCTCCATTTTTGTGATTGGTAATCGTCCTCCCAGTCTTTGGCAGGCACTGCAGTTCATATAATTGCCATTTGCACTGTTCATTCTTTCTCAGTCCCAGCCTTTCTCCTAGTGGCAGGATGAAAGTGATGCAGATGAAGGCTTGAATTATTGCTTTGCCCAAGATGCCCAAAGTTATGGACTAAAAATGATGAAGTTTTGGGTACAGATAATTCAAAACACCATGTAAAAAAAAATTGGCCAACATGCAATGGGACTTACTTTGAATGCATCATTAGAGCCTTCCTCTCTGTAAATCAGGAATTACTCAGGTGTAAAACCAGTGTGACATCAGAATCAAATCCATTCATTTTGACTTGTTACTGATAATCATTGCAGACTTCTCCATAGTTCTGAATATTAAGTCAACAGTCTGTAATGAATAGCAGCTATATATTGAGTATGGACAGCAAATGTGTGTGCTTGTATTTATTCTCTATAGATAATTAATCATACTCATACTTTGAGTAATCGGATACTGAATTATTAAAGTCTGACTTAGCATTTTCCATTAAATTAACACCTTTAAATGCATCAATCAGAAGCTTAGCAGTTTATTTTTAGAGCACTTTTATGGGCTTTCATATATGACTCAGTGTGCTCTCTTTATCTCATTCCATTTTCCAGCTGCCTGCCCAGTTCTGTGCAGTGGCAATGGACAATATTCCAAAGGAACCTGTTTGTGCTACAGTGGTTGGAAAGGGCCAGAATGTGATGTACCCATCAGCCAGTGTATTGATCCCTCTTGTGGAGGTCATGGTTCTTGTGCTGAAGGAAACTGTGTCTGCTCTGTCGGCTACAAAGGAGAAAACTGTGAGGAAGGTAAATGCTACAGTACAAACTCTGTCTCTGCTTTGAGCTTGTCTTATGGTTTGTGGAGCTAAATGGGAGGGAGGGCAGGAAAGAGGAGAAAATGCTATGATTATACTGTAGTGTAAAACTATTATAACAGAGAGTACTGAGGAGGGAATTTCAAAATTTTGGTACCTCCAGTTTTATGGGCCTGTGAAACTTTAAATTATATTTTTTTGATCTGCCATGTAGTTAAGGTCCCTATTTTTCTGCACTGGTAGAATTGTCTGCCACAGGTAAATCTGAGTGTTTCTTTTGTTGAAGAGTCAAGATGATTCTTTTCTTTCTTTTTTTAATGGGTTATATTTATTGAACATTTAAAAAATGGAAAATGGTGAAACAAACAAAAGAGAGAAGTGGTATAGAAAATGGCATAATTGATAACTGACAAAAGGTAAATGTTTCAGTCATAATTAATGCAGAAAAGAGGAGCTGGATTTAGAAGACTGCAGGTATCCTTGTCACTTGAGGCATCATGTAGGGTAAATCACTCTTGTTACAGACAATCTCATAGAATTAAAGAAAAGTAGATGGTACATAGGAAAGACACCAATTTAATGAATGCTAAAAAGCTCCTGGTATTGAAAATGTAAGTAGCCGCAGTTTTTGTGTAGACAATGAGAGGGTTTAACAAAATGGCCTCACAGTAAATGGTCATAGATCAAGCCCAGCAGTGTTTGTTCCTCATCTCTTCTGTTGCAACCTAGATAAATTGGAGAGCTGTCTCTTTTTAATATTGTTGTTTTAAAAAGGTAATTTAATGCTCCAGAGCAGGGGTGGGCAAACATTTTGGCCTGAGGACCACCTCTGGGTGTGGAAATTCCATGGCAGGCCATGAATGCTCATGAATTTGGGGGTTGGGGTGCAGGAGAGGGTGAGGGCTGCGGATGCAGGCTGTGGGGTGGGGCTGGGAATGAGGGGTTGGGGATGCAGGAGGGTGCTCTGGGCTGGGACTGAGGGGTTTGGAGGGAGGAAGGGGGATCAGGTCTGGGGCAAGTGGTTGGGCCACAGGGGGTCTCATGGGTGCAGACTCTGGGCGGTGCTTACCTCAAGCAGCTCCCAGAAGCAGCGGCATGTAATCCCTGCGGCTCCTACACGGAGGCACGGCCAGGCGGTTCTGCACTCTGCCTCATATACAGGCGCCACTCCTGCAGCTCCCATTGGCCTTGGTTTCTGGCCAACAGGAGCTGCAGGGGTGATGCTTGGGGCTGCCTCATGCATAGGAGCCAGAGGCGGAACATGCTGCTGCTTCCGGGAGCGTGTGGAGCAGCACAAGCCCTTGACCCTGTAGTTTGCCCACCCTTGCTCCAGAGGGTTCCTAGATAGACAGCTCTGAAGTCATCTGCTTATCATCACAACAGGGCCGTGTTAGTTCAAGTTACCCCATCTGGATCAGCCAGTGTTTCTCAGCTTGGGTTGAAATGGTAGGTCTGTGACTATCTGATTCAAGCCTTGGCTCTGTACTGAGCATTCTAACTGTGGCATAAGAGGAGTCTATCTGCTAGGAACTAGACTGAGAGAACCAACTCATCTCATAGGCTAGTAAATAGCTCTTCTCCCATCGAAGAACATGGTTGGAGAAAATACAGGGATTCCCCTCCCAATACCAGTATGTTTCAGATCTATTCTTTAGAGATCAGATCCTCCATCCTCATAAGTGACTGGGACTTTTGTCACTTAATTTGCTGGAAGCAAATAGATGCCCATAATCCTTAGCCTCACTACTAGATTATCAACACTGGGTTAATTAAGACAACTACTATAGAGTGTTTTCCTGTCACCTTCTCCCAGGAACTGTTTACAGCACCATGTGGATTAAGGATTTAATCCAAAAGTCAGTGGAGATCTTTCCATTGATTTCAGTGGGCTTTGGATCATGCCAAAAGTGGTCAATTCCGTAGTGTCCTTGCCAACTCCCAGAAAGGGAAATTTACAGTTCAGCTGGCAGTAGGTTTTTAGTGGGGGTTCTTACAACATTGTACAATAAAATGCCCAAATATATCTAACATTCTCATGGAATTGCATAAAAATTAGCAGTGGTGGAAAAGACTGATTAAAGCACATCCCTCTGCATCCATCCCATTCCAGGGTGCAGGAATGTTCCCTTAAATATAAACATTACTTTTTGTTCAGTCTAGTGTGACAGACCCAGACCAGTGGGGTACAGGAGTCTGGTAGAGGGCAAATATACTGGTCACTGGATGAGTAGTTTTCTGTTCCCTGAGTGACCAGAGCAGGGGCTGCACTAGAGTAATCAGGAACCTGCTAGAACCAATTAAGACAGGCAGGATAATTAAGACACCTGAAGACAATTAAGAAACTGCTAGAATCAGTTAGGACAGGCTAGCTAATCAGGGTACCTGAATTTAAAAAGGACCTCACTTCAGTTTGTGGCGTGCATACGAGGAGCTGGGAGCAAGAGGCACGAGGAGCTGAGAGCAGGGGCGGTTCTAGCAATCCCGCCGCCCCAAGCAGGGCGGCGCGCCGCGGGGCGCGCTCTGGCGGTCGCCGGTTCCGCGGCTCGCGGGACCTCCTGCAGACGTGCCTGCGGAGGTTCTGCTGGTTCCGCGGCTCCGGTGGAGCATCCGCAGGCATGCCTGCGGGAGGTCCACCCGAGCCGCGGTACCAGCGGACCCTCCGCAGTCATGCCTGCAGCAGGTCCACCTGTCCCGCGGCTCCGGTGGACCTCCCGCAGGCATGACTGCGGAAGGTCCGCCGAAGCTGCCTGCTGCCCTGCCAGCAAAAGGCCGCCCCAAGCGCGCACTTGGCGCGCTGGGGTCTGGAGCCGGCCCTGGCTGAGAGTGAGAAGACATATTGCTGGAAGACTGAGGAGTACAAGCATTATCAGGCACCAGGAAAAAGGTCCTGTGGTGAGGATAAAGAAGGTATTGGGAGGAGGCCATGGGGAAGTAGCCCATGGAGTTGTAGTTGTTGTGCAGCTGTACAAGGAGGCACTCTAGACAGCTGTAGTCCACAGGGCCCTGGGCTGGAACCCAGAGTAGAGGGCGGGCCCGGGTTCCCCCCAAACCTCCCAACTCCTGATCAGACACAGGAGGAATTGACCTGGACTGTGGCTTCTACCAGAGGGGAAGGTCTCTGGGATGTTTCCCGACCCACAGGGTGAATCTGTGAGGTGAGCAAATCCGCCAATAAGCACAGGACCCACCAAGGTAGAGGAGGAACTTTGTAACACTAGTTTAAAATTAGTTATGGGATTCCACCTCATCCCTTGTTAAAATGTGGTAGATTCAAAAGAATAATCTAAAATATGTCAGCATTAGGAGGGCTTTCCTGATAGTTAGCCTAAATTTACCTGTCTTTCATTTCATCCTATTAATTCCACTTTGTGCCACACTAAACGATTCCTCTCCTACCTTGGTTTTTATAACCTCATAGACAGCTATGACCAATCCTATCTTCTTTTGTTATCATTTAGCCAGGTTATACATATTTATTAATTTGTAGCTGTCCTCATGAAACAGTTGCTCCTGACACTCAATCATTTTTGTTGCTTTTCTTCAGATTCCCTCCAATTTCTCTGCATCTTTCTGATGCTGAGGTTTCCGGAGCAGAATGCAGCATTCTAGGTGCCATTTCACCCAAATACATATTGGAGTGTTTTAGGGATTCCATAAACATTTGCCATTAATTAAATTCTACACTAATTATAAATTGTAATCCCAAAAGTCTATAAGAAATTATAGTAGGGTTGTGGCATCACTATAGTTAAGGCAAGGCTAATTTACTGTTTAGAGTACTTTGTGGATTTCAGCAGCCAATTTTCCATATTTCCTCAGATTTCCTCATGAGGATTCAGAGTTGGGTTAGTGATCCAAATTTGAGCCCTTTAAGCAAGAGCTGCCACAGATACCCCCCCCTAAAAATTATGTGACATCAACATTTTATGATACTTACAATATTTGTATAAGGGGCAGGAGGAAGCAGAGCTGGTATCTGAGTATACAAGCCATCCCAGAGTTGCCCGATGCTACCATCCCTTGACCCTTTGGTCTAGGGATTCCCCATGGAACATCTCCTCTGCCCTGTAGAGCACTGTCATATATGCTACCTTATTGTTACAAATCCTCAGGGCAAGAATAGATTATTATGCTTCTCTGCTTCCACAAGCACATAAATGAGGTGTTTGTGATCCCTTTGGTGGAGAGATACCTTTCCTCATATCGTAGTGTGAGCTGTGGTGACCTGCTGCAAATAATTCCTGCACTGATCTGTACTGTTGTCCCTAACACAATGAAAGCAGTTGGAGTGCCCCCTGTAGAGTAATGAAAGAATACAATTCTGTGGGGCACAGCACGTAAAGTAGAACTCTTACTTAGTCATTCCTCCTATCTGTTTATGATAGGGCAGCCCTGGATGAAACATACTTTACAATATATCCACAGTGGCTCTTGCCAGCTCCAAAAGGCTGAGTTTAAGGTTCTGGGGCAACCTTAACTCTTTTTTGTCTTGGTTTTCAGAGTATTTAAGTACTACCTGCGCAGAACATTTTGGAAGGGTGTGAATGCCAATCAACTTTAACTGTGCATTAACAAAGTTTCTGAGCAGTGAATTTGTATGTTAGGAAGGAGGATGTATCTTCGCAGGCAGGCTTGCTAGTGAGGAGGGCTTTAAACTAGGTTCACTGGGGGATGGTGACCTAAGCCCAGAGGTAAGTGGGGAAGTAGCATACTGGGAGGAAACACAAGGAGGAGGGGACAGTACGGGAAGCCTCGTGATTCATACTGAGAAAATAGGGCAATTGGCTAGTTATCTTAGGTGCGTGTACACGAACTCAAGAAGCCTGAGAAACAAGCAGGAAGAATTGGAAGTCCTGGCACAATCAAGGAACTATGTGATCAGAATAACAGAAACTTGGTGGGGCAGTTCACATGACTGGAGCACTGTCGTGGATGGGTATAAACTGTTCAGGAAGGACACGTATGAGAGGAAAGGTGGAGGAGTTGAATTGTATGTAAGAGAGTCGTATGATTGCTCAGAGCTTCAGTATGAAACTGGAGAAAAGCCTGTTGAGAGTCTTTGGGTTAAGTTTAGAGGAGAGAGCAACAAGGGTGATGTCATGGTGGGTGTGTGCTATAGACCACCGGATCAGAAGGATGAGGTAGATGAGGCTTTCTTCGGACAACTAACTGAAGTTTCTAGATCACAGGCCCTGGTTCTAATGGGGGACTTCAATCACCCTGACATCCTCTGGGAGAGCAATACAACAATGCACAGACAATCCAGGAAGTTTTTGGAGAGTGTTGGGGACAACTTCCTGGTACAAGTGTTAGGAACCAAGTAGGGGCTGTGCGCCTCTCGACCTGCTGCTTACAAACAGGGAAGAATTGGTAGGGAAAGTAGAAGTGGGTGGCAACCTAGACAGCAGTGACCATGAGATGGTTGAGTTCAGGATCCTGACAAAAGGAAGAAAGGAGAGTAGCAAAATACGTACCCTAGACTTCAGAAAAGCAGACTTAGACTCCCTTAAGGAACTGATGGCCAGGATTCCCTGGGCAGCTAATATGAGGGGGAAAGGAGTCCAGGAGAGCTGGCTGTATTTTAAAGCAGCCTTATTGAGGGCACAGGATCAAACCATCCCGATGTGCAGAAAGAATAGCAAATATGGCAGGCGACCAGCTTGGCTTAACAGTGAAATCTTCGGTGAGCTTAAACTTAAAAAGGAAGTTTACAAGAAGTGGAAATTTGGACAGATGACCAGGGAGTATAAAAATATTGCTAGAGCATGCAGGGGGGTAATCAGAAAGGCCAAGGCACGATTGGAGTTGCAGCTAGCAAGGGATGTGAAGGGTAAAAAAAAGGGTTTCTACAGGTATGGTAGCAACAAGAAGGTGGTCAGGGAAAGTGTGGGCCCCTTACTGAATGAGGGAGGCAACATAGTGACACATGATGTGAAAAAGCTGAAGTACTCAATGCTATTTTTGCCTCGGTCTTCAAAGACAAGGTCAGCTCCCAAACTGCTGCATTGGGAAACACAGTATGGGGAGGAGGTGAGCAGCCCCCAGTGGTGAAAGAACAGGTTAAGGACTATTTAGAAAACCTGGACACGCATAAGTCCATGGGTCCCGATCTAATGCATCCAAGGGTGCTGAGGGAGTTGGCTGATGTGATTGCAGAGCCATTGTCCATTACCTTTGAAAATTCGTGGTGATCGGGGGAGGTCCTGGACGATTGGAAAAAGGCAAATATGATGCCCATATTTTAAAAAGGGAAGAAAGAGAACCCAGGGAACTACAGACCGTCAGCCTCACTTCAGTCCCCGGCAAAATCATGGAGCAGGTCCTCAAGCAATCCATTTTGAAGCACTTGGAGGAGAGGAAGATGATCAGGAACAGTCAACATGGATTCATCAAGGGCAAGTCATGCCTGACCAACCTGATTGTCTTCTATAATGAGATAACTGGCTCTGTGGATATGGGGAAAGCGGTGGATGTGATATATCTTGACTTTAGCAAAGCTTTTGATACGGTCTCTCACAGTTAAAGAAGTATGGATTGGATGAATGGACTATAAGGTGGATAGAAAGCTGGCTAGATTGTTGTGCTCAACGGGTAGTGATCAACAGCTCAATGTCTAGTTGGCAGCTGGTATCAAGCGGAGTGCCCCAGGAGTCGGTCCTGGGGCTGGTTTTGTTCAACATCTTTATTAATGATCTGGATGATGGGATGAATTGCACCCTCAGCGAGATGACACTAAGTTTGGGGGAGAGGTAGATACCCTGGAGGATAGGGATAGGGTCCAGAGTGACCTAGACAAATTAGAGGATTGGGCCAAAAGAAATCTGATGAGGTTCAACAAGGACAAGTGCAGAGTCCTGCACTTAGGAAGGAAGAATCCCATGCACCGCTACAGGGTGTGTTGGTCCTGCTTTGAGCAGAGGATTGGACTAGATGACCTACTGAGGTCTCTTCCTATCCTAATATTCCATTACTCTATGATTTAATAAGCAATGCTTGAAAAGATAAGGTTTTTAAAAGAGAAATGGATTGCAGAAGGCAAGCTGTATTAACTGCAAACTTGGAAGGGACAATAACATGAAAAGAAAGGTTAAAATAACCTTTTGCATACATCATTTGGCAAATAAAATAAAAATTCCATAGCAATGACATTGCTACCTCAAAATTATTTCCCTTCTGTAAATATTTTACACATTAATTCAGGAGCTGTTGAATAAAGGATGGAATATGAAATGGTTTCTCAACATTTTAAGCATTCACCCAGTCTTATTTAAATTTTCTAAATGAATTAACTGCATAACAGAACAGGTAAACATACCTGCTTTTATATTAAAGTATGAAATCTCTTCTGTTGATTTGTGTGTCTGAAAAGAATGGGTCAGTTTGATTCATATGCCATTTTCCAACTGGGAAAAGGAATTAGCAACTGTGGGTCAGCATTTTTTTCTTCCAGTTAGCTTTTTATTTCTGATATTCATCATAGTCATATCATTCAAACAATTTACCTGAAATGGCAGTGGCACCAGAATCGATATTTGCAAACCACAGTTTTTGCTGCATAAACACTCTTGCTCTGTTAACAAATTTACACATGAAAATGAAATGGCATATTTGTCAGGTTTCGTTCAATATGGTTTGGGGACAGACAAGTGAAATTGACAAATTAGGTTAAGTTAACAGTGTTTTTCTTGTCAGCTTCATGGTTGAGTCATTTTTCAGTGACATTTAACTTCATAAGTGTAATTCATGATTCTTTGGAGGCTTAGAGTACATATTGTTCGGAAAACTCCTTGACCTCTTTTTTTGTCCTTAGGGATACAAATTGCATTCTCTACCCTTTTTGTCAAATCTACAGAGAGCCCAACACTAAATGAGTTCTAATGATCTAAGCTGCCAAGGGGCTGTGGGTTCTAAGTCTCACATACTTAACTGCTAAAGCACACTATCCTTTGTTTAAACACCACAGAGAATCCATTTCTAAATCTTTATTAAATAAATAACCCCCTTCTGAAGATGTGGGGCTAGAACCTTAGCTGGAGTAAATCAGTTTAGCTTCACTGAAGTGAATGAAGTTCTGCCAGTTTACACCAGCTGAGGATCTGACCCTAGATATCAACCCTAAAAGCATTGTATAAAATTGGAACAGGATTTGAAACCAAAGTGAACTCACTGCTCCTTTAAAGTCTGAATGCTCTTACTCAGAAAGATGATGGATTTTAAATAGCTGTAAAATGTATTTATCTAGAACAATAGACAGAGAGGTTTAGCGCAAGTTATTCTATAACATAAGTGTGTGTATGGATTGGGGGTGATGATAGGTGTATTCTGAGGTAATAAATCTCAACTGCTTTTCCTCTGCCTGCGTACCATAATTCAAGAAAGTGGAAAGATGGCTAATTCATCTGTAAGAGGGATTTATTTTTCATTCTTTCTGCACTGCTTTTATTATTGCTTCAATTTTAAGTGGATGGTTATACATTCCTAAAAGCTACCCCACATCAGTATTCAACAATACTTTTTATGGCTATCTGTACTTTGAGGCAGAAATTGAAAATAACACACATTTTATTATCTCTTTTTAAAAAATAAACTTTGGGATTTACCCATTCCAAAATTTCTTTTAAATATAATAGATAAAATTCACCATACTGTAATCTTTTCCCTAGAGTCACGATGAGCAGTGAGGGTCATTTAAAGTTAGTTTGGAGGGTCTTTTAATGATAATAATAAAAAATTAACAAATAAATTGTATGCTGGATTGAGAAGAAATACCAAAATACCATGGAAGAAACTATTCTGACTTTTGACAGTACTTTGGATCCTGCCAAAAGCAGAAAGTACCAACATCTCAATGGGGACTCTGTTCTTCTGAAATATCCAGCTTGATTTATAGACCAAAGAAGTTTGGATAAACTTCTGAACTTTTGGAAGCTTATCTGAACTGAACATCCAAACCCTCCAGGTTTGCCTATAAATAGTAAAAGATGTTATATTTCCAAAACCAATTAACTGAATATTAAATTATTTGCAAAAATGTGGCCAATGCCATCATTATAGTCCGTAATCTCACTAGAAATGCTATAGTAATTTATTCCTGTAGTATTGTAATCTGAATTAAAATCAAAACAATTTTGATTACTCCTGTTATCTCTAAATTCGTGTCTGCTTCAATCCTGTGCAAAGTACCTGATCTATATACTCATGTTTAAAGGTTCTATAATGTCTTAAAATAATTTGACAAGAATTTGTGTTTATGGAAAAGGCTGAGATTTGAAAGATCAGGTATTGTTCATGCAGAGTTCAGTGAAATTGTCTCTTTCTTCAGTTAGAAGGATAATCTTTGGGAAAAGATGAGAGATAAATCACTTTCATTATACACTCTGTCCTTCATATTGCCTCAAGAGCAAATGCCAATCATTCTTAGTTCTTGAGTTGTGAACTAATATACACTAGTCATGGCATTAATTCATTTTACTTAGGATATCAGTTTGATCTTGGTCATCAGTTCCATAGTGGAAGGCTGTTCATAAACCTTTAGGTTCATGTTTACAGTAAAGTGCAGTTCACTTAAACAAACGCTTGATATAAGGTAAACACTTTGAAAACTATGATGTCACCGTGAGTTCACTTCTGATACAACAATAGCATCCCATTGTTCAGTGAAATCCAAGATGATACCTGCAAATGTCTTTCCACCACCATAAAAAAAATCCCATTTTAAACAACTACCTTTTTTCAGATTGAGAAATGGGGAAGATGTATCTGTGGCTTTTGTTAAGAGAAGAAATATGGCTACTGGTTGGAACAGGGTTTAGGCAATTGGGATTCTTAGGTTCTAATCACAGCTCAGCCAATGACTATGAATAAAATATTCAAAAGCTCATGAGTGACTTAGAAGCCTAACGGAACCTGAAAGTCAGTGAGTCGTAGGCCCCTGAGTATTCAAGTCACTTTTGAAAATGGGATTTGAGCTCCAATGTCATGTAGGTGCTTTTGAAAATGTTAATCTCTATGACCATGGGCAAGTCACTTTGCAAATCTGTTCTTCCGTTTTCCATGTGTAACATGGGTTTAATAATATTTCTCTTTTACAGTACTATAACATTAGTAACAATCATAACAATTAGTTAATTATTTTTTTCAACTTTTAGAGCCTGTGTCCTAGCAAATAGAAAGACATTTTGTATTCACCAGTTCTCAAAACAGATATAAATGGTCTAAAAAACAACTGCAAGAGTTTGGTATATTCACTGCAATAGTATAAACTTACAAAGCACTGGTCAGTCCAGCAGTATCATCCAAACTATACACTGTAGGAACCAACCTTTATTCACACATTATTTGTTTTGTTTTCTTTGTTCAGTTGATTGCTTGGATCCAACCTGCTCCAATCAAGGTGTTTGTGTGAATGGAGAATGTCTCTGTAGCCCGGGCTGGGGTGGCCTAAACTGTGAACTTCCCAGAGCCCAGTGTCCAGACCAATGCAGTGGGCACGGGACATACCTCTCTGACACAGGCCTCTGTAGCTGTGATCCTAACTGGATGGGTCCTGACTGCTCCGTTGGTAAGAAAAATATTTCTACCCTGCTTTGCAATAATCTGCCTGTCCTGTGTACTATACTGTTAACATTCAAATATCAAATACAAGTTTAAAATACAAATTATTTACATGAGACTTACATTACTCTTTCAGCATCTGATCAGTGAACAGTTTGTTATACTCTAGCTATTATAAATGAGCAGCTACATGGTAGATACTGTACATTGTAGTGTTCTGAACACAGGACTGGGATCTAGGAAATACTGTGTTCCACCTCCCTATTCTGACACTGTGGCCTGTGGTAAGTCACTTAACCTCTTTCTGTCGCAGTGTCCCCATTTGTAAACAAAAGGGTTTATACTAATAAGGAATAATTTTAAAATATTTTCAGAATTGTGATATCTATCAGGCCTTCTCTGCCCCCAGCTGGAGGTGCCCTGATACACACAGCCTAGGAAATATCCACTCTGGCCAGGGTACCAACAAAATATAGTCCTTCAATGGCCTAGATCGGGGTGGGCAAACTATGGCCCGTGGGCTGGATCCGGCCCGTTAAGGCTTTGGATCTGGCCTGCGGGATTGTCACACCCGTGGTGCCACGAGGCTAAGCGGAGGGAAGCGGCTGCCACCACATCCCTACGGCCCTTGGGGGTCGGGGGGGCAGAGGGCTCCGCGCGCTGCCCTCACCTGAAGGCACCGCCCCCCCCGCAGCTCCCATTGACCAGCCAATGGGAGCTTCGGGGGAGGTAACCACAGACGAGGGCAGCACATGGAGCCCTCTGCCTCCCTCCCCCAGGGGTTGCAGGGACATGGTGCCAGCCACTTCCAGGAGCAGCGCAGCGCCAGGGCAGGCAGGGAGCCACCCCGGAGCTGCTCTACGTAAGCGGCCCTGGGCCAGAGCCTGCACCCCAAACCCCTTCTGCAGCCTGCACCCCAACTCTCTGCCCTGACCCCCTTTTACACCCTGCACCCCTCCTGCATCCCAGCCCCTTGCCCTGAGCCACGTCCTGCACCCCCTCCCACACTCCGCTCTCCCTCCCGCACCCCAACCGCCTGCCCCAGCCCTACACTCATGTCCCTGAATGCAATTTCCCCACCCAGATGTGGCCCTTGGGCCAAAAAGTTTGCCCACCCTTGTCCTAGATGGGCTAGTAAGAGAAAATAACCAATCAGGAGCCAACAGACAAGTTAAGAAAGCTTGTCTGCTTTAATTTAGGGGGAGTGCTGGGTGAAGCTAGGGTGGGAGAGGAGTGCTCTAGTCCAGTGGTTCTCAAACTTCAGCAACCCGAGGACACACATTTTTATGTAAAAATTTTTGGGGACCCTCAAATCCTCCGCTCAGCCCCTGGTCCTGCCCCAATCCACCCCTTCCCCCAAGGCCCCAAACCCGCCCCACTGCTTCCTTCGCCCACTCACTCTATCTCCCCTCCCTCCGTCGCTCACTCTCCCCCCACCCTCACTCACTTTCACCAAGCTGGAGCAGGGGGTTAGGGTGCAGGCTTTGGGAGGGAGTTTGAGTGCAGGAGGGGATGGAGGATGCAGGCTCTGGGAGGGAGTTTGGGTGTGGGGGGGTGAGGGGTGCGGGCTCTGGGAGGGAGTTTGGGTATGGGCTTAGGGCTGGGGCAAGTGGTTGGGGTGGGGGTGAGGGGTGCAGGCTCTGGGAGGGAGTGGAGGGTGCAAGGTTGAGATGTGGGAGGGGGTGTGGGCTCTGGGAGTTTGGGTGTGGGCTTAGGGCTGGGGCAAGTGGTTGGGGTGGGAGTGAGGGGTTCAGGCTCTGGGAGGAAGTGGAGGGTGCAGGTTCTGGGAGGGGGTCTGGTGTGGGCTCTGAGCTGGGGTAGGGGGTTGGGGTGCGGGAGGGGGTGAGGGGTGCAGCGCTTACCTCGGGTGGCTCTCTGGCAGTGGCTTCTAGATGGGGGAGCTAGAGGGTCTCCATGCACAGCCCCTGCCCACAGGCACCGCCCTTGCATCTCTCATTGGCCGCAGTTCCCGGCCAATGGGAGCTGCTGAGTCAGAGCTCGGGGCAGGGGCAGTACATGGGGACTCCCTGCCCCCGCACAGGGGCTGCAGGGATGTGCTGGCCACTTCTGGGAGTGGCAGGGAGCCAGGGCAGGTAGGGAGCCTGCCTTAGCCCCACTACGCCGCTGGACTTTTAGTGCCTACAATCTCCTGGTTTGGATTCAGTAGCCTCTGGGAGATAGAGCTGTTCCCTGGTGTGCAGATGCTGGGAGGGTGATTTTTAATAAAAAGCAAAGTCTCATTTTGGCAGGCATGTGAGCATGCCACACTCTGCATATAGTTTACAGGAACAAAATGCCAATTCTAGTCACTTTTCGCCACATGTTTAGTGACCCATTCCCAATGACAGTGCTCAGTTGTAATCCTAATTCTATTTTTTTTTCCACCAGAAGTGTGTTCCGTAGACTGTGGCACGCACGGGGTGTGCATTGGCGGAGCATGTCGCTGTGAAGAAGGCTGGACAGGAGTGGCCTGTGACCAGCGTGTGTGCCATCCCCGCTGCACGGAACACGGAACCTGTAAAGATGGGAAATGTGAATGCAGAGAGGGCTGGAATGGGGAGCACTGCACCATTGGTAGGCAAACGACAGGCACCGAAACAGGCACATATTGCTTTCTTTTCATAAATCGTAGAAACATAGTTACTATTGTGTATTGTAATAGGCTGTTCCTTTAAGGACCCCACTGCTTCTAAACATCAGCTCAGCCTCTCAAAACCCAGGGCAAAATGCAGAGGAACTTCATTTGAAGGAAAAAAAAAAAAGAACAACCTAATGGACATTAACAAGTAGAGATGTAACAAATGGTCCATCAAGGTACCATCTGAGCCAAGCTGTTTAAAGTTAACTAAACATTTCTTTGTGTGAATGGCATCTTATTTAATTTCCTGGTCTGGTGCATCAGTGCTTCCCTGCTACTATATATCACATCCAAACCACATCATCACAATACCCACCAAGAGCAGGGGTCAAGTTGAGGGGGAATAAGTGCTCCTGTTGCTACAGAAATAGCTCCCTAACATTTTGCCCCGTTGTGCTGTGACAGTGGGCATGGTGTTTGCATATAGACAGTCACAGCATGGGAGGGTCTAGCCAGTACTATAGCATGCTGGTGTACCCTTTCCTAATAGCATGCTGCTTAGTATAGCATTGGCATCATGCAGCGCGCTGTGACTAACATGATTGCATCTCAACTGTGATACGTCACCCAGGGAAGTTCCAAAAAAGATTTTATATGTATATAACATAATTTCAAATTAAAATGATGTAAATGTTATTTTCAACAGGAGTGAGTTATTGTGAACTCAGTTCCTTATTTCACCCTCATAAAATCAGGTAGTATAGTGTTTATTCAAATTCTCATAAAATTGCTGAAAATGGTATTTTCCCTCTGCTGTGAGCAAAACTGGGGAGAGAATGTTTCTAATTGGGCCTATGTCTACTAAGAAATCTGAGCAAAACCACTGCGAAACAGTGCAAATTGCAAATTGAAAGAATATGCACTTTAAAGGCAGTGTGGTTTTCTCTTTGCAGTCAAATCTGTCCATTCCCCATAGCCAAATAAATGATATAGGGAAATCAAATTCTCTTTAAAAAGTCCAGTGGGTTAGAAGCATAGATGACATTATTTTAATTACCTTTAAAAAGACATTGATAAATTTAGCAACAGAGAGGAAGCATGTGAATTGAAATTTTCATGGCAATTGTGGACCCTAATGGGACAGACCTATTACTAGTGAATTGTTCTTTCTTAAACTGAAACTGTGGTCAAAATCTTGCACCCCTTGAGCTGCTTTTCTTTTAAGTTCCACCTTTGAATCTCTCTGGGTATAAACCTTTTGGGAAACAGATTGGATACCAAAAATATACCCTTATTAATTAATTAATTAATTAAATGTGGCCTGCATATTTTTAGGGCATATCATTTTACATTGTGATGCTGTATTCTTCAGACATGGTATGATGATATAATTTAAATCAAAGATTTTGTGATTCAGCAGTTTGTCACCAACCAACATGTAGAGTGTTTTTTCCACTTTTGCCCTCTGCATCTATTGCCCCATTATCACTTCTTCTGCTAGAATAATCATGATATTTTATCACTGTGCTGTTTAATGTCAGACTTTAAAAAAAACCAATAACCGTAATCCCTGCACTGTGTCAAAGTGTGCAGTAATTACCTTTTCCAAAAAGGTTTACCACCTTGCACTGAATTTTTTTTTGCTTTGTAACCTCTTGAAATATATTCCTATATTTTGGTGTCATTGAAATCTACATTACTGTGCATACAAAAAGATGCCTATATTGGATTGCTTGATAAAGTTTTGTGCTAAGTGTTACATGCACTAGTTAATATCCCAGATTATAAATAGGATAGGTGACCTATGAGGGGAGATTTTTTTACCTTTTTTTCACAGGTATGAAATGTATACATTTTGTTAATGTTATCAGCATACATTACCAAAATTGTTCTCACAAGGAAGGAAAAGGTGTTTCTCCTAAGAAGAATAAGATATCTTTATGCCGCTTTTTCATTAGAAAAGCATGTGTCGAACTTTTGTCTGTGTCTGTAGCACAGATGGGATTTGGGCAGAAGTACAGTTCTGTAAATGTAATTATCCCATGTTTTAATATCAAGCCTGTCTTTTAGTATAAATAATGAGTGGTTTAGACAAATACATATATATGCTAATTCTTGTGATTGTGCTTGGAACATAAAAGAATTTAATATCTCTGTCATTGGCCTAAGCTGATCTCACAGCAGCACAGAAACTGTTGTCACTGAATTCAACAGAGAGTGAGATAACAGTATTTTCCCACTGTTTTTATTTTTAGCATAGTGATTTACCACTTTTTTTTAAGGAAACTCTCATCGACATATATAAATTAAATGACACAGTTTACAACTGTAGAATTTGTTGTTCTCAAGGAGAGACTAATAGTTTCGGAGGAGAATATGTTATTTAGTTCTTTGTAAATATTAGAGTTGGGGGTAGATGTGCACTGAGAATGGGCTTTGGGGGGTAGACGAATTAAGATAAATACTCTATTTTGTGGGGAGATGGAGGATCTGAAACACACTCAAATATTTTTTTCTTCTCCTTGAGTTCCTTTAGGAATAGATCACACTGTACTAATGTGGCAGTGGAAAGGTGACAGCTGTTGCAAACTGGAGGTGTTCACCCTAACTCAGAACATTTTACTTTATTTGATGCCGAATTATTCCTTTCCAGAAATCAGAACATATTTTAAGCATTCTATGTGACATTTCAACTCAGACTGTTACAAGCTAAGTTTCCCTCTGGCTAAATTCTACAGAAAGGCTGGTTTCTTCCTCTATTATTGCATTCTAACAAGGGAAATCTGAAAAGTCTCCAAAAATCCTAGTGTGAGCTCATTGGAAAATATGTTTTAAATCCAAATCAACACTTTTCTGAATGTAGCAGTAGAGCTAAAGTATAAAAACAGAAGAACATTAGTTCAAAAGAGAAGTTGCACACAGACTTCGTAAATGCACATGTATCAGTGATCTATGGATAGCCAAATAACTGAAAAGAGAGAGGGCAAGTGGCTAACCCTATGTAACTGGTGTATGTATCAAAGTAAAGCTCTACATGTGACCTCATACTTCACTTTCCTACTTTAGTTAGTTAGGGAGAGAAATAGCTTACTGTGAGCTGATGATAAAGAAAATGAATCTTTTACCCAAGGTAAAAACAGACATGTTCTATGATGTGCTTATTAAGTGATTGTAATTGTGGATGAGGTTATAACCAAACAGTAGAGAAAAATCAAGATAAGAAAAAATAAAAAAATAAATTACTCCAAAACTAATAAACAGCAAAAGACCAGGTACAACAGTAACTAAATCCTGGACCAATTTCATGTATGAATTTTATGCTGTTAAAACCAAATGTCTTGAAAAATAGTTGAATTAGTCCAATCAGAAATGAGACTTTAATGGTTAGAACTATTGCTTATTACTAGAGTATGGGAATCTATTTCTCTCAAAGAGATACATTGTGATGGTAGACAAAGGAAAGTACAGTATATGCAGTAACCTGAATGAATAGCCAGAAGCAAATGCACTTGCACCAGTCCATCACCTGGAAAATGTCTGTCCGTCTGCAAGTCATGTTTGAACAGAACTGAGCTTGAAATCCTAGCTCTCTTGAAGTTAACGGCAAAACTCCCATTGACTTCAGTGGGGCCAGGATTTCATCCTGTGCATTATGCAGTCCAAGTTGTGGCAGCCTATGTTTTGTGGTAAGGTTTGCCTCTTCGGACAGGAGAGGAGGCACCAATGTTGTCTTTGTGTCACTATTTCCTACCCCTCAAAACTCTTTTCTCATTTGCCTCCCCTGCTATATTATATGTAGTTTAGACTCAGTCTGGGTGGATCAACACTTCCTTTCACTCACTATCAGCAGACAGCAGTGGCAGTGGTCAAAGATATTTGATAATATAGACATTCTGATCTACATGTGTCAAGTTGGCTAATATTTTATTTCCTTTGATCATTTTAATAATGCTGCTGAAATGTGCTACCTTTGATAACCTTGAGATTGAGGGTCCACACTGCAATTAAAAACCCATGGCTGGCCCATGCCAGCTGGCTTGGCTTGCGGGGCTGTTTGATTGTGGTGTAGATGTCTGGGCTCAGGCTGGAGGTTGGGCTGTAGGACCCTGTGAGGTGGGAGGGTCCCAGAGCTTAGGCTGCAATCTGAGCCGGAAAGCCCCCACCACAATAAAACAGCCCTGCAGCCTGGGTCAGCTAGCATGGGCCAGCTGCAGTTATCTAACTGCAGTATAGATGTACCCTGAAGACTTCCATTAACCTACATATTGGGCACAGCACAAGTAGTTCAAGCTTCCTCACAATATGCCTCAATGCCATCCTGTAGAATCCATCCTGAGGAATAAGAATCAAATTCCATCTCCTTCCTCACCGAGTCCTTGGCCTCTCTACTAAGTATGCCGATAAGTGTGAAGTGCTTAAGGGCGATAAACTTATCTCTAAGTAACAGAATTTGGAAAGTGACATTTCTTGTAGGCAGGTTATTTTGTAATTGCCCTTTGTAGGGTTTCTTATATCTTCCTCCGAAGCATCTGGTACTGGCAGTTGTTGGAAATGGAACACTAGATGGATCACTAGTCTGATCCAATATGGCAGTCTGTAAGTTCCAGTGTTAATTGGTGCATGTGGTGGTTTGGTGTTGTAGACATCTGCCCACTCAGCACTAAAATGAGATGCCACACCCCCAATTCTTTCAACATAGCCCATTCGACAGCCATCAAAAGGCAGTTACTTTCAGACATTGCCAACATGGGCTGGATTTAAACCAAGAAAGTAAAAGACTTGGGTTCTCCCTTGAAGCATCCACTCCCACGGATCTGAGTACTAAATAGGAAGTAAGCTACCTTGATTTTTGACAGATTTGAAGAGGTCAGTTGTACAGACTGCATTCAGAACACACCTTTCACAGCCCTCCGTCCATGTTCACTGGTTTCTCTGGGGAGGGAAGAGTGCCACATATCAAGAATATTGCTTCTTATTTATTTTTTCATTTTTGTATAATCTCAGTCAATAATCAATAAAACCATGCCTTTGTGGTTGTCTTCCAACACAGCAGGACAGTTTTGTCTCTTTGGAATATTCTTTGTAGCAAAGAACGTTTTCTTCTCTTTTACTGATTTTCTTAAATTACAACAATAGTGATACAAAGAAAAGATAATTTGCAGGAGAGATGGAAGGCAGCGTATGAGAGGAGATAGCAGAAAGGCACTGTATCTAACAAAAACAAGCTGTGTTGAGGGAGGCTGCTACATGTATTAGACTTCTTTTATAAATTTATAACCACTTAAATCTGATTTATAACAGAAAAAATGTGTAACTTGTTAAGGCAGCATATAAGTATATTTACTGCCTGGAAGTAATCAGCCAAGTTTCTCTAATGATTATAGGGTTTTAGATTCTTTGCTTTGTGGGGTTGAGGACCCTTTCTTTCTCTTTGTGCTTGGAAAGTACATAGCAATTTGTGCCACAGCCACAATTGTATGCAGACATGCCCGAATGTTAGAAACATTCACATCTGGTTTAGCACTTAGAAATTCAGATGTATTTTCATTTATTGCCCTACCATCTTGATACCCGGTAGCAGTCCACTTGCCTAGATACAGTACCATAGAGTTGTGATGGAGTTTTTGTTGAAGTTGTGTTACACTTTATTTTTGAGTCTCACAGCTTGGACTTCCTCACCACTTTCCATCCCCAGCAAAGCAGAATAAATGGCAGGGACGAGATGAAGAAAGATGAGGGATTATCACAGATTCTTGCTATTCAATGCAAATAATTTACATTTTGATTTTATGCTTGCAAACTTAGATGGTTTCAGAGTGGAGAAGTTACACCTTCCCCTATACAAATTTTACAGCAGTTTTGCTCTGTGTTGGCATGTAAACAATAATTTCAAGATTGATCTTGACCTGTTGTTTATTGTTATTTTTATTACATTTAGAGAGAGCTCTATTACATTGCATTGTGCTTTACAGAGATTCTTAAAAAGCCATGGTCCCCTCCCCAAAAGAGCTTAAAAATTATATCAAACAAATAGAGAAACTGAAGATTATAGACCCTGGAAGGTAAGAAAAGGAATGATCAGTTCTAGCCCAATCTACATATACAGATTAGGCATCCAATTGAATGGCCTGAAACCTCTGCTAAGTTTCGAGTGGTTTAAATAAAAGATGATATACAGTGATTTAAGACACTTATAGAATCAAAATAGCTTGTTACTTTTCCAACCTAACTTCACAGAAGTTCTTTTAATTAAGAAAATATTTACTGTGTGGGAGCTATAGTTGAGACTCCCTGATATGTCAGGAGTTAAAACTACAATATATATATAATTTTGTAACCCAACAGATGTAGACATTGCCATACTGGATCAGACCATTGGTCTAGCTAGAATAGTATCCAGATGCTCTAGAGCAGGGGTTCTCAAACTCAGGGTCGGGACCCTCAGAGTCATGAGGTTATTGCATGGGGGGGTCGCAAGCTGTCAGCCTCCATCCTAAACCCCGCTTTGCCTCCAGCATTTACAATGGTGTTAAATATATTTTTAAAAGTATTTTTAATGTATAAGGGGGGTCGCACTCAGAGGCTTGCTATTTGAAAGGGGTCACCAATACAAAAGTTTGAGAACCACTGCTCTAGAGAAAGGTTCAAAAAACCCGTGAGTAATTATGTACACATCTGCCCAGAGGGGAAGCTTATTCCTTAATTCCTTCATTTATGAAGTTTTTATCCTTTCAAATATTTTTTTAATTTTATTAATGTAACTGTGGATGCTGTCATCCCCCATCTTTTCTGCATCCTGCTCAGCTCTTAACTTCCATGATATCTGATGGTCAGGAGTTCCCCCAAACTAATTGTGCACTGTGTAAAAAATGTTTCCTATTTCCAAATCTCACTCTAAGCTCTGCTTCTACTTTGTAGTTCTTTTCACAGATCCACACGAGGAATTAAAGTATTATTTGTTGCTTTTTACATCTGATACATGAATAAACTTTTCCCAACAATATCTGCAAGATAAGACTATTGGAACCTAGCGTATACATCCTATAACTCCATCCTAGCTAAACAGGACAACATATTTGCTTCCAAATATATAATCCGTTGTGTATAGATTATCACACAGGGATGGTGGTTTGAGTATCAGGGAGTTTGAGAAACACAATTACTTTTGATATGTCAGTCTCAAGGGGAACAATTGGGGGGATATTTTTTGACTAAAAAGCAACCTACTCCAGTAGGAACCGCTCTTTTGTTTATGTTCCTCATTGAGGGACTCCTGTAAAAAAAAAAAATGGAACATGCTGCTGAGCTGCATCAGGCCACTCAAATGGCTTATTTTTTCTCCTTGTTTCGGATATAGTCACAACAGGGCATTATTTCTTCTTTTTCTAAGTCAAAAAAGCTGATCGTATTTTCAGCTAGGCACCCTACATTTTGCCCAGGACTTCAAAGATGCTCCCAACAGATTCTTGTAAATAGCTTCCCAACTTAAATCATGGTATACCTTTCCTTTGGAGGGGCTTCTGTGTGGGTCATATTGATTTCTGGCCAATTCTTGAACTTTCACAAAACCAAAAAAATAAATAGGATCGATCAAGCTGCTGATCTAACTAGCAAAAGGGCAAAGCTGATTTTGCTGTTCTTAGGAGTATTCACAGCACCAGCCAACCCCTAATGTTCCAAAGATGATGTTTTCTGTGTTATTTTGTACCCTGTGGTGTCAAGCACAGGTTTCAGCAAGTGAGTGAATTACATGATATTGCTGGATACAAAATAACAAAGACATTAGAACAGTTGTGAGGGGTCAGTGTTGGGTGGCATCAGGATAGGCACTGTAGTATTTCAAAAAAGAGCTTGGAGAACATTTTTATTTTACTAACACAAAAAGTTAAACATTAAAACAACATAGCAATCAAAGCACAAGAGGGAACCATATTTGACTCTTTAATTGAAGGATCTCATTTGATGTGTTCTAAAATGAACATGTTCATATTCTTGAACCACTTATAGCCCTACAACTCCTATGCCTCTAGGGTTGGATGGGAAACTAGCTGTCTAAAGATGCAGATGGCTGCCAACTGGGATTTACAAAAGATCCCAACCAGGTTAGGCGCATAACCCACATTGAAAGTCATTGTGTCTTAACTCACTTAGGTACTTGTGCAAGTCCCCCTAGGTGCTTATTTGCATCTTGAGGCACCTGAAAAACATGGTAAATCTGGCCCTGAATCCCCATGTTAGTGGCCTAGAGAACATACATACTATGGTTATGCCCAGTGCTCTTCTATTAACTAGAGATAGAGAAATTTCAGCAGAACCAATAGTCTGTCAGAATGTGCAGTTCCATAAAATGCTTGGTGAAATTGTGTCCATTTCACTGGATTTTTGTTTTGGAAGAAAACTCAGTGAAGGCAAGTTCCAACAATGTCACAATCTCCCATTTTGACATTTCTGGAACAAAATGTTTCAACTTTTCATTTTGAAATTGTTTTATCTTGTACATTATAATACTAATAAAGTCAAAATAGAAATCAAATGTTTTTGCTGAAACAATGTAAAATAGACCCAAAATGGGAAAAAAATATTTCCCTTCATGGAGAATTTTTGGTATTTTGCTCCATTTCAGAATGAAGCCAAACTACAAAATATCAAAATAAATCACAAAATGGAGTTTTCATCCTGTACGCCGCTCTGCTGTTAATCCTGTGCTCAGTTGCTGAGTGTACATGTATCTTCGTATGCTCTGGTGTGGGCTGTGTAGTCTTGATACAACATGTCCCAGTATTATGCCCAGAGAGAGGCACTGTTAAACCAGATAGTAGAGCTATTGCTGTGTAATAGGCAGCACAGGCCATTACCCTATTATATTCTGTTGTGTTTTAGACTGATCTGAATGAGTTTCTTCTCTCCATCAGCACAGACCCTGGCCCTGCCACAAATTCTGTTATAAAATGGAATAAATATTAGAAACAAAATCCCAGAGGCAAACATTTTAATTCCACATATTCAGCATTCTAGATATGTTTGTCTCCTGAATTTTGTCTCTTAAGTCTTATTCCTGAATTGTTTCAAATTGAAAATAGAGAGTAATGGAATGTGTGCTCCTAAATGATGATGTCTCATCCCTAGAATTTTCCTGATTGGACAATATGCCAAAAAGGGGAGGGGGGGCGCAACAAAACACCACCACCACCAATGTCAGAAAGGAAATTAAACACGGGAACAGTCTCCCTAAGAACTCCAAACTGGGGATATCACTTCAGGAATTTGCTGCATGCTCTAGTTATACTTTATTTTCCTTTCAAAATTTCTTTCAATAAACTTTCCTTTGGCAGCACAACTGGCTACTGTCCATAGTTCTGAATAGAAACTTCATTAGGGATGAAATACACAAACAGTGCAGAGTACCCACACACAGCCCATTGCACAAAGCTTTGATCTCCATGTTAAGGCATTCATATGGATTTTAAAATGGGGTTAACTGGTCAACGGGGTGGACGGGGGGCTTGTACTACAGGCCATCTGGACTGGGTGAATTATATTCTCTGGCATTCTAATTCAGTAAAGCTCTTGCAAAGTTGCTGTCTCCCACCTCTTTTCTCTCATCCCATCCCCATCTTGATCCACTCCCAAAACCTAATCTGCATGTTAGGGCAGGGATGGCCAACCTGAGCAGGAGCCAGAATTTACCAATGTACATTGCCAAAGAGCCACAGTAATATGTCAGCAGCCCCCCCATCAGCTCCATCCCCCCCACTCCCAGTGACTCCCACCCACCAGCAACCCTCCCCACACCTCCCAAACAGCTGTTTTGTAGCATGCAGGAGGCTCTGGGGGGGCAGGAGTGAGGGCATGGCAGGCTCAGGGGAGGGAGCGGGAAGGGGTGGAGTTGGGGCAGGGCCTATGGCAGAGCCAGGGATTGAGCAGTGAGCACCCCCAGGCACATTGGAAAGTTGGCACTTGTAGCTCCAGCCCCGGAGTCAGTGCCTATACAAGGAGCCGCATATTAACTTCTGAAGAACTGCATATGGCTCCGGAGCCACAGGTTGGCCACCCCTGTGTTAGGGCAACCCTACCCTTTGTAAATACCTCTTTCTATGATTTTAAATCTATTTTATTATTTATTGTGATTATATACAAATATAAACATAAGTGAAGCACCCTCTCAGTTAGAAATCTGTACAGATTATTATTTGTTCACATAAATTAATAACATAAAGATACAGATGAGTGAGGTTTCAAGTTTGCACTTAGGTCTGAACTTTCTCACAGTTCAAGGATGCTCCAGTTTGAGGTTTTTGTTTCATCTCTAATAAACACTGAAGGATAACAGTTCATGCGTGGTGCAGGTAAAGCAGCCTGTTAATTATGGAAGAAAGAGAGGGTTTGTTAATCTCACTTGGGATGCTGTTGTTAACAATGGGTTATGTAAACTAAGTGATTAGATTTAATCATCTTCAGCATACACTTTGGACTATTACGTTTTCCATAGTATCAGTTTGTGCCTTACTGACCCAAGCAAGGCAACTCAATAGATGAAATACATGGACATCCAAACCTGTGCAGGGAGGACTTAAGCCCAAGACCAGAAACTAACTGGGTCCTCACTGCAGTTTACAGTCTTGGTGTTTGTCAGCCAAATTTATAGAAACCGGAGAGGAAACTAGGACATGAGTTGCTGAGGTTACCGCACAACACTCAACCTCATTCCCACTCCTCATTCAGCAACAGAGATGGAGCAGGGGATGACATACTCCAGTACCCTCCTTGCAGTCTTTCAATCTTAAAGCTGGCCCCGAGCACTGGCTACAAAACATCCAAGCAGAATAGCAACTCAATGCATAAGTTGCATGTTTTTCATGTGAAAGCAGTAACTTTTATGTTCACAGACAACCCAATGTCTGATGAATCACTCACATAAATCTTACCAAACATTAGGCAGATCAGTCATGTGCTGTCTTCTTATCCAACCAAAGCTGTGTCCACACTCATCCTAGTAAACTAGAGTGACCAGATGTCCTGTTTTTAAAGGGTCAGACCAGTATTTAAGCCCTGCAGGTGTCCCAACTTTTTCTTAAAAATGGGAAAATTGTCCCATATTTTCTGTTTCCCTCCATCAGTACTGGTGGGTCCTGTTGCTGGACAGATCCCTGCTCATCAGCCGCCTGCCCACCAGAGATGAGTAGGGGGTCCAGTGGCAGATGATGGGGATGGGTGTGTAAAGCCGGTGGCGGGGCAAAGATGCAGCATGCAGGGCTGACCGCTCCCCCTGCCAGTCCATTAGTGCAGCTCCTGCTACGTGTCAGCTCTTGGCCAGCAGGGCTCCGCCCCCTGTCCCATTTCCAACCGGTGCTGGCTGCACACTGCATTGGCTGGTGAGTGTACCAGCCCATTACGTGCTGCCTCTGCTGCCCACCCATCTGCCCTTTACATGCTCCCCCTCTCACTGTCCTCTCCCTGATTTGCCCCTTCACCCTTTCCCCAATCCTGCTGCTCCTCCATAGCCTTCCAGCAGGGCACGTCCTGCTCCCAGCACTGTGCGGAGAACCAGCCCCTGGTCAGAGTGCTCAGCTCACCAACAGCCTGGCCAGCAGGCTCCTTCCTTCCCCCGCACACCCTCCTCCCCACCCCCCACCCCCGCCTCTGTCTGGGCCAGTGCCCTGGGAAAGCCCCAAACTCTCCAGCCCGGGATGCTGGCCAAGAGGAGCCAAGTCCTGCATGTGCCAAAGCTCCACACAACACTAGCACAGGGAATCCTCTCTGCCCCTCAGCTAAGCTCTGGAGTGGTGGGGAGGGGGAAGCAATTTCCAGCCTGTTCGCACCCTGGCCCTACAGGCTCCACAGCAGCCCCCCGGACAGGGACTTAGCACCCGCTTCAGCTGCCCCTGCACTCTAGGTCCTGCCCCCAGGGAGCACAAGGGTGCTACATCCCCTAGGCACCTTCCCCTGCTTAGCAACCTCTCTAGCCAGTTTCGCTGAAGCCCATGAAGCCAGGTTCCCTGGGCCCGGGTGCACAATGCATCCTTAGGACTTAACCCCTTCCTGCCGGCACTGAGGCGGTTGGGTTATGGCAGTAGTGTTAGCTGCCTTTCAACACTGTGTGGGTAGGAAGGGACAAGGAATGGGGGAGAGAGATGAGCTCTATAAAGACACAGGCCAGGTCATCCCTCCCCCACCCAGCTCCTTCCTTGCGGCTGAAAGCAGCTCCTATTCCTTCACTCCTGCACAGTTCCGAAAGGCTGCTGCTGGCACATTCTGGTATGAACCCTGGCAGAAATCTGGGGAGGAGAGTATGTGACCCTGTGTGCCCCCCTACATTGCCTTGGGAAGATGTGGCGCAGCCAAGTGTGGAGAGTGCCAGGCAGGGAGCGTGGGTCAGTCAGTCACCCTCCCTGTTTGAGAGAGGTGTACAGGAGTGTTTGTGTTTCACACCTCCCCATGTGAACCCTAAAACCTTACAGAGAAGAAGGTAAATAAAAAGAATCCAACTATGCAGTATGTTAAAAGGGGCTCAGTCAACTTGATGTTAATTTGAGTGTTTGTACTCCATAGTTCTGATTTATTGCCATTGAACTCGCTTGAATACAAGTAATTTTACCAGGTATCCCATATTCAGCACGGGGAAATATGGTCACCCTATAGTAAACTTAAAAGTGACTTTTATTTCTCCCACTTTACAATGTGCTGGCTCCATGGAGCATGACCTATCTGTAACATCTGGGATTCATTGCCTCTTGTTATGTTGTCTCATTGGTTATCAGGAGCCATGCAGTGAATCCCAGATGTTCAACTAGGAGACAGGCACCACATTTTCTCTAACACTGTTTGCTTAATGATACCTAAACCTTACCTGCACTCACTTCTTGTATTGTATTCCATTACACAGTGCATATTAAAAGGCTTTGGGTTTATTGCAGTCTGTAAATAGGGAACTATAATTTTGAAAAACTGCCAATCACTGGCAGGGTTTATGGCTTTTTTCCTCATCCCATTGTATCTTTAGTTTCTATTCAGTGTCTTTAACAGTCTAATGCAGAGTAGCTCGCATCAACAGTCTGTGTGGCATGCTTTTTATATGCCATAAAGTAAGATAGCATGCAAAATAGCTGCAAGTAGAGATTTAAGACTTTCTTCCTAAGCATTCTTGGGGTGATTAGCCTGAAATGAATTATAGGAGCTGATAGAGTTAACCATTAAAAAATAACCCACACATGTTTATGTATTTTCCTTGTTACCTTTATAAGGGAAAGGTCTGTCTATGTTGTTTTCATTCCAGTTAGTTAAATGGTGGAAAATATGTTTGTTTAGGTATATGTTAAATAGGTAAAAGCATTAGTGAATATTACAAGTGACTAAACTGCATGATAAATCTTAAATACATACATTTTAATTTGTCTCAAAAGAATTAATTTTTCAAATGATTGAAAGCTGTGAGCTAGTGAATTGCAGCTGTTCAGAATGCATTCCCAGTGCTAAAGCCTAGAAGAAACTGCACAATTAGCACTAAAGTGACAGGCCCTTTCCAGCATGGTCTTATCACTAAACATATAAATGGGATGGTGCAATCAGGATCATGGTAAGCAGTATTGCTTTTGTTAAAAACAAAAATGAGTTTATTACAAAAAGTATTGTCAGGTTGTCTTATTTATTCATCTGGGGAAAATGCTTTAAAAATTAGAAGTAACTATCCTACAAGCCTAGTAATATTTTTATTTATTTTTCTCTTACATGCTGGTGATTTATTGATCAGAAAGATAGTTGTGCATCAAAACCCTGTGATCTCCAATTGTTAGGAATCAGAGGTGATTGCTAGAGCCTTTGTGGAGTGAGTCCCACAAGGACAGCAATGATGTTATTTTTTGTAAATTCAGTATACACAAACACAAAAAGCCTAAATGTCACAGATGATTGTAATTGTTACACAGCCAAAGAGACATCAGTACAGATGAGAGAACTGGCTTTTTGTTTTAACCACTGGGAGTACCTGAAAGTAGAACTAGGTTCCTTTAGCATGTTGCCATCAACTTTTCAGCACATTTTGAATATAAACTGATCTGACTTCTTTTGCTTTTCATTTAATGAAGCAAGGCAAAATGTGTATCTGTTAGGTTACAGACCAATTCCCTCTGGGACAGGGTTTCTCAAACAGGGGTCGCCTCTTGTGTAGGGAAAGCTCCTGGCGGGCTGGGCCAGTGTATTTACCTACCCCGTCCGCAGATCCAGCCGATCACGGCTCCCACTGGCCCTGGTTCGCTGCTCCGAGCCAATGGGAGCGGCTGGAAGCAGCGCGGGCCGAGGGACTTACTGGCCGCCGCTTCCAGCAGCTCCCATTGGCCCGGAGCAGCGATCTGCCGCCAGTGGCAGCCGCGATCGGCCGGACCTGCGGGGCAGGTAAACACACCACCCGGCCCGTCAGGGGCTTTCCCTGAACAAGCGGCGACCCCTGTTTGAGAAACCCTGCTCTGGGAGTTGATGGGGAAATTACCATAGAGACTCACAGTGCCAGGCAGTGTGTCTAGAATTAAACAGTTAGTTAACAAGAACAAAAATTACCCTGTTTTTCTTTTGCTTTTAAATTATGTAATCACTTACTTTTAAACAAGAAAAGCTATTATTTATTATTGAGAGCAATAACTCAGGGCGTGTTCCGTGATCTTTATTTGCTGGTGAAAACAGAAAGCACAACATAACAAAAAGGTTAACTGATTCTGACTAACTATATTCCGTATAGACTTTTTGTCAGTCATCTAATAATGGTATGGGGGGAGCAATATCAGCATGCTTTTTCTGTTCTTGTTTTCAGTGAATTCTAACAGATGCCAGAGATTTCAGAGTCAGAATCACACTGTCTTTTCAGGAGTTCATTGGAAATGAGTAAAGTAAATGCAGGTTGACATTCCTTCCCATGCACCATTATTAATTGATGGTACAGTTAGAAAAAAAACTATAGGAACATAGATTTTAGATCCATGGCATCTCTTTATGGGTTTCATTGGAAACTTGAAAAAAAAATTGCATTTGCCTCTCTTAGATCATTAGTAATTGATTCATTACTGTGAAGCCAATCAAAACATATTCTGATTGTGTCCCTTTCAGGATAGAACCTACTCTGCCAAAATACAAATAGGCAGAAATACATCAGATCTGCCAAAAAAAGAAATATACTTAGGGACCTGATTACTAGAATCAAGGACAATTTGAGTTTGTGAAAGTTGAAAGGGCAACATTTGCTGTAGGAAGATTCCAGACAAGTAATATTTTGTGGAAAACTATGAACTTGCATAAACAGATCAAGTGCTACCATCTGTAAATAGCCCCTCTACAGAGTGGGTTCTGGACCAGCAAATCCAGCTAATGAATATCCTTCTGTGTTATGACTGCACATATTGCTGAAAAGCTGAAGGGGAAATGAGAAACCTATCAAAATCTGTACTGATTTTTAAGCATTAGCTTGCTGTATCAGCCTTTGCTTAATTCAAACCCAGGGCAGCTGCATGAGTTATCAGTTTATGGTTTTTCATCAGAAGCTTTTGTCAACTTATTTTATAATAATTTTGCTTGCTTATATGTTGAAAGAGAAAGATCAATAAGTGAACTGAAACCTTTAACTTCTAACAGTAGTTTATATCCATTTGCTACACAATTTAATTACGTAAAGATAGCAGTCAGGTGCCAAACTGTGTGGATACACTTAAATGACTCTCATAATTGTTAATGCTTTCTACAGTAGCTGAAATTTAGTTAAATCAAATGAAGATGGCAACTCATTAAAACCTGATATTTTTCCCATTCTTTTCCATCTTTTAATCCCCTATATATAAAGCAACATGTTCTATTGAATAACACTCATTAATGAAAGTTCATCTTCTTTATGCAATGTATTTTTGGTTATTATGAAAACCTGAAGATTCTTATACTTTAATTGTAAAGGGATTGCTGCTTGGACATTTCTAAGTGTGAAACACTGACTCTAAAATTTTATGTATGGGGAACAGGAGGGACATAAATGCTCCTTTCACTTGAGAATGTTCCCTGTACCTCCAATTTTATTATAGACATGCTGTTTGCCCTCCTGTAGTTAGGGCTGTGTCAGCATTTCCATTAAAAAACCCTGTATTTTTGGAGTTTACAAACAAGGACTCATATTGTGCTGCTGATTTTTTAAGCAGACCTCCCCATTGAGATCTATGGAGGACTCTGCTTAAAAATCAGTGCCATGATATAGCCCAAGGTTTAAAATGTTTTGCTCCAGGATAAAACTCACCATTCTAGACCTTCACCCAGGAACAAATTAGTTTATAAAGTAAAAGAAAAAAATTGTTCAGCTGTGACCAACTTGTAACAGGAAAAAAGGGAAGGTGCTTTTTTTTTTTTTAAACAAGTGCTCCAGATTTTTGTACTCATTCAACTCAAGAACATTATTTTGCTGAAGGAAACTTCATTTGGGGCTACTGGTCTCCCATGTGGACTCATTTGCTTTGCCTGGTGGAGGAAATAATTAAAATGAATACCTTGTTTCATTGAAAATGAAAAGCAACTATGCATGTTAAAAATTTGCTAAAGGATCTATAGTTTATGGATTTGTACATTGACCGGAAAGACAGTCCTAGCTCATAAAACAGCTGTGATAGTCTTTCCAGTTAATGATGCTCAGATTAAGAAGGATTTCTGCAAACAGACCATAACCATTCAAAGAAGCTATTACAGTCATGGAGTAAGTAATATGCACATGTAAATATATTCCCAAATATGTATTTACTTCAGAGTCTGAAACTGCTCCAAAAGTTCACTTCACTTAACTAGTTAACAAACACACTTTAGCACTTCCCATTTTGGGCTGTGAAGAGCTCATAAACTCAATAGGTTTAAAATGAATCAGTGCTCAGATGGGAGAACTCGAGGTGATATTTAGATGCTGTACAAAGTGGTGCTGGTGAGGATCTGTCTATTTACAGTTTTGAAAGACACAATGGCACGTTTTATGAGTTAACCTCAAGGTGCTGGCCAAGTTCTAGCTCAATAATTGCCTCTGCAGTTTGGGTTAGATACAATATTCTTCACTTTCTACTCTAAACTCTGATGCGATGTTGCTGGGCACTGTTAAACAGCTGCCATGTTCCACTGTAGAGGTGGCTGCATTTCTCAATGGTTGATTAAATAATTCCTGTAGTTATATCTCATTTCCTATTTCAGAAAGAGTGTGAGGCTTAATTAATAAGTGTTTCTAACCTGCTTTGAAATCCAGTGTGGCAACTGCTTAACAATACAAAAAAAGTGAAGATAAATACTACATCAAATTGAAGTTGGTGGAGGCAGACAGGTTGTAGTAACTCAAATTACATTTTGATCAGACCCCTCCTCCTACAAAACAAAACAAAACAAAACCAATTCTTGTGGTTTCTCGCCTACACCTTTGTAAGATAATTGATAATATGGATAGAAGTCATAAAAGTAAAGTTTCCTCATATAATCTATCCAGAGTATGTGCTAAAATTCTATAAACTTCTCCAGAGAACTGATACGACAGAAAGCTTCAGTGCTGAAAATACAAGGCAAGCTGCAAAGAATTGTGGCAAATAGAGATTTACATATGTCATGCAGAAAGGTTTGATTTTTTTTTTCAAAATCTTATTGGAAATTCTCTTTACTATTCACACCTCTATTTTTCAGAACTGATAAGTCAGCATTACTCCCTGACAATTTATAAACCTATTGTATATGTCATGAAAATACACAATTCTGCACCTTCTGAAATTGAATCATGATGAATTGGTAAATACGTGGAATAATACAATGTATTGATCATGTGTACATATCACAGCACAAGTGGAGTATTTATTTGCTACCCACTCCAGCTTGTTTACAGATTGTCTCTCTTTTCCATGGGAACAGTTCCCAGAAAACAGTTTCACTATAATTACTCTCGTCCTACTCATCCTGGCATACTTCAAAAACTGTACCAAGTACAGATGCAGAGCTATAAAGTTAAAAGCCCAGTGGTAAACACCTGGTCATTTCACATGCGTAAAGCAGGGGAGTTGGGGAGAACCATTCTGTTCAGAAGCACAAAACTGACATGTCTCTTGGCTTAAAATTTGATCTAGGAAATTAGTGGTAACACTGCTCTGTGGGAACTGTTGGGCGGGTGTGAGGTAAACTATGGCTTATCTGGTGGTAAACATTTTAAAAATATAGCTACACAGAATGTAAAGGCCTTTCCTTTCTGGTTAGTATCCGAAACTGATTAACCATTATACATGCAAAGCTTTATACATGAGTGGTCTACCCAACCAAATTAAATCTAAAATATATTTTATCCTTTATTTATTTATTTATTTTAAGTATCACATAACTCTTTTTTACTACTTTAGGAAATAA
This sequence comes from Mauremys mutica, assembly GCF_020497125.1. NCBI lineage: Eukaryota > Metazoa > Chordata > Testudines > Geoemydidae > Mauremys > Mauremys mutica. The sequence goes on along the minus strand of NC_059079.1, from coordinate 82,692,552 downwards.
ATTACCTTTATTTCTTTTCCACATGGACAGCTAGAGAGGTCATGAACAGGAGACTTAATGACACACCTTTATCCATCTATACATGCAGAGTAAATGACAGTTCAGAGATTAACCTATAATAGCACAAAAACAATATTTATTCCCATAGCTCTTTATCAGTTACTTATGCAGTCGTTGCATAAAAATAAAAAACTATTATAAAAAAATAATTTCCTGAAAACATTATTCATGAGGCCAATACATTCAGTAAAGAGAAGCTGTGTACTGTACAGTGCACTGTAGAATGAAATGCAGGTGTTAAGAAAAATAAATAGGGTGTTACTTACACTTACTCTGTCCCCAAAATACATGAATAGCCAGATAGTCTAGCATCACCCACATAGTCTACTGTGTCTCACTTTATTTATCTATCTATCCATTTATACAAACACTCCAAATGGAGGCGTGCCTGCACTTGAGTTTAGGTACTATTTGACAAATTTAAAAGTAGTTGTACTACTTTTACTCCAGGAATTCCCCCTTCATACAATAATTAGCATAAAAGATATTGCACATTTCTAATTTTCAGATATTTATTTGTTGTCAATTCTTAATGTGGTTTGAACACTCACAAAGACTCAGGATTCCCAAAATGCTGGAAGGAAATAGAATTTGCATACAACAGAGTAGGTGTATGTTTTTAATGCTTCCTTCATTCAAAACCATTCCAATGCACCTCTGAAAGGTTTTTATTCCTTAGCCCTTCATTTGATTTTCCTGCAGGAGAGTTGAGATGTTTGCATACAGTAGTCTGTAAAGCACACGCTGTGCAGCCACATATTGGAATCCATATAATGAATGCTGTAATAAGGTCGGCAGTAAAATATCATACTGAGATCTTATTTATCTAGTGCCTCCTGATAAGATCCCAAAGCATTGTACAAATGATAGGACAAATTCTCACAGAGCATACCAACATGCTGAGAAATGTGTGTATGGGCAGTGGAAAAACCAAGAGTAAGTGTGCTTGTATTCTGGCCAGCAGCCTCCCTAGCCATCCTTTATTCCTCTGATACACCGATAATCCACAAACAGTCATGCAGAAAACAAGGTATGTGAATAGGGACCATTGCTATATACAGACCTTATTCCCTGATTATTATTAGTGGAAAATATTTATATTACGATAGTGCCCAAATAAGAGTCAATCTCTGCCCTGAAAGATTTACAATCTAAAGCTCCTTAGGCCCTCTCCCAGAATGCCATTGTGTGCCTCTTTTTTTGGCAGGTAGCCCGCAGAACACTTCTCTTCTAGTCTATATAGGTTCTCATACTGAACTCATAACCATAGTTAGAGTTCCTTCCAGTAGTGCATCAAGCAATGTAGCTAAAATCTGATACATGTTGCTTGTTCTCTCATCCTCTCTCTAGTTGGGAGGAGCATGTGTACTGGAGTGTTTTATTTTGGAAGGCTTTTTTTGGTTTACATAATGCAATGAATTTATGTTAGAGCTTAAAGAAATGTGCCTTGCTCTTAGAGCAAAGGTGGTGAAGTGTGTGATGGTCTGTAGTTCCTGGAAGAGTTCATTCCCCACTCTAAGACCAGCCCCTGAGAATGTCATGTCTCCCATACAGATGAGCTTTACCCTTATTGTGGAGACTTCCGTTGTGCCAGAGGAGCAGAGTTGTTAATCCCAGAGCTTTGGATGCATTTTTTTTTTAGAACTCGTGGGCCTAGCCCATGAAATACATTGAAGCTAAGGATCAAGACCGTGAACTTGATTTGAAAAACTGTGGAAAGCCAGAGTAGAGAGTGAAGAACCAGTTTAATGTGCTTGCAGTAGCCAGTGTTGCTGCAGTGTTCTGTACTAGTTGGAATTTCCTAAGCACTGGAGTCTTCATGCCCAGGTATATTTCATTGCTGTAGTCCAGCCAAGCGCTGACGAAGGCATGAATAGCTGAACCCAGGTCATCAGCTGTCAGGATGCAACTGAGTTTCCTAGGTGACTGGAGATGATAGAAAACATGGCTTGCTGATGCTAGTATGTAAGAGTTTAGTATCCATGAAGAATCCAAGAATTTACCAACAGGCTGACTTTATCAACTATAGATGTGTACCTTTGACCAAAGAAGACCGCACTGTGGTTGTGCACTCTTCAAAATGTTTGCCTCTGCCCACCAGCATCATGTCTGCCTTGTTCAAGTTCTGCTTCAAGCAGCTGTTCTTCATTCATGAGCTGATCTCATCCAAGCACTGAGCCAGCTTGGTGGTATGTGGTTGTATGTGGAGAAGGACAGGTAGAGCTGTGTCTTATCTGCATATTGTTGAGTCCACTTTGTCTCACCCATTCAGCTAGTGGCTACATGTACCTGTTATAAAGGCTTGGAGAGAGAACTGATCCTTGTAGGGATCCACAAATGAGTTGGAGGTTGAGTTTCCCATCACTACTCATTAGATGCCCAGGAAGGACTCAAAACATTTTAATGCATTACCCTGGACATCTGCCAACTCTTTCAGGTGAGACAGCAATATCTTATGGTCAGCAATGTCAAATGCTGTAGAGAGGTCTCGGAGAATAAGAATAGATATCTGCCCTCTATCCATTGACAGATCCTCTGTCAGTGCCACTGAAGTGGTTTCAGTTCCATGTTGTGGCCTGTGCTGAGTCTAGTCTATTAGCTTGAGTTAAGTGACCTTGTAGTTGGCCTCTGGCTAGTTTCTCTGTGAGCTTGCTCATGAATGGGAGGTTTGACACTGGGTGGCAGTTGGCTAGAACTTATGTATCCAGGGTGGGTTTCTTCACTGTTGGTCAGATTATTGCATGTTTGAAGGAGGAAGGGGAGATGCCTTCTCTTAATGATGCATTAGCTACTTCAGTCAGGAATGACACTGTTGGGTGATGATTCTCTTTCACAAGTCAGAAAGGGCATGCAGCAGCAGCACTTTACCTGGGAGTGAAATGCAGCACCTTTGGGTGACGCGCTGCAGCCAGCTGGACAGCTAGTTCATGGCATATTGCACAAAAGTTCAGAGGCAATAGCCAAGAAACCAGAGTAAATCTTATGAAAGCGACCATGGATCTTCTCCTTTCTTTGACAAGTAGACAAGGTGTTAGATGTTTAGAGTTTTATTTGAAGGGCCTCAATGCAGTAAGCTGATGTAAATCAATGTAACTCCTTTGAACTCACTAGAACTTTATGAGTTTACAGCAGCTTAGGATCTGGCTCTCAGTTTATCTCCTTCACAAGGATGAAGGGTTGAGTCATCCCAGTCAGTTTACCAGGATGTTATCTCAGGGAATCTTGATATTTCAGATCTGATGGTTAATTCTACTACAGTAAACTTGGCCAGTTTTGCTTCAGATAAATAGTTATGATTACCTTACTATTTCAAGTATTCACAGAACTTACCCCAGAGAATACCTAAGGAATCCTGCAAATACTGAGGTATTACATAATACCTAAGCCAATTAGTAGCTTTGTGTAGATTTTGTACAATACTTTAAATTGAGTAAATATATCCCTTCCTATTGTTCTCTCTTGTAGAAACTCATCGTGCATGTAAAGTAAGCAGAATTTGTGAATGCATTTGTTCATTACAGGGCCATCTAATTAAGTTGCCTTTAAGGTTGTGCCAGTGTTCCCATTGCAAACCCCATTTTTAAAGGGGTAATGTGCTGTAAAGTCATTACAACCATGAATCTAATTTCCCAAGCACTTTAACCTATAAATCTATTCTTTCACCTAACAGCGTGAGAGGCTGTGTTTGTTGCATGCTCAGTTTCTCTCTCCTCGCCCTCTATGCTCTTAGGATAGTTTTGCCTATTTACTAAAAGCAGCAAAGAGTCCTGTGGCACCTTATAGACTAACAGACGTATTGGAGCATGAGCTTAGACTGTCAGTCTATAAAGTGCCACAGGACTCTTTGCTGCTTTTACAGATCCAGACTAACACGGCTACCCCTCTGATACTTGCCTATTTACTGTTATGCTTTCCAGCCTTCTACATTCTGGATTTTTAGAGTACATGAAAGAATGTTTCATCCATGTCATTCAGATCATCACTGAACCAGACTGTATTTAATAGTTCTGTCCAGAATTGAATCAATTTGATTATTTTATTACAAAGTGTTGTGGAAAAATTCACCCACGCATCATTTTTGATCAGAGACTCAGCCTGAGGCCCGTTTATTGATAACACACCAACGCGTTGGGGGCAGCAGCTATTTGAACTGCTCCCCTGAAGCAAAGCATACAGGAGCTTTTAAAGCTTGAAACCACAAACAAATTACACATACTTGAGTAGTAATTACCTTATTTGGAATACATTGCAAAATTAATATAGGTCAAGAGTTAGGGTCTTTTCGGTACTTTCCAGCACCCTTTTGCAACCTTGCCTTGTATGGATGTAATTGAGTTAGGGTCTCCTTGGTACTTTCCAGCATTCTGTCACCACCTTGCCTTTTATGGGGTGCAATTACACAATTGTCCTCTACGGGTTACGGTTACACAATGGGGGAGGGCATGAGTTACATTTATAATTGCTTCACACCTATAGGTTACTTAATTGCTTCACACAAGCAGTTATTGCATTTTTAAAACAGTAGGCACATATTGCAAATTGTTCTGTTTCAGGGGCTTTCCACCACCTTCCCTCTGGCCCCTCCCTTCTTGTCTTAACCCCTGACCACTGCTGTCAGGGAGAACAACACTTAGCTTAGCATCATTTTTGGGCCTGCTAGCTGCAAGGCAGGCCTAGACCTAGCAAATAAAAGCCTAGACCATCCTGGCCAGCTTAATTTTCTTCCACAAAAGTTAAGCACAATGTCAGGTCTTTATTGAAGTTGAGGATGTAAGTCAAAAGAATATTGCAGAGAGATTTTGGATATAAATGTTGGCATTGTAGAGACACTATATATAGAACCATGGAAGTTCAGGCTGGACACTGCCTCCCCAAGCTACCTGCTCTGTATCAATGTTCATGCAGGCTTGTTCTATTCCACACACTGTCTCAAGCGATGAAGCTTTGACCACTTCCCTTGAGAACTCAGTCTAGCAGATCCCTTTCCTAGGAAGTTTTCCTGCTGTTCAGCCAAAATTTTCCTTTTCTTGATTTGAACACATTTCTTCCGGTGATACAGTGGTATACAGAGACACTGAACTGGCTGGAATATATTCAGATAGGCTAAGAATAATCAGTCTTTTTGGGTGGTTTGGGGAGGTGAAATCCAACTCCCAAAGAGGGTCAAAATATGGGGCTGAAACATATTCCACAGCCTCTACTGCAGACTAAATTCTGAAGCAACTACCATAGTCCCTACAAGACATTTGCATGTGGTGTTGGAGCCAATGAATCTGTATAAACATGGAGCCCTGGGCTCCCACCTTGCCACTTTCACTGCCCTTGACTAGTTCATGTAATGCCAGACCCAGGACTTCTTGTGAAGTGTAGAAGGGGCAGGGAGGTAGCCCTTGGTGTCTGCTCTGCCTTCAGCTAACCAAATATAGGGCTTAAGGGGTGTGGCATGCTTTGCAGTAGCCCTCCACCCCATGGATGAATTTCACCCAGAAATTTCTGGCTAGCTATTGCAGAAAAATTAGATTATAACAAAGGTTGAGGCTTTAAAGCTCCAGAAAACAACTTTTTAATGAGTCTTTGAAGCTAACGTGAGATGCTTCTCCATACATTGCCCAACTGATCCAGAACCTTGCTGTGGCCATGATTATGCCCTGTATTGCAGACATTAGCCACCATATCAGCTTTCAGACTCTGCAATGTCAAGGAAGAATTTTGTTTTCCTTTTATCTTGATTTTTCCAATTGGTTCTCTATAAAAATTGTTTATTTGAAGATATATTAAGAAAGTCCTAAAATTATGTTATTGTTAACCAGTCTATCACCTCGTGTGAAGGCATTGTGGTTTACTGGGCACTGGAAATACATTTTTGCCCTCAGTAAATATGACTCTTACTGCCAGCATAACTGATTAAAAGAACAAGGCATTCAGATTTAAATGTCTGGGCTCTACAGGGTACATTACAGACAGCATTTCATGCTGAATTGTGAATACCCTGGGGTTTGTGGGTTTATGTTACTTTAATGTGATAGCATTTAATGTATCTGTGCATTTAACTTATCTGAATATGCCTGATCTAACTTAGTTTGACATTTACATTTTCTGCCTCTGCATTAAGAAAGATTGAGTTACAACAAGTAATAATGCATCTTAAAAATATTTTGTGAGCAATAAAAGTAACAGTTGTATGGCTGTAAAATGCATCGCCTTTAAACGTTAAAATAGCGCTACTATTGGATGGTATTTTCTTAATGGCAAGCAATTACTGGTCAGAAGGAAACAATAATTGAAGTCTTCCCCATCAACCCAAGAGGATACTGGGGGAGGGTGGAATGCACCTTCTATGTCCCTGACAGTGTTGCAGTTGGGTAGAGCAGTGGCTCTCAACCTTTCCAGACTACTGTACCCCTTCCAGGAGTCTGATTTGTCTTATGTACCCAAAGTTTCACCTCACTTAAAAACTACTTGTTTACAAAATCAGACATAAAAATACAAAAGTGTCACAGCACACTGTTACTGAAAAATAGCTTACTTTCTCATTTTTACCATATAATTATAAAATAAATCAAATGGAATATAAATGCTGTACTGACATTTCAGTAATAATAATAATACTTAGAGCACTATAAACAAGTCATTGTATGAAATTTTAGTTTGTACTAACTTGGCTAGTGCTTTCTATATGGTCTGTTGTAAAACTAGACAACTATCTAGATGATTTGATGTACCGCCTAGGAGACCTCTGTGTACCCCCAGGGGTACATGTAGATCAGAGAGCACAGGTAAATGGCTTGATCACAACAATAGTGCTGCTTTCATGCACCATTTAAGTCAATGGGATCTTAGAATGTAAGCTGTTTAAGTCAGGGACGGTCTTTTTGTTCTGTGTTTTTACAGCACCTAGCACAGTGGGGTGGGTGGTGGTTCATGGTGAGGGTTCCCAGGTGCTACCACAATAAAATAATAAATAGTAATCTTGCCAGTCATTTCAGTGGGTGCAGGACAAGGCCGCTGGCTAGCTCTCTGCAGTCGCTCACTCCTGTGGTAGGAGCAAGGAGTAGCTGCCATTAGGAGGTGTCCTATGGTAAGAACACAGAAGTTTGTAGGTCTCTTGCACCATGGCACCCTACACTGGAGTTTTCAGTTAGTTGAGAAGTGCAGTGTAGAGTAACAGGGTCCTTTGCTCCACTCCAAGTAGAGTTGTGTGCAACTTTCATCATGAAACATGAAACTAGACACATCTTTGTACTCACCTGGTTTCATGCTTCACCACAAAACCAGAATACAAGCTTGGACTGCTGACCCTTCAGTAAGTCTGGGCTGACCATTGAGCCCACCTATGGTCTTGAGGTGTTTTTTCATAGTTTCCTATACCAAAGCCAGGTAAAACGTAGCTATTTAGGCTGGGTTTCACTAATTTCCAAAGAGTTGTATGAAGTTCAGCTTGAAATCTAAACTTGGGAGTGGGAGGGGCGCACTATGAACCCATGGTACTAAATCTCATTTCCTCCTGTTCAAAGATCACATTAAATAAAAATTGCTGTGTGTTCTTTGATCCCTATCTCCATCAACTCTGTTCTCTCTCTACACTGCTTCTACAGTAGCCACATAGAATTGTACAGAATGTGTCCCTGCATAGCACTGACTGTACAGTATGTATATTATCCTTCCTTGCGTACCTACATATGGTCTGTGTTAAGTTCTTTAAGGGCTATGGTTAATATCAGGCACATGTTTTAAAGCAAGGGTTGGCCATTCTTGTTTAGTCAAGTTCATATTTTCACCAACATGTTTTGTATAAATTAATTATGCAAAACAGTTTAAAATTACAGTTCTCACAGCAACCATAATTCTACCACATATATATTAAGGCATAAGTTTAACATAATGTTTCTATAATTAAAAAAAAGCCCTGCATGTGTGCAAGGAGGCTGAGTTACAGTTGCTGTGGTAACCATATCATTGAATGTCCTGACTTTTATCATTCCTAACCTTTAAATTCTCAACCATAACACTGCAATTAGCATGGTTTTATTGTTATTGCATTTTAATTAGATTTGTGCCTGGAGTTAGATATTCTCTGTTTTGCACTTATGCTAAAGTTCGTCTATCATCCCTCAATTTGCTAAACCCCCACATACTCACTCTGATTCTTGGGCCATGTTACAACTAGGGCTGTTGATTAATTGCAGTTAAGTCATGCAATTAATTAAAAAAAAATTAATTGCGATTAATAGCACTGTAAAACAATAGAATATCAATTGAAATTTATTAAATATTTTGGATGTTTTTCTACATTTTCAAATATATTGCTATCTATTACAACACAGAATACAAAGTGTACAGTGGTCATTTTATATTATTTCTGATTACAAATATTTGCACTGTAAAAATGATAAAAATAAATTGTATTTTTCAATTCACCTCAGACAAGTACTGTAGTGCAATCTCTTAATGGTGAAAGTGTAACTTACAAATGTAGTTTCTTTTTTTGGGTATATAACTGCACTCTAAAGCAAAACAATGTAAAACTTTAGAGCCTACAAGTCCACACAGTCCTACTTTTTGCTCAGCCAATCGCTAAGACAAACAAGTTTGTTTACATTTACAGGAGATACTGCTGCCTGCTTTTTATTTACAATGTCACCTGAAAGTGAGAACAGGCATCTGCATGGCACTGTTGTAGCCAGCGTTGCAAGGTATTTACATGCCAGATATGCTGAACATTCGTATGCCCCTTCATGCTTCGGCCACTATTCCAGAGGGCATGCTGATGGTGCTCGTTTAAAAAAAAAAGTGTTAATGAAATTTATGACTGAACTTCTTGGGAGAGAATTGTATGTCTCCTGTTCTGTTTTACCTGCATTCTGCCATATATTTCATGTTATAGCAATCTCGGATGATGACCCAACACATGTTCATTTTAAGAACACTTTCACAGCAGATTTAACAAAACACAAAAAAGGTACCAATGTGAGATTTCTAAAAATAGCTACAGCACTCAACCTAAGGTTTAAGAATCTGAAGTGCCTTCCAAAATCTGAGAGGGACAAGGTGTGGAGCATGCTTTCAGAAGTCTTAAAAGAGCAACACTCAGATGCAGAAACTACAGAACCTGAATCATCAAAAAAGAAAATCAACCTTCTGCTGGTGGCATCTGACTCAGATGATGAAAATGAACATGTGTCAGTCTGCTCTGCTTTGGATCATTATCAAGCAGAATCCGTCATCAGGGTGGTTAAAGCATGAAGGGACATACAAATCTTTAGTGCATCTGTCACTTTCAGGTGACATTGTATGCAAGAAGCGGGCAGCATTATCTCCTGCAAATTGCAACCAAACTTGTTTGTCTGAGCGATTGGCTGAAGTAGGACTGAGTGGACTTGTAGTCTCTAAAGTTTTACATTGTTTTGAATGCAGGTTTTTTGTACAGTATTCTTCATTTGTAAGTTCAACTTTCATGATAAAGAGATTGCACTGCAGAACTTGTATTAGGTGAATTGAAATTTCTTTTGTTTTTTTTACAGTGCAAATATTTGCAATCAAAATAAATATAAAGTCAACACTATACACATATTGTGTTGTAATTGAAATCAATATACTTGAAAATGTGGAAAACACCCAAAAAAATTAAATAAATGGTATTCCATTATTGTTTAACAGTGCGATTAATCGCATGATTAATTCTTTTATTGCACAATTAATAGTAATTAGTTTTTTTAATTGCTGGACAGCCCTAGTTACAACATTATATTATTGCCAAAATATTTAAAGTAAGTGATATTTGTGCAGAGAAGGCCTCCTCAGACTATATTTGTTTGGCTTTTCCTGCTGGAAACAATGACACAAACTATAAAAAGGCTCATGTCAGTCCTCTTACCCAAGTATCAGACAGCTTAACAGAACCTATGATTCTGGTTGTGCTGTTGATTTTGTCTGTAATTCCATCCTAGGATATCATTAAAATGAATTGTATTATTATAAAATAAATGTGAAAGACACATCTTAAATGTGAATTTTACTAAAAAGTTGGAGTCCTGTGGCACCTTATAGACTAACAGATGTATTGGAGCATAAGCTTTCGTGGGTGAATACCCACTTCGTCAGATGCATGTGGTGGAAATTTCCAGAGACAGGCATAAATATGCAAGCAAGAATCAGTCTAGAGATAACGAGGTTAGTTCAATCAGGAAGGATGAGGCCCTCTTCTAGCAGTTGAGGTGTGAACACTAAGGGAGGAGAAACTGCTTTTGTAGTTGGCAAGCCATTCACAGTCTTTGTTTAATCCTGAGCTGATGGTGTCAAATTTGCAAATGAACTGAAGTTCAGCAGTTTCTCTTGGGAGTCTAGTCCTGAAGTTTTTTTGCTGCAGGATGGCTACCTTTAAATCTGCTATTGTGTGTCCAGGGAGGTTGAAGTGTTCTCCTACAGGTTTTTGTATATTGCCGTTCTAATATCTGACTTGTGTCCATTTATCCTTTTACATAGAGATTGTCCAGTTTGGCCGATGTGCATAGCAGAGGGGCATTGCTGGCACATGATGGCGTATGTTACATTGGTGGACGTGCAGGTGAATGAACCGGTGATGTTGTGGCTGGTCTGGTTAGGTCCTGTGATGGTGTCACTGGTGTAAATATGTGGGCAGAGTTGGCATCGAGGTTTGTTGCATGGATTGGTTCCTGAGTTAGACTTACTATTGTGCGGTGTGTGGTTGCTGGTGAGAATATGCTTCAGGTTGGCAGGTTGTCTGTGGGCGAGGACTGGCCTGCCTCCCAAGGCCTGTGAAAGCGAGGGACCGTTGTCCAGGATGAGTTGTAGATCACTGATGATGCAGTGCCACAGAACTCTTCGTCGCTTTTTACAGCTCCAGACTAACAAGACTACCCCTCTGATACATGAATTTTATTGTGTCTTTCATGTGTATTTTTGGGGTGTTAAGTATTAATCTTACTATAAAGTATACAATGTGTAGCCTAGGTTGTAGGGGACATATTTTTATCTCCTGCTTGAAGCCTGAGTGAATGGGATCTTCATTCCAAATTACTGCCAGGGCACAGAGCAAGTTTGCAGCTGTTCTATAGCTGCTGCATTCTCGGGACCGTGGGAGTTGCCCATCTTATGCAGGAGTTTTGAACTGTGAGTTCAAGTAGTTTTGTACATTCCCAAATTTCCCTTCACACAGCCAGAGATAGTCACTATGGAGCACACTGAGCTGTGCCCCCTGTTTGTCAGCTCTGTGCTTGTTTTTAACCATATGAGCACATGCAAGAGGAGGAGGAGTCAATATTTCGCCCCTTAGCCCCTGCATGCAAAATTATTCCTATAGCTGTCCATATAGCAATACATCATAACTTATTCAAACCCTGTAAAAGCAGAGCATCTTGCCAAAATCTTATACACGCCAACTAACTGCATCCGGACCTATTATGCGGTCCCCTAACAGGATGCTCATAGCAGAACTAGAATATAAGTAAGGCTAAATTCTTATGAGGGCTGATTAGCTTGGTCTCATTGACCATTTTCAGAAAGGCAAAAATCTTTCCAGCTTGTTATAGATTCTCTAGAGGAGATTCACAGCTGTGAGAATGAGGTCTGAGTTTGTTAAGAATGTAGCAGTTCCATCTGTAAGAATTATTGATTTTTGCAGCTTTATTGGAAAAATCAGTCATGCTTTTCTTTTTCAGGGGTTGGCTATTCTGAGATTTGATGTTAACTCTGCAGGTTAGCAGCTGGATAGCATCTCTAGTGCATCATCCAGTTAACTATTTAGCTATGGCATGACTTAGAAGAGACAGACAAACATTTTGCATTGTTCAAAATGTTTTTCACTGAAGGGCTGACTGTTCCTTGGGTATGTGACATGGAGGAGGTGACAAACCATGATCTCTACTTCCTGAGCACATCCTCATTATCAGCATGACAAAGAATAAGGCCTGTCTGATACCATGAAGATTATTTGACAGCAATACTGCAGTTTGTGCCGGAAATAAATTTTGTGATGTCCAAGTGGTCAGTTAATCCTTAACAGAGTGTAGATCTGTATTTTCCAGATTATGGATAATTCAGGTACCTACCCTACGCTGAGCATATCAATATGACAGTGTATTCCATTTCATGTTTCCAGTAATACAAATTGTCATGACCAATGTTACCCTATTCGTCTCTGACAAAAAAGTAGTATCACCCCAGAGAAAACCCAGGAGCGCACTTACTAAATCTTTCTACGCCCATCTGTGTCATCTAATCGGCCAAATTCATCCTTGGTGCAGCTCCACTGATGTCAGAGAAGATACACCAAGGTTGAATTTGGCCTATCGTCTGTTTAGTCAGAACAACCGACATGGGACATTGGGGCATGTAGTGATGTCGAGACTCACCCCCGCGGTGCCTCCAGCTGGTCGTCCTGGGAATTAGCTCTTTCAGCTCCAGAGCTCCTCCTCCTGGCCAGTGTCTCACCACCTTAGGCTTCCATGTCCCTCCCAGACCCTGGTGCCCTTTACCTCAGGGTTCTGCCCCAGCAGTACCCCTACTCTCTGGGTCTTCCCTCTCAGGGAAACCGCCAACCTCCTAAAGCCACCTTGCCTCAGTGGCCACTGCCAGTCTTCATCTAGCCCCCTCTCACTGGGGCAAACTGCAGTCTGTAAAGGCCACTCATCATTGGCAAGGGGGTCAGACCAGCTGCCTCTGCCTAGCACCGGGCTGCAGCTCTGCAACCCCTGTACCTGCTTTGGCCTTTAGCAAGGCCTGCAACCTGGGGATTTGCCAGGCTGGAGCTCCCCAGCTTCTTTGGCCTTTCCCCAGCACTGCTCTACTCCCAGTACCCTGAGTTCCCAGGCAGCTAGGTCCTTCTCTCTCTCTCTCTTTCTCTCTCATGAGAGAGAGAGAGAGTGAGTCTGCCTGCCTGCTCCCCAGGAACCCATCGTATACTGGCCCAGCCAGGCCCTCACTGGCTGCCTCAAGCCTGCCCATGATTGGATCCCTGGGGCAGCCCTTTCCCAGGGCTGTTTTAACCCCTTCAGGGTCGTAGCAGGGTGACAGCCCTGCTATAGGGCAGAAAAGCAAACAGTACACTCTCATTACATTGATTCAGGCCATTCTCTTGCCCCAACAGGCTCACAAACCACAGGTGGGTCTAGAGATTTTGATCTACTCCAAGCCCTGGGGATCTGGTTTATGTGTGAGCAGAATCTCACTGAGCAGTCTGCTGTTGGCAGAACTGGAATTGGGCCCCACGTTGCAGCATGAAGTCCTTTTCTTGGCTTGAGCCCTCTTCTCGGCTTGAGCTGGAGCCCTCTTCTCCTTGGCTTCCTCAACACCCTCTCGCTCGGTAGTGGGGCTGGAAGATTCAGCCTCTATCCCTTACTTTTTACATCTCCTCCTCCCCCCCCGACACACACACACATACACTAGTATCTCCCTTCACATGGCTCTCCCTATGCAACCAACTCTTCTAGAATATAAGCAGACGTAGGGTATGTAGAAAATATATGCAGTGCACATATGAATGATCAGGGCCGGGTCTAGGTACCAGCAGTCCAAGCATGTGCTTGGAGCGGTACTTTTCAAGGGGCGGCACTCCGGCTTTTTTTTTGGCTTTTTTTTTTGTTGCTTGTGGCGGCAAAAAACCTGGATCTGGCCCTGTGAATGATATTACCTACGGTTTATATATATAGAGGTCCCAATTCTTGGGTCTAGCTGTGCTATGTTTAGTGCAGGACCCACGCTGCATTTTGCCGACCTCGACCCTAAAACCAGCTCCACCTCCAGCACAACTTAGAGCAGCCTCTGTGCTGTCCCGATCTGTGTCCATATGCCAGAAAACCCCAAAGAGCCATTCTAACAGCCACTGATTGCCAGAATGCAGTGGTGCTCCAGCTAGGCTAGGGGCTATGAGGGGAATCTTCCCATAGGGAGTAATAGAAGCCCTACTGTTTGAATAATTTAAAACCAGATTGAGTAAAACACTTGAGAATATATTGTTGGGCGCAATCCCCATTGGCAGGGAGATGGACTGTGTGACCTACTAGATTTTTTTCATTTCTAACTTATGTGATTTATGCAGTGACATGATCGCGCCTTCTTTCATTTTTCCTTTTCCCTTCTTGTATTCCTCCACCCCAGAAAGGTAGGTTAAGGACAAATTAAGTATTCCAATAAGCGGCTGCTATGGAGACTTGCTTTTTTATATATCAACAATTGACACCCTGCCAAGGGATTTAATAAATCTACAGTAAACAACTTTGCATCTTTTCCTCTTCCATTTTTGTATTTTATTTTGGTACCTAGATACGGTGGCAACTGATACCCTGTAAATACCATAAGCAAGCAGAGAGAGAGATTAGATAGTTACAAAAATAAATAGATGGAGGAGGACATAGAGATTAGAAGAGAACTCTGTCATACTGTACATCCCCAGGCAAATTAGGGAAATTAACTTAACATCATAATTGTTTGCACTATGAGTAATAGAGTGGAGAGGAATCAGTAACTATTTTTAAATTCATATAATAGAGGCTCAACCTGTAAGAGGACCAAAAAAATGCCACCAAGGCTAAACAACAGAGTAAAAGAGGTGATTAGAGGCAAAAAGGCATCCTTTAAAAATCGAAAATCCTATTGAGGATAATAGAAAGGAGCATAAACTCTGGCAAGTCAAGTGTAAAAGCATAATAAGAAAGAACAAAAAAGAATTTGAAGAGCAACTAGATAAGGATACAAAAACTTACCGCAAAAAAAAAAAAGGTAAATACATCAGAAGCAGGAAGTCTGCCAAACAGTGGGGCCACTGTATGATTGAGGTGCTGAAGGAGCACTTAAGGAAGATAAGACTGTTGTGGAGAAGCTACATGAATTCTTTGCATAGGTCTTCACTGCAGAAGATATAAGGGAGAGCCCCACACTTGAACCATTCTTTTTAGGTGACAAATCATAGAATCATAGAACTTAAGATCAGAAGGGACCATTATGATCATCTAGTCTGACCCACCCACTCCTGAAATAATTCTCTCCCTTGACTCAGCTGTTGAAGTCCCCAAATCCTGACTTAAAGACTTCAAGTAGCAGATAATCCTCCAGCAAGCGACCCCTGCCCCATGCTGCGGAGGAAGGCGAAAAACCTCCAGGGCCACTGCCAATCTACCCTGGAGGAAAATTCCTTCCTGACCCCAAATATGGCGATCAGCTGAACCCCGAGCATGTGGGCAAGACTCTCCAGCCAGACACTCAGGAAAAAGACTTTCAATATCCCAACATTGACCCTCGGTACTAATTACCAGTGGCAGCACGTTATTGACCTATTGACTAAATCACGTTATCCTATCAAACCATTCCCTCCATAAACTTATCAAGCTTAATCTTAAAGCCAGAGAGGTCCTTCGCCCCCACTGTTTCCCTCGGTAGGCTGTTCCAGAATTTCACTCCCCTGATGGTTAGAAACCTTTGTCTAATTTCAAGCCTAAACTTCCCGACTGCCAATTTATATCCATTTGTTCTCGTGTCCACATTAGTACTGAGCTGAAATAATTCCTCTCCCTCCCTGGTATTTATCCCTCTGATATATTTAAAGAGAGCAATCATATCTCCTCTCAACCTTCTTTTGGTTAAGGAAAACAAACCGAGCTCCTCAAGTCTCCTTTCATACGACAGGCTTTCCATTCCTCGGATCATTCTAGTGGCCCTTCTTTGTACCCGTTCCAGTTTGAATTCATCCTTCTTAAACATGGGAGACCAAAACTGCACACAGTACTCCAAATGAGGTCTCACCAACGCCTTGTATAACGGGACTAGCACCTCCTTATCTCTACTAGAAATACCTCGCCTAATGCATCCCAAGACCGCATTAGCTTTTTTAACAGCCACATCACATTGCCAACTCATAGTCATCCTGCGATCGACCAGGACTCCGAGGTCCTTCTCCTCTTCCGTTACTTCCAACTGGTGCGTCCCCAGCTTATAACTAAAATTCCTGTTAGTCATCCCTAAATGCATAACCTTACACTTCTCACTATTGAATTTCATCCTATTACTAATACTCCAGTTTACAAGGTCATCCAAATCTCCCTGGAGGATATCCCGATCCTTCTCCGAATTGGCAATACCTCCCAACTTCGTGTCATCCGCAAACTTTATCAGCCCACTCCTACTTTTGGTTCCAAGGTCAGTGATAAATAGATTGAATAAGATCGGACCCAAAACCGAACCTTGAGGAACTCCACTGGTAACCTCCCTCCAACCCAACAGATCACCTTTCAATACGACCCGCTGCAGTCTCCCCTTTAACCAGTTCCTTATCCACCTCTGGATTTTCATTTCGATCCCCATCTTTTCCAATTTAACCAGTAATTCTTCATGCGGTACCGTATCAAACGCCTTACTGAAATCTAAGGAACTGTTCCAGCTTGAGGTGTCAATAGACAAGGTTTTGAGACAAATTGAGAAATTAACCAGTAATAAGTCACCAGGACCAGATGGTATTTACCAAGGGCTCTGAACTCAAATATAAAGTTGCAGAACTACTAACTGTGGTATGTAAATACCACTAACTGTGGTATGTAAATCAGCCTCTGTACCAGATGGTTGGGGAGTAGCTAATGTAAGGCTGATTTTTTAAAAAGGCTCCAGAGGCGATCCTCGCAATTACAGACCAGTAAGTCTAACTTCAGTATCAGGAAAATTGGTTAAAACTATAGTAAAGAACAAAATTAGCAGACACATGGATAAACACAATATGTTTTGGGGGAGAGTCAACATGGCTTTTGTAAGGAAAAATCATGCCTTACTGATCTATTAGAGGTCTTGGAGGGAGTTCACAAACATGTGGATAAGGGTGATCCAGTCGATATAGTGTACTTGGACTTACAGAAATCCTTTGACAAGGATCCTCAACAAAGGGTCTTAGGCAAATTAAGCAGTCATAGGGTAAGAGGGAAGGTCCTCTCATGTATCAGTAACTGGTTAAAAGATATTCAAGAAAAGATAGGAATAAATGGTCAGTTTTCACAATGGAGAGAGGTAAATAGCAGGATCCCCAAGGTTCTATACTGAGACCTGTGCTGTTCAACATATTCATAAATTATCTGAAAAATGGAGTGGACAGTGAGATGGCAAAATTAGCAGCTGATACAAAATTCCTCAATATAGTTATGTCCAAAGCTGACTGCGAACAGTTACAAAGGGATCTCAGTAAACTAGGTAACTCAGCCACAAAATGGCAGATGAAATGTAATGTTGGTAAGTGCAAAGCAATGCACATTGGAAAAAATCCCATTTATACATACAAAATGATGAGATCTAAATTAACTGTTACCACTCAAGAAAAAGATCTTGGTGTCATTGTGAATAGTTCTCTAAAAACACCTGCGTACTATGCAGCAGAGTCAACTAGGTTAACCAAAAGGAACAATTAGGAAGGGAATAGATAGTAAAACAGGAAATATCATAATGCCACTATATAAATCCTTGGTACACCCACACCTTAAATGCTGCATGCAGTTCTGCTCACCCCATCTCGAAAAAGATACATTAGAATTGGAAAAGATGCAGAGAAGGTCAACAAAAATGACTAAGAGTATGGAACAAGTTCCATACAAGGAGAGATTCAAAAGACAGAAACTTGTTCATTTTAGAAAAGAGAAGACTAAAAGGGGGATACAATAGGGGTCTATAAAATCATGAATGGTCTGAAGAAAGTTAATACGGATGAATAGTTTGGAGAAAGTTCATTAACACAAGAACTAGTAGGTCACCCAATGAAATTAATAGCAGTTTTCAAACAAACAAACATGAAGTACTTCTTCCTACAGTGCACAGTCAACCTGTACCATGGGTTGTTGTGAAGGTCAAAAGTATAACTGAATTCAAAACAGAATTAGATAAATTCATGGAGGATAGGTCCCTCAGTGGCTATCACCCAAGATGGTCATGGACACCACCCCATGCTCTGGCTGTCCCTAAATCTCCAACTGCCAGAATCATCTGGCATTGGGCACTGTCAGAGACAGATACTGGGCTAGATGGACCATCAGTCTGACCCAGTATGGGCATTTTTATGTGTTCAAGGTTGTTGATGCATCTTGCTTGCTCTTTGCATCTCTCTCAGCTTGTGCAATGAAAGTCAACTAACCAGTTTAACTTTTGAGTCGGTTTCACTTTCACATCCTCACTCACTAGCACAATGTTTGTTTATACTTAGTGTAGCTATTTCTTTATTTGTACAATGTATGGGAGAATTATTTAGTGACTTCATAAGCTTTTCAGTATTCGTATAGTTAAAAAAGCATTTAGTTATTTATTGTTATAAACTGATTTCAGTTTAGTTAAAAGATAAACACTAACCATGCAGTAAATAACTGGTCAGTGCCTACATCTCTACTGTGTGTCATTTGTATTTTTATGCCTCTCCTGTGGCTGTAACTATGCCCAGTGGGTATAGGAATTGGATGGTTAAAAGTAACAAATAAGAAATCGAAGTCATGCTCTGATTTCCATACTCCTTGGCACCTCATTCATTATTTGCTAGACGGCACTGGGAATATCAGTAGCTCATTGAAGGAAACAGCACAAAATACAAAAACAATCTGATTACCATCCAAAAGCCAAATGAAACAGACTATTGCATTGATTACCTTTGTGGAATTTCTATACATTCTTAGGCATTGCCATGCCCTGTGCTCCTTTTGCATATTACCCACTCTGTTTATTTCAGTTGTACTTCGGTTGAGATTTTAAACATAATTTTTAGAGGGACAGGTAGAAGTGGAAGTTCCTCAAATTAGGTGGTACTTGTTGGGGTTTTTTTGTTTTTATTTTCCTCCCTCACATTAGTTGTAGCTGTCTTTAAATACAAAAGTTTGCATCCAATATTATAGCTCCATTAGACTGACAATTTAAATGCAATAATGATACTTTCATCCGGGAAGTGGGGTAAACTCCATCACCTGAGTGATTTAAAACTGGACTGTCCAGTGCAAGGGGAATGATTAGGTGCCTGATCCAATGGTCATTAAGTCACTGGAAAGACTCCCGTTGACTACAGACAGCTTTCGATCAGGGCCAGATGACCTAATTAGTTTATCTCGTGTTGAATTGATTTTATGGACCAAATAAATGCATTACCATCGTGGGGTCACTAAGTGGGGAAAGGCCGGGGGAATCCATTCTGCCTCCCAGCAATCCCATGTCTTGTGGAGGAGGTAGAGGAGAAAGCCATGATTTGACTGTCTAGTAGACTGGGCTGGGATTCGGAAAACCTAAGTTCAATTCCCAACTCCATCCACAGACACCCTGTGTGCACTTGAGCCTCAATTCTCCATCTGTAAGATTCGTATAATACTGCTTTATCTCATTGGGGTGCTGTGAAGATCAAATCCATTGATCACTATGAGCCACTCCTATGGTGATGAGGGCCAATTAAGTGCCTGGATAGGTAGACAGAAAGATTTCCCTGCTTGTCCTTCGCTATTTCTTTCGACATGTCATCATCCCCCTTTTTCTCTGTTTAAAAAAATAATACGTGCTTATTATTGTAAACTTTTAGAAATTTGGAAAAAGAGTAAACAGATGAGTCTTGCCCATTTGGGAAGAGTTTTTCAGACTCTGATTTTCCCTGTATGCTCCACTCTCCCTCCTTCCTCTTCCAAGGTGTCTGTCTCTATCAGAACAGAGAGAGCTACTGATTATAGATAGAATCAAGATTCAGATAGAAAAGCCAAGTGAAGCAGTCAGCATGAATTTGGACTTTGACCTTCTATCCAGAGTGTGACAAACTACTTTCAGTTTCACTAATTTTAAAACTAGTTCATGCCAAGAATAACTATTATATTTATTTGTGTGTGTACATGTGCGCATACATGGTATTCTTTAATATCACTCAGCTGAAAGGGGTGTTTTTGGCAGACATTCATCTAAAACTGGGTTGAAGTTTTCCCTAGAGTGCCTATATATAGCAAATAAATTTACTGAGCACCATCACTGCTTAGTTTAAATGGGCACTGAATCACTGATGATAATTTATCCCCAACATGGTTTTCACTGTATTTATAACTTGAAAATAAGCACATAAATAACAGGGATGGTTTTGTTTACTGTTTGTTTGAATTCTGCAATGCAATCTGGATGAATTTCACCTGTCTGCAGGGTCACTGCATTATTTAAGTCCTATATTTGTCTTCAAAATAAGCTTAAGTGCTGCATAGATTTTTCACTGGCCCTCCACACAGAAATGAATTTTATTCACTGTGAATATAGGAAATGTAAATTATGACATTAACAATATTCTAATTAATTATTATATATTCCCCATTTACTTTTGTCTCATCCAACATTTATTAATAACGATAATTTTATGTATTATTTGTATTGCAGTAGCTCCTAGTACCAGGGCCTCATAGTGGAAGGTGCTATACAAACATATAACCAAGAGCTTACATTCTAAGTATCTCTTGTCTTGTGCATTGTAAGCTCTTTAGGGCTGGAATTCTCATTTTCTATAGCTCCTACCACAGTGAGGCCCTGACCTGTCTAGGTGCTATTGCAATATAAATGTTTAATCATAACAGGATATAGGAAACTGGAAGAGTTAATTTCAAATGTTAAAGTTCTGTAGCTCTTTGTATTATTAATGACGCTGGTGTTCTTAATTTTTTATTGTTGTGTTTATTATTTATATTTCTGTAGTAGCCCCTACTTTGTGTTTTGTGCTTTTCAGAAAGGCAAGAAAGATCAGTTCCTGCTACAAGGAGCTCATAATCAATTGTTTTGATAGAAAAGCTTCTATATGTTTTTTTAGTATTTGTCTTAAGCAGGGCTCTGGAGCGGAGCCCAGAGCTGGAGCGCGGAGCAGCTCCAGACCAGTGGAGCTGCAGGTTTTTGCCTGGAGCTGGAGCGGAGCCAGAGCACAGCTCCAAAGCCCTAGTCTTAAGTAATTAGCTGGTCATGTTTTGATCCTAATTCCATAGATAGTGTATATCAGCCAGGTGTCTCTTGTTTGAAGTGTTGTGGTCATGTTTGTGCTGAAACTGGCCTAGGAAGTGTGACTGAAGCAATTCTAATTAATTACCAAGCAGTATGGGTATCTAGAGACTGTAACGTCCCTGGACAATGATATATTTGTAAAGTATTTATTAAATTACTGATTGGTGCAATTAAGAGTTACAAGATTGTTCTCATGATGTACCTGATGATTCCCATAGCATTCAATGATCTGATACTACTTGCTAATGTAGATGTAGTACAAAAGTATCTTGCCAAGAAATGGCCTTGTTGACTATGAGCAAGCTATGTATATCTGATCCTTGTCTGAGCAATGAAGAGCAGAGGACTCAATGAAGTCCTCTAAGGAGCTTGCTGTGCCCATCTAATTTACTTAGGAAGCGCTTTAGAGACTTTGGTGGTGGTAGCCATGGAAAAACCTAAGATAGAAAGAAAGTGAAACCAGACATTAAGGATCAGTCTCACAATTCTGAAGTGATAAGATTATACGGATTTGTTTTTTCATTGGCAATTTATAAAGCGTCACAGAATCTCAGCCTTGTGGAACACACAGTTTTTGCGTCAGACTCTAATATCAAGCAGAGACATTCTGGTTTTACTCTCTCTTTTTCTTTACCTCCCTCTCCCAGTGTTCTCCTTCCACTTACACATGCATGTAAGTGTGTTTGTCTGTAATGAGGAGGAGGGATGTTTCAGTATGTTCCAAGATGTGCTTGATTTTAATCTCAGAATCCTCTCTCACTCTCATCCTGATCCCCTTACAGCATTGATCCATTATTTTGTCAAGAATGGTGAAACATTTCTTGATATTATTAACTGTGAACCCCGTCTCCCAGAAACTCTCTTAAATAACATCTTAAGGCAATTCCCCCTGTGTGCACACACTTCCCCCTTTTCCCCTTGTAACATTCTTATAGGCAAGCCATGGACTGAAAGGGCATAAGACTGAGCTCTCTTCTCAGCCCCAGATGCAGTCTCTCCAAGTCATGTTGAGGTACGCTGCTGGAGAAGTGTGAGAAACTTGCATTGCTGTTGACCATGCTGAGCCCGTTCTTTGGATAAAAAGGCCGTTAGATTCCAGGACTGTCAATCTGACACTTTAAACAGGCGCTATATCCTGAGTTTTTTAGCTTACTTTGTGACATTTTCCATTAAACGTTATAGAAAAGATAAGAAGGAATATTCTGCACACTAGGAATATCTCTACCTGTCTTCTCAATGATGACAGGCCCTTTCTCAGTACTATAGCTCTGCAGTCCCAATACAACGGTGAATTACTTCTCAGGGCTAGATTCTGATATTCTTACTCTCGTTGAGAGGAACTTTAATCCTTCAATAGCCTCACTAATTTCATTAGTACTGCTCAGGGAGTCATATGTTGTTCAGTGTGAGTGAGAGTGGCTGATTCTGTGCAAGCTTTTGGTGCCCAATCACTTAGTGCTGGGAACAGTGCCTACTTCCACGAGTGCTCACACTGAAGAAAGTACTATTACCTGTAGTGAATATTTGCAAGATTCGGACCTTGCTTTGTATCAGAGTCTTAACATTACTTCATTTGGCAGGGCTTGATTTTCGTTCTTCAAGGCGGCTTGACAAAAAGCTTCAAGCCCCGCTAGCCATGTACAAATACTGAGGATATGTCTGCACTGCATTCTGCATTGTGACCTGTAGACATGTCTGATCTTGCTTTGATCCAGCTAGCTCAAATAACAATAGCAGCACTGGCTGTTCAACCCCATCTAGGACCTTGACTATATGCTTGAGTGGCTAGCCGGTGCTGCCATGGCTTGCCGCTATTGTTATTTGGGCTGGCTAGATCAAAGCTAGCTGCGGTATCTCTACAAGTGCAGTCACACCTCTGATCGCAGTCTAGACATGCCCTGAGTAACAGACTGACGGTATTGGCTTCAAACATTATGCAGATGCACAGTTAGGAAGTTTTTAAAAACAGGTATTTTAGACCCACATAAAAGTTTGTTGCACAAATATAGTTTAGACCTTTTTTTAGACCTTTTTTTAGAAAGCTGATTATTTACTCTGTAGCTCATAATGGAGATGTTTTGGTCTATTGTGTAAACAGGCTCTTAGAACCACTTTTTGCCTAACAGACCATAATAGCTCTCCTGTCATGTAAGTATTTATTTTGAGATAATTTTTTAAGTGCCTTTTTGTACATTTTAGTAAAAATCCAGAGTAGCCACTACCTGCCTATTCACTTCAACTTAAGCCATTTTTCATAGCTAAATACATCCATCATTTTAACAGCTTTTTAAAGAAAAAAATCATTGCCAAAAATAATTAGATCTCATTGTGGCCTAATTATGTGCTAGCTTTTTTTTCTTTTTTCTTTTTTTAAATTGAAGCTGATTTTTACGTTACTGGAACACAAAGTCTCTCTCTTTGGAAGGCCACAAATTGAATGAACTCTACAGTGGTGGCAAAGTGTTTCCTAGCAACATCATGCCTGCACTAGTGCCGCTTCCTTCACTCTTCAAGCTAAAAGCAAAGTCATGTCCATTAATTCCCAGCTGCACCTAAAACTTTTTAGAGATTTTGCTGGCTCCCTACTGTTCATGTTTTCATCTTGCTCATATGTTGTGGAGCAAACCTGCTACTGTGATGTGTTTATCTCTCTCTCCGGTTCCCCCACAAAAAGCAAACCCTGAGTATATAATCACAATTAATGTTCATTTTACATTTAAAACAAATCATTTGTCTTACAGCATGATGCCTCCCTTGATGCATTATCATTTTAGTCATTCAAACAACATGACAAGCCAAAGATAAAATAAAATGTCTTCAAAATATTTCATATAGTGCAGTATGCTGGCAACATTTTTCTGCTAAGATCTGCAATGCAAAACCTTTCTTTCAAGCAAAGGGGGAATTGTGTAGTTTAAATACACAATAGCAGCATTGGAAGAAAACTCATAGGGCTTCTTAGTATCTGCTGATGGTTTGTCTACATAGAATGAGTTTAATGGTCTTAGCCCCATCCACAAAAGACAGGTAGCCACATCACAAAATGCATCATAGTTTACATCAGGGATCGGCAGCCTTTGGCACCTGACTCACCAGGGTAAGTCCCCTGGCGGGCCGGCCCAGTTTGTTTACCTGCCGCATTCGCAGGTTCAGCCAATCTCAGCTCCCACTGGCCACAGTTTGCCGCTCCAGGCCAATGGGGGCTGCGGGAGGTGGCACAGGCCGAGGAATGTGTTGGCCGCCACTTACCCTGGCGAGTCGCGTGTCAAAGGTTGCCGATCCCTGGTTTACATTCTTATCGGCAGTCTCAGCAGAGATGCCAAGCATGGAATGGGCATGGAGACTGAACTCCCATTTAACTGCTAGAAGTGATCAGGGTTCAAGCACAGTGGCGGGACAGTGTGTAGAAACTTTGACTGCTACCAGCTGTAATGGATCTGGTCTGTGGATAAATACAGGACTTTAGTGTGAGAGCTCTCAAGCGAGGACCTTTCACAAGCTCTCTGTTCAAATAAAAGAAACATACAAAAACATGCAGATCTAATGTTTTCTAATATAAGGAACAGCCATGCTTTGCTAGGATAGTTAGTCAATTTTACTGTGCCCTTGGACATGGGAGTGGAATAATCCATTTATTAACCGTCACAGCTCTAGGTCAGTGTAGCAAACACAGAGAGACCTAACATATGCTGCTCCATACATATTCTACCAGGAAGATCCAAGAGTACTGCTGCAGGCCAGATGTCAAGACTGGCCCCAGATTGAGAATACGGTTTGCCACAAGAAACAATCTACTAGCCCACTGCTATCCAGGATAAGGAAACCTTCCCTGATGCATCCTGTGGATGAGTTTGAAAGGTTCATCTGAGATCAGTGTCTTCTGGGGTTATTTGGACTATGGTTATAGAAAAGTAAAATTAACATAGAAGCATGATTTGCTCTGCCAGATCAAACCATTGGTTCTTCAAATCCTCCTTCCAGTAACGGCCAGTATGTGATCCTCCAGAGGAAGGTGAGAGATCCCCATGATGTATATAGCCTGGTCTGCAAAGCTGTATATAGGTGGAAACTTGCTGCCTGATACCTGCAGCAATAAGATTAAATACCAGGAGCAATTACTCAGTGTTCTATAACAATTATGTAGACAGCATGATTAGGAGATTGGATTTCACACCCTAGTGAGAGGTTTTGAAGCACAATGATCCTGTTTCCACTGTAGATCAGATCATTTTTTCTATCTCCATTTGTGGCAATTCTGTCCTCTTTCTCCTATTTATGCCACCCACCCCCAGTCTGTATGTAATGTGTGAGAGAGGTTTGTTGCCTGACTTTTCCATTCAAATGAGGAGTTACTGGAATGGCTCAGATGTGGAGTAAATAGTGTAGTGAAGAACTATTGCCACCATGTTTGTATCAGGCCTTGAAGGCTTCCCCCCTTCTTCCTTCCTCTCCCTTCCCACGCTTTCATTCCCACTCAGTGGGAATTCTGTCTGTTTATTTTCAATAGGTATTCAGGCCAGCTACAGTTCCACCTACTGTGACAGTTTCACCTGTGGGAAGTAGATTGACAAGTTAAGGTATCCCATTATCCATGAACATTTGGTTGATACATACAGGCAGCCTACCAGGTAGAATATTTCAATCCCAATTCAGCTCTACTAACAATAAATAAGAGCACAGCTGAAGGCAGTCACACTATACATCATTTGTGGGATATCCCTGCTATGGTGTCTCTTAGGAAAATATAACATGCTAAATCCTGACATGAATAGGCTTTGTAATAAGTAGCTAAGTCTTTTAAAGGTAGGCATTTAAACCCGACTTCTAAAGAGAGGTTTTTTTAAACAGTTTTGCTGGAGGTTCTTTATATTCCAACTTTATGTTAGGAGAATCTCTGGAGGATTCTATAATACATATAAGAGGCACAGGGCATGTTGTCATCTTTGTTTTAAAAAATTCTCCTATGTTGATCTATATGGATGGAGGAGTTATTTTATATAAAAATGGGCATAAAATGAGGATTTGATCCTGTGTCAGCAGACTGTCAATTCTGTCCATAACAATTAAAAATTAACCCAAGATCTTAATGTTTTTGGGGATCCAGTTACATATCACTTGAATGTGACCCTTGAATACATACTTTTTATGAAGGTGTGGGCTAAATATGAATTTCTTCCCTACCTTTCCCCTCCCCACTCAGCACCAGTGAGGGTATTTATTTAGCCCACTAGCTGAAGCTGCTTTTTGTATGCACAATGGTATTGTTTCACCTGCCTAGAGCGTAGAATCTTAATGTGAATTAGTATTTCTAGTACTTATCTTCTTCATTTCTTTAACCAGATGGCTGCCCTGATTTGTGCAATGGCAATGGGAGATGCACGCTCGGTCAGAACAGCTGGCAGTGTGTCTGCCAGACCGGCTGGAGAGGGCCTGGATGCAATGTTGCCATGGAAACCTCCTGTGCTGATAACAAGGATAATGAGGGAGGTGAGCAAAAGTCTTCCCATTCCCAGTCCCTAAAGAACAGAGGGTTATATGCACTTTCGTCATGAGTCACTTTACTACAGAAAGGCCCTCTCATACTATTGTCAATATTGTTGTTACATTTCCTTTGAAACAAATGAGATGGAGAAAGCTGTGTCCTTGTGGAAAGATGGTGTGACCTGAAAGGCCTCCTTTTGAAGACAGAGGACCAGATTCCGCCTTGGTATAAACCCCATCGCAGACAGTGGAGTTTACATCAGTGATGAATATGGCCTAGAATCTTAGAAGTCAATCCTGCCCTCAGATATGCAAGCTCATGCCACCTGGTGAATTGTAAGATCACTAACTATGCATATGTGCAGAAGTGTAATAGCTGATTTATCAGGATATTTAGCAACATTTATTCACCTTTGTACCAGAACCCAAGGTCATGTCCTCATATGCAAAAACCACATAAGTCGTCATAGCTCACTGTGTCATATTTCACTGCCCACATGAAGAGCTGTAAAGGACTGGATCAGCTGTGCTGAACAAACCTATCTGTATTTACATCCAGAGGTCTTTATTCAGTTTTCACTCTGTCCTTACCCAGGCAAACTGACATTAAGTAAATTATGATTATGGACTTCAGGATTTGGTCCAACATGGTTTTCAAGGAGGGCTGCAGTACATCTTGTTTTCTGGAAACTTTCATTGTAGAAACTTCCATTGTAAATCTTATAGAATTTAGAGCAGAGAAGTTCCTAAAAGCTGTACAATGTGGATGTCTAGTCTCCTAACAAATACATTGAGTCATTCATGAGAAAGGGGAGAAAAGACCTCTAACATCTGTAAAATGCTGAGATTTGTGGTGCAGCAGGTTGGCTAAATAAACAAGGATCCTCAGAAACTGTCTTGTTTTTCCTGAAATAACTTTCTCATCTTGTTCCCTACACTTCTTTTGATTGCCAGCCATAGAAGCTTTTCAGCTCTCTCCTTTTCTTCTGATATTCATCAGAACCAAATATTTCATGTAGCTTCTTTTCTTCAGTCTACTACTTTTGGTTGGACCTCATTTATTTTAAAGAGCACATCTGTTGTGTACTGATGAAGTATTTCTTCTGGAGCAGTAGCTGCCAAGAATGTTTTGGTTGTGGTATTTCCCAAAACTTCAGGGAGACTCATTCAACTTCAGATAGAGATCATTCAACTGATCACCCCAATTTAAGAGTTACAAGCCTCAAAGACTTTGCTCACAGAGAGCATTAAAGTCAAAGAATATATAAAATCCATATGTTAAATGACAGAAATATAGTATTAATCATCACTTGCAAGAAGTGTGATTGTTAGTGCATCTTATTTATAGCCAAAGGGGAAAGGGTGCAGACTGCCTTTACATGTGGGAAATGTGAGGTTTATGAGACTTGCAGACCATCTGGCCTCTGAACACTCCCATGCACACTCAATCTATACAAATATTTTCTAGCATTGTATTCTCTTCATCTGTTCCATGTGTCACCAGTTGTAATTGATTATAAATGCTCTATGTCATCTACTATAAGCTGATGGAAATGTGCAAAGTGTTGTTTAGAGAGGAAGGATCTGCTTTTGTGTTCTCAAACACGATCTAGCCTGTATAGAAAAATCCTATAAAATAGATTCTTTACCATCTTATAGAATGTAATAATTATTTCCCTTCTATAGAATTTTATAGGATAGTTAAATTTATAAGGATATAAGTCTATTACATTCTGTTTGTGTGTAGAGTAATCTCTATAGAACCATATTACATTTCTGTAGAAGTCTATTATTATTTTTATTATTATTTATATGTTGCAGTAATGTTGTAAAAGTTCCAGCCAAGATCCACTATTGCACTAGGCACTGAGACAGCAAGAGTCAATCCCTGTCAAAAAGAGATTATAGTCCATATAGGCAAGAAAGACAGAGGGTGGGAAAAAAGAAATAGTATCCCCATTTTACAGATGAGGAACAGAGGGCTAGAAAGATTGAGATTATAATTATCAGAAGGACTCAGCGCCCACAACTGGGGCCAGAATTTTTGAAAGAATTTAGCTAGATTTTCAAAATTGCTCAGCACCCTGGGTGCTGGCTACTGTGCAGTTTTGAAATTCTGGCCATTTCATTTAGTGCCTAAATGGGAACTGGATTCTTTGGAAAATCTGGTCCTGATTGCAAGTACTGAGCACTTTGGAAAGACTGCCTAGAGAGCCAGCCCTGCCCTGGAGCAGGGAAGGAACTACATTTCCCAGCATTCCCTTGGCCTCTATCAACAGGAAAGGGAGAGGGAAAGAGTGGGGAAGCTGAGACCCGATGTGCTGCAGCTTGCTGTGAATGGAGAGCTGGCTGCTAGAAGGGAGTGGCAGTGTGAATGGGGAACAAGTATGCCCAAGGAGTAGAACGCTTTGGTCCAGATATCATCCTCAGAAGACTTCCCCAGACTGGATTAGGGATGCTGGTGTGACCCCGCCTGGCAGCCCCCAAAGAAGGAACTGGGTGGAATGAATAGACAGGGCACCTCTCTATCTGAAGCCTAGCAAGGGAGGTATGTGGACCCCACCAGGAGAAGTTAAAATGAAAAGTAAGGGAGGAGAGGCTCTACTAGAGGACCTGGGCAGCTTTAGGTACAGTACCAGGCATGCAGGAGGATTTCCACTTCTGAGCCATGGAAGCAGAAATTGACTTTTCCTTTCCAGATTTAGCCAATATTCAGAAAGGGAATCTAGCACCTACCTTCCAGATTTGAACACCCTCAAAATTTAGGAGTGCTCAAGCTGGGCAGCTGTTACTTCATTTCTCCCAAATCAAATATACTGATCCACTGTACTTTGCTGTAGAAAAAGTAGGATAAAATTGAGCAACAAATGCTGGGGTCTTCCCAGTGCTAACTGGGAATTGCTATTTTCAACAGCCATTGTTTAAAAAGAAGACAGTGATATTGCATTGGCAAATTCCCCACAGAAATGAAGAGTGGAAGAAAAGAATAACAAAGGCACCTCAACTTTTCCTCATTTATGTAGGACAGTCTTATAATATGGATCAGATATCCTCCAATCACACAAGCTGAAAATTGTTCCACTTGACTGCAGTTCTGTAACCATGCGGGAACCAGTCCTGTCTGTGTTCTGTGCACACCCAAAATTCCTACTGAATTCAGAAGTGCATTGCTTTTGTAACCATACTACCTGATATTTTCAGGTCTGGTAAAATAAGCAGGTTTACGTTTAGTAATTGGGCAGAAGGCCTCTCAGAAAAAGTTAGGTGCTGTAGGAGGTGTTGCTTATTCACGAGGTAATGTGAGACCTTCCTATTACAATAGTAAACCAGTGCAGTATAGAATGCACTTTGCTTGTAGAGTCTAGAATGGAGTACGTTGATTTTAGACGCAGCTCATTAAAGACAATTAAAAGACTCCCACTTACTTCAACAGGCTTTGGACAGAACTGGTTATACACATAGTAACTACACTGTCTTCACAGAATCCTGGTCCCACAGCGGAGGGGGGCCATGTCAGCTTCTTGCAGAGCTGATGCTCAGGGATGGGAACCTCCTGACACTCCAACCTCCAAAATCATTCAGGTTGCACTTTCTGCACGATTATGTGCTAGCTGAGGGGTGGGTGGGACTTGGTGGCCTCTGCTGCAGGTGATGGGCATCTCAGGTACTTAAAGCCATGGCCTAGAGGAGGGACACTCCTAACTCCAGAGTCTGCAGCTGCCTAGGGCCAGCGCTGAGGATTTAGAAACCCTAGTGCTGCCATTGCAAGGTTCAAGCATGCTCAGCCTTGGAATTGCCACCCCTTCCTTGACTAGTAGCTGCAGCTATCTAAGGCTGGCCTGTGGCAATTGGCTGTAGCCAGAGAAGCTGCAGGTGGCTCTCTGACTACTGGGGTCCATTAAGCTAGAAGCGGATAAAGAAACTGGAGTTAACCTCAAGGAACGGAGGTCACCTGTAGGAAAGGAATGTCAAGGGGAGCAGGGGAAAGAGGAAGCAGATCAGGCTTGCAGGAGGAGATTAGCCCCAGCTGGCTAGGGAGCACATCCAAGGTAGAAGGGAAACAAGCATGGGAAGAGGTGGTGGTGGTGACCAAATAGTAGACTCTCATGTAGATGGGAGCAGAGGGAGAAAGGCTGGTGACTTCAGGTTCCCAGGGGCTAAGTCCTCACTTTGGGGAAATGGTGTTTGCAAGTGGCTTGCTCAAATGGCAGGATGGGTGCTGAGGGAGGGATTTGTCAGAATTGATCCGGTATCTGCTAGCTGTGAAACTTTATTGAGCTGAGACCAGAACCACATACAGTGACTGGTGACATAGGGTGGTACTGGAGACATGGCTATAGACGGTCTGAATGAGGAAGGAAATAAATCTATGGGGAGTTTCTCCTGATCACTGTGAAATTATTGCTCGCTGTGGACACTGGTAAACCCACATGGATATACAGCTTAATGAGAAAAACTGGGGGCTGAGGGAACTGTGTATGGCAATGCATATAGTCATGCAGAGGTGTGTGATCAAAATGAAAAATGTCTCCGAGATTCAGTACCAGGTATACTATGGCACCAATGGCACTGCCAGACAAGGCCCACACTCGGAGCCCACAGCAACTACATGGGGGCCCACAAATATGTTTGGCGCCAGGGCCCACAAAAGATTAAACAAGCCCTGTTCTTGCCTATTAAATGTTTCTCATTCAAGAAATGAATGCTTTTAATATAACACATTTTGTGTAATCTACAGGATTATTTAGTAATTTTTCCATGGGTTTTTCTTCTATGTCCAATGCCTGATGATTTCTCTCAGTATGTGTGTTCCTTTTATTTTGTTTTCTTATGTCTAACTTCTAGAATTAGGTATACCCAGCTGCTCATGAGAAAGATATTAAACTGTAATGCACCAGGCTCTCTGTAGAATGGCTATTAGATAGATCCACATCCTTACCTAGACTGGATTTTCTTGTCACATCTAAAGTTGTTGGGCCAAATCTACATGTCACTAATGTCAGTAGGAGTTTTGCCAATGGCTCCACTGGGACCAGAATTTTTCCCTTTGTTTTATAATCTATTTAAGTCATAACATGAGCTCTAATTTTTTTCCAAGAAGGAGAAAAATCAAACTACAAAAGATTATACCTGATGTTTCCCTAAACTTTTTGAGACTAAATTCAGTTGTCCTTGAAGCATGTTATTCCCAGAAGTTACACATTGGTCCTTGTCTCATTGGGAGTTGTGCATGATTGTTGCTGGTTTACTGCCATATCCTGCAATCAGTATGGGAATTCTGTGGCCCTTAATCACACGAGTGCAGCAGGGATCCAGGGAGGGTCTAAGTCTCTCAGCAGTATTTCTTTTCAAGGACTCTAAGTGCTTTTCTACAGACTCCAAGTGTAGCCTTGGGAAATATTTCTATTTTTATCCTGACTACTCATGGATCAAGTTCAGACATGTGCTTAATCAGGTGTTTACTCTGATCATGTTCGGATCTGCAGTGATGCTCAGATAGCTTTGTCAAAAAAGTTTCAAAGGCAGGGTTTGGTTTTGTTTTTTTAAAGGAAGAAGCCTCTTAACAGATAGGATTTTCCTGGGACCAACTCCCTTTTTTTAAATCTTTTTAAATTGTGGTGCTTTTGGGTATCTTTAAAAAAAGATGTTTGAAGTCCATTAAAACACTCATTGTGGCCACTTTTAAATTTATTCCTCTTCTTAATCAAGCCCCGAGTAGTTTAAATAGTTATTAAGCATCTTTGGTAGGGGAATTATAGTTATTCAAGATTATATGTAGGAAGTTTAGGTATTAGAAACAAAATTTCAGGGATGGCAGAAGGATGCATTTATTTTTAAATTAATTTTTCTTTTGGACTTCCTCTGTTCTGTGAGCAGTTGGACTGTATGTGAGCCCATTCAGTGGTGTCTTTCCTCTTCAATTTTTTAAACTTCTGATAATTAGGATCCTTCTAAATTCTGAAGTGGTTATAGTGTATCGATACAGTCTACATGAACTGTGTATGTCTTGCCAAAGAGCACCCAGAACAGGGATCAGCATCCTTTGGCCCATGGCCCACTAGGGTAAGCCCTCTGGCGGGCCGGGCCGGTTTGTTTACCTGCTGCGTCCGCAGGTTCGGCCGATCGCGGCTCCCACTGACCGCGGTTTGCTGCTCCTGGGCAATGGGGGCTGCGGGAAGCGGAGTGGGCCAGTGGGAGCCACAATCGGCCGAACCTGCGGACGCGGCAGGTAAACAAACCAGCCTGGCCCACCAGGGGGCTCGCCAATCCCTGACCTAGAAGCAAAGTTGTCAGTGTAGTGGAAGACAAAACTCACCCTCTTTTTCTCCAAAGCAACTAGTTCCAAATATGAGACAAGCTAAGGTAGCCTTGTCAAAATGCAGGCAGGTGAAGTGTTGTTAACTTCTTTGATGTACATTACCCTTGCCACAGAATGCTACAACCTCCTCTCATTTTCTAGATCAAGACTTTCCACAATAAGGCATTCTCTGAAATAAGCAGTGAAACCATTAGTAGAAAACAGTGCCCATTTTCATCCTAGAATCTGGCATTTCAAATATTGAGACAAAAATATTTTCTGTATATGTTTCTACATTTATTCATGCTGGGTGAAATTCACCTTTGTTTTAGGGGACTCAAGTGGTGCAGAGGCCATGAGTGAAGTGGAAAATTTGTCCATCATTCTGCCAAAATTAATTTTTGGGTTTTGGTACCAGTTTTCTGCAGGAATTATTCCAGTACTTTGAAGTTGTAGCTCAGGCTGGCGTTCAGGCCCCACCCTGCTCCATAGGCTTCAGAGCCCAAGCTCCAGCCCGAGCTGCAACTTCAAAGTGCTGTCTGCACACCTGTTTTTAGAGCACTAGCGCAAGCCCTGCTATCCCAACTCTGTCGACCCAGACTGGGAGGCTTCCTCCCAGGGACTCTAAAACACTGTGCTGCAACAGCTAGCAGAGCATTCTTGTCTGTCTTCCTTTGCCTTGTGGTACTTCAAAAATGTGAATGGTCTCTGGAGAGTTTGGGATTTTACTCCTTGTAAACTCCAGGCATTATATGAACTCCTGAGGATTAAGACACCCAAGTTTGAAAGTGCTGGCCTTAGCTTAGTTTCCCTGTTTGTAAGAGGAGGATAATAATGTGTATGTACCACCCAAGAAGACAGTGAGGATTATTTTGCTAATGTTTGTAAAGTGCTTGTAAAATTCAAAACCTTGTGTAAGTACCAAATACTGTAACAGCTCTTTAGCCTCCATGTTGTTTCAGTCACTTCTGTGCTGGTTTGTTGTTTCTGGGTTTGTTGGGATTTTTTTTTTATGATGATGATTATTTGGTGCCCATAAAATGCTGAACAAATAAATAGCAAATGTTGTATGAAGAGTGCTCTCAAATGTTAAATATCCACTAATGCCTGGGTGAGAAAATGGATATGTTTTCATTGTGCTCTGCTCTCTGTAGTCTGCAAGTGCCCCAATGCAGTTGGCAGGGATCAGTGGAGCAATGAGGGTCAAGTTAGCTTTGAGGCCCACCATGACGGCTGACTGTCCACTAAACTCTAAAAACTTTGGTATCACACAGCCTTGTAAGTGAGAACTCTCTCCTGGTCTGAGCCAAAATCAGCTCTTATTTTTTCCAGAGGTTCTCTCCTTCCCAGGGCTGCTCTCCCCAAGATCTTCTCTTCTCTCCCCTTCCCCTAAACTGCTCTTACCTGGATCTGCATTCTTGCCTTTAGTCTTCTTTTTTGTCATATTGCTTGCAGACGTCTAATGCTGCTTTGTATGTCTAAGCCCACCAGAGCTTTTCTTCTGTGATGCCAAATTGTGGCTGCCCTGAGTGGGTGAGCAAGATGTGTGAGAACAGAGGTAGCACCTTTCCTCCTCTGCACCCATGCAGGAAGCGGCCACAATGCTTGTATTCCCTGCACTCTGTGCTGGGTGGAAGGGTATCTAGCACTGCTAGCTATACTCCATTTCTAGCAAGGGGGAACACCTCTCACCAGGGGAGAGGAATGCTAAGGAGAGCATAGTAAACATGGTCCACAGCTGTAGAAAGTGCTGCTTTACAGTGGGCTCCCATTTCCACCACCATCCCCAGCCTCCTAGGGGCATTATGCCAGCATAACAGTTCCCTCAGCCACAACTTACATGCTACGTTCTAGGCTATGCCCCCGAGTATTTGACTGTCTCTTGGAACCATAATTTAACCCTTTACTTTCCATATCCTTTTATATTTATTTTACTTCTTTTTATAGTTCTTACTGCCAAGGTACTTAAGCGCTGCCTTTGCAGAGAGGAAAAACAAAATGGACAAAATAAAATCAATGAATCAAATGAACAGCAAAATATTATAGGAGTGAGAAGAGGGGTTTACATAAAGCCTCAGAGCTGGCTAGATTCTGCCTCTGACCAGCTGGCCAGGAAGTGAGTTCCAAATGAGGGAATCGCCCCAACTTGTTACCTTCTGCTGTCTTCTTTACAAACTGAGCTTCTGAATCCATTAGACTTTTGTGCTAAATTTGCTTTGGATTGGAATAAGGGTGCAGAGAATATGAGTAATCAGGTAACCCCAAAACTGACTGTGCCCTACCACTGGTTATATTTCCTCACAGAACACACTTCATCCAAAAGCTTAATTCTCCAAAGGCATTGAAAAAAAACCCAACCCAAATCACAACAGATGGAGTATAAATGTTAAGTAGAATACAATGGAATTGAATCCACACTGTTTGCTGGACAAACCAGGTTTTTCTACTTCTTTTCTTTTATAAATCCCTTTCCAAGTTAGTTCTAGTTTAGTGACTCAGGGCGAACTTCTGCCCCTGGATACGTGCATACACCATTCCAGTGGGTTTCGTAGAGAGTTGCGCACTTCTCATATTTTGTCCTTCGATATGTTGCTGTACAGCTGTAACACTCACTATGAAACGCAGTCAGTGCTAATGCTGCTTGGCACAATAGACTAAAGATAGTGAACAAGAGAAAGTGAGTTATCTGTTCCAGTGTGAGGTTTTCTTCAGTTCAAGGATGAAATGAATTTCTGGAACAATACAATGTTCTGGGCAATGCATTTGACCTATTGAAAGGCTGTGTATTTGAGTTTGCTTAGAAAACGTCATTTCTGAAATTAAAGAAAGAAAGAAACTTGCCCTTCTGAAATAAGCATTTGGACAAGCTTTGCTTTTAGAGAACTATGAATCCTGTGATTTGATACTGCATCAGGCTCGTGACATTTAAGATAATACAAGTATTTCACAGCACAAAAGCAAATCATGTAATTTAGCTTGCCTCAACAAGCATTGCCTCAGCAGGGGTCTCTAATTCAGCACAGACAAAAGATTTTATGAGGTTCTCAATACAAATACCCACAATACTCTGGGAACAGAGAGACTCCCTAGAGTCAATACAATGGACATAGCGCACATAGTCATATTTAGACTATCTGATGTACTGAATACTTGAAATCTGTTATTGATAGTTTTGGGGGAGAAATATTGTGCAAACTTTTAATAAACTTCAGTGTGGCATCTCTGTCAAAGCTGGCTTTTAAAAAAGTTTAGCAAGAGCCAGTGAATCTGTGTGTGCGCACTTGTGTGTGTGTGTTTAAATTTAATAAAGTAACTCGGGCATGTGGCATCTTCAAAGCATCTTGCTAAACAGTAAGTAACTGATCCTCACAATAGCCCTGTGGGGTAGATAACTATGTATTATTATACTCATGCAAGTGATGGGGGAAACCAAGGCAGGGAAATTAATGCTTATAGGTGCCAAAGCTTGCACAGGTACAGTACCCCTGGTGCCCAGGCACAAGTTGCAGTTGAGTGCACATGTTTTTTTTTTAAGATTGGTTTTGGTTATAGCCAAGTTTATGAGCTCTCTGGGTCTCTCGTGCTCCAAGGGGGTGTGGGTTTGGAGTGTTAATTTCGGGGTGAGAGCTCAACATGTCTTCCAGGGTTCTCAAACATGACTCAGGTGCTGTGGACATAGTTGGGTCAGAAGCATGATTAAGTTAGAGGGCACAAATTTAAAAGTATTCAGGTAGTACCTCCCCAGCCTTCTCTTCCTCCCTCCACCTTTTGCTCCTTGTCACAATAATAGACATAGCTTTCCTCTGAGTGCATGAACCCTGTGAATCTGTTGCCATCATCAGAACTAAAATCCTCAAAGTAGGCAAAGAAGGTGTAGCTCAGTGGCCCCACCTGCTACACACTGACCAGCAGAGCTAACCGCTTGCTGAGAGAGCTTTTCCTGCACTCCAAGAAACATTGCACCTGGAGGGGCTCTTCTTAGGGCCATACTGCTCCTTACCATAGGTTATGGCTTACACTCTTCTGAAATATACCCTCTCCTCTGAGTTAGGTTTGCAGTTCTCAGAGCATTCTGACTGGTCCATAGCAGGCCTTTGTCAGGGCTTAAAATGGAATCATATAAATCCATGTAATTGTATACAAACATTTCTTTAGCTTGGTTAACCACCAGCTAATGGGGGAAATGCCAGTCTGTAAAAGTTTGACATATGTTAACATCAAGGATGGTGGGGAATTCTTTAGCACAATTCATGTGTGTATAATTAGTAGTAACAGGTTCTTGTTATGAAAATGAACATTTAGGCTGAATCTGAAGGTAAAACTTAGTGAAAGTGAGAAGTATAAGTCTGTGGAATAGTCTCCCTGGGGAGAGGGTCACACTATTCCATGGGATTTACACTAGAAAAATATACTGTAGGAAATAATCCTGCATTGCCAGGGAAAAGGACATGTCTTTTGATTATCTGACAGGTCTTTTCCATCTCTCACTATAATGGCCCCATTCACTTTGGCATATTGATGCGTCACAAATTATTACAAACTACATAATTTTCCCTTACAGTCCTCAAAGAGACTTCTGCCTTCAGGACTCTTAGTAACTGCATCCTTCTCTCCCTAACCTTTTTTAGAAATATTTAGCAAAACACCCTAACTGAAGAAATCCTCCTGGGACTATACTCTGAAGGTCACCAAAGCCTGGCTTGGGTGAACTCTTAGAGAGCCTTCCACTAAGCATGCTTTACAAAGTTTTATTCTGGAAACAGATAGCAGGAAGTATCCTGTTGATTTTAGCAGTTGGGCATAGAGGAGAGAGATAGTACTTAAAGTGCTGGCCCTGTGGGTATTCACGGTAGGTGTGCATGCACTCTATGCTGCTGGGACAGGAAATTCTTCAATAGCAGTGTCCATTGGCCTGTACCTGCATACTATGCCTCCTTGTGCTGTGAACCTAGGGCATAAGTATCAACACAGACCAGCCACATCTTCAGTTCCTCTTCTGCTTGTGGTTTAGGATGGAACCCTTGTGTGTCTGCGTTCTCTTCTTCCACTTAACATTTACCTGTAAATAATTGTAAATATTTATTTTTATTCTTTCTTTTAGCTACTTAGTTTTAAGTCTTGTGGATTTGTAGAGAGAAAAGGTAGGTGTGGTAATAGCTTTTATTGGACAACTTCTGTTGGTGAGAGAGACAAGCTTTTGAGCTTACACAGAGCTCTTCCTCAGGATGGGAAACTTAATCAGAGTGTCACTGCTAAATACAAGATGGAGGAAAGTGGTGGGGGAGCAATTGGGGGGAGTTTAGTGGGTTATAAACTGTTGTAATAAGCCATAAACCCAGTATTTAAGCTTCCAGGCTCATCTTTTGAAAGTGTTGTGCAGGTTTCCTTTGAGGATGAGAACTGATAGGTCAGATATAGAATGATTGCTTTGTGAAAAGAGTTCACCAGTAGGTGTTGTGGTGTTTTTGTCTTATCATTTTCCTGTGTGAGTTCATTTGAGAGTATAGTGATTGTCTGGTTTCCTCCACATAGTTGCTATTGGGGCATTTAGTGCACTGGATGAGGGAATGCCACGTGCTAAGATAAGCATATGTAGGACCCATGAAGGTAGGTGTGGTGCTCTGAGGGTTTCTTGTATATTGTTGAAGTTGATTGTGGTATCCAGGAAGTTGATGCCGGGTGTCAGAGTATTCCAGATAGAGTTTAATGGACAGGTGGTGGATGCTGAAGTTCAACAACCAATGCTTGTTCATTAAATACTCTCTGGAACACTCCCACCATCTTCCCTCCAGACTCCTCAGCCTTCTAAAAAGGCATTTTGTTGGATCAAGAGCCAACCAGTTGTTCTGTCACCACCTTCACCCCTGTTTGGCAGTCCCTAGCCCATTTCCTTCTACGATGGCAGACCTTAACTTTGGACAAATGGATCTTGGACATTATTTCTACTGACTATTCCATTGCGTT